>NC_135342.1:53527715-54170215 GCF_023851605.1 Tamandua tetradactyla | reverse complement strand
AAAGTTAAAATGTAGCATAAACTTATTCAGTTCAATTAAGTGAGTGGGCTGGGACCTGATCTGAAATAGCTATGTCGGATTTTTTTCTAAATTCTGTTAAAAACAGGTGGAAAGGAAAAAGAGAAAGATGGGAGGATATTGGCAGGAGAGAAGAAAATGGTGAAGACAGAAGTAGAAACAGAATGGTGTTTGTTAATTTACGAAAAGGAAAAAGGGTAAGGGGAGCACTGTGATGCCCCATGGAAAAGGAGTAGAAACCTAAGAACTGAACTTTTTGCTTTTCCATTGGGTATCTCATTTTATTCTCCAAAAATCATTTAAACATTAAGATGATTAATTTTATTTCAATAGAATGAGAAAGGGTTGAATAATTAAACTACTTTTCCAGAATATTAATTTTTAATTTGGCTACCTTAATGACAAAATTGGTAGCATACTTTTTTCACTCAGCCGTACACGCTCCAGAAAAAAGGAAAGGGGGTATGTCGGGAAATAAACATGGCTGAAGAGGGCAGTATGGATTTTATTAAAAGCACAAGCTTAGACATCAACAAGATGAGATTAAATATTGTACTTCACCATTTTCTTGCTGTTTCACATTTCACCTGTTTCACTTACTTCACTTCATTGATCTTATTTTCTCACATCTCAAATGAGGATTATTATAAAGATTGAATGCTGTAATTTTTTAAAGCAACAGGCATATCTTAAACTTTTAATAAATCACAGTTTTAAATATCATACAGGAGAAGTATAGAAAGTGAGAGATCTTTGCTTATCAATGGGCAAAATCAACCAAACAACAAATAAGACAAAAGCAAGCAAAAAGCAAAGGAAAAAAAAAAAAACATTTCCAGTACTAGCACTAGCATTTCCTAAATTCCCACCTGTGGTTCTGAAGCTAGCATTTATGGCAATTATAGAAAGCATTGATTCTTCTGTAATTCTATAATTGTTCTATAAATTCCAAAGCTTGTTATGCCATAGCAAAAGAAAAAAATACTTTGGGCACAGTGGTAAATGGAGACTTAATTCTTGCCTGCATGATGCCAGTTATTGCAGGCTTAGAGAATAGCATTTAAAATAAATTTGCTTCATGCAACAGAGTTGGCTATATAATGACATTTTTATTTATGCAAAATGTAACTGTTTAAGAGTATTCTACTCATTTAAGGGAATGGTCAACTCAGATTCCATTATTTGGCATTTAATTATAAAATTGGTATCTATCTTCTCAGCAAAATAATTTGTAAATTTTGGAAACATCTTTCTAGTATATAGAAATGACATAGAGTGTAACTAAATATGTTACGGGTGATTCTATTGCTTATTATGTTTCTTTATCATTTAATGCTGCCCAGGCTAACAAATACAGGATGACATAGGGAAGGGAACAACAAGACTATAAGTTTAGATTCTTAGTTTCTCCCCTTAACCAGTTAACTGCAAAAAACTAAATTTCCCTCTCTTCTTTGAGGTTGAGTTCTCATGGACTTAGGTAGAAGAATATTTTAGCTTCTGAGTAAGAAAATCCAAATACAATAATCTAATTTCTTACATTTGGCCAATCTTCTTAATTTCCAATGCCAGCTCTGCCACTTACTGGCTGTGTGATCTTGAGAAAGTTATTGCATCCCTTCTTGTCTCTGTTTACTCATTTATACCAACTGTCAGGATGGGGGGAGGTGATAGTAATAACTACTTCATAAAGCTGTTTGGAAGATTAAAAGAGATAATCTAAGTAATAAATTAGGGAAATGTCCCTTATAAGGTAAAATACACCATATATGTATTAGGTATTATTGGCTTTATTCAAATGAAAATTAAAAGCCATCTAAGAGTTCTAGGCTGGAGTGAGGTGAGAGAGGTGTGACATAATTTGCTTTTAGAAAACAATGCTGCCTGAAGATGTGTGTGATAATGGTGCAGTGTGTGGCTAGCCCAAGAACATGATTATGAAACAAGTACATATGACTATATCATTGCCTGCAAGGGAGATCCTACAGAATATAAATATGGATAGGCCAAAAAAGTCCCAGGAGAATGCAAAAATCTGAGCATAGCATACCATTCCCAACAGAATCTCCAATTCAAAACTAGAAGGTAAGAGGGCATTTAATTGAGTCCTTTGGGTGAATTTGCTTGGCATTAAATATTAAAAATAACTTCTTGTAGAATGAAGAAGATCATGCGCCAATCAGTAGGTATGGATGGAAGAACTGTGGGGTGGGGGAAAGTCTATAGTAACACTGACCTATAAAACTTACCGCAATGATATGAGTACTGTATATCTGTGTTATCCTCTATGACAGTCATTGAACACCTATGATTATTGAGCATTTACAATGTGGCTTGGGCAATAGAGGAACTAAATTTTAAAATTTATTTAATTTGAATTAGTTAAAATTTAATCAGCCATATGTGCCTTCTGGCTACCCTATTAGACAGTGCAGGCTTTAGACTATGGAGAACAAACTGATTCAACGCTTTCTAGTTTTATGATCTAGCCAGTCTTCAGCATTCCTACAAATGACAAAGAGAATTAACATTTACTTTTTTCTATATGAATTACTAAAACTGTTAACTCTGATTACCTGGAAATTTTAACTCTATGAGATATCTTCTTTCCAAGTGTGGAGGATAGTACCTTAAAGAAGAGTGTATTTTCGAATTACTTTCCTAGAGCTGCAGGCTCTGATCGTTGACTTATCCCCATTGTGCCCCAGCTACTTGTACACCAGGAAGGGATTAGCAAGCTTTTGTGAAACATGCCTGAGCTCTTGTCTCAATTCTGCCAGAATCTGTGGATCTATTAAACTTTGTTGAAAAACAATCCTTCATTGGGAAGCTCCTAATTTGAAGAAGAGCACAGCAAATGTGGCATGGTAAAATAGTGACAGTTGTCACTTATTTTTCAAATGAAACATGACAGTTATCATTTCTGCTGTTAAAAATCTCACATATAAGTTAAAACAAGTCTTCCTGTTTTTAAGAGGTGAATATACACTTTGGACTTCTGTAAACAGAACTATAATCAGATATCTAACTGTTCAACAAATAGACATATATTTATGCAATATTTTAAAATAATGAAAGAGGTAAGAAAGATTTTTCAAATAATTATAACTTGAAAGATCATGAAATCTTAATAAAGATGCCATATGACAGTCAATTATCTTCTCCTGGCTTAGAAGTAGTAAATTATCTTCCTTTCACTTTGAGGTCTCTTCTTCCTAAAACTTCCTAGACTGCTCAACTTCAGAAAAAAATTTTAAAATATCTCCATTTTGTTTAAACCATTATGATTATTGGCACCAAATCTTAATAGATACAGAATAAGATAACTTTCTATTTCTAAATTATCTGATTTCAAAGTCCACTCCAAGATATTATATATGATATTGGGAGCAAAGCCATTTATACTAATATAATTGATGACATTTTCTTTCCTTTATAATAATAATAGTAAAATTTATTGAATTCTTGCTATATACCATATACTTCACTAAGGGTTTTGCACAATAAGCTCATTCAATCCTCAAAGCAACACCACAGAATAAGTACTATAGTACTATATAATTGTTTCCATTTTACAATGGAAAATCTGAGTCACAGACTTTCAATAATTTTCCCAATGTCAAAGTTGAGACTGGCATAAGCCATCTGGATCAATGAGGCAATAGCCATAGCCCATGTTCTTTTCTTTTTTTTTTTTGTCTCTTTTTTTAAAATGCAATTTTATTGAGATATATTCACATGCCATATAATATCCCTTATCTCCCCTAGTATTTATTTATTTATTGTCTTTATTGTCTTACTCATCTGCCCTTACACTGGATAAAGGGAGCATCAGTCACAAGGTTTTCACAATTTCATACTCTCACCTAAAAGCTATATAGTTATGCAATCATTTTCAAGAATCAAGGTTACTGGATTATAGTTCAACATTTTCAGGAATTTCCCTTTAGTTACCCCAATGCACCAAAAGCTGAAAAGGAATATCTATATAATGCATATAGAGTCAGAATGACTTCTTGACTCTATTTGAAATCTGTCAGCCCTTTAGACTTTGTTGTTGTTTTTTTTTCATTTTGCTACCTCCTTTTGATAACAATCTCAATCCCATGATGCCAGGCTTATCCCCGGGAGTCACATCCCACGTTGCCAGGGAGATGCTCTCCCCTGAGAGTCAGATAGCCCTTACTCTTGAGACAAACGGTTAAGATATGACTGGTGTGACATCATTCACATGGGAGGTTAATTCAGCTAAAATACAGGGAAGCACTTAGCTCAGCTCTATAAGGACCAATTCTGTTGGCTTCTCTACCGTTTAAAGACAAGTTACTGTAACTACACATCTCACAATTAATTTTCAATATATTTCACTATTTTATTTATTATGTTAGAACATTCATGGACTTCTCATTTTTTTTTACCTGAAAAGTGTTTTTGAACATGTATTGATACTTATTGGATTTTGTGACATTATCATTGTCAGCATCACAGCTAATATGTATTAAACACTTCCTTTATATCAGTTTTTAACTGAACAACTTGCAAGCATGATCTCATTTAATATCATACAACCTAAATTGGCAGCTACTTTTATTATCCCCATTTTACAAATGAGGAAATTGAATGTGAGAGTGGTTATGTGTCTTTTTCAGGTTGTCACAGTTAGCAAGTAACAAAGCCAAGGAATTAACCTGGGTCTTCCTTAATCAACTAATTCCACTGATGAACTACACACTCATAACCCTGGGTGCAATATTACCTGTTTACAAAGCTAATCATTCTATCCAGCAGTGGGTCACAATTTGCAAATTTCCTGCTTAGGTCATAATAGATATGCCAATTATTAAGAATACATAACTTCCTTTCCCTGTCTCAAAATGCATTTGTGCATACTCCTCTAGGCAGGTAAGAAATTCGCATCTCCCTCTGACAGATGATTCATCTAGCAGCTTGTTTCACTGCTCTACTTGTGCCCCTCCGCATAAAGTGTTCCAGTTAAAGTGGCAAATGAGGAAAATAGCAGCAGAACATGGATTGGTATTGCGTAAAGAGAAAAAATGAAGGGCAGGTATAATCTTTGCCAGTGATGGAAATTGCAAAGGCTAAATAGAAATTTAAACTCCCGTATCCCTCCCGGGGAACAAAGGCATGACTTTAACATCCATCCTTTATATCTTAAATCTTAGAAGCTAGATATCACTAAGTGACTCAGTGAAATAGTCCTTCAAGGGAAATTATACCCCATCTAAGAAATAGTGACAAATAGCAGATATAGTAGTCTCAGTCTAGTGAAACCACCGCCTTGGAAAGCAATAACATTGCCAATTTTGATTCACACTGTGCTTCTCTGCATCACATACTAGTAGACTGTTTATCTTATTCAATGGCAGTTCAATATAAGACTGAGAGCTATAAAGAATTTATTCCATACTCCCTCCTTGAATTGTTTTCTGGTAAAAATGTTAAAGCCTTGTGTTATTTAAGTTCAGGATTCCTTTTTTGTTTTCTTGCTAATTCCTCTTGTCTGATGATGGTTTTATTTCCTTCCACTCTGAGGAAAGTAAGAATGACCCAGATGTCATCTACTGGGTAGAAAGTCTTCTATATTAAATATAAGATGGAAATGTCTTAATAATCATGCTTTAGATTCAACCCATATCCTCTTCTGGCAGAAATTGAAGGTTGTCTAACCATAGCCATTTCCCTTCATCCTTCATTCTTACTGGCAGAAACAGATTTCCCTTGATAGAGACTTAAAATGGTGTCATTATTTTTTAACCTTTTAAAATTGTATAATATAACATATATACAAAGCAAAGAAATAAAAAAGCAATAGTTTTCAAAGCACTCTTCAAAAAGTGGTTACAGGGTAGATCCCAGAGTTTGTCATGGGCTACCATATGATCTCCTCATATTGTTCCTTCTAGCTACTCCAGGATATAGGCAGCTAGAGGATTTAAATACTTTTTTATCATCACAATCGACTTTTTTCCTTCTTTTTGTGTGAACAATACCATATATACAAAGAAGCTATAAATTCTCAAACACAGCACCACAATTAGTCGTAGAACATATCTGAGACTTTGACATGGGTTACAATTTCACAATTTTAGGTTTTTACTTCCAGCTACTCTAAAATACTGGAGACTAAAATAGATATCAACTCAATGATCCAGCATTCACATTCATTTGTTAAGTTCTATCTTCTAAACCCCTCCCTTTGGGATTTTTTGGGCTATGGCAATTCTAAATTTTTGATATTGGAAGGGTCTGTCACAAATATGGGTAGGGAGATGGAACTATCTAATGTTCTGGAGTGGCTAGGTTAGGTTTCAGTACTTATGTGGACCAGGGACCCATTTGGAGGTGTAGGTTTCTGAAAAGTTATTCTAGTGCCTGGAACCCCTGTGGAACCTTACATATTGCCTTAGGTGTTCTTTAGGATTGGCTGGAATGGGGATTGTCAGGTTATGATAGACAGCAAGGTATACCTGAAGCTTGCATAAATGTAACCTCCAAGTAGCTTCTCGACTCTCTTTGAACTCTCTCTGCCATTGATACTTTATTAATTACACTTTTTCCACCTTTTGGTCAGGATGTGATTGTTGATCCTATGATGTCAAGTCTGGATTCATCCCTGGGAGTAATCTCCAACATTGACAAGAGACTTTCACCCCTGGATATCATGTCCCACTTAGAGGGAAGGGCAATTATTTCACTTGCAGAGTCAGGCTTAGAGAGGTTGTCCTTATTTTTAAGCCTTACTGTAGCCAAGAGTCATCAGTCAAAAAATCCTTATGTCAATGAGAAATAAGAAAAAAATCTACTGAGAGTATCTGGGAAATAGTTCCTTCCCTGATAGAAAGATAGCCCCCCAAAGTATTCCACCTTCTTGCTTCCTGTTTTTGGTGCAATGCTATGACACCCGGGTCTCTAGAAGCCAACTTGTCAACAGAAGTTTTCAAGACTGAGAAGGAAGAATCAATATGCAGAGAATAATAGAGACAAAGATGAAAAGAACTTGGAACCTTGATGTCACTATTGAGACATTGAAAGGGCTTCAACAGCCTCTCTCCAGACTGCTTAATCTGAGAATAGCCATCTTTATCGCATAAGCCATTGTTTTGAATCAATATTTCTTCAAACAAAATATGCAAATGGACAATAAGCACATGAAAAAAATTCCTAGCATCATTACCTGCCAAAAAATGCAAATCAAAGCCACAATGAGATACATTGTCAAACAATAATAAAGCTATCATTTAATAAACATGCACACTCAGGAAATAAGTGGAGAAATTGGAAATCACGTATTTCTGATGGGAATGCAAAATGATGCAGTCACTGTGGAGAACAGCTTGGTGGTCCATCGAAAGTCATCATATGGCCCATAATTCCACTCTTAGGTGTTGTGCTGGTTTGAAATGATGTATGCCCCCTAGAAAAGCCATGTTTTAATCCCTCTTCTACATTTCAGGACCTCTAGGATTACATTGGGCTCTTCTGATGTATAAAATTATATAAACTCCCTGTGTTAGGGCCAGTTGATTAGCAACCTTTATTCTATCTTCAAACTTAATTCCCCTATTCTATTTAATCTAAATATTCAAAGGTTTGGGGGATTAGTGCATGAACATCTTTAGGGGACACTATTCTGCTTACCACACCTCCTGGTGAAAAAAAGGGGGGGTAGGGAAAACTGAAATTTAAGAAATTGAAATAAATTTTCTTGTCTTTCTATTTTTCGATTGTTTGAGAATTTTCTAACTTCATAGATAGTTATAAGTAGCTGGGTGCAACCGAGAAGAAAAGAGAGAGTTCTTACTTGTTATGCTTTTCCTTCTCTATGGAATAAGATAAAAATAGATCAAGAGCCAATATAAAATAGATATAAATAAAGGGAGTCAGAGGCAATGGACTTCTCCAAGTACTTATATGTGGAACCCAGGCACACATGCATGCATTTATATTTTCACTCTTTCCTTCCAATGGATCCCTGTTTCAATACTTGGTTTATTCATATCCTTAGGCTCAGCTCACTATCTCCAGTTGCAGCTATCATTATGCTCACCCAAGAGAATATTGACAAGGGCATTGGCGACCAGAGCTTCAGTCCTCTCTTCCACTAGGTAAATTCAATTCTCTGGCTAATTTACTTTCTCTCTCTCTTATATTCAGTTTTTCTATAGGCAAGAAACAATGAATAAAATTAGGCCATAATAACACTATCAATCATTTATCAAATAAGAACCACAGATGCAGATGGTGGGCTTTGCACATTATATATTTCAATCCTCAATAATTCTGTAATTGTTATCTCTACTTTAAATATAAAGAAGTCAAGGCTCAGAGAAGGTTAGTAACATTTCTCAAAGTAACCCAGCTACTCATAATAAAATATCTCTATATTATGTCATATAATGTATAGTACTTTAAAATAATATATGATATAAATGTATCTCATTTAATAACCATAAGGTCATTCTGCCATTCAAATGAAAATAGGTGTATGTGCTTATAAAACATAAACTTACGCACAATACATGATTCATGTATCTGCAATAAAACAGTCACATGGAGACCACAAATTCTAAATAATGAATTCAAAAGTGGGGGTGGCAGAAGGCTCATTTTCCCAAGCTGCTGATTCCCTGCCTCAGGCAGATTCCAGCTCTGATTAAGTTAATGCTTGTCCAAACATAGGAACAGAGCCAACTGGAGAGTCAATGCCAGTTAAAGCTTTCAGCTCTTTGGGGATAACTTTTATTTTTTTGCTACAGAATATATGGTCAAATTCTCTCACTGCCAAAAGTTAATAGGAGTACTAGGATTAAACACTGTCACTTCATGGACTATGGTATTTAGAGAATGTAGTTATAAGATTTTTTTAAAAAGCTGAAGAAAACCATATCTGCATGTATATGTCACCAAGTTGCTAGTTAAAATGAAAGTATTGGAAGCTCCACGTGGCATTATTATCTCTTGCAGGGTTTCTTTCCATGTTTGTCTCATTCCACCACATCCGTTGTCACTCCACTGGGATAGAGGCCTATCGTCTGCTACTTAAATAATAATTACCGCTAACATTTATGCGGCTTTCCAGGTAAAAGATACAACATTAGGTAAGATCACATGGGTTATTTGATTTTTCCTAATCATTTTATAAAGTGCATTCTAATATTAACTCAATCACACAACTGAAGAGACAGAGGCTTAAAGGAGTTCATTGACTTGCCCAGAGTTGCACAGCTAATAAGACAGGGAGTAGCTATGTTCTCTTATTTCACAACTTATGCTGTAGTTTAAGTTTAGTAGAGGGATTTTATCCCATTGAATGGAAATATGCTGTTTTTCTTTTGGCCTCTTTCTTCAACAGATTGTGAGCTCTTTGAGAAAATCACACAGTTTCTTTAACTGTATCTCGCTGTTTCATCTATCCAGTAAGCCACAGAGTCTTTTCAAAAGATGGTGCCCAATAAATTGATTTTAAATTAATAGATTAAAATTTATTTTATTTTAAATTTAATGAATTTTAGCTTAAAGTGGAAACTCTATCCAGAGATCTCTCTTCCTATTTGTTTTCAGTATCATCAACCAACATCACCACCCTCTCCCTAGCAAAAAAAAACGACTATTCAAGACCATATTCTTAACATTTATTAGCACATACCTTGAAATAGTGAAGAGAGGAATTACACTGGAATCCTAACTATTTTTGTAAGCTAAATATATTGTTTTCAAAAATGTGTTGGTTAATATTACTAGGTATCTAAGTCCTTGTGTAGCTCTTAAGTATTTTAATCAGAGTTTCTTCAAGTGCATATCTATCTGCTCCTGTATGTGCTTTACAGTTACCAAGTCCCTAAAACTCTAAGTCCTTCTGAGGAACTGATGCTTTAGTGCCAGCCTGAAGAGTATGGGAAGATGGAACCCTAAACTGTATCATTTACATTAAGGCTATATTTGGGAAATATTCTTGTAAACAGCAAAAAATGTTTGAGGACTATTCAAAGACCCCTAAGCATGGGTCTCTCTGAAATAAATAAAGTGTTCTCTAAATCAGAATATTCTGAATTTAAGATAAATAAAGCAGCCAAATCTCCACGGCAGGGCCGTACTGACCTGGAGAAATGAGTATGTAGATGCAATGACAGGGGGTGAGCAAAAGGATGATCCAATGAAGGTCCTTAACAGTTATAGGAATAAAGTGGAAAGTCTTCAAAGCTCACTGAAATTGTAGTTGGGTAATTTCTGTGAAGCATTTCTCCATTGGCTATTCCTCCCTGAATAGCCAATAAAGCTAATCAGCTATGAGTTTGAATTTTATCTCTTTGTTAGTCCGACTGCAGTCATCTGGAGAAGAGATACTAATATTAACTTTTCTTCTGATTGCAAATCAGCAGCAAACCTCAAAAGTCATGAATTCCTAAGTTACCACAACATATTAATCTGTGGCAAAGATGATTATCTTTATCACTATCATTACATTTACGCATTGTGTTAAGAATGTTACATGCATCATTCAGCTTCATAACTTCCCAAAAGAGCTGTCACTTTTATATCTACTTGGCACTAGGATATCTTGAGCTTAGAGAAGTTAAATAATGCATTCAAGGTCACACAGTTATTTACTATCCCATGCACCACTGACTCTATTTTGCATTTATCATTTTGGTTCTGGCTGTGTTCAAATTCTGAATCTGATGCTTATTGTGAGTTTGGGCAGATAGTCTAGCAATCAGAGACTCAATTTTTTTCACTTAAAAATGGTGATAGTAACACTGCGCATAAGATGTTTTAATGTGAATTCAACATTGTAATGCATGCGAAAATGAGTAATCAAAAACCCCTAACAAAGTAAATGCTATTACTTGTTTGTTCAATGTAAATCATTCATTTGCTTATTCATTCCTCTGTATGTCTTTCAAATATATATATTGAATCCCTAATTTATGTCAGACACCGAGTATATACTGATACTAAAACAGAAAGGGTCACTGCTCTGGAGGAAACTGTTTTCACTAATACATTAATACATATAGAATATTTAAGATAGTAAACAGACTCAAAGGCAAGAGTTAAATAAATGAGCTCTTTATTTTGTAAATAGGATCAGTGACATTGAAGAAGTGAAATGAAAACAGAATTTTGCGTTGGTGGCTTCAAAAGTCCCTGCTCTTTCCAGAGCTTATATACTCTTATGCTTTGTTCCCAAATTGTATTGTTGCATGAGCCAATTTCATGCAAAACTTTCTTATACTGTTTCTGTGGTATTGCACTGACCCCACCAGTTGCAATTGAGTCTGTATATCTCTATGATGCTCAAAAAGAAAATTGGGTTCGGCTATGGTCAATGTGCTTTGCACTACAAAAACAAACATCCATTTTTACTTTTTATCTCCCAAATATTATGCCCTTTCCTGTACAGTCAAGTTAATATTATAGGCATTTGACCTTTTCAAATTGGCCATCAGACATAGCTTTAACATGATCAATCTGGCTTTGCTTTTATTTATTGGCATCCAGATTCTACTTGACTGATTATAGATTGTTTGTCCCCCATCTGTTATTTAAAAGCACATATTTCACCACAATGAATTTCTTAAGCTACATTTGATTTCAATCAATTTTATTTCACTCATTTTTAATTCTCCTCATGCCTGACTTTAAAAAAAAAATCCGATATGATATGTTTGCTGTGTCATTTTAAAACTTGCAAACAGATTATGCTGTGATCACAGCCCTATGCAGCATCTTTCCTTTCCTTCAAGTTTAGGATAGCAAAAGGACCAATATTAGTTGGTATTTCTATTGGAGATAAAGCATGATGTTTTAAACAGGAAAGAACACGGACTCAAAGGATGTAAATGCATTCTAACATCAATCCTCAGCTGAAATCCTTCAATGATTCCCCATGGACCACCTGTTAAAGCCCAATGACTTTAATGCTTATAAGATCATAAATGCATTTATCACTTCAAGGCTCTCTTCCTTAGCTCCCAATCTTAGCAAATTTATTTTGCTATTTTTCAGGACTTCATGTTCTTTCCCCTCTATTCCTTTTTTTTTTATATATAATTGTTGCTGCTTTCTCTCTTTGAAACACTCCTGCCAGACTAACTCCTGACTCTTCAAGATCTAGCTTAGGTTTCAGTGCCCTCTAAGTAGTTTATCTCCACAATACTATTTTCCAAACTTTCCTAAGATAAGAAATGCCTCAGAAAAAATTTTAAACTCGTAGGTTTACAATTTTACTAAATCAGGTTCTTCAGTAAAACTGTTAACTTCTAAAGCATCCGAGTTGAATTCCAGTTCCAGTACAGATAGGGGGATAACATTTATGGTAATAATCTTCCTATACACAACAATTATAAAATTTGGGAGAAAAACTATTTTAAAGCACTGGAGTGAAGAACAGAAGAAAAACTTGAGGGAATTTGACTTTTCCTGAAAGGAACTTCAGTGGATGAGACTATATTTAAAAGTCTTTCCTCTGTTGGCTCTCCAGGTTTGCATTGTTATGGGGAAGCTAAAAGTCAAACAGAAATATCAGTAGCAATCTCATTGGTTTGAAATTTCAGAAAATGCAGCTTATGTTACTGGAGTATCTGGAAATTGAGGAGGGGGCCACAGAGATGGGGTCTCCAAATATACACGTTAACCTCCCACAAAACCTTAGCTAATCCTTGAACTTTTACCAGAGAGGCTCCAAGAAGTCTCTTGGGAAGCAGCAGTTAAAAGATGGAAATCTGACCAGAGATCTCAGTTATTGTCACAAGCAGCAGGAACACACTTTTAAGTTTGCATTAGACCAAGTTAGGAGGGTATGGTAAACACTTTCCATTCAAGTTCCATAATGGTCATAGTTTAAAAGTTAAGGCTGTATTCCTGGAGTAAGTAAAATATGTATAAACACTATGTAAAAAAGCATAAAACTAAGCCTGCACAAAAACCAAGGTAACCAACCAAGTAGTAATATCAGTGCTTAATAAAAAATAAAGAACACTCTTCAGAGGAAATTTTTTTTAAAAATCCAGAGTTTCCAAAACATAAATCTACATAAATGTTATATACTATATGCAAATTCCATTATACAATAAAAATTACTAGAAGTGCAAAGAAACAAATACATAACACATTTTCAAGAGAAAAAAGGTTAATGGAAAGAAATATAAAGATGACCAATATATTGAAATTGATAGACATGGATTTATGGCAATAATAAATATTTTTAAAAGGTTAAAGAAAAGATGACCATAATGAATGAACAGATGGCAAATTTTATCTGAGAGTTGGAAACTAGGAAAAAACAAACTGATGGTTACTTCATAATAACTATTTTAGGTAAATACCACAATCATAAATGTGTATGGGTATAACAACAAAGCTTCAAAATTAATGTAAAAAAATCATCGTATAGAACTAGAGGGAAAAGTAGGTAAAATGATCATAGAATTGACAAATTTAAAACCTCTTTCAGTATTTGACAGAGTAAATTATTTTAAAATTATTAAGAAAATGAAATATTAGAATAATACTGTCTTCCACTTTAAACAAATCGATAGTTATATGATATTACATACTAGTACAGTTCAAGTTATTTTCAAATGCACATAGAGCAATCATCAAGAGATACCTTATTCTAGGCCATAATATCAACGATAAAAATAAAAGACAACACAAACTATTAATACCAATTATGAAAGAGGGACAATCACACACATTGAAAAAATAATGAAATACTATGAACAACTTTACATCAAAAGTTGATTTAAAAAATGGCAAATTCCTTGAAACATGCAGATTCCTAAAGGTTACTCAAAGAATAAACAGATAATTTTAATAGTTTACCATAAATTCACCCCCCCACACAAAATCCCTGCAGTATAAATGAATTCACTGGTAAAGTATATCAAGTGGTTAAGGAAAAAAATCGTAAATGTCTTACACAGACTCTTAGAAATTAAAAGAAGTGTATAGCCCTAACTCATAAGATCATCATAAATCAGATGAACAAACTTGAAAAAAAAATTACTAAAAAGGAGAAATTTTTTCCAGAAACTTTTAACTTTGGAATTCAACTATTTTATAATTTTTGTAGGAAAATTTAGATCATCTATTTTGCCCTGGTCAAGTACAGTTAAGTAGTTTTGGGGCAATTGTTCCATTTTCACTTAGTTCTATAATTTATGTGTAAAGTTGTTTGTCATAGTCTTTTAATATCTTTTTAATGGCTGCAGGATCTATAATGATATCTCCTATTCCATTCCTATTATTCTTGATTTGTGTCATATATATATATATATATATATATATGCATTTATTTATTTTTGTAAACTTTCCTAGAGATTTATAAATATTGTTGAGTTAAAAAAAAGGATTTGATTTTCCTGATTTTCTCTATTTTTTAATCACTTCAACTTCATTTATTTCTGTTCTTATATTTATTATATCCTTCCTTCTGATTCATTTTCATTTATTTTGCTTTTATTTCTAGTTTCCTGATGTAGGGATTTATATTGCTGATCAGAGAACTTTCAACTTTTCTAATGTAGGCATTCAGGATTATAAATTTCCTCTTAGCACTAATATATCTGCATCCCACATATTTTTAAGACTTTTATTGTATCATATATAAAATTCAAAATTTATTTTTAACCACTTTCAAGTTTACCATTCATTGGTATTAACTGCATTTACCATACTGTGCTACCACTGTCAATATCTATTAGCCAATTTTTTTCAAATAGTATTTTAATCTTTGTTCAATGTTTTATACTTCTTAATTTCTCTTAAGAATTTTTCTTTGATTCACAGATGATTTATATCTATATGCAGATTAATCTTTGACTAGCCCATGTTCACAAATATGTTATCCTAGATACTTTTATACAAACTTTATTGTATTAACTTAAACACTTAGGTCAGTGATTCTCTTAGAATTAACTTAAACACTTAGGTCAGTGATTCTCTTAGAATTTATTTTTGTACACAGTGTGACATTGGAGCCAAAGTTAATATTTCCATGGCTTTTCCAGTTATTTCATTTTCTTTTACTGAAAATAAATTCCTTTCCCCCATTGAATTGCATTTGTGGCTTTGTATAAAACTAATAGATGATGTTCAGTCTGGGCAAGATGACATGGAATTAACTCTCTGCTCCTTCCTTTTATGAACAACTAAAACCCTGGTAATAACATAACAGACAACCAAAGGGGAATCCAGAATGGTAGAAGTAAGAAGGTAAACTGGTTAGGAACTGAAGAAGGACTGAAGAATAATATAGCAGCAGGTAGCTTATGAACCCCCATCCAAAAAAAAGAAAGTGAACAGACACAGCATTTCCTGAACCCTAACATAGAAACAAATGGTAGTGGTAAATAGGGACGTTACATAATGACAAGAAGAAAAACATAACGAACCTAAATGTATACACAACAAGAGAACCTCCAAATAAATGACATCAAACTGATAGAGATTAAGAAAATGTGTCATATACATGCAATGTAATCAACTCAGCAATAAAGAGAAATTAACTACTGATACTCACAACATGGAGGAATCTCAAAAACATCATGCTAAGTAAAAGAAGCCAGACATATAATAGTATATATATGTGCAATAGCATGCAGAAATAATTTGTTCTAATAAAAATGAAAGAGCAGCTACCTCATAAAATCAAACATATATCACTGGTAAGTACTGTGACTGCTGGATCCATACACTCTTATTTTAGGGTCTGAATTCTTAACACTAAGAGACTGCGTTCCATGTTGCCCTATTTATGAGAATGTTATGTAAACCTTTTGTGCCCAATCTCTATGCCCTATTGCCTGCCCCAGACCAGGTAAGAGAGTGGGAGTTTATTGGAAAGGAATTAGTAGGGACTTCCTGGAATAATGGAAATGTTCTAGAAATTAACTGGTATGGTGGTTACATGGGCATCTGCATTACAGCATTTTCCCGGATGTAAAATTGACCTCAACAATAAAGTGGGGACAACTGGGCTTAAAAGTGAAAGTAAAAGGCCTTTTTAAAATTTTCTTGTGCAACATTCCAAAAATGGTTATGTCATTTCAATACTGTATTATTATAAGCTGTTCGGACTCCTTCCTTGAAGGAATGGGTTTATTTAAAACTTTAATGGGTTTTAGATGAGATACCCACAAAGCATATTTAAAACATATTTTACTAGAAAAATAAGATTTGGATCAAGAAAAATAAGATATAGGACGGGCCACGGTGGCTCAGCAGGCAGAGTTCTCGCCTGCTGTGCCAGAGACCTGGGTTCGATTCTGGTGCCTGCTCATGTTAAAAAAAGGAAAGAAAATTAAAATGTAATCCACCAATATAATTAAATATTGTAAAATAAATTGTTGACAAAGAAAAGAGGAAAGGCACAATGTCATAATGTTGTATTGCAAATATCAGTTTAGCAACCTGAACCTCCCACTAAACAAACAGTTTTCCAACTTGAGTTAGGCTAATAAAAGCTGGGGAACTTAATTTATACATGTTCAGCTGAGCTCCATAGAAGCTCATTCAGTAGGGTAGAGTTGGAACCTATCTATATATGTGAATTTAACAATCATCCTACCTGATTATGCTATAGATTTATATAACGATCATCTTGAAAAAAGTTGTTTGTCTTATTGATTCATGTATATCATTTGATAAATACCTGCTGAATGAATAGAAGAATGGCTGCCTATTCAGTACCACCGTTGTAGCTTTCATCTTTACTCTAAGACTTAGCCGTGGCTTTGGCACTCCTTTTCAGTAAGCTTGTTTCAGGTGCCTTTGATAAACATCAAACACTTAAGCCTACCTTCTAATAAAGGTCTCACCAAATTTTCCTGGAGTCAACAGCCTTGACTAAACATTAAAAAAATTAAAGGAATAAGGCTATGTTTACTATACTGAACAGCGGAGGCATGGCTGCTATATAATTCTACCCTCTGATGTGACTATGTCTACATAATACCAGAACGACTTGTTGGAAAACATGCCTTTTGTTTTAGTTGTCATTCATCCAAGGCCAGCTGGATGCTTTGAATGTTTCATCCCAGAATTGATCAGTTATTTTGTCATGCTGAGGACTAAGGTTCACATTCCTTGATTTTTTTTTTTTTATTTTTTTGGCTTTCTTTTCATCACATGACCTGATTTTTCCTCTCGTATCTTTGTCTGTGTTGTACATTCAGAAAGTCCAGCTAACAGGAATCAGAAAAAACACAAAAACAAAAAACAACCAGACTCTCAGAATGAATTTAAGATGAATCAGATCAATTTTTAGTTACAAAAACAGAACAGAAGCAGCCTCATCAGCATGTTCTGCATTTTGCTTTACTACTTAGAATGGTGTTAACAAATGTCAAGTGGGTGCAATTCCGTGAAGACCTCCGAATTTTGACCTCAGGATTGGCAATGTGTGTTTTAGTCCACACAGTACCGCATGATATATAGTATGTCCTTTTTTTGTTAGCTTGCCCAAAGTTTCTCTTTAGAAAAGCAAGAATTTCTATCTTTTTAAGAGTTTATTCTGCATTACCTCATCCTTATTCTGGCAATTGCTTCAGCCAGATGCTGAGCTGTGGCAGACAGTTTTCCAGCTAGAGCATCTGGGCCAGCAGTTATCAGGCAGTGTGAGTCAATTACGTGGTTAAATGGATAATGGACTGTCTAAGCTGCCTGGTTCTTTTGAATGTCAATTTCTTCTGACTCAAATTTTCACATAATTTATGTATCTTTTGTTGTTGTTGATAACATTTCTACTGCAATCCCTTCAGGTGATTGTCTATTTAAGATGAGGGGGTGAAATTTTCATATTCTGATCTGCATCAGTGAAAGAAACTGAATTTGAAAGGTATTTGCAGTTACCATTCATTTTTTTTAAATATTTCTAAAATATATACTTCTCTTCCTTTCTTACTTTCCTTTTCTGAATCACACACAGTTGCTATTTATGGTGCTTAGACATGTTTTACGAACTGGCAAAAACTTCATCAGTTAGCAAAATTGTTCTAATATGCAGGGAAACCACACCCCTATTTTGGAAGCATTAAACCAATTGAAAAAGCATCTTTATTGGGAATCAAAACTCAAGCAGTTAATAGTCTACATACATCCTTCAGCCAGACTTGCATTATCTTTCAATGGTGGCCACAAATGTGGACAGAAATCACTCTGATTTACTGTGAGTAAGATAGAAATTTCTGATTACTATCCTGTGTCTGCATGAAACCAATCTCCTTAGAAAGACCATTTGAATCTGGGAAATAGAGGGCAAATGTAAATACGACTGGAGGTTAAAATTGTTGCTATGAGTATGAAGTCATAAATTATGCAGCCTGAAAATTCATTATGTTGTTTTTGTCACCAATCTCCTGAGCTGTATTACAAAAAATTCTACAAAAATAAAATAAAATGGGATTTAAAACAGTGAAAATTCTCCTAAAGGAAAATTGGGTTTATTGTAGTATTTCCTAAAGTGATTGCCTCATAGTAAAATATACTTCTTGCAGAATGCCTTTTAGATTTAGATGGTTATAGCTGAAAAACACTTTTTGTATTTTTATTTTTTATTTTATAACCTGCTTGACTTTCCAAGGACCTTACCCTTTCCCTGTATATCAGAAATAATAATGATAGTTTAAGGAAAATACAACCTATTCTAGGAATGACAAATGGTAAAGGTATTTTTACACATATAAAGGCTTGATTCCATTGTATGGGCTTTTAAACTAAACAGCTAATAGGTTTTTTTTTAAGGTTTTAAAAATATTCTAGTGCCTATTCAAATACATTTTAAATCAATGCATTCATGCATGGATTTATATATTCACTCACTAATTCATGAAATTTTATTTCGAATGCCTTTCAGATAATTTCCGGTATAGTCATGTGAACCTCAGTAAGTTTAAGCCCTCAGAATTTCAGTTCTCTCATCCGATAACTGGAAATGATAATTCCTGAACTTCCAAACTTATGGGGTTTTGTGAGGATCAATTTTGCCTATGATTTTAAGTTACTTTTTAACTTTGAAGGCGCTGTCGAGGAGAGGATGGTAATATAATATTACAAAAATTGCAGAGGAAAAAATGCCGGGCTGAAGTATCTTTGCCTGGTTTAACTTGCCCTCTATTTTATAGACACATATCATTTTTGGCTCTTACCTTGTAGGCTAGAAATTTAGAAATGTGTTGTGTTTAAAGAAACCAAGGATCCTTGTAAATGAAAAAGGGGTTTTCACTAGTGTTATTACCCAGCATTACATTTGAAAATCCCAGTTGCGGTTTTGCTAATGCCAATAGGAAACACAAAGGATGTCTGTAACTCTCAGTATACACATTTAGAATGAAAATATCAGGCTATATTTCCCTTGGGTGCCATCCAGACAAAACATTCTGAGATTCTTTTCCCTCAACCAAGATGGAAAATACACAATGAATGGTGGTTTCCTGATTCAGAAGATGAAAACCTGCTCTGCATAGGACTCTTAGGACAAGTCAGGTGGATATCTGCCTTGAGAGGGAGATTGAATGAAATGGTGCACGGGAGCTTGTGTGAAACTTACTTGCTAGCCATGTTCTGGATGGGTACTTCTCAAATTTAATGAGCATTAAAACCATTTAGATATCCTGTTTAATATATAGCAGTTTAATTTATTCTTTCTTAGAATGTCCATCTCTCTGCTAACACTACATGTTGCATATTGTCTATTTTTTTATTGGAGCCCTCAATAAATTAATTCTCATTATTTTATATTCCCTCTCTGATAATTACAAAATGTTTGTCATATCTAAGTTCTGTTCTGACACTTGTTTTTTTTTTTCTTCAGATTGTGATTTCTTGCCCTTTAACAGAACTGGTAATATTTTGTTGAAAGCTAGGCATGACTTTTTGAGTAATAGTGACTGAAATATATAAGCATTTAGTGTGAGGTTTTATGTTTATATGGTTAGGAGTTGAGCTGTGTTTAATGTTTGCTGTGGCTGTAGAAGGCAGAAGCTTCAAATTTCACTAGTGTCCTTCTTTCTGTCTCCTCTGTTGTCTTTGGGCTTCCCTAGAATCTTCTCCTTAAAGTCCATATCTTGTAGCTCTATCACAGCTATAATCTGCTGTTTTTAAATTGAAGCCCTGTAAGGGTGGTGATAGGATGTGTGTGGGGGGGAGGGGGAAGCATTTTATAATCTTATGATTTAAGCTGTCTTTTTGTGGCCCTGTGTTTCTGGGCTGTATCTTGACAACTGTTTCTTAGCATCCGCACCCCTGCCTCAGCTTCCCAAGGGAGACAGGAAGGCTAGAAGGCGTACTTGTGGAAATTCCCTTACCTTACATGGGAAAGGCCATGTAAGGTAAAGAATGCTTTGGCCGTATTTCACCATGGTTACCCTTCCCTTCTCCTTGACAGAGTCATAAGCAGATCTCCAGTGACTTTTCGTTTAGGATTCTTGTACAGTTCCCAGAGGCAACATTCATAAATTGCAGGTATCCTTCTGAGACTGCAGCACTCCAGAATTTGTTATTCTCATGCTAGTCAACCAGCAATACATAAAAATGAGCATTTAGGCATTCCTACCAGTTCATGGCTCCAGCTGCTTCTGCTCCAGGTACATAGATCTTGTTTTTACTTCTGGATTTACCTGTCTCTCCAGATTTCAGGGTGCCAATTTCTCAGTTCTTTGACTAAGTCCAAGAAAATAAAGATTTTATTTCTTAATTTGCTCAACTTTTTCCTGTTGTAAGGATGAATGTGATGACACCAAACATTTACATAATGGAGTGGAAATAAGTAGTAGCCTAGATACCTTATTAAACAGCAAATTCTGATTTGCTAAGCCTGAGGTGAGGCTTTAAGTTCTCTGTTTCTAACAAATCCCCACGTGCTGCTGATGCTGTTGGTCTGAGTGTTTATGGTTCTCAGATGGAACAAATAAAATATAGGCTCCCTAGTTAAATGTGAACTTAAATAAACCACTGTTTTTTAGTGTATGCCCTAAATAGTGCTTGAGGCAGATATATCCTAAAATATTATTCATTGGATACCTTATATTCAAATTTAACTGATCATTCTGTATTTTCTCAGAGGACCACATTTTGATTCTGCAATGGAATTATCTGAGTTCTTGCCATTAATGTAAACTCTTGAGTCCTGGAATCAGATTTTAAGAAGAATAAATGATGAACCCACTAACATTTTGCAAGCAGTATTTAGATTCCCATTTAAGGGATAGGGTCATTTGTTTTGTTTTCCTTTCCCCACCTAGGGTTAGGGAGTGAAATTATTATTACCAAGTTTCATTTGTGAATCAATTAGGCATACTCTCTAATACTATTACAGACTTCAATATCAATTCTACATATTGATTTTCAACTTTTCAGGAGAAAAGAAAGCTACAGAAAAAATAAGAAAGACTTAATTTTTAATTAATTGTTTAATTAATTTATTAAAAATAACAACACACACACACATTCTTACCGTATGATCATTCCATTCTTGATACATAACCAATAACTCACAATATCATCACATAGTTGTATATTCATCATCATGATCATTTCTTCGAACACTTGCATCAATTCAGAAAAAGAAATAAGAAGAAAACAGAAAAGAATTCATACATACCATACCTCTTACCTCTCCCTTTCATTGATCACTAGTATTTCAATCTACTAAATTTTTAACATTTGTTCCTCCTATTATTTATTTATTTTTGATCCATATGTTTTACTCATCCATCAATAAGGTAGATAAAAGGAGCATCAAACACAATGTTTTCACAATCACACAGTCACATTGCAAAAGCCTTATCATTATCCAATCATCTTCAAGAAACATGGCTACTGGAACACAGCTCTACATTTTCAGACACTTCCTTCCAGACTCTCTAGTATATCTTAACTAAAAAGGTGATATCTATATAATGCATAAGAATAACCTCCAGTGTAATCTCTCGACTCTGTTTGAAATCTCTCAGCCACTGACATTTTATTTTGTCTCATTTCTCTCTTCTCCCTTTTGGTCGAGAAGGTTTTCTCAATACCTTGATGCTGAGTCCCAGCTCATTCTAGGATTTATGTCCTATGTTGCCAGGAAGGTCCACACCCCTGGGAGTCATGTCCCATATAGAGACAGGGAGGGCAGTGTGTTTGCTTGTTGTGTTGGCTGAAAGAGAGAGTTCACATCTGAGCAACCAAAGAGGTTCTCTGGGGGTGAATGCTTAGGCCTAATTTAAAGTAGGCTTAGCCTATCCTTTGTGGGGTTCAGTTTCATGTGAACAAACCCCAAGATTGAGGGCTCAGTCTATGCTTCGGTTGCCCCCACTGCTTGTGAGAATATCAAGAGTTCTCCACTTGGGGAAATTGCATTTTCCTTGAAAGACTTAATTTTGCAATCTGTTTTGTAGCCATAATTATTAAGGTTGATACATAAAATAATAATTACAAATCACTGAATAGAGGAGGTAAAAAAAGGAACTAAGGTGAAGGATTGGGGTGCTAATGTCTTTATTTTTAAAGTATAGTGAATAAATATATGTTCTCTAGAGTTAATAGAAGAAAAAAGACATGGAAAGATTGTTGAAGTTTAAAAAGTAATAAATAGATTAAAGTTAGTGATTACAGTATTGGTAGAATAGAGAGAATTGGAGGAATGGCATTAAAGAGTTAAAATATTCTCTAACATAACACAACTGAGACAATACCTAAAATGTGTACAAAATGTTGGCAATAAATACACAAAGGATAGCTAAAATAAAATTTACTGAGATGGACATAAATAGTGGGGGTTAGAAGAGGCAGTGTAGTGTAGAGGGAAAGAACAAAACAGTGGGGTGAAAAGGCTAAGGCAGAAGGCTGTTGCTTTTTTATTATGAGCCCCTTTTAATATGGATTTTGTTTTAAATATTTGCATGTATTAGATTTTTTATTTGTAATAATATTTAAAGCAATTTACATGTTTTGGCTACGAGTTTAGTAAAAAAAATAATAATAAAAAACAAAGAAGAAAGTAAAGAAGAAATCACGCCCATATACTGCTAGCCAGGTCCTAATACTCCTACGTAGGAGCGATTAAATTCAAAATAATGTTTACAGAATCATCTTTCAGCAATCTATGCAAGTAATTATTAGTGTCTCTGTTCCTTCTTTAGTCAAGATTAAATAAATTTTTAAATCTGTTCATTTGAAAATAATATGTAGTGCTATATATTTATAGTACTATAAAATAAATTATAAGGTGCTGTGTATAACTTGAAAAATATATGTGTATGCTATATATATATTTATTTATAAGTATACACATGCATATATAGAGAGAATTTTCCCATTTATTGAATAATTCAAGAAGAGCTTCATTAATAAGATTTCTTTTAGGTTTTTCTAATTCTTTGCTGCCAAGCACTTTTGAATAATATGCTGGATATTTCAAATATTATGAGATTGTCCTGTTAAAGTTTACTAGATATATTTTGTTTTTACAGATAATCAACTCAGTAGAGGTACATTGTAGGTTCTGAGCCACCTTCTATGGGCTGATGTTAGAACATCAGTTTATTTTCAAAGGCTTTCATTGTTACTCTGATGTTTCACTTATTTAACACCGGGGGCCAGTCTGGAATATGGTCTTGAAATATTTTTTTTAATTTATCTAAAATATCCATAACCCTTAACCTCCCCCCATTATATATTTATTGTTTTGTCTTTATTTTCTTACTCACCTGCCAATGTACTTAATAAAGGGAATGCCAGTCACAAGGTTACACAATCACATGGTCACATAAAAAAAGCTATATAGTTATACAAATTATCTTCAAGGATCAGGGCAACTGGATTACAGTTCAACAGTTTCCAGTAATTCTTTCTAGCTATTCTAATATACAAAAGCTAAAAAAGGATTATCTATATAATGCTTAAGAATAACCTCCAGAAAAACCTCTCAACTCTGAAATCTCTTAGTCACTGTAACCTTATTTTGTTTCATTTCATTTCCCCGTTTTGGTCAAGAAAGCACTCTCAATCCCATGATGCCAGGCCCAGGCTCATCCATGGGAGTCATGTCCCATGTTGTCAGGGAGATTTATTCTCCTGGGAGTCTGTCTCACATGGCAGGGAGAGCAGTGAGTTTATTTGAAGAGCTGGCTTTGAGAGAAGGGCCAAATCTGAACAACTAAAGAGATTCTCTGTTGGTGATTCTTATGCAATATTTTAAGTAGGCTTACCTTCTCCGTTGCAAGAATAAACTTCATAATGGCAAACCCCAAGATCAAGTGCTCGATTTATTTAATTGGGAGCTCCTAGTGCTTCAAAAACATCAGGAATTCCCCAGGTGGAGAGATTTAATATTTCCACATTTTCCCTAGTCCTTCAAGGAGATTTTTCAACTACTTTTATATTTTCTGCCCAAATTACTCTGGGATGTATTAGGATATTACATTAACCTATATAGAATAACAAGATCTCATTTGCTATTTAAGATTCCATGTAATTATGTTGTTCAAATAAACTGACCACACAAGTTAACTTAAATAGTGTGCTACAGAAAATATAAATTTTGTATCAAATAAACATCTCTTTCTTTGGCCTCACACAAAAGTTAAAGTTGTAAAATATGGTTAATATCATCCTTTACTCTGTATTCTGATTCACCTTAGTCTTAACCAGATCAGCTTCATTCATATCTCTAATTGAAGTCTGATCTCTTTTTCATCTTCTTTAACAGTTGCCGTATCAGGTAATGCTGACTTTCAGAACTGCAGAACTCTAGCTCTGAGTCTCAGGCGTCACACAAATAGCTGAAGTTCCAGGGACCAATCAGATTATTCACCAAAAGCTCAGCATCTCAAGATTTAGAAATAACAGTTGAAACTCAGGAAAAGATGTAATTGTTATAAGAGCTTACAATCTAGTAACCTTTTCAATAAGCATTTTGACCATTCTGTACTCCTTAATTGTCAATTGCCCAATCTTTGTCCAAGTTCTATAGCCTGATAATGTATACTCTTGAATCCTATTCTCAGAGTTTGCACATCATAGTTAGTTCATATTAGTGAGGACTTTATATCTCTTTAACTGTGCCTTTCATTCCTATAAGTTCTGCCATTTGTTTTTTCAGGCCTTCATGTTCTTCTTTGTGGTTGACCATGTGCTCTTTATAACTTTCATCTCTTTTGCCATATCCTTCCTCAACTCATTGATTTGATTGGAAGGTTTATTTGAACACCTTTAATTAGTTGTTTCAACTCCCGTATCTCGTTTGAAGTGTCAGTTTGTTCCTTTGACTGGGCCATAACTTCCTGATTCCAAGTATGATTCATGATTTTTTGCGATTTCTGGGTATCTGATCTCCTTGATTAGCTTATTCTGGAGGTATTTTTCACTCTTTTAGCTATGGTTTTCTAGTTGGCTTGGTTTTGTTCTGCATCTCCTCTTTGACATTCAGTATAACTTATTCTAGACCTCTAGCATAGCTTCTGTTTAACTGAACAGAATCTTTCAGCTCTTGTTTTTCTGGGTTTTGCCTTGCCCAGGTGAAACTTGTATTGAGGAGGTTCTCCCCAAATAGGCTTGACCCCAGTCAGATTTCCCCAGACCAGTCAGGACCAGGAGAAGGGTGTGATCAGTATCAAGTTTCCCTGGTGACAAGACCCACAGGTTGATGGTCTCGAGTGTGAAGCCTCTTGATTCTGTGATTCTTCTTATCCTGCCCAACAAGTTGTGCCTGTCAGCCTGCAGCTTCCCACCAGAATAAAGTGGTGTAGTACCTTTAATTCTCATCAGACCCTGTCCCTGCCAGGACCATGTTTGAGACAGAAGCAAAGGTAGAAAGAAGGTTTGAGCTGTTTCTGTCTTCAACCCCTGGTGTCTGAATTCTATGAATGAGGGCTACCACCCAAACTGGGCCTGTCCCCCCACATCTTCTCATGGGGAAGATACACTCTTTAAGTAACGATCTCCTTCACCTGACTATTTACTTTGCCTCTCAGATATACTCTAACTCTACCTTTGCCTGGGTCAGTGCTGACATTTTTAAATGCCTGAGACCTTCTTTAATGGGCTACAAGAAAAGTTGTAACAAATCCATTTTCAGAGCTTGTCCTTAGCCCCCAGGTTTGCCAATCAAGACCTGGAGTCAGTACCTGGCTCTGTGTGCCTGTTTTCCAATATTCTGATCTCGGCCTATTCTAAAAGCTTATGTGTCTCTATTTTGGTTTGGTTTGTTTTATTTCTGAAACCAACCTCCTCTCTGCTGGAAGAGACTTCAGGGTTCTTTTATTTTGAAATTCACTTTTCTCAAGACCTTTGATATAGTGAATCCA
The DNA here is from genome assembly GCF_023851605.1 of Tamandua tetradactyla. NCBI lineage: Eukaryota > Metazoa > Chordata > Mammalia > Pilosa > Myrmecophagidae > Tamandua > Tamandua tetradactyla. The sequence goes on along the minus strand of NC_135342.1, from coordinate 54,143,882 downwards.
GTCAGTTTCACAGGAGCACAAATTGGGGAAAGCCAAGGATTTCACATCTAAGTTCAGAAATTCCTTCCTCCAGCTCCATATTCCCTATGATCTCTCACATACTCTTTGACTCCCGAAACTTTTTCTTTTTCCTGGCATTTTTGATAGAGAGCTGTGGCATCAGCTCCCCTACACAATTTTGCACTTCTGCAGCTGGACCTACATTGGACAAAGTGGCAAGAGGAAAAAGGTGTGGGACCAATACTCTCACCTTCTACACAACCCATCTGCCACGATCACTGCCAACACAACATTGAAACTTTATACCTAACACTTGCCTTGGGGAGGGCTAAGAGAATCAAAAGCACTCCACTGCATAGAGGGCTCCCCAGCTCTCTGGCACTTTATTATCTGAGAAGACTATTTTCTTTCATCATCCATTTGTGCTTTGGACTTCCCTAGAGTCAGATTAGGAAATAAAGGAAGGGGAAAAAGCATTGCCTCACGAGTTTTGATTTTCCCATCTTGTTCACTACTCTTATTTGACTTTTTGAATCCACCACAGTGGTTTTATGTTTCATTTAGTTGCAACCAGTGGAAGAGGTAGTAGGAGTGCTCTTACTCCATCTTAATCATACTTGGTCTCTTTTAAAAAGGATTTTTACTCTTTTACAGAGGAGTGCCCTGTTCTCTCACTTGATGAGAAATCAACAAATCTCAGAATTGCTTTAGTGATGAATTTCTGGTTTCTCTTTATCTGTATTTTGCAGTTGGAATTAATATTGAGTGGGGAAAAAAATGGAAAAGCTGAGATACACTACCACATCATCTGGAGGCGAATAGAAGATATTTACTTTTCCCATGCTTTATGCCAAACTGAACTGGTTTCTGAAGGATAGTCTGAATTCTTTGATCTTTTGAACATCTTTATTCTCCCAATTTCCTGAATAACAATCTTGTATTCCAATGGGCTCTCTTAATTTTCCCACATCTGACTGAAGCAAGTCTTTACTGTTTGTAGGAGGAAGAAGTTTAGGATTTTCATGTTCAGCAGGGTGGATATCTACAATTCAAAACCTTTTATTATTGCTAATCCTGATGACCTGCCCTAAAAGAACTAAAAAAAATAAAGTAATAGAAAAGCGACTGATGCTTGTTTTGCTAATAAAGATATTCTCCCAAATGAGATAAGCATGAAAAAAGAATAGAGAGTGAAAGTGAAGAAAATTCAGTTCTGAAACAGAAATCATCATCATCCCCGCCACCACATCTGCTACCACTGTTTAAGTATCCATTCTGCTGGGTACTATAACAGGTGCTATGTGTATGACATCTCCTTTGTCCCCTGAAAATTGAAGCTTAGAATAATTAAGTCATTTGTTCAACAACATGTAGAGAGTTAGATTTAGAGAAATAATTCAACTATATCACCTGTCAATTACATCCTAAGTGTGTCTGTTTTCTAATATTCTATATTGCTACAATTTTAAGACTATCGTACACACATACTGAAATTATCTGGCAATTCGCAAAAGTTAATTGGGTGAGGGCATATTTCTTCCCATCTTCTTGTCTGCTAGTTAATATATTTTTGTCATTTCGACATTCCTAAGTGCTAGACTGAGGAAATGTGCTTGGTCTGCTTCCACCCAGGATTCTGAGAAACTACTTATCTTCAAAAGATCCTCATGGCAGGTGATATCATAGCTGTCTAGAACACCGCTGCCTAGACCTCTGTTTGGGGCTGGATCCTAGAATCTGTCTCATGGAAAGAAAATTTAAAATGAAGCTTTCAGGGGATCGGCTGGTTCATAATTTGGAAACTTCTTGCTTAAATTAATTGATGATAAAAACTGGAATATGAAACAATATGTTTCCTGGTAGCTATAGCAAAGATTCTGAATAGGAGTACTATTGATAGAATTCAGGGTGTCTTTGAATTTAGATGAGAATAAAATAAAACACCCATATGTCTTTGTTTTCATTAACCTTTAGCTGAAATTTGGTATTCAGGTCAAATAGAAATTCAGGCAGCAATATTGTCAAGCTACAATATTATACAGCAGTACTTGTGACGTGGTCACCGATATAAACCACAGACATTTCCATACAAAATTAGTCATGAAGATATACAAAAATATCATTAATAATATAACGAATTTGTACTTATAGCTCTTGTTATAAAACAGATCAGGTTATTTAGTTTTTCAATAAAACGAACATATGCAACTGTACTACAAATGTGCATTTTTCATATTTTTAATATATTTTGACACAATTGATTTCTTTTACAGTCCAATGCATTTTATTTTATGTTTTAAAAATATTCTGAAAAAGGATCCTTAGAGTTCATCAGACTAGTCATCGGGTCCAGAGCACAAAAAAAGATTAAGAAATCCTATCCTAGAGGATACACTACTGAAAAAAGTAAGGGAAGAGTTATTATTACAGGGAAGAAATGGCAGTCTAAACTTTTTACCACCTTTAACATTCATAGCAAATACTCACATTTAGGTCCTATTCCCATGCTCACCTCAACAAACCCCAGAGAATATTCTGTGGCTACCCAATATGTATGTGTGTGTGTTTATTGAATGGATATTAAATTATAAATATATTATACTGATTGACAGATTTTGGAAAAGAGAGATGAAACAGAAGAAAAAGATAGAAGATAAAAATAACTGAAAATAATGGGAAGATGTAAGAGAAGGAATAAGATAGAAAAGAATGAAAACTGATTAAAAACAAACAGAGATAGATTTCTACCATTCTCCTGATATTCAGTTCAGTAATTCTAGAGTTCCTATTTGCTTACTTCTCACAGTCACCTAGAAAGTAATCATCTAGCACCTCTCAGTCCTTGAGCTCATATTTATTACATTGAGATTTCTATCATCTTTTGTATGATGTTTTATTATTTAATAATTCAAATATCTGAAAAATATCTATGGTTTAACACGAACTCCCTCCTCCCTATGTATAGTGATTTTTTTTAACGACAAATAAGGTAAATTTAGCATGGTCAATAAATAACTTGCTATTTATTCAGAATTTGTGCATTGACTTAGTTCTAGTTCCTTTTTAGAGTTATTTTGCTGTTTGAAATTCTAAATTTTTAAATTTAATCTTTTCAAACCCTGAAGAATATAATACATCAATTTTATCATGATAATCTTCTAAATGCCATGTATAAAACAAATAATGTTCAACCTCCTGTGACAGGGATTTTAACTTGTTTCCTCATTGAGCAAATCACTAACTGCAATGTCTAAAACCCTCAAGTAAATTTTTTCCTCATGAAATTAAGATGGAATGAAAGAGTGTTACTGCCAAAACTAACTTCATTTCAATTTATGGGAAATAATAAATCAATCATTAAAATGGAAACTATGCTTGAATAAAATCAAGAGATAACCGCTGTGACAGTATTTTAAGTAAACTGTAACAAATCTCCAAAAACCCAGTACTTATTATTTATGCAATTGGTGTTTTGATACAACTTTGTATTGAGCCTCCTAATTATGCTATAGTCAAATTATAATTAATATGTAAATAGAAACATAAAACAAGGTTTATCCCACGTAGCAATCTGTACCAGCAAACATCCTTCACAAACCTCTCAGCGGAAAATCCCCTGGGTTGCTTAGGCATTCGATTTTCCTTTTCCTATAGCTTTAGCAATCTGGTTGGAAAAGCTAATTCAGAGCATGATGTGCCGCTTCTTTATACTATTTGCAAATCTTTAGCATTTGGAAAAATGGAGCTTTGCTCTAAGCCTCACCGCCCCCCTGACTCAGTGACATTAAGTGGGTTTATCACTACCTCAAACAGGATTTAGAGCACACTTATTTTTATAGACATGCTATTTTTTGTTGTTTGTTTGTCTTTATTTTCAAAAATTATGATTAATAATTTTAGGCAGTATATTCTAGACTAAAATTCCAAGGCTTAACACAGCCTGAACACACAATATGGTACTATGCTTAAGCAATGAACACTCTTAAAGTAGTTGCTTCTGATTGCTTACTTGGTGAACATTTAGCACGAAGGGGTTTTCTTTGTTATTTGCCACCAATGCCGATGCGCCAGATATTTGGAATCACCTGGAGATTTGTTTTTGTTTTGTTTTTTCTTTTTAAGTTAGGTAAACTTTTCATAGAAAGATCACTATTAGAAAGCAATAAGATGGTAACAGACTGATAGATTAAATAATATGACTTCTATCCTACTCAGGAATGAATTCTAATCCCCTGACTGCAAGGTTTGGCAAATTTCCCCGCATTGAACCAATACTTAGTGCCTTATTTCCCTGTTTACAGTGCTTGGGTCAGATGCGGATATTACCATGGTCAGGTACAAAGTACAATCTTTTCCCAGAGTTTTGGTGAAGGATAAAATGAGAGAGGATCTCTCATCTGCTAGGTCATGGAGATCAAGTATATGATGCAGGAAGAATCACTGAGTATGTTTCTGGCTAGGTGGAGAAAGTTTATTTGCCACAGGAATCAGCCAACACAGAAAGAGAAGAAGAAAGAAAATGAGAACACGAATAGCAAGAACCCGGTAACAATTAAGTGTAGTTTTAGTCCATAAATTTTCCAGAGCTGTCTTTAATTTGTCCTGCCATAATTTGATCTCGATATCTTACGAATATATACCTGCGTTTAAGTTTTACTTGCAATGGAAAACAAAATCTGGCTAAGGAAAGAAAGAAAGACCTTACAATTAACAGATGTTTCTCTTAGTTAAAAGCAATTGAAATTAAATTTTAGTACATTTTCCTATGTCCCTTCCTAAGAGGGAATACAGAAGTGAAATATTCATCTTTTCACGGTGAGCAGTTATGATAAAATGATGAGATCAATTCTAGAAATATTATAGTACTATGTAAATAGTCAGAATTCCATTTTCGTAAGTTTAAGAAAGTGCATTTCTAGCACATAAGCCAAATGATAGTTAACTTATGATAGGATAAGGAACCTGAGTTATGGTAGCAGAAGCTACTTGTTTTCAAAGAAATATCAATTTTCTTTTCCTTAAAAAACTACATTGATAAGATTCTAAAAACTATATTTCTCAACCTCTCTTGCAGATAGTATTGACTAATGAGCTGTAAGCAGAAACTGAAGAATGGAAATTATGGTGAAGCCTTTTAAAGGGAGCTAATTCAGGTAATAGCTGTCTTTTTGTCCCTCCTGTCTTTCTCACTTATGTTCAGAACTCAAATTTGATTATTGGAACTCCAGCAGTCAGTTTTGGACTCTGCGGGAAAAAAAAGCACATCTCTTTGCCTTAACAGGTTTAAACTGTTGAGCCACAGTGAGCTACTTCCTATGGCTGACATTCTCATCATGTGTAGAACATACACTGCTCTCTGTTTAACTCATTTAGTTGGCTCTCCGCTACTTTCACGTAAGCACATTTCTAAAGCAATGCAAGTACCGTTCAGGTAAATGATCTTTTTTTAGTCTACAAGAGTACTGTGTGTGTGTGTGTGTGTGTGTGTGTGTGTGTGTGTGTGTGTGTGTGTATGTATATATAACGGAGTTAAAAAATACAGTGGATATAATCAGGAAAAGAATTTAAACAAAACAAAACAAATGTCACAAAACACCTTTCCTCTGTATACACTAGTTACTCACCCTACTTGTAAAGGAAATGGGGCAGCTGTTCACATATCCTGAAATAATATCCTAGGAATATCAACAGAGCTGGAGTAGCATTAGGTTTAGAGAATTGTGAATGGCGAACAGGGTAGCAACGACAAACTTGATGACTGGAGACTGACAAAATATCGGGTTCATTTTTATTAAAAAATAATGTAAAGGACAGATGAATTGAGTCTCCAATTGATAAGCCCAAGCTATAATTGAATCATGTTTTGTAGAATTAGTTGCAAGTGTAGATGCCTGGGGGTGATTATATGTAGGTAAAATAAAAAGTAAGGCTTTTAAACATGACAGTTGTAAAACAGGAAAGAAATTATCCTGAGATACAGAGTGATTGGAAAGCAAAACAACTTTTCAAAAATCATTTAGAGATAGACATAATATAATAGCTATACAGTTCACTTATTTTAGTGAATCAATTTGTCCTATATTTATAGACTTAAAAGTGTTTATGCCTTATGACCCAGTGATTTCACAAGTTGAGAATATAACATAATTATATTTAATAATTTTATAATATTAAATATGGAATGATTATAAAACCTTGAAATTAATATATAGATTTTGTATAAATGATGTTACTTCAATTATATGAACTATTGTCATCCTTAAAAACAATGGATTGCAAAAATATTCAAACGAGAAATTTTTCATTCAGATTAATTAAGTGGAAAATGGTACATATATTTAAATATTAATAATCACATATTCAGTAGAAACATCTATAAATGTAAATCCAATTTATATCTATATGCATATTAAAGCTCTTTGGATACTTTATGAAGGGTAGGGACAATGAGTTTTTCTGAATGATATGAATACAGTTAATTTGATTTTTTCTTGTTAATTTCAGTTGTTCCAAAAAAATTACCAAGGTTTCTACTATAAGACCCAGTAATTCCATCACTGGAAATCTAGCAGTGTGCCATATTTTTCCATAGAGGCTATGGAATTCTTTAAAAGATATACACGGTTCTAAACCTCTGCCTAAATAAGAATTCACAAAGTTTACATTATTCTTTAGAACTCATAGGATGGATGGCATTTACGAGTGTGAAACAAACATGCACAATTACCAGCGTCCAAGATTCAAATCTATTCACTAACTCTCTTAATCCCTCCCTCTCTCTCTCTTACTCTCTCTCTTACTTTCTCTCACTCTCGCTCTCTCTCTCTCTCTCTCTCACACACACACACACACACACACACACACACACACACAGACATACATCGGGATGATAAAAATTATTTAGGATGAACTTGACTCTACTATTTATTTGATTGTTTTTTGTTTTGGGGGGAGGTGCATGGTGTGAGAATCGAACCTGGGTCTCCCACGTGTAAGGTGAGCATTCTGCCACTGAACCACCCATGCACCCTTATTTATTTGTTTTCAATAACTCTTTGAAGTAATTCCTTAAATAATTTTCACATTTGTTCTAGAAGTTGAGTTGAGTTACACTGCATGATAAGACATTCTGTCAAAATTCCATAACATTAGACCTAGCAATTTAATGTCCAGAAAATATTCTTAAAGAAATTGGAGGCATAGAGATATTTTTGGAATATTAATTGAAATAATCAATATGAAATATTTCCTTAAATGTGCTGCACAGGAAGTGTTAAGTACATGTTTCCATTATTACTATTAGTTTTAGTCGTAGAAATATAATGCATGAATATTGGAGGTGGAATTGATCATTACTAGAAATCCACAAGTTAAGGACAATTTTTCTAACTTTTCACTTTTTTTTTATCAAAGGCAAAACCATGATAATATGCGGTCATGTCCCATAAGTCAGGATGATAATAAGGCATCGATTTTGCAAAAAATATAAAGGCAAAAATTGAATATTAAGGACAACAAAAACCTTTTGCTTCATGATGCTCCAGAGCTCAGAGCAAACCACTATAATTTATGCTGGGACTGAACAGGGTCAAGTCTCATGCTGAAATGATAATTTCTATAAACAATAACAAAAATAAACATGCTATTTGTAATAGATTAATACCAATGTATCCATTCAAGAGAATGAACATTATTATAAGTGATTATATTAAAATACATACAGACTCCAATTTCTATTTATTCTTCTGTGGCATCTGTTTTAAGAAATGTATAATATATTTAAAAATGCTTGGTATAGTAGGAATTTCAGAATCTTTCCCCACTTGCATGTTGTGTAAATGAATTGTATTAATTGCTTCTGAGAATACCAATCAGGTACATTGATTTTAGCTTTTCATGGCCAAGGGATAGTAGAAATTGGGCCAAGTGGAATCAAGTAATAAATAAGACTGTGCTCACCTCTATGATATCAAAATATTACCTGTAGTAAAAGAGACTATTTCTTAAGTGAACTCTGACTCAATTTCAAAATAGTAGTAGATGCCACATTTCTCATGCTATTTTACAGCAGTTGTAGGTATAATTGACTGTAAATTACATTCTTCAATGGAAATTTTCTGCATCTTCAGATAAATATCTTGGAAATTTAGACAGGCAAGAGTTGGGTAGTCATTTTTAAAATGTTATAGATAAAGTTAATCAAGGAACAGGGTATCAAGAATTCCAATCTGCTACATGGTGACCATTCTAAAGTGGTCACTGGGTATTATGTAACGTTATCTTCAAATCCATATTTTTTTGTACATTGTTACAAGACATCATACCAAAATTCAGTCCCTTGGCCCTGTTGGTTAGGACAAAGAAGCTTGAGTCTTCTCCAATGTATGTATAAAAACATCTATTGGGGTCCTTGAGAAAATACTAGAAACTCTATTTTTTACAGTATTTCTATACCATACTTAATAAAATTATATATTTGTTTCATTAACTACATATTGATATAATAATTCATATTTCTAATATGTATACATATAGCTATGCCTTATAGTGATAGAGATTGCTAATTTTCCCCTCAAATTTCAGTTCCTCACCCTTCTTTGGAACATAATTCTAATTTCAATTTAGATAGCAATGTGGTCAGTTAAAATTCTCCGTTTCCTATTTTGTAGTTGTATTTGCAGGTCCTGAAGAGGACTGGGCAATTAATTCAATCAGAAGTAGTCTCTGGGCCATCCCAGAGAGCTGCTTAAATGCAGCCACCCATCCTTGTTTGTTGTTGTCTGGAGTGAGGGAAATTCAGCGAATATCTGAGATCATGAAGTGATCTTGAATAGTGCAAAGGAAAATTATAGAAGAGGTTTCAGACCCTGATAATCATGGGGCCATAATACCAGCCTTGTATTTGTTACATGCAAAGAGAACTATATAAATATATATATAAGTATATATATATACTTCTATCTTTATTAAGCATCCATTACAGATTTATGTTTTTTTTTCTGAAATATGCAGACAAATCTAATCAGAGGTGACATCTAAAAATATGGGCATATGCCCCCAAATTTGTACTTACAGTTACATGGCATGAGCATAAATTTTTTGAAACAAATACAAGGAGGATGAAGTTGAGAAAGCCAAATTTACTCCAAAATCCAAATCTTTGAAGCACATTATCAGTTACAGTCTAATGGTATTCTTCCTATCATTAAATAAGGGCAATAAGGAATATATGAGATGAACTGGATGTATGAATGACTTAAGAGAGGTTTGCCATCACACTATTAGCACGTGTTCTTTTAATGACAACGTGTACATCATTAGCATTTTTGAATATCAAACACACCAATATACAAGTTTCCTATCCCCATTATCCTTCTTGTTTCTTAAGAAAGTGAAAAAAAAACTGTTTTTTTTTTTTTTCACTGGGGACTAAACATAAGGTTTTCTTACTGGGGCCCAAGCTTAAATTATAGTTTCATTTGATGGGCTAGCAAGAGAAACTGCAGTACTTGTAAGAGTTAGGAATAGAACTTGTAAATTAAGATTTCATGCATACAGCACAAAAGCTGTATGAGAAATTCTTAGTCACTCTACTTAATATTTATGATTGTTATAAATATTGAAATATCTTTGTTTAGAACCATAGTTTCAAAAATAGCTTTTAAAGAATTTTTGATATTCTTTAAGTACCTACATCACAGTATAAACTATAGGGAATGCAGTAGGCATATCAACCACATAAATCTAATGAAATTTTGGTTTGATTCATATATCTGCATTTACCATTCTGATTTTTTGTAATTACTTTTGTCAACTTGTCTCTTTTTATCAATAATATGTTAGAAAATTAAAACCAATTAATTTTAAAGAAGGAAAAGTACTGATTTTTAGCTTTATTAATATAGGGAGGTTGCATAAACATGAGTATAGAACACTTAACCCAATGATTAAAAAAATAGGCAATTTCATTAAGCTATTGTTCTTTGGAGTCAAGGTTATCCCCTTGAGGTGACCACGTTAAGCAGGCTAACCAGATCATTGCCAAACATTCATATGAACTTATTGTTTCAGCTACATCCCTTAAAAAGAAAATTTGGGAAATATAAAACCAGGAGAGATGGCTTTGTTTTCTTTTTGAAAAAGTGTAGTAGACTCACTATAGGAAGACATTTTTCCACTACGAAATGGAGGGCAGATAAAAAGTAAAAATTTTCACGATAAAGAAAATATATCTTCACATATGTCTAATGAAATTCAAAAGAACAACACACTGTGTGATCTGACGTAATTATTTAAGACACAATCAAAATTAAAAGTATTGTTAAATATCTAAAGCTTTTAGAAAAATTCCCATCACATTATTCATGCACATGGCTTTCAGTGAACAGCCTCTGTGATTGTTTATTCTTCTGGGCAATAAAAACTGCATCTCTTACGCTATGGCACTTCAACATTCAAGCAATTAATGTTTCTTACTATAGAAATATAATACGCAATATATTCTGCAATGAAAATTGCATCTATAATATGTAACAAATTTATATGATATTAGAAGCATAAACTCTCCATAGATCTCACGAAAGTATTCTTATATTTTTGCTTCAAAGAGGCTTTTCATTTTATCTGCATAATCAGCAGTTTCTGTTGAAATGTGTCTACAGTAAAATGTAAACAATAAAGCGTATAGGTCTATAATATCTGTGATTTAGCCTGCAGAGTTAAAAGGAAAAGGGGGGGGGGGAGAGCTTAAGTGAAGGATGGAAAGAAGAGGAAAACAGGCTTTAGGAACATTCATTTAGTCCTCTTTCGTCTTTGGAAATTCAGAATTGTATGTTGCTTTGAAAACAAGTGAATAAGTTTGGAGATTCTGATGTGTTCACAGTGGAGATGCTTTCAGTTCTGGTTTTAACAGTGGATTGTGACATGTTTGTTAAGTGGCTTTGACAGTGGATTTGCATGTTTGACATGCAACTCAGGTCTTTGAGAGCTTTAAAGTTCAAGATGGAACCGAATTGACCTCATTATAATAAGGGAAAGTGTATAGCTGTTTACCTGTGTAATGGACATCTCTCCATGGTTGTAGGACTTAAGCCAAAGACAAACCATGACCCACTCTTGAAACATGCCCTTTAGCTCTTACCATTGCCCAAAGTATAGAGGGAAGCAGAGAAGTTGTCACTGGCACAAGCAATATCTCAGGAGCTCACCCTCAATCTGAAAATCTTTTTTTGATATGAAAGAAAACATATCTGGTTGCCACCCACAAAAAGATTATATAAGTCTCTCATCGTTGTATTTCTGGCAATTATAGCACGCCTGAAATGTATTGGTGAGAGGGGAAGACAAAGATAGAGACACATAAGCAGTACAGACTTCAAAAGGCCACATTTTCCCAAGTTAAAAATAAAATAAAATTATTTTTTCTGCTTCTTTCTTCATTAATTTCTGTATTTCTATCATTTGTTTTTAGCTTAAGTATTTGAAGATGAATGAATCATCAAATGTCATGTCTTGCATGATTCAAATTTCATGTAAGAATCATCAAATTGTCACTTTCCATGATAATCTGCTCTCCCTGGCACCTGGCTGTGTCTCCTAGGGAAAGTATATTTTCTTCTTTTCAAAGATGTTTATATAAGTCAAATAGTAACACCATTCCCATTCACTGTTGGTAAGGAAGTAGAATGGTGTAGTACCTTTGTAGGGCAGAATGGTGCCTTCATAGGAGGCTGGGGATGGGGTTGCCATAACATCCTGTAACACTGAGGTTAGGTATATACTTAGAGGAACTGAGAGGGGGGACACAAATGGACATTTGCACACTGGTGTTCATGATGGCAGTGTTTGCAAATTGCAATGAATAGAGGTGACCTATGGGTACCTGCATGGAAGCCTGAAAGGGGGAACTGTGGAGTATACACATTACAGACTACTGAGTGACTGCAAGAAGAAATGAATTCATGAGTCATGCAACTAGGTGAGTGAATCTTGAGGACAGTAAGTTGAGTGAAATAAGCCAGAAACAAAGAGACAAATATGATAATGCCTCGCAAATATGTACTAACTATAATGTGTACACTCTGAGAATTGAATTTGAGCATAGGCTATCAGGCAAAGGCCTATTTTCAAGGTTCCTAGATTGTAAGCTCTTACAGCTGTTACACCTATTCAGAGTGGTAATGTTATCCCTCACTTCTGAGATGCTGAGCTTTTTGTGCATGACCTGCTCATTCCATGGAAATTTGGGCATTTGGGTGACATCTGAGACTCTCAGAGTTAGAGTTCTGCAGCTCTGAAAGTCAGCATTACCCCATACAGCAACTTTTAAAAACATTGAGAATGATCAGACTTGAAGCAGAGATATGAATGAGGCTGACCTGGGTAGCACTAAGGTAAATAAGACTAAAGGGTAAAGGATATCTAAATTTTAAAAATCACTCAAGAAAAAAAATAGTAACATCAAACCAACTCACCTCACTGTTATTTAGTATTCAGGGGTAAGTGAATTGTGTCTCGAACTCCTTTTTATTACTATATTTTTTCCTCGTGGTTAGGTACCTGGAATCGAACCCAGTTCTCCAACATTGCAGGCGAGAACTCTGCCTGCTGAGCCACCATGGCCCACCCTCAAGCTCTTTTTTAACACCTTTGCTTTTACGCAGTCATTTCTACATGACATCTGTCTTTCTTAGAACAATATTTCAAGGGCAATGTTTTTTAATGTTAAAGTATATTTGAGAGGGAAGCATGCATGAATTCTTCACTTAAGTATTTGTGATGCTTAATTTATGAAAATATTTTAGGTGAAAATGAAAAGTTTCATGCCCCCAAAGAATCACTATTGTTTCCAGCATGGAGTATTGCTTTAATAATGACTAATTAGTTTAAAAGTTCTCATTATGTCATTGAACCATGAAATTATAAATTTCTTTCCTCCCCTTTAGCCTCTTTGACCACAATGGTTGAATAGCCTGAGAGTTCTACAAATCTTAGCCACAGTATTCGGAATTTATTGTATCTCAATTGAAGCAACTAGATAAATAAAATATGATCCTAGTCAGTGACATGTTGCGTCAGCACTTCAAACTCTTTTCAGTATGTTCAAATGATTGATTCTTTGACAGAAAGCAATTTTACATTGATAGCCTGTATTAGCATAGATGATCTGCAGTTCACATGTGAACTTTAATTTTGCTATTGAAGTATTTCAACACCCCTTTAAATTACTTCAGTATCTTTCTTTATGTATGACTATAATGTATAACACTGTACCTGGCCCCATTCTCTTCTCTCTATGCTTTCTTCCTTAAGGACCTTATCCAGGAATATAATTTCTAACTCCTTTTTTGGAGACAACCCTATCCCTATCCCCAATCCCCTGCAAGATATTTCTAACTTCAGTTCCCTCCTAGGTATTTCTAACTGGATATCAAAAGATCAAATTCAATATATCCAAGAAAGAATCTATAATTTTCTCAAAAAAAAATCTGCTCTTCCTCCTGGACTCTACAAATCTAACCCCCCAAATTTGAAACCTCCTTGTAGACTTTGATCTTTTCTTTTTGGCTGTTCTCTATATGTGTATCCCATCCATGGTTTCACACATGTACACATGTTCAGTCATTTGCCAGATTCTCTTGACTCTTCAATCATTAAAGCATTTCTTTGTCCTGTTGCCTTTCTTGCCTAGTCAAATTTCATAGCACCTGTTTAAATTCTTTCCTCCTAGAATGGTGTTACTAGTATGTTTCTGTTGCAAAGCTCTCATCATGCCATAACCTGTGTGAGAAGTTGGTGGTGGTGGTGGCAAAACTGGTGTTGGTGAGGCTCATAATGGACTCTTTCATAATTTGATACCAGTCAAATGTTCTAAGCACATCAATTTATACACACAAAAGTTAATCTTATCTTTAGCTCAAGCCAGTCCATCAGCTGCAGTAACATTTCTGTTCTTAACAACTCTCCTATGGCCACCACCCACAAACTAAACCCCTTCAATGAAATGTAATTCAATGAATTTATTTAACTTTAATAATGTAATTATTTAATTATTGAAATACTCAATAAAACTGTAATTTCATTGGTCTTAGAATGCCTGACATCATGAAAGCACTAAAGGAAATTTCCATATGAAATGTTACTTTATTTTCTCTGGAAATGCCAACATTGTACTGTATTTCTCTTTTTCTTTGAGAAATTTATCTCAGTAGAAGCCCAGTGATATGTAATTTCAAGAAATTGAATAAAGCAAACCTGTAGCAATAAAATTTTGCAATTGATTAAGATTCTTTCTTTGCTTTGTAGACAAAAAAGTTCAGACCCAAATTTTGGACTTACTATGATTCACATTTTGTGAATTAAATTTAACCAATGAATAAGATTTTCTTCCCTACATTTTATTTTGGCCCATTTATTTCACTTATTTTTAATCTCTCAAAAATAAGCTTGCTTCTCTCTCTCTCTTTCTCTCTCTCTCTCTCCCCCACAAACCCCCTTCCTATGGATAACTGAATTAATAAGGAAAACCATGTTCTACCAGCCATATCATTTTTGGTGGTCTTAGCAAAGATCTCTTTTATAAAGGCAGCGGTAGAGAGAAATTTAGGGAAAGACCCACATTAACTAAAAGATGAATCAGGGATAATTAATCTAAAATCTGTGTAAAAAAATACATACTAGCATTATATACTGTATCATTGTATACTGTATCATTTTGTACATTTCATTGAGTAATGTGAATACAACTCAATCAGGGGTAGACCACCTGAAGGCTGTGGGTCAAATCCTGCCTCACCACCTGCTTTTGTAAATAAAGTTTTATCGTATGGCTTTATTTTTGCTTTCACTCCAGATTAGCAGAATTGAGTATTTGAAACCACATGACCCACAAGTCTTTAGATATTTATTATCTGGCCTTTTATAGATACATTTTGTCAAAAGTTTATGGAAAAGGAATGTAGGCATATATTCTTTTTCATTCTGAAGTCCAATAGAATATAATAAAGAAAAAGCTCGTTTGGCTTTGAGCCATTTTTTTTTTTGGAAATTAAACATGTGCTATACGTGTCTTCAGAAACTTTTTAATCTTGATTAGACACAAGTTCTTCAAACAAGTCTGGATACTCTATGTGACATAGTAAAGGCTCAAAGAGAATGCAATTAGTGAAACCACAAAGTTCTAAATTTGCTGAATTCTTCGATGAAATGCAACAGTTGTCTATCACAAGGGATTTAGAATTGTGTTAGTGTAAAGTTGTCATGTTGCAGGATATTTTTCCCATTGAAGTGACTTCTATATCATTCAAAGGGGAAGAAGAATCAAACAAGGGAAATATCCACTTATGATCCATCTATAAAACTAATATAAAATATTAAGGAAACAGGGTTATGCTTGAACCACTTCTGCAGTAAATCTCTTGGTGATCTGTAAAATGTAATAGCAACAAAACAAAATTTTAGCTAGCATGAAATCCCAAAGGTTTGTATTACATAGGTGTATTAGAGACTATTTAGATTATGAATAATAGGTACCATGCATTAACACATATAAAATGTCAGATATCATCTTTATTGAATCAAATAAAGCACTTTCATATAACCATAAAATTATATTTATAAGTGCTTTAATATCTTCTCACAAATACTGGTTTCTTAAATCCATTTTCCCATTAAGTCTCAATTCCTCAACTGTAAATTCTTCTATCAGATTGATTTTCAAAATTGACAAAATTTTTCATTCCAATGGCTACTGAAATTTAAACTATAATTGCTGGGGTGGAGAGAGAGGTAATGCAACTCAGGAAAGCATGGTTGAAATAAACACACCATTGAACAATGCCATTCTAATCACAAAATCATCTAGAGAATTCATTGTGTTAATTACACACACAATTATCAAATCTCCCCAAGTGAAGGATATGGAGTCAATTTTGGACATAGAAGATAAGCACTCAGTCAGTAGCCAACTTTTAATTATTTTCCTTCCGATGCCTCAGAGATACATCCCTTATTTTTTTATCTCTACTGTTACATATTCTAATTTAGTCATCATACCCCAACTGATTAATACAATAGACTTTTAATGAGACATTCTGCCACCAGGCCAGGTTCTTCTCCCTTCACAGTAGAAGCTACAACCTATAGTATTTTGGGGGTAAGGAATATAAAATGAAGCATCTATTATATAAATCTCATTTTTCAAAAAATTCTGATGGCTTAGTTGTTGCTCGTATACTAAAATCCATTCTTCACAGGGCATGCAAAACACTCTTTTTGCCCTCAGCTCCCTTCTCTATTTTCTTGTAGACATTCACCTTTACGTGCATTCCTCTAAGCAAATGAAACAGATATACTCGCTATGGTAAGACATATAGAGCACTTCTATGCATTGATGTCTAGGTTTTTGTCAGCTCCTCTCAAGCTTGACCTATAAATATGTTCTTAAATTAAGACAACGATAACAAATCATCCAGAAGAATCTGAGGATACTAACTTTCTTGACTAATTCCCTTGTCCAAGCCTAATATTTACACTGGCATCACATTTTATTTTTAAAAAATACAGAAAGCATCATTTTATGCAATAACACATCTTATGTTGTTTTAATTCAGAAAAATATTTTAAATTACTAATGAGATTAGAAAAGTGATATGATTGAATTATATATATAAGATACATGCATGCATTAAACCATGTATCATGCCTAGCAGTTTGTGTGTATTACTTCCCCTTTACTATCACGTCTTGTTCAGGGACCATAGCTTATATGTTTAAAAAGAATAAAAGTATATTAAATGAATGAAGATAATACAGAAAACTATGTGTTCAATGATAGTAAAATTCATGTTGAAGACCAATATTTCCTATGAGCATCTTTAAGAAAATCAATTAATATAATTTTTAAGTTTTGGTTTACTTCTCTTGTTGGTACCATCCCATCACCTTATCAACATAGGAAAAAAAAATTAAATACTAATTTAAATTGCTGACTTAGCAATTTTGTAAAGAATCCATTTGTTTGAGGGAAGATTAAGAAAGACAGAAAAGTAAATTTGTTACTAAAACCTTTCCTTAATTGGAACTGCTAAGCAATTGGAATGTCAAAATTTTGGATGTATATTTTTAAATAATTAATAGATTTTCTTTTTAGTACAATTCTAGATGCACGGAATAATAGAGCAGATAAAGTATAGAGTTCTGTATACTGACCTCACTCTCAGCCCCTTACCCCTACACATTTGGGATTAGTATGATACCTCTGCTACAATTAATAAATTAATTCAGATAAATTATTATTGACTGTAGTCAAATGATCACTGATTCACTCTTCGTGTTGTATATTTCTTTAGGTTTTGACAAGCACATACTGACACATATTCACCATTACATTTTCATGCAGAAGAATGCGACTGTCTCAAAATTCCCCAGAGCTTCACATTTACTTTTGTTTTAGAACATCATACATTTTATAATACACTCACATTTATCCTCAAATTTCATGTTTACAAGTACAAAAGGCAAAGAACTGCAAAGAATCTAAGCAAGTGCATAAACAATGATATTCAATAGTTAATACTGTTGTCTCTATTCCCCATTTTCTAAATCCAGAAGAAAACTGCAAATGCCTCTGCATAAGGATGTCACTTTTAAACGCTGGAGACTGTGCTTAGTTCTGTACATGTCTGTATTTCTACAGGACTGAACTGAGACTCCATCATGTTCCAGGCCAAAGAGGCTAGAAGGAAGCCATCTATGGCTGTTTGAGTTTCACTGCTGGTGAGAAACAAACTCCCCAGGGTTTCAAAACCAGATTTTTTGGTCGGTGTTTCTGTCCTGTTGAACCGAACTTTGCTTTCTAGAGCTGGTAGGATTTTAGTGAAAATCCCTTCTGTTTGAGTTTCTATATCAGATGAAATCAGTGTACATGGAAAAGCTGGGTGTTCCAGAATACTGCCCAGGGGCAGATGAGGGCTACTGCCTAGAAAGAACTTTAAGTCTGTCTGTGTCTGCATATCAAACATTTCAAGCCCTAAGAAGTTAGCATTTCCTCTAAAACTGTAAGACAGAGCAGAGGTAATCGCAAGTAAAAAGTCAGTTTGGGACACTGTGCCCAGGGATTCAGTGTATGTAATGCTAAGTTCATTCTCAACCTTTTGAGTTTGGATATTTGAGGCTGAAATGAACTTTTCAACATCAAAATCTATTCCAGGATTATGGGTTAGGCCAAATAGGAGCTGCATGTTGGGTCCAGTGTTCATCTTAGACAAAAGACAAGATGCTTTCCAAATTGCTTAATAAATCTGTCTTAGGTCTGATTATCTATCATGTTTTGTGAAATAAGCAGACTATTCTGCTCACTGATGCTTATAAAGCACAGGATTCTCAATATCCTGATTTAAAGTCTTAGGATTGTCCTGAGGTAACCATGAGTTATAGTCTCTGCTACCAAACTGTTGCTTACAATATTGTACAATGAATGGACATCCTCAAAAACGTCTCCACATGTTACCACTTGGTTCCTGTGCACCCCCCCCCATCTGTGGAACTATGCCCCCCATTGGTTTGAGTTTCTCTTGAGATCCCACCTGAGTGGAAATAAACATCTAAAGCAGCATCAGTCTGAGCAACTATAGATGAAGTTACTTTAGAACTGGGTAACAAGGTTTAAGTGTGAACATTAATAGCAAGTGAAACTTGAGTATCAGTCATCAAATTAGTTTGAGAAGACAATACAGAGGTGTCTGGGAAGCCCACTGTGTAGAAGTCATGAAGGTTGGTGAGGCATATGATACATCTGTCTCACATTGATAGAAGAAATGCCGGTTTTCCAACATGAATCCATACTTGTAAAGTAGTAGGTGGACTTTCACCCAACCTCACTTGAACACCTGTGTTAACTGACTCAACAGCAACAGGATTCACAATTTTTTGAGAGAGGCAGGTTCTCAAAAGAGAAAGCCTCTGAATCTAGGCCGAGGATTGGAGTTCCTAGACAAGGGAAGGAAATAAATGGTGCTTGTGGGAGAGCCCTGCTGATGGGCCTATTACCACAGGCTGGGAAAAGAATTTGGCCATAGTAAGCACAAGACACATTGGAAAAACTGCAGAACAGGCCATTGACAAACAACTTCTGAGGTTATCTTGGAAGTGTTGTAAGAGTCTGTTTTCTGACATTAGAATTGCAAGGGACTTCGAAGAAAGATACTAGCAGTATTTCTGAAGTTTGCAGTTTTTGAGTGTCTGGTCAAGAAGTTGGTTCATTAATCAATGATTTGATGGCCTTTTTTGACAGCTTCTGATTGATAATGGAGATCTCCATTTTCCTTTTCTTGCTGGGTGGATGGTTGTGCTCAGCAGGGATCTCACAGCCTGTTTGGTCGATGTGCAAGGCAGGTCTGCTGGGGTAAAGACAGTCACATGTGCGCTGGAAGGTCTTGCCACAATCCTCCACATTTCCTTTCAAGTCCCTTTCAGTACCATAAGACTTGCACTTATGCTTCTTTCCAGCCTACATTTTCATAAAGCACTGTTTTACAAGAGAGAATTGAGAACATCGCCTGTTAGGGCTTCAGGGGCATCCTTCAATTGGACAACAGTAGAATTTTGGTAGTTTTTAAATCTTATTGTTGGATTTACTATGCCATCCTGGAGGCAGTGGCAGTTGACCAGATGCATGTCGAGTGAGGGACTGTCTGACAGGATCTTGCTGCAGGGCGCACAGGGTACGGGACGTTGGCGTGTGCATCCTTGAGATGCTTGCTCACCAACAGCTGGGTCAGCTCCAGGGTGGGTGTTCTGGAGCTGGGTGGGTCCCCAGCACGACTGGCGCGGGACAGCAGGGCCACCTTTACCTTTAATCTATACTCATATATTTTTTCTTTCCATTTTATTTACTTAAAAATATGACTATCATCAATGAAACATATAAAGCACAAGGGCTAGAGGGAAATCAAATCATAAACTTGTTTTAAATCATAGAGAAACGATCATTCACACTTTGAGAGGATTTCATAAACTGTGTCCGTGTATTGCAGTTCAACTCTGTTTCACTGACTAATTCGTTTCCACTATGAAATCTTTGATGTCCCTTTATTGATAAATCTTGTATTCATTTACAATAGACCCTTACATCGCTTTTACTTAAATTTGAACTTGCAGGGGCAGGGTTTGTATTTTTATTTCCTTAAATGGAAATCTAGCATTCCAACAGAAGACTGTCTGTTTGCACAAATGGTTGCATGTAGTAGGGAATCAGACTTTCCCCTATCTGCATCTGTGATATATTGAAGATGCTGCAGAATTTTTGCAGTTCTCACATCAAGAAACGTAGTCTATTTCTCTACCCCTTGAATTGAGTGTGATGTTGTGGCTTGCTTTCACCAATAGAATGTAATAAAGCAATGCTGTCAAGTTCCAAGCCTATATGCCCCTAAATGTAAAGTGCATTTCCTGAAGACCACATACATTTGGGTCTTCTTTTTTTTTTTCTTTTATTTGGTATATTTAGACTACTCACATTTGAAAAGTCATATATTTGAATTAATATATACCATGCTTGTAACATGCTTTGTATTCTTTGTGTTTGTTTATTTTTCTTCTTTTAAAAATTTAAAAATATTATTACATATTATTATGCCAATGTGAATAATTCTCTAATTTTTGTCATCAAACATAGCAATGACAAAGTAACCACTTGAGAAAAGAAAAAGAAAAAAAAAATCCCCTCTATTTTGGCCTTTTTTTATTTTGAGCATGTTATATGAATTCATTTTTTTCATCTCTTAGCTTATTAAATATATTTTTATTTAAATAGTCTTTGTGTTGCCCCAGATTTTATAATAGACATTTACAATTCACCTAAGCTCACTTTCAAATAGTACTAGACAGCTTCACATGTAGCACAGTACCTTCTAATACTCTTTTACATTTCTTAAAACATAGCTGCCATCCATTTCACTTAACATATGCTGTGATCACCTAATACAGTATGGGCACTACCACTTTGAACAAAGTTAACTATTAGATCAGATATAGAAAAGAAATATAAAGCTTTCGTTTTATCTCCATTTATTCCTTGTCTGATTCCCTTCCTTTCTTTATGTAGAGCTGAGCTTCTGCGTATATCATTTTCCTTCTCTCTGAAGAACACTTCTTACAAGGCACTACTGGCAATGAATCTCAAAAGTTTTTGTTTGTTTAAGAGTCTTCATTTCTCCTTCATTTCTCCTTCACAGTTGAAGAATAATTTCACTAGATTCAAAATTCAAGGTTGGTAAAGTGAAACAAAATGCACAGAACATACGGTGTGATGGTTTATCTTGTCCAACTATAGACATACTGGCAAGGAGCCCTTGGTACTTCCTTCTCCTTCTTCTCTGAAACGGTACAAAAAAGAATGAGTACTGCTTTGAAGGTAGTTTGACCATGTCATTTCCAAAAGACATTTCATATGATTTTTAACCAAAAAATACCCACAAAATGTGTTATTTTACTACCTCTACTTTGACCATACTTTCTGCATTTCTAAATGTCTAGAAAGACTATTTCAAACAGTGACTTCAATTTGATCACAATATACACAGTAGTGTTGAATAAACTGCGTGCATATAACAATGGTTATATCTGAAACTATCTTCTAAATAGAAGCATTTTGATCTATAGCCCTTGTTAAAAGTAGAGAGTGCAAAATAACACTTTAAATATCTTTTCTGTTAATACAGAGAAATGCCAGTATTGGGGGAATGGCACTGTAAACTTGATGGCTTGAAGTAGTATGATGACAGGGTGGTGGGGGCAGGGAAGGAAGCACAGAGGGAAGGGTTCTTTGCCCATGAGTTGCGAGACAAGTTCAGACTGTCTGACTGTTGTTCTATATCGGCATTTTAGTTATTGCCATGCATTAAAGGACAAGTCCTAATGTCCAAAGTATATTAAACTAGATGTAGTAAAATAATCCCTATAGAAATGTTCTTGTGTTACTTTATAGAAAGAACTCTCTTCTGGAAATGACCTTTTTTTAATCCACCTCATGGAGCCAGACATTTCTTTGCATGTAGATATTAAATTGGTAGAAGGGGAAGACGAGAAAGAGCAAAGGAAAGGACTCTTTGCTAGTATCTCCATACCTAGAAGATAGTGTTAGATTATAACCATATTTCTATGTGCATTTCTTTTGGTAAAATACCGTGCTTCTTTGTGGATAAGTTTCATTATTTTACAACATCGAAACTTTTTAGATATCTTGAGGTAATGATGTATGATATAATGTAGAGCCAATGAACTAATAAATGTATAAATATTTTTGTTAAATTAATAGAAAAGAAGCACATTTAACATGAATTTCTTGAAACATCTCTGAGAGTAGGCATGAGGGCTTGTTCATTAAGTGGACTTCAAAGGGGCAGAAGACAGTGCAAGAGGAAGTGTGGTAGTTAGATTCAGGCGTCAACTTGACCAGGTGAAGGTGCCTAGTTCTAGTGCTGTGGACATATTTATTGACATGTTAGTGAATTATTTTTGAAATAGTAATTTTGCAATTTTTTATGAAGAATTTAAGATTGGGGTTGGGTGAAGATTGTGGCTGAGGGTAAGCAGCAGGACTGCAAGTGGCATGAGGCTTAGCTCTAAGTAAGGGAAGTGTGAGCACCGTGTTTAGTTTGGCTAGAATGCCTCATTTTAGGAGGGGGACTGGGTATGTAGGTACTACTAAGAATATGGAAAAAAGAAATGTTTTGAAAAGTGCAGGCTATGGGTGAGGTTTGTAGTGGTTGTGTGCTTTTTCCATTAATTTCAACTATAGACGTGAGGGAAGGGGTTAGAGGTCTTGAAAATTCAGGTAAGATAAATGTGTCTCTTGTGTTAACTACAAAAGAGATTGGCTTACCTGCCACGAGGATGCTCACCCTGGGCTGGGTTATGGAGGTGGGAAGAGTCAGAGCTGAAGACCCTGGGCCCCATCAGTCTTCTGTGGCTGGGCCAGGGAGGTCTGAGACTTTAAATCCCATAGAAGGGCTGTTTGCCAAGGATGGCTGTCTACTCCCGTGGTGGGAGGCCGAAGGACAGTCAGCTTTCCAGTGTCCTGTCTTGTGGCAAAGAGGACAAAGCATCGGAGGCAGCTTGGGATCAGGGCAGGCTTTTGCAGAGTGTCCCTCATGGTCACAGCAAAAACAGGGGCCCTAGGGTGGCCAGGTTATTTTTTTTATTTCACTTTGTAGGGCCTGAGTAGATTTTACCCAATCCTGCCATGCCTGGGTGGATCCTCACAGGGCATGGGCTAGCAGTAAATAGTGAGCATTTTCTCATTCCTGTTTTCATTTTC
Organism: Tamandua tetradactyla; assembly: GCF_023851605.1. Lineage (NCBI taxonomy): Eukaryota > Metazoa > Chordata > Mammalia > Pilosa > Myrmecophagidae > Tamandua > Tamandua tetradactyla. The sequence goes on along the minus strand of NC_135342.1, from coordinate 54,120,565 downwards.
CTGAATTGATTTTTTAGTTTTCCTCTCCTGCTGTCTGTTGTTGAAAGCCTGGAAAGCAACCTGAATAAGTTCATCCTGTGGGGCTTGGCGTCCTTGATCCAGCTTTTGAAGTTTTATACTAATGTCTGGAGCTGATTGTGCAGTGAAGTGTGTGTGTATGTGTGTGTGTAAGAAAAGACACCCTTCAGGTGAGGCTGTATCTAGAGCAATGTTTTTGAAAATTCAGTCTGTTAGGTGGCTCATAAAAGCTGCGGAATTTTCATCTGATCCTTGGGAGAGTTCTAAAAGGTTGTCATAACTGATTGCCTTAAATCCTGCTTTTTTTCATTCTTTCCAAATAGACAAGTGAGGAAGTGGCACAATTTGGGTAAGTCAGGGGAGTTGGGTTGGTAATTTTAATTCGGGGGAACTGCAGCGGAGCCCTGGGAGTTAAGTTTGGGGGTTAGTTGCAAAAAGTAGGGCTGCAGGAGCAGTAACTGCTGCTTAAGTGGATTTTGTTGCTGTTGTTTTTTTGGAGTGACAGGAAGTAAGGATTACAACTACGTCTTGGTAGGTGAGATGATAGGTTTGAGTTAGACATTTAAATTTTCTATGATTTCAAGTAGGGTCTGAAGAGAAAGCCTAAATAATGCTCGATATGTGAAAGATTGGAGAGAAAAAAAGGAACATGAACCCTGGCTTTGCTTTCGCATCCTGCTACTTCCCTAAGAGGGAAAATACCAGGAGAGGGTGAAATATCCTGAGGATGAGAAAGTGGGAAGTCTGGTAGTAAGGGTGTTAGGGGGAAGGAGTGGTGAGGCAGCTGGGGTGGTGGGGGCCAGGACTGGCGTGTGCGACCAGGTATGGGTGGGGAAAAGGGAGAGGGGGAAGGAAAGGTGGGGAGCAGCGCAGGGCTGGGAGGAGGGAAAAAGTGACAGGAGAGGAGGTGGAGGGTTGAGGGGGGTCATAGGGAGGGGGGTGGTTGGCCTGGTGAAGGAGTTGGTGAGAGGGGGAGAAGAGGAGAAGGAGTAGGGAGGTTTGGTTTTTCCAAAGAGGAAGAAGGAGTGAGAGGTTTTGGTTTTGCGTTGAGGAGGAAGATTTGGTAGATAGATAGAGAAGAACAGAGCAAGGGCAGAGCATGCAGTGTCTAGAAAGATTGGGCATAGAATACCTCATTCCACTTCCCAGACTGCAGCAGGAAGTTATCAAGGTCAGTAAGAATTTTAAGATCAAAAGTACCATTTTCAGGCCAACGATTTTGGTTGTCCAGAGGGTACTGGGGCCAAGCCACCATCGGTAGAGCACAATACAAGTTTCTTTGGTTTGATGTTGCCTTGCAAATTTAGTTTTTTAAGGTGGTGCAACAGACAGCCCAAGGGATTGTCTTTAGAGGGAATAGATTGTGTTGCCGCCACGGCCAGGAAGGGAGAGAATGAGGAAGCGGGAAAAAAACAAGAACACTCAGTGTTCTGGGATCGCAGTTCAGGGGCGTAGACTGTGTCTCTGAAGAACAGAGGTGGGGGTCCCCATGTCTGCGCGGTACAGGGTCTCCAAATGGAGTCCGGGAGTCCCCAGAACCCACTGGAACTAGGACCCGGAGCGAGGCAATAGCCCGTGGAGGGTTCTGACTAAGCGCTTTGATTTGTGAGAGAAGAGCCTTGAAAGGAGAGCCTTGACCACCCCGTCCCGGACGGACGGGTGTTCCCAGGACACTGAACAAAACTCTCCGGACAGTGGGGTTCCCAGGACCCAAAACAGAACCTCCGTGCTGTGTACGCCTGAACCCAAACCGCCGTGGACCCTGCCGAGACGCCCCGTGAAGGTATTCACGCACAACCTAATTCCTCAGTTTTACTTTAGAGTAGGACTAGACCGGTGTTGGGTGCTGGGCAGGACGAAGGGAAAGGAGGGATGTTCAAACTAGAGTGGAGAGAGTGAAAACATAACCGGTTTTGGCACCAGATGTCAGAACAAATTGGGGTGGTTGGTTTGGTCCAACACTCATAACCACCTAGTGAGCTGAGGTTGAAAGGAATTTATTGTAAAGGAGGGAGGGGGAGAGGAGAGGGTAAGGAGGAAGAGGAAGGGGGGAGGGGGAAAAGGAAAAGAGCACTTTCTTCAAGAGACTAAAGAAAATGTCCACCTGTGTTGTGATGTGTTTCTCCCTTTATACTCTGAAGTTCACCGTCCCTTATTGGTCCTGAATTCTGCATTTGGCGACTGGTTTGAATGCTTCCTTCTTTTTGTGCCTGTGCTGACCTGTTTGCTCCTTACTGATGGAGCCATACCATTCTTTGATGTGGTTTCTTGCCCCGGACATTGCCCTGGGCAGCATTTGGCAAGAGGCTTTACACATTGTGCCAAGGAGAAGGGAAAAGGGAGAGGATCATGAGAGAGTGGACCATAAGTTTCGGCCATTGCTGCAGAGGGAGAGGGGGTTGGGGCCCGAGCTCCATCCCCTGAGACCTGTCACATCTGACATGAGCTTGAGGATGCATGGAGTTAGTTCATCAAGTCAAAGAGGTACAGAAGGAGAAGCAGGAGTGAAGGCAAGGTTATGCAGGCAAACTGAGTAAAAAAGTTCATGGTGTTTAAAGTAGTCTGATCTTTGGGAGACAATGCGGCTCAGTAGCAGAATTCATGCCTGCCATTCGGGAGACCAGGGTTGGATTCCTGGAGCCTACCCATGCCAAAAAAAAAAAAAAAAAGGAAAGTAGTCTGATATTTATGGCCAATAAAAGTCTACAGCAGTCACTGTTCCTTATGAATCAAACATTTTTTCCACAGATGTAGGCAGAAAGCACAATCCTTCCTCATTTCCATTCAGTTGTCAAAAAACTTTCTGTTCAAAATATCCTCAATAATAATTAAAAGCATGTACCCCAACCCCAACAGCTTATTTTACAATAGGCCTCCAAAAAAGCAATCAGGTTCACATTAATTAACAAGAAGATTATCAACAATCTGAAAGACTCAAGGTCTTACTTTCAAGTTATCAGAATATGGAACACTTTTGGGAAAAAAAAAGTCAGCCAATAAATCAGGGACATAGGATATTTCAGAAAATAGCATCTTTTACTTTGTAACTTCAGGTTTGTGTATATTAACAACACCGTGGAGTTTTACAATGCAAATTCACAGCAACTCTATAAGGCCCTTCCTGTGTAAATGTCTTCAAATGCATAATCAAGCACAGAGAATAAAAAATCTGCCCAGTTTGTTTCACAGAGCAGAGAAGAAGTGTTTGCTCAGATAGATTCTGGGTACCATCTGGTAGACAAGTGCCTGGTTTTGCAACAGATTGCATAATTTTCCTGTAGAATCTGGAGAAAAGCCCTAAATGCTTTAATAGAGAGTTGATTTTACATGCCTTTAATCTTCATTTCGGTTTGTCTTAAAGGCAATCCATATGGTTGAATGGCAGAAGTAGTCATTAGCCTAACACAGTGTTCAGGCTTCTATCTTTCTGTGGGAGATATGCAATATTTCACCTTATAGAGAGTTAGTTTTCATTGAACATAGCAATTAATCTTTTTACTAGCCAAGCATCTACTCCATATGTATGCCACTTGATTGATTAGATTCGAAATTTAATGTTACAGTTCATACATTAGTAATATTTCAGTATAGCATGTATGAAGGACTCCATTATCAATAATATGAGAGGATCAAGAGCAGCACAAATTAGCCCCTGGAGCAGAGAGGATGACCTTGGCAGGAAGAAAACACTTTCTCCACTACGGGAAAATTCTAGAGCAGAGTTCATCTTATTATAAGCTCTATGTGGAACCTGTGGCTTCAAGGTACGTGGACTTCTAACACGTATTAGAGTACACTTAAAAACAGACGGCAAGACACAATTTCCAAACATAAGGGACAGTCAGATTACCCTTTAATGTACCTGTCTCTATCCACCTTTTTGGCAGATGCCAGGAAGAAAAGTACTTTGCCATTAATTAGTAAAAACTACAATTAAAGACCAAATCAGAGTAGCAGAGCAGCAGTATTGGATATTTAAATGGAAAATATTGTTCGTAATTATATCCTGGTGATGGTTTCTGAAGTGGAGGAAAAGTGGAGCTTTTTTTTTTTTTTTTCCATTGAACTAATTTCTTTTCAGGCTTGAGGCTTGAACACCTGTTAGAAAAAGAAACCTACAAATTTCTACCTACACAGAGAAGGAGAACTGAGAAAAAAGTCATCTATTTATCACACGTTAAGCCAGATGCTAGCCCTGGAATTTCAAATATCAACTTTCATCTTTCAAATGACACTGAATACTAAGTATATTGGATTCTTTTTATACATCAAAATTAACTAGATATCAAAGTATTTCAGCTGATTCCTACATTCCTAGATTATTAAATACAGGATTTAAAAAATCAAAGTTTTATAATCTAGACTCTTAATTCTATCACTGAGTTATTTTCCCTGTGCTACTTTGATTTTACTTCAGGTGAAGAAGCATTCTAAAGTAGGCAAACATCATTCTCCCCACAAAGTACATGATAAACTGGGCCCCGAACCCAGTAAAATATACACATGGGGAAGCTGAACTAAATTTAGGGCATTGAAAAGTAGCCATGAAAAAGAGAGTAGAGAATAATTTGTAAGGTAGAGGACTGTGGCTGAGAAATAAAAACAAGATGATGTCGAGGTCATTGTAGTAACAGATTATCTTTGTTATTCAGTCTTTTTGAAAATGAAGTATTTATAGAGTACAATGGCCTCAATTATTCAACAAATGCTGTGTCTATACCCTTTGCTATCTAATTTAGCAGTGCTCTTTCTCACTGGCATCAAGTCCAGCCATGCAGAATGAAATGGGCCAATTGTGTCTTAGCAGACTTCACACCTAGAGAGGGTTGAAATGGGGTACATGGCTTGCTCACTCTTTTTCTCTGCATTGCCATGAGATGGAAATGCCCAGGTTACCTAGTCCCAGGGGAGGGATGACAGACACACGAATCAGAGGCCAGTGACTCCAGTGATCCCAATCAAGGCTATCCTAGCAAGCCTACCCTAGCCAACACTCAGATATGTCATTCAAGGTAAGAACAGGAGAGCTGCTTAGCCAACCACCACAGAAGCCCAAGCAATAATGCCCATTCAGGGCTGTTTGTTGTACAACTTTCTTTTGACAATAGATATTTTTTGTAAAACAAAAATCCTAAAAATTTGATAATTTATAATAATGATTCTTAGTATAATAGTCTCCTATATTTATTGTATTTCTGTCTATCTCTCTTGGTTTATCCCCCAAGAATTTGTGCTTTGTGAAAGTTTGGGCTGTGACACGTGGCATGGAGATGTTAATAACTATTATATCATTATTGTGAATGACAGCCTGAGGCTATCACTGTCTGTTGGATGGTGGTTTTTTGATTGGCTTAAGTCATAAGGCACAGCTAGAAATAAGGATGGCAAAATTACCTGGCTGGAAAATATTGAGTATTGATAAGAAGGAAGAAAAAAATGAATAGCTGCAAAAGAGATACCTGATAGATACCAAACATGGTCAAGCAAAGAGTTGAATGGATGAAAAATAAAAAAAATGATTGAATGAATGAATGAATATCTTAAGGCTTATATAAAATTAGTTTTTTCTTTTATCCCCAATTTGAGCATGATGTGTTGGGTATTGATGATGATGATTAGTAAAGGATAATAGGCTGCACAAGTTTTTATTTTACTGTATTAAACAGAGATGATATGCAGTGATATGATATGCAGTTGACATATTTTATGTAAACTTTATTATGTTTTCTCAGACTAGAAATTATAGTGCAGTGTCTAGGATATGGTAGTTTCTCTGCCTGAATGGTAATATGCATTAATTTGGATATTTAATGTGGAAGTCAGTCTGCTGAGGAAAGCGTCTGCAGTCTATTTAAACTTGTTTTAATTTGAATCCCAAGTCATTCTTTGTGTCTATAATGTGGAACTGCTTAATAATCTGTAGTGCTAAAGCAAAGATTTGGGGACAGATTGGTTTCCAATATACTTCTTGAATACATGCCACAGACTACCTTGTGTTTACAAATAAAGTTCATAAGAATAAATGAAACAGATGTAAATGAAATGATAAATACAATCAATTAACATGTATCAATCAAATTATCAGTCTAACATCAGTCAAATATTCAAAAAATGTCAAACTAAAACAGTGAAATCAAATTGTTAAAAGCCAAACTTAATTAATCAATTCTGCAGCTAGTTATTAAATGCTTTGCCACTGTTAATAGTCAAAGAAAGGGATCTATCAAAATATAATATCAGAGTGGCATAATTAAATGGATTTTTGCTCAATGATAAATCACTACCTAAGATTAACTGCATAGAATTAAGATTAGCTAAATCTTGAGCTGAATTTGAAGGCTGCATTCAAATTATCTAATGACTATATAAAGGGGGAAGTTGTCCACATGTGAGAGCAAGGAAGGACTCAAGAATCCTTTATGTATGAAATGCTGTCTTCTCCTCATCACACAAAAAAACAAAAAAACACCCTGCTCTGAGTTGTTTGGAACATAGGATGCAAGAAATCCTTGGTGATTAAATTTAATAAGGGGTACATGACCTGATTACCAAAAGTCTAAGCTATAAGAAGTTAAACTACATAGAAGTTGTTAATAGGGACCATCTGAGGCCCAAGATTTAGAGTTTGAATCATGGATATGACAATAAAGCTAAGGAAAATGGAGAAATGCTAACATCACATGGGGTGGTGAATGGCTAAGGGCACAGTAAATTATGTTCACACTATCAACTAAATGCAAAATGATTTCCTTATGTGTGTTTTAGGTAGAAGGCATGTGGGTCTTATAATAGGTTGAGGTTCCTAGTGGTACTGAAAATAATAGCAAAACAACAATATGTGTGCGTTAGCTTATGTTTATTATACTCTGTACACATTACATGCTGGGTTCTCTTCTAATCATTTTTCATATATTAGTGTATTTACTTTTAATATAATTCACCTGAACTGTACAATTCAATGATTTTTAGTATTTTCGCAGAAATGTGCAATCATCACCACAATTTCAGAACATTCTCATCACCTCAGAAAGAAACCAGATACCCTTTAGCAATGACCCTTCTATCCCTCTTCTCTCCCACATCCCATCACTAAGCAACCACTAATCCATTTTCCTCTATAGATTTTCCTGTTCTGGGCTTCCATGTGAACGGAATTGTATAATATGCAGTCATGTGGTCTTTTGAGTTTTTTCAGCAAGCATAATGCTTCCAAATTTCTTCCGTATTGTAGCATGTCATATTATTTCAGTTCTTTTTATAGTCAAATAATATTCCATTGTATAAATATACCACATTTTGTTTATCCACTCATTGTCAATGGATCTCTGGGTTGTTACCACCTTTTAACTATTATGAATAATGCTGTTTAAACAATGTATACCAATTATTGCGTGGATATATGGTGTAATTTTTCTTGGGTATATAGTCTTAGAATAGAAATATTGGGTCATATGATAACTCAATTATAATCATTATAATCAGACTGTTTTAAAGTGGCTTCACCATTTTACATTACAACTAGCAGTATATGAGGGTTCTAACATATCCACATCCTTGATAAAACTCATTAGTTTCTGTGCATTAAAAAAAAAAATCCAATTGTAGTGGGTGTGAAGTTGTTCCTCAGTAAGGTTTTGATCTGCATTTCCCTAATAGCTAATAATATCTAGTATCTTTCCATGTGCTTTTCAGCCACTTGTGTGTGTTTCTTGGATAAATGTCTATTCAGACCTTTGCCAATTTTTAATTGGGTTATTTTTCTTTTAATTACAGGGTTGTAAAATTTCCTTGTCACATACATGATTTGAAAATTTTTTCTCCCATTTGTTGGATGGTCTTTTCACTTTCTTAATGGTGTCCTTTGAGGCATAAACCTTTTAAATTTGATGAAGTCCATTTTATTTATTTTCTTTTGTTTCTCGTACTTTTGATGTCATACCCAAGTATCCTTTGCTAAGTCCAAAGTCAAAAAAAATGTGTTAGGATGTTTCCCTCTACGATTTTATAATTTTAGATTTTATACTTAGGTATTTGATTCATGGGATTTAATTTTTATATGAAGTATAAGCTAAAGTTCCAGCTTAATTTTTTTGTAAGTGGCTACCCAGTTGTCCCCACATCATTTTTTCAAAAGACTATTTTTCCCCCATAGAGTGGTTTTGGCACTCTTCTCCAAAGCCGACTGACCATAGATGTATGGGCTTAAATTCATTCCTATGTATTTTATTCTTTTTGATGTTATTGTGAATTGAATTATTTTCATATTTTGTTTGTTCATTACAGGTTTACAGGGATGCAATTGATTTTTGTCTATTGGTATTTCTTTTTCCTTTCCTGACTCATGGCCCTGTTTAGAACATCAGTTACAAAATAGAAGAGAAATGGCAAGAGCAAATATCCTTGTCTTGCTCTGATTTAGGACTGCAATGTACAGATTTTCACCATTAAGTACGCTGTTAACTATGGCATTTTTATAAATGTCCCTTATTGGGTTAAGAAAGTTCCCTTCTATTTATAGTTTGTTGAGTGTTCTATCATAAGAGGATGCATGAATCAGTCAATGCTTTTTTTTTCTGTACCTACTTAGATAAGTATGTGATTTTCTTAATTACAATTATATGATATATTGTGTCAGCTAATTTTCAGATATTAAACCAACCTTGCAGTTCTCGGATGAACACTACTTGGTCATGCTGTATAATTATTTCTGTATGTTGCTGGAAGTGGTTTGCTAGTATTTTGTTGAGGATATTTGTGCCTGTATTCATTATATATTGGTTGTAGTTTTCTTTTTTTGTGGTGTCTCTATCTGGTTTTGGTGCCAGGGTAATATTGCCTCATAAAATGAATCTGGAAATATTTCCTCCTCTTTTAGTTTTCGGAAGTTTGTGTAAACTTTGTATTATTTCTTCTTTAAATGTTTTGGTAGAATTCATTTCTGACCTTGGGCGTATCTTTGTAGGTAGTATTTTATCGCTGATTCAAAATCTTCACTTATTGTCAATCTACTCAGATGGTTTCATTTTGTATCAGTTTTGATAGTTTGCCATCTTTCTAGGAATTCGATCAATTTATCTAAATTATCTAATTTATTGGTGCACTATTGTTCATAACATTCTTTAATATTTCTTTTTATTTCTTTCAGGTCAGCAGTGATGGCCTCTCCTTCACTTCTATTCTAGATTCCGAGTTTTCTCTTTTTCTCCCCCACCCCCCTCCTTGGACAATCTAATTGAATTTTTTTCAATTTTTTAAAATCTTTTTAAAGAACTAGCTTTGGTTTCATGATTTTTATGTCCTGTTTCACTCATTCCCATTCTAATCTTTATTATTTCCTACCTTCTGTTTGCTTTAGGCTTAGTTTGTTCTTATTTTTCCAGTGTCTTAAGGTAGAAGATTATGTTATTATTTGAGATCTTTGTTATTTCTTAAAATTGGCATTAACAGCTATAAATTACTCTCTATGCATGGTTTTGCAAAAACATTACTCTTATATAGCTCTAGTCCATATTCCCCCTTTACCTTGTGGTATTTTTGTTATACATATTATGTCTATTAATATTATAAACCCATCATTACATTGTTAAAATTAATGCTTTACAATTTGTAGCTATATCCTTAACCTAGTATAGCTTTGCTCCTACCCATTTCCTTTGTGCTATTATTAGCAGATATATTGCATCTATTTTAGATTTTTATATGCTATAGACACAAAACATTATATACATAGTATTTTATACAGCTGCTTTTTAAATCAGTTAAGAGAGGAGGAAATATGTCTTTATACTGTATTGTATAATTATATAATTACCTTTGTCAGTGCTCTTTTCATGTACATTTGGATTAGTATCTGGGATTACATTTTTACATTTCAAAGTCATTCATTTCTCATTAAATAAAATAACCCGTCACTTTCACAGCCCATTTTTGTTACCTGATTTTTTCCCCTAATACATGGGTCAGTTGTAGTTTCCTATTTCTTTGCATGTTTTGTAATTGCTTTCTTTGGAAATGGGCATTTTGAATATGATTTTGTAGGAACTCTGAGTACTTGTCCCCCACACCAGGGCTTATTATTGTCTTCTACTTATTTGTTTACTACTTTGGCAATGCTTCACCACCACCTCTACACAGAGTGATAAGCTTCCGATGTGGTTCCTTAGGGAGAAGTAGCTTAGAGTGCACCCACAGCCACCTGGGATGATGGTGATATCGGTACGGCTCTTTTCCAGTGTTTCCCTGAGCTTATCCAGTCACTAAACGCCACCAATCACCAGCTGATTTTTCTGTTGTCTTCAACAGTAACATAAGGCATAAATCACAAACTAATCCAATCAAATTGTTAGTCATGTGAAACAATAGTTTCTGAGATCAGTGTTAGATATTTGCTCTGACCCCAGGAGAACTCTGCAGCTGTCTAATTTCCTACTTCTCTCCTCCAAGCTGGCTGACCTACAGCCTAGATTGCATCTTTATTAAATCCCTGAATCTCCTCCCAATTGGCTTTCCCCATGATCTCCACTGTTCTTGAGCGGTCTTAAGTTTGAAATTCTCCATTCTCTGTTGCAAATGAAATCAGTTCCTTTGGGAAGGGATTAGGAGCTATCTCTTTTAAGGCTAGCTTTTCCCAGACAGGATATTTGAATTGTGTGTGTGGAACTGGAGGTGGAGTCAAAGGGCATCTTCTCCCTGATGACACCCCCACTCTGGGGGCTGAGTGGTCAGGGGAGGGTGGGGTAGTAGTCGGATAGCTTCTCAGCTCTCCTATCCTGATGTGGAGCTACCACCTCATGAGTCAGGACAGAGATATTCAGGGACCCAGTATTTTCATATGTCTCATTCAAGGTAGAGCCTTCATTTCATGGGTGGGTTTAGGCAGGAGAAGGAACCCCCTACCTTTGATCACACTGTTGTGAGACAGCCTCAGCAACAGGTAACATGGGGCAGGATGAGACCCTGAGGTTCTGCTCCCAGGAAGTAGGTCCTCCAACGGCGATCTGGAGCCTCCACTCTAGAGTAAGGTATGGGGGGATCCCTGCCTTCTTGGCTTCATTGCCAAGAATAGAGACTCCTTCTTGCTGAGCTGGGCAGCTGAGGAGAATGAGCAGACTTTGTTCAAATATTGCACACGCTCACCTTTCTTTCCTAATCTCATATATTTTCTTGAATAGCTGTTTCTTTGCTGTTTGCCTTTAGGATCATTTATAAAGATTATTTTCTAAATAATTTTTACCTGTTTCACCAAGAAGCCACTCCAGGGAATTCCTCACATGGTCCTACCAAAAATCAGAGCCTCGACTCATTTATTTTTTAAAACTTGTCTATGAATTAGGAAGTACTGCTATCCTGTATTACAGGTGAGCATTCTCTCACACAGAGAAATTAAGTAAACACGTTTAGAATCATCTTGCAATTAATCAAGCAACTGATGAAACTGCAGCCCATCTGGAGTCTGAGTCCACATTCTTGAAGTAGAAGTTTATCCTTATGCTCCACAATTCAACAAAGACCAGTTTGGGGTATTTAAACTCCCTTGTGCAAATCTACATGCCAGAATGTCTTACATTTTAAAAGTACTGTACCCTCCATGGTGTATTCAGTGCATGTTGATTTCTCAACTACCCCGCAGGGAGTTGGGACACTGAGGAAGGCATAGCCTGAGTAAGTTTTCGAAGGCAGTATAGCTAGTTTGTTTCTTTGTGTTTTTTGATGGTTTACTTATTTATATCTCTCCTTGTTCCAGATATATTTAATGTTTCTTAGTTAGCTAGAAAGTGTAAGTGGCAGGACTTAGTATCACAAGACCAGGCAATAGTCCGGAATTCATGTGAAATGGCCAAAAAATGGTAAGTTTTATTTCTGCACTGAGACTGTAAATGTCCGCCTCCCCCTCTATGAAGGTAAATTATTGTACATAAGCTATAACCAAGCACATTGTTTCACTCAGTTTCTCGCTAAACTTTAGGTTCCATTTGTATAAAATGAAAGGGCGTACTAGGATGATCTTTAAAGACGTTTTAACTCTGATATTCTAGGTTGGATTTTATGAATGCATTTCCTAATCTGTAAGTAGACACTCAGTGGTAAATACTCATTAAGTATTTGAAAGTAAAACAAGTAAAGTTTCTGTTTTCATATGCTATATTCGTATGCTTTGATGTATCAAGTAGCTTAACAGAGGAAACCTGTGTCAATATCACCAACGTTGTAAAAATTCTGGTTGTGCTTCTTGATGGAATCTAAATCCACCCCACAATTTAGCATGATCATTTTCCTTACATGTGTAACCAATCTCTAACATATAAACTATAAAATTGGGCTTTTGTATAGAAATGTAAGGAATAAAAATAAAATGTGGTTCAGGCCACAGTGGCTCCGGCCATGCGGAGACCCGGGTTCAGTTTCCGGTGCCTGCCCATGCAAAAAATATAATAATAAAAAATAAAATAAAACATAATCTTTAGAAAACAGTTTAAATACATCCCAAAGATAATATTAGTGAGAGAAAAATAAAATGTTGTGTACATTTAAAATCAATTAGCTGAAAAATTCAGACTAAATGCATGCACATGCATATACATGTATGTTTATAGTACTCATTGATACACATTTTTACCAAAGTGCATTTAGAGTGACTCTTCTTACTGGACTTGGAATGTAGTTAGGACTGTTCCAAGGATTATCAGCATAATGCCAAAAGGACTGGTTCTGACTAGAAAGTGAATACTGTCATATAAATAAAAATTCATTGAAATTTTTATGTGCTTCATGATGCAATATAATGCATAGATTCAAATTTTGGAAAATTGAAACAAAAGGATGCAGGATTCAGTTGCAATTTCATTTTAAATGTCTGGAAAGACATTATAATCTAATGTGAAAAAATACACTAATCCCTGAGGACCTTAATGATGGCTGTTTAATAATTTTAATATTTAATGGCTTCTGATCATAATTTAAAAGGAAGCTTGAGCATTTCTGGAGAGAAATGAACATTTATTGAGGTTTTCCTTAGTGCCAGCCTCTAGGCTGGTTTCTTGCACATGATATTTGATTTAATCCTCCTAAGAACTTTGGAAACTAAGTTTGGTTAACTAGAAATATATTAGATTTTAGTACAAAGTACATGAAGTTTGGAATTAAAAGGACATGGATTCAAAGTTTACATTATCTGTTTTCTGTTAAATGATTTTGACCAAAAATGCCTTATTTTTCATCGCTGGAAGGGCCATGTGAATTGAAAAGATGTTTTCTGTTTTTAAACTTTTATTTCAAATGTGTTTTAGTCGAAAATTATTTTTGCTCTTCTACATATTTTAATTTCTCAAAACTTATCAGGGAAGATACCAATGCAGTGATAAAAAGCTGTGGATGAAAGGCTGGGGCAAAATAGAATGGTGTTTATACAGTAATTCATAATCTGTTAAAAAATGGTGACTTTTGAACTAAAATTTGGGTCATTTCAAAATCCTTATTATAAGCCTGATGGCACATTGGAGATTTTGTGCTGTGAACTGTAAGTATCACTCAACATAGTCTAAGTTGCCGGGCACATGTTTTAGAGACTTAACACAACAAAGCATTATTTTCAGCTCACAGAAAGTCTATTGTGAGTTGGTGAACTCTATAGGACAACTGTCTCCTAAGTGATGGCTCAGCATTGTGCCCCAAATTAACTCATGCTTCCATGATACCCAAAGCAATGGGAAGATGGAAGTGGAGCACCAAATACCAGTGAATAAATGCTTCCATGTAGAACTCTCACATATCGCTATGTTTGCATTTCATTTGGCAAAGAAGTTCAGATTGCTGTGTGTCATGATCAGGTTCATGTGTCAACTTGGCCAAGTGGTGGTTGGGCAAGTGCTGGCTTGTCTGTTGCGATGAGGACATTTCATAGAATTAAATCATGATCATGTCAGCTGCATCCACAACTGATTCCATTTGTAATCAGCCAAAGGGGCATGTCTTCTGCAATGAATGATGCTTAATCTAATCACTGAAAGCCTTATAAGGAGGATTCAGAAGAGACAGGCTCTTCCTGTTTTAGCTGGTGAGCCTCTCCTGTGGAGTTTGTCCAGACCCTCCATCAGAATCGTCGACTTCACAGCCTACTCTGCAGATTTTGGACTCTGCGCTCCCACGATCACATAAGACACTTTTATAAATTTTATTAAAAAAATAAAATTTTTGCCAGTGTTCCCTGTTGATTCTGTTTCTCTAGAGAACCCTAACTAATACACCGAGCCTAGTTTCAAAGTGGGGGAATGCATATTTCTTGACTGGGAAAGGGCTGGGAGGAGTAGGAAACCAGATGTTGTTTTAAACAGTTGTAGGCTAAATATTCTAATTCCTTCTTAAACATTTGTGCTTTAAGAAAAAATATATAGAGCTATGCTGTCCTTTTGTAGAAGCTTCCCTGATTTCATTAAATCATGCAGCAAGTATCTAAAAGTAAAACATCCACTTTCAAAGAGAATGTAGAATTTGCCCTCTGGTTCATTATGCAAAACAAAACAAAACAATAATTCTTTCCCAGCATTGTCTAAATTCTTAAGCTATGAGTTTCCTATCACAATGAAAGTCTTCCTAAAAGTTTTAAGGTGAAGTAACAGAAAGCTCATAACTGTCAGGGAAAGCGCACTGAGACTACAACTGCCTGAATATAGAATTTACTGCGAGAAATAAATGTGACATTTAAATTGTGCTGCTCTTTCCCCTATGCATTTCTGTCAGGTACTTTCAGCAAGAAATGGAATGCTTTAAAAATACTTTAAAATACACAATATTTGGATATAACCTTATAATACTGAAGATCCTTCAATAAAATATTAAGTGAAACAGGCTGCTTGATTATCATCATGAATGTCAAAGTTATGGAGTACAGTTTTTAACACAATTCAAAGAGGGATGAGTTAGTTAACAATATCCTGGTCCCTATGAAGAAGAAAATGGGAGGACTGGAAATTCAGAGAGTGGTTGACCATTTCCAATAATATGATATTCAAGAATAAAACAGAATAGTGGCTTCGAATCTATATTTAGGTTTTATTACTTATGATATAGTCTTCTCCTAGAAAATAATTTGATAAGACAAAGATGATATAACTGAAAAAAGAATGCAGTAAATTCAGGAGAGAAAAAGGAAAAAAGCTTTCTATTTTATTTCTAGGAAGATATAAACTTCTTAATTGTTTGAACATGGTTAAAATTATGATGATAATCAGCATATGACTTCAGCTTAACTCCTCAGCTTCTTTATCTTAAAAACAGTGAAGATAAGCAACCTCACAAAGTTATCAGGTAGTTAAAAGGGGCAAGTCTGTAATATGTCCAGCACAATGCCTTTTGTATAGTGTTGCCTGTATGAACCTTGGAACTGAGTTTATGATAAAAAGGTTCTAGGAATTCTAATTTAGGAATTGATTACCCAGTATGAACTTTAAATGTTTCAAAAGTGATTTGATTCACTGTTGGTTTCTGAACCGGCTTATATGTCCAAAAATATGTATAGCTGAAAGTTTTTCAAGTCATGAATCTATACAATAAATTCACAGAAATCAGCATGTGCATGTGTGTTTTTGTTTACACATTATTTCAGGGGCTTCACAGGCGCAAAATCCCTCCAGGTCAAGGACTCTTTATTGTTTTGTGAAATAGTTTTGGTTTTTTTTTTTTTTTTCATTAGCTAATATATATTAAAATAAAGCATATGGTTAACTTTGAATTCCCCCTTCTATATAAGTTATGAAAAACAAAGAAAGTTGATATGGAAAAAGTCATTCATTTATTGTGATGTGCAACTATTTCAGGAAGCAATATTTTTATTCTAACACATCAAAATACATTGAACTTAGTACAGGTACTATCAATTATAAGTGTCTGAAAATTAATTACCACAAGAAGCAAGATCATTCACCTAATCACAGTCAGATCAAATAAATTAATTCTTAATCTTAGCTTTGAAAGGAGAGAAAAAGAAAGCAACTTCAAGAGAGTCAAATTGGCATCCCTCGGGCAAAAACATAATAAAACATACAATAGCTCAAGGGTTTAATTCCAATTTTGTTGATAAGATCATCCTAAAGTTTAAATAATAATATTATATATTTTCTCTGAATCTGAGTTTTCGATAGAGTTTGCTCATTGTTAGATGAAAGGACTTTTGTTTACCAATGCTATTGGGATGGCTGCATCCAGGAAACAGTGGTTGGGAGATAATAGAGACAAACATGATTTCCAGCTTCTCAACCTTATTTTATCCCCAGACTGGGGTAAAGGTAGAAAGGCCCCTTGTCACAAATGCATATATGGGTCTCCCTACCCTGCATTCCTTCCTTAGAGAATGATAAAGGAAATGCCCTTACCGATTTATTTTCCCGTTGGTGAGAACAATGGTCAAAACCTTGCAAGAAAAACTGAGAGGCTGAGACTGGCCTGCGAGGAGTTTCTTTCCCATGGTTTCCACAAACTTAAGCTTGTTTCTAGTTTTTAAAGGAAAAGCAAATGTGGAGTCAGCCTAACTGAATTTTCTCATTGCAAATGGACCTTTCCATTCACTAGTTATGACCGGTCAATCTATTTAACCTTTCTGAATTTCCATTTCCTCATTAGGTGAATAAAAGAAAAGAGTCTCCATTTCATAGTACAGTGGAGATGATTACATGAGATCACCCACATGAAGTATGTAGAGCTTCAATAGTACTCAATAATATAGCACTAATAGTTTTTTTTTCCATGCTAGTATTAAAAGAGTTATTTACTGAAACATTTATTTTTATTTTATTAACTGTAGTTGGCATTTCAAATCACATTTAAGCAATTGCTAACAGTAGGGAATTGTTACAATGCTGATATTCCAGGGCTTTGAAGGTCTGGGGAAAGCCTTGAGACTATTTTAATATAATGTGTACAAAACTGGAGAATATCTAGGCACATGCAGTAAAACCACTACTCTAATACTCTGTTCATAATTCTAGAGCATACCTCTTTATTAGCATTCTAGTCAGCATAACAAAAATTTCTACATCAAATTATTTTCCATACAGCAATCAAAGGAATGGATCTAAAGGGCAGATTTGATCATGGTACTACTGGCTTAGCCTTCAGTTGTTCCCCTTTACCTTGCTGATAAATTTCAAATACCCTAAGAGGGCTCTTACCATGTCCTTCATGATCAGACCCTAACCTACTGTTATATCCTCATTTAACACTTCTTCATCTCTGGTACTCTATGCTCAGTTCTACAATATGTGTAGTACTTCCACTCCTGAGAGACCTCATTCCTTATATACCTTGGTCACTCATCCCTTTCCTTACTCTTTGCCTAGATAGTTTCATTCTTCCACTTATGTAATGTTTCTCCTCCCCTGAATTACACTGCATGGTTGGATATGCCAATAGAATTTACTATACATGACCTCCCAGAGATTGTTCTCCATCTGTTATGAGGATTAAAAATTTTCATTTAATTTCTCAAACTTGTCTTTGAGACCAGGAGCCAAGTTTTGCTCATTGCTGTATCCCCAATATCTAAGATAGCACCTGGAACATAGAAACTCCTCAAAAAATGTTATGCAGTGAACCATGTAGTGCTGCAATTTAAGTTTACTGTCTGTATTTCTCTTCAGATTTTGAACTTTTTAAGAGTAGGGATAGTTTCACTAATTAAATGCAAAAGATTTTTATTGA
Source organism: Tamandua tetradactyla (assembly GCF_023851605.1). NCBI lineage: Eukaryota > Metazoa > Chordata > Mammalia > Pilosa > Myrmecophagidae > Tamandua > Tamandua tetradactyla. Next base: position 54,102,856 of record NC_135342.1, on the reverse strand, counting down.
ATTTGGAATACTACTAGTAAGTTTCCCAAGGACGGGAACCTTGTCTGAATTTGTTTTTCTATCACTCAATACCCAACTCAGAACGTGACACTTTGACTAGCTCAATGTATGTTGAACAGTAAACGAAGATGCCTTACACACTTTGGATCCATGAATGATGAAAATATCTAGCTACCGTCTAGAAGGTTATAACCTAACTTCTCTGTATTACTATCTTCTAGCACATATTAAGTAGTTTATAGATAGATACTTATTCACAGGAAAAGTGAATGAGAAAAGGAATAAAGACAGTTTTTTAAAATTACATTAAAAATTGTGAGAACAATTTCCTCAACTTAGAATTATCTGGTTTGCCATCTAAGTTTTAGATCTTCCATTTCAATCAGTAAACTCATTTCTGCCATTATTTTAATCAAGCCAAATGATGTCTTCAGAAACTACAAGGTAAAAAATAAACAGAGGAATACACACAAAAGGAGGTATATTGTATATGTGTGTGTGTGTATTTTAATGTTGCTCTCCTTTGGGTTCTACTCTGATATCCTGGCTAATTTGAAAATCCCACAATGGGGTGCTTGGAATTTCCTTATAAAATATACTCAGAGTGAATTTAGAAATGATCCATGTATTATAATCTTAAGAAATAAACCATAGTGTTTCTTTATTTGTACAATGCATTAATCTCAATCATTGACAGTTTATCATATACATTTTTTTGCTCCTGAATAGCAAATATTTAGGAAGACAGGTATCTTCTTTTTCGGGAAAATTGTATATCTGGATCTTAAAATAAAAAATACAAACATCTTGCTAACTTTTATTGAATGAATGTCACTATAGAAAATTGTTAGTTTCAGAAAAATTGGGCTCTATGTCTGATCCAGAAGACAAGGAAGAAAAAAAGATAAACTAGGGTAACTGGTATTTTTCAGGAGAAACTGAATGATAAAAGACAAGCAAACAAATAAATAAAAAGCCAAATACAGAAACAACAAGAGGGGATTTTTTGGCTCGTATTTCTGGCAAGACTAAGGATAAGTATAGCTTGGGGACACATCTGGATCCAGGGGTAAAATCATGCCAACAAGATTCTAGACAGTATTATCTTCTGTGTGCTACCTTTATTATCTGGAAGCATCTCGCCATAGTAGGTTGCACTAACCCAAACAACTTACTACTTTGGATTCCGAAGGAAGTATGGACCTCTCTACCCTGGCTTCTACATAACAAATTTCAATGAAAATGTTCTAAGTTTGGATTTCATTCTACAGATGAAAGAGAGAGAGAGTGTGACAGACAGGTCTAGGTTATTACAGTGGTAGAAAAGAAGGGGTAATATGATTAATAACCTTAGCAAGCATACATGAATGGGTGGTACAGATAACTCCTCAAAGGCAAAGTTGTTGATGTAATAAAAATAAGGATAAAATTAAATTAGATCAATTAAAATAACAGATTGTTTAAGCCAGTAGGCTCTGAACTCATCCTACTTGACACAAAGCAAGTTTATTTTCATCTATTTTATATATTAGACATCTACGTGACAGTTTTATTGGAGAAATTGATTTATTTCTTTAGAAAACACTTGGAAATGTCTGACATTAATTTGCCTAAGGTTTACTTCTAGTTTGAAGATTTTGTTTCTGAGAATAAGGCAGGGTCAATTGTATTCAAGAAACCTTATGGAAAGTTTTAAATGAAAAGATACTCATTGTGGGAGGTAATTATTAGAAATAAGATGCAAAAGCTGTGGTGGTAGGGTGGTGCAATGGTGGCTCAGCAGGCAGAATTCTTGCCTGCCATGCGGGAGACCCACGTTCAATTCCCAGTACCCGCCCATGCAAAAAAAAAAAAAAAAAAGCTAGTTAAACTGTTGTGGTTGTCAAAAACAGCAGAGGTTAAATAGCTGCAAGTGACACCAACTAATCTTTTCAAGTTGTGACTAATTAGCAAAGAGCAAAAAATACCCTGTCTAAAGTTGCTTTTGGAGAATCCTGAAACAGGTGGCAAATTACCTCTTCAGAGATGAAAAGTTTGGGTTCTATAACTTCAGAAAAGCGTATGTTCTTGAGAGGTCTTGGCTGGTCTGACCCAGAACTGGATGACTGAATATTAGAGATTAAGAAAATCATTAAGACTAGGACCTCCTCATTCAGACTCACCTTCCTGTGTGGGAGCATCATCCCTACAGGTCTTACTGTGAATGTACGTCATGGTGATTACTAAGAAGATAATATATCATCTCAATATGCCTTAAATGATGCAATATGGAAAGCAGTGATCATTTTCAATCCCCTGCTAGATAACAAGCATTGTATTAAGCACTTATCAACACATATTTTCATTCTTTGGAAACTAAAATGACTAGAGCAAATAAGTTCATCAGCTTGAATAAAGTCAGATGGCTAATAAAAATTCAAATTTGAGTTCACTTGATTTGAAAATCGAAACTTTTACCTTTTTAACGCAGGCTTTTCTACTCGATTCTGTTTCTTATTCATGGGAAGATCCCCACGTAGGATGGAAGAGGGCCGTTACGGAGTTTCTATATTCTAGTGCTCCTCTTTTTATCTTCTTCATCTTAATGGATTTTTTCACTCTACAAACGCGACTCTCCAAACTGGGCTAGAACAATTGCAAATATGTTTCTCCAACTTTTCAGGCTCTTTGTTCACTGTATTAGTCAGAGTTTTCTAGGGAAACAAAGCCTACAAGAGATACCTGCAAATATTATATCTTTATAAAAATTGTCTCATGATTGTGAGGATTGGCATATCCAAATTCCTTAGGTAAGAACATAAACTGGGAATTTTGATGAAGGCTTTTGATTAATTCCCCAGGAGAAGCTGGCTCGCTGAAGTAGAAATGGAAATTATCTCCTCTGATGGCTGAAATCATCACTTCTTTCAAAGTCTTCAGCTAGTTGGATGAGACTTATTTCCCTATTGAAGGCAGTCTCCTCAGTTGATTGTAGCTGTAATCAGCCATAGAGGCAGTCATCTTACTGATGATTTAAATCCATTAAATGTCTTCACAGTAACAATCAGGTCAGTGCTTGCATGACCAAACAACTGGGCACCATAATCTGGCTAAGGTGACACATAAATTTAGCCATCACATTTGCTACAGAGTCTAGACAAATGTTCCTGAGTTCATTGGCCAAGAAATTACTTTCCTTTTAGGAGTTTTTTGTCACCCATAGTTAGTGAAATGACCAAATCCAAAGTCCTTATACCATGAATGATGAAGTGAGTACCCTGTTATAAGAGGCAACAAGGATAATCTGTTTGGGAGACAACTCTTTAGTAGGGGGGAGGATGGCAAGTTGGGGTTGGTAAATTCTCCCTACACTAACATCAGAATATATCTTAGCCTTATGCTACAACATTTTTTCAGGAAAGCACTTAATTTGACTCTGTCATTTTAAGGACATCTGAAATTAAATTTTTTATTGTGATTTCAAGGGAGGTTAATGGAATCAAAAATACAAAACTACTTCCTTTACTTCAGATATAAATTTAGAGTGAGTACTTTTCAGAGGCAATTTTCAGTATATGGAAAGGACTTCTCAAATATTGAGCTGCAACATGCATTACAGTTTAAATATCTGAATCTCCTTTGTCTTAAGATACAATAACTTGACAGTGACACTGGTACAGAAGAACTGTCCATGAAAGGACATATGTACTGGGCTTTCTATGAGAATCCTTGGTATTAAATTCTAAATTGATGCTGAGTGACAGAATGTCTCCCAGATCTCTGTCACTTGCAGACAACTATTAGGAGCTCAATTTGCTTAATAGGAACATGGTATGTGCCATCCCACAAAAAGCCAGATGCCTTCAAATGAGCAGTGGCCAATATTGCTTTAGAGAAATCTCTGTGTTCCCCGAGCCAATTATTCAGCCAACTATACATAGGGGAAATTAATTCTTGAAGCAAAAGATTTCATTATATTCCTAACTACAAATATTGTTCTTGGATATAAATTGGCCGGTTCATTTGACTCAATGACCTTTGATTTTGATATATCTAATAGATGTATAATTTCTGGGAAGAAGCCTTTTTTATTAATAAATTGCTAGTTCAACTTCTTGAATATCAGATGAATGTTAAGTACAGGGACAACTGAGAAGTCAAAGAACTCTACATCTTTTGGAAGTTTGGTTCCCAACTTACTTCATAGATGCCTAAGATCATAGGTTCTCAGTGTAGGAAGGGATCATAGGAGTAATTCCTTGTAATCTATTAATGTGCTTTTCTTCTCTACTGGACAGTGAATGTCACAAGAGCAAAAATAATGTCCAATTAGCCTATGTTTGTCCAACACTTGGTAAAGGGTCTTGCACACAATAAGACTTTGTTTTACGAGAACTAAGAGAAAGAAATGGCTAGCTTATCTAGACAATATTTCTCAAAGGGTGGTTGGTGCATTTACTATCAATTATACAAATCTATTTCAAGAGGCATTTGTACAAGAGTTGGTCTTAGAAATAAGAAGTAATAACTAAACAATTATAGCCTAGAAATAATAGTAAAAGCAAAGAAAGCATAATAAATAAAACTTATTGTTGGTATTATTGGCAGTAAATATTGTAAAGGGGAAAACAGAAAAAAGACAGAAAACTTCTATATCACATGCTTGATTCTCTCCATTTCATCTCTTCTTCATGACACCACCAATTGCCTAGGGCTTTTCTGTTATTAGTATTGTTATTATTTCATAGGAAAATACAATATGATTGTCTGAAGCCCCTGAAATGAATGGTTCCAAATTAATTCTTTGTTTCTCAACCATTTGCTTATTTGTGATTATTGTAGGAATGAGTGCTTTTATCTGTTATTCTCATTATCTTTTTTATATTTTCACTTCTTTATTATCTACTCCTTTTATTCCTTCTTAGCACATAAGATTACAGTATAGAAGACAGCTATGGAGGATAATTTTTTGAACAGATGCACGATGGTATGGTGGCAAAAAAACTCTAACAGGTGTCTGAGGAGGAGAGGGTGTTGGATTTGACATGGGGCCCAAATTAGTATTCTGGAAATTCTTAGTTTTCTTGCTCCTTTTTCATGTTAAAATAGAAAACAGGTTATTTATTTATTTATTTACTTATTTATTTAATCTTCTAAAAATATTTACAGATCCTCAGACACCTCTTATTTTGGCATATGGTTTTTATTTTATTTCATTATCTTTTCATAGAGTAGAGCTTGAGATCTTTATGTTCATTTTAAACAAAGCTTCTGCCTATGGGACTTCTGAAATAAAGAATATGAGGAATTATTACAAATACAGTTTTCCTCTCACTAAAATTGGACTTGCAAGCTGTGAAACCCTCTCCCATCATTATTTCTGACATTCATTTTCATTTTCATTTTGGGATATTATTACAATAGTGCTCATTTCATTGTCAGATTTTTGGACACAGAAGTAGTGTGAATGCATTAAACTCTTCACTGAGCAGGAGTTATGCACCTGGTGCTCAACTGAAAGCAGTACCCGGAGAAGAAGTTGTCATTGCCCTTCCCCAGATTAAACGATTTAATAAAGCATGTTTTTATTTCTTTTATTTTTTTAAATTAATGTCAGCAATGGACATGCTTACAGGTTTATCCAGTTTACCGCTATAAAAGAGTTAAATATCATTGGCCCTTTTACCTTCTGGAGAAGGAGGTTAATCATTGTTTGAAGGAGACCACATATTGGAAGGGAGACAGGAGTTTAATCAGGATTACTGAATGCTGAGCACCTGCTTCTCACTAGGGTGAGTTATTTGGAAGTAAACTTTCCCATATTCCAGTTTACTTATACTTCAGGTGGGAGAGGGTTTTTAAATGTTTTGTCGTGTGACTCTAAGGTACGAAAAATGATTAAGTCAAGTCTGAATTTAGCACGTGTTTCTTTGGCCTTACAACAAGTGAACTGTCCAAGTTCACGTCCTTTCATCTAACTAACAAATAACCAGGAAAAGATTATTAAGGTAGATTATGTTGCATATGAAAGTGTCTCTGATGATTTAAAAGAAATAAATTTCCCACAAAAGTTATTTGCTTCTGCAATTTTAACTTGCTTACTTAGGTGTTTTTTTAGCTATGAATTCAAATGACTGTCTCCAGTCATTTACACTTAAATTCCCATCTTGATTTTATCAGGGACTACTTGCTTGTGCATAAAAAAACTGGATTGTATAGAGTTCACAAAGCAATTCACCTAGTAACAACGCTGACTTCCTGACTGAACTCTGTAATTTAATTTCAGATTATTGTGAGAGATTGTATATCAAAACAAAGAAGTTTATGAATAAAGGGGTATAATAGAATTTTAGAGTATGATGAACCTATTTATATTTTGATTGTAGTGGTGATTACATGACTGTATATTTTTTTTCAAAATTCATAGACTTTCATACCAAAGAAAGGTGAATGTTTCTGTATGTAAATCTTATCTGGACAAACTGCTATCGTTAAATTGCTAATGATAAAATGATCGATCGCTTTAACTTTCAAATACTTTCACAAATGACTATATATGTTGTCTCAACTTCCTGTCTGCATTTTCTTTTTAACCCATTCACTTGGGCTTTCCTTTCCACCACTCCAGTGAAGATTTCAACAAGATCGCTGCTTTCGGTGAACAAAATTTTGCAAAATCAGTGGTAATTTATCAAATCTCATCTTATTTGGCACTCTATCATCATTTATTAAATGTTCCAGGAAGAGAACAGTCAAGTTCTTTTTTTTCCTCATTTAATTCCAGGAGTCTGAAATCTCCAAGTCTGCCTTCTATCTCACTAAATACTCTTTGCTGGGACCTCCTCTTCTTACCAGTCTCATGAGTTCAAAAATGGATATATGCTCTTTAGGTTGTACATATGTTATTAAAATGAAAATTAAAAAAAAAAAACAGGATTGTGCAACACAAACAATGAACCTTAATGTGAACCATGGACTATGGTTAATAGTACAATTGAAATAGTATTCTTTCATCAATTGTAACAAATGTACCACAAAGGTATAGGTTAAGTTCCAGGCCCAAGGTTACCTAACTAAAAGATGGCAGCATGGCTCTCAGCCTCAGGCTGCCTTACTCCAGACCATACTCTGAATCACTTTTGCTTACCTTCCATGGAGGCAGAGGTGTTGTGCCCTCTTCTGGGAATTTCAGGCATCTGGAAGCCCATGGGAGTGGGGGTGGAGATGGTTTGGAACTGGCCACTCCAGGCCACTTATCACATTAGCAATGATAAGAAAAAAGGTGATTAGCCTTGTATAGATGAGAATATGGGAAAACAGACATCTTCAAACACTTTAAGCAGTAGCTTAAATTGGAAAGCTGTTTGTAAGTCAGGGAATTTTAGACCAAATATATTCGCTCATTCATTTGAAAACCTGAGGTTACATGACTTTCCCAAGGCTTGGACTGGGGCTTCAGGTTTCTAGGTCAGTGCATTCCTGTCTTGCTCTTTCTCCAGGTTGCTATGTCAGGTGCAGTTGGGCAATTCTCTCGTTCATGTTTGCTGCAGTCTTGCTAACACCTTTGCTGCAAGGTGTTAATATAAGGGAGGATGTACTCTCCATGAACTTTCTATAAACCTACAACTTCCTTAATTTTTTTTTAAATGTTATTAACTCTCAAATTTATATCTTTGGCTTTCACTTTTCCCCTGAGCTTAAGAGTCACCTATCCCAACATTTTTCAAGTTGAATACTTTGGATATCTAATAGACATTGAAATTTAACATGCACAAAAATAACTCAACTTTCCAACATGTCCATTCTACAGGCTTTCTAATCCCAATAAATAGTTCCATCATTCACTGACTTTTGCAAGTCAAGCTCTAAAGGTTAATCCTTATTTTCCTTTTATCATTCTTTATATATAACCAATAAACAAATCCTATCAGCATTATCTACACAATATATCTTCCCTCTGACCAAATTTCAACATCTTCCAATTACTACCCTCTCTTACCCAAACTCTCAATAGCCTTCTAACTGATTTCCTTCCTTCTATCATTGCCTATTCTTGCCTATACCCTCCTCACAAAAATCGAAGTGAACTTTTACAAATGGAGGTGAAATCATGCAATTCCTCCATTGAAATACTCCAATAATAAATCCAAGTTCCCAAATTTGAACTAAAAGATCATACAACAGGAGATGGCACTTATGACCCACATGCCCAATCTATCCCATTGCCTGTTTTTGAAATAAAGCCTTATTGGGACCTAGACATACTCATTTGTTTATGTGTCACCTAGGGATGTTTTTATGCTATAACAGCAGAGCTGAGTGATTGCAACAGAGATGACATGGCCTGTGAAGCCTAAAATATTTACTCTCAGCTCCTTTACAGAAAGAAGATTTCTAACTCCTGTTCTACACAATCTTGCTGGTGACTATCTTCCCTTCTTGTTTTCTATTATTGTCTTTACTCAATCAATTCTAGCAATATATGAGCCTTCCTATTTTTTTCGTAACATGTCTAGTTCACTCTACTGTTTAAGTGGTTCACTCCTTCACTTCATTGTGGTCACTGCTGAAATGTCACGCGCTCAGAGATTAATGTTGACACTAGCTAAATATCACAAAAGAATTAACCTTTTGATTGTACTGTATATTACTGAGCATGAACAGAAAAAATGACAAAGTTGGCAAATCATGTTTGGTTGTTGTATTTACACACATAAGCAACTGCACATAAGAGCCAAAAACGGTTGCTGGTTTAGTTTTTATTAATTTGCTGAACTAGTAAAAGGTTATATTCTTTCCACCATGTGAAATGGAAATGAACAGGAGCAGCAAGAAACAGAAAAATAAAACTCTGAGAAAAACCCTTGAAGTATGTGGGGGTGATAGTCTGAACTACTCTGTGTGAGAAGGGCAATAGCTTTGGCCAGGGGTAGGATACAGTCAGGCACGGCTATTGGAGAATGGAATAGAAAAAAATTGAAGGACAAATAATACCTATCCATTCATATCTGAAGACTCAAAACTTTGTCAGGGTACTGTGAGGATTCATATATGAGCGATGCAACCCATGTTTTGTTGTCATGCAAAGTAGCTGATATTCCAGGGTAAAATAAACTCATAGGACAGAATAACAGAGCATTTGAGAAGCACAGCTATTTCAAAAGAAAAATAGTATGAGGATTGCAGATTCATTCTATGACATATTAGAAAAAAGAAAAAAAATACATTTAAATTCACGTAATAAATATACTAAAATATCTAAGGAAATTAAAAATGGAATTAAATAATACAACGTGGAAAAAAAGCTAAGCAGAAGTATCAAGTGTGAAAGCATAGTAATTAGGCTAAAATAAATACAGATGAAATAAGGAATTAGAAGTTTAGAAGAACCGTCTGAGGACACTTTTTAGCAGGGAAAAGGAAAGGACAAAAAAGAAGAAATAAGATACATGGAAAATAGAGATAGAAGTATTAACATCCAGAAAACAGTTTCAAAGACAGAGAGAGAAATGAAAGCAGAAAATGTTGGAAGCATAATGCATATCCATACTCAGAACTGAAAAAGAAAAGAATTCGAACTGGAAGTCTCAGCTATTGATAAAGGTATGAAGGACAGTGAGACAGCAGTGCACCTAGAACTATATAGTAAAGACTGAATAGCAATAAAGAATAACAAAGATAAGTGAACATTTGAACAGTTTCATGGCAGATGTCTCAATAGCTATAAAAAGTAAAGAAGATCAAATGTCTTAATAAAATAGTATTATTTTAAAAATATCTAAGACCAAACAGAAAGAAAATATATTGATAATGGCCAAGAATTGCAAGCCTATAAAATAACAACATGATGAGATCTGATAAGAGGGTGTGACCAAGAGATTTAAGAGTGTTGTTCCATTTCTTGTCTTAGTAGAGAGATGAATAAGTATAAATCTAATAAATTAAAATAAAACATAAAAAATAGGAAAGATTGCACACATTGAAATAAATAAAAATGGTAGAAAATATCCAAATTTAGTTTTTAAAGTATAGCAAAAACAAATTGACTAAACATGTGAGTTAAAAGATTGACAGATGAGGGTTTTTTAAAAATCTAGATATATGCAGTTTTGAAAATAAACACACCTCAAACATAAAGTCCTTCAAATGTTCAAATTGAATTATGGAGGAAGATATATTAGTCAGACACTAACCACAACAAAAAGCCACTGTAGGAGCATTATGCAATATAAAATATATTTTAAGACAAAGTGGTTTAAGAGTGAAGAGATCCACTACTGGGTTCAATCCAACCAGAGATATATAATTTTTAAAGTATTTTTGCACTAAAAAATATATTTTTGAGGGCAGGCCATGGTGGCTCAGCAAGCAGAGATCTTGCCTGCCATGCCAGAAACCCGGGTTTGATTCCTGGTGCCTACCCATGCAAAAATAAAATAAAATAAAATTATATATATTTGAAATACATAAAGCAAGAGTTAATAGAATTATAGCAACTACTTGATAAATTCACTGATAAATGAGATGTAAAAATGCCCAAAGGAGCAGAGTGATCTTAACTACATGGAAAACAAGCATTACCTAATGCAGTTACAGAGATCTGCATCTGACAAGTCTATGACACGTGCCCCACTTGCTACCCAAGCATGTATGTATCATCTAGAAAAAAATATCATGTACTAGGAAATGAAGATGCCTCAACAAATTTCAAAGAAGATGAATCAAAGCAACTATGTTATCTAAACCTGTTTCAATTATATGACGTATGTATAACAAAAATATAAACATCCCTGGTTATTTGGAAATTGAAGACAAATTGCTAAATAATTTACTTAGGACTAAATAAATAATAAATTAATAAGACAGCCTCAATATTAACAAGCCAGAAGTTAGAAATCAGCAAACAAAATTAATTGCAAAGATAGTAAATGGGAGGAAATAATATTATATATGAGCGAAAGCAAACAAGGTTCTGAAAAAATAGCAAATAAACAAACAGATATATCTCTCATAACAGTGTTCAAAAATAATTGAGTAGACATAACAAATACTGTAATAAAAAGTGGATCTCTCAGGCGGTGCGTGGCGGCTCAGTGGTAGAGTTCTCCCCTGCCACGCCAGAGACCCAGGTTCGATTCCTGGGTCGAAAAAAAAGTGGATATGATGACAACAAATAGAGAGATTAAAATATAAACAGTATCAATAATTGTAAGTCACAATATAAAAACAGACAAAATAATACTCTTCTAGAACACATACTAATTGCAAAGAAGTAAAAAGTATGAAAGCTTTTTGAATAGAGGGCTATAACTACTAAAAAAATTAAAATATCAGTTTAAAATCTTCCCACAAAGAAAGTGCCAGGCTGAATATTTTTACAAATGAGTTCTACCCAACTGTCTAGGAGGCGATCATTCCATTTTTATAAAAAATCTTCCAGAAAATAGAAAAGACAAACTACCTTTAACTCATTATAAAAAGCAACCAATCCAAATACCAAAATTTGACAAAGAAATTATAAGATATAAGAATTGAAGGCTAGCTTTACTCATAAATATAAATGAAAAATTATAAATAAAATGTTATCAAATATATTCTACTTGTATATTCTAAACAAAACAAAATAAAGCAATATGACCAAGTTAGACTTATTGCAGGTATGCAACAATGATTTCAATCATAAAATCAGTGTAATTCATTCACCTCATTTCACTACAAAATAAACTGTTATTACATAAATCCATGTAAAGTATTCCATAATAATCAACAGCCATTCGTGATAAGTGTTTTCACTATTGTCTTAAAAAGTAGAACAGACTTCCTGAATTCTATGACAAGTTTCTGAGAAAAAAGAAGAACACACAGCCAATAGCCTAAATATGGAAATATTAGAAGCCTTACTTTGAATATCAGGAGCATAATGAGGAAGTCTACTCTCACCACTTCTCTACTCCTTCTCTTTCAAAGGATAACACTTCCAAGTCTGCTTCTTCTCCTCTTTCCTCTCACAGAGTTAGATTTACATCACCATGTGTTCTTGTTTGTCAGCTGCCAGAATGCACTGTAGCAGAAACAGAATAACTTTTAAAAAGAGGAATTTAATAAGTCACTAGTTTACAGTTCTAAGACCGAGAAAATGTTCCAATCAAAACAAGTCTATAGAAATGTCCGATCAAAGGCATCCAGGGAGAGATATTTGGTTTAAGAAGGCCAATGAAGTTCAGGGTTTCTCTTTCAAGTGAGAAGGCACATGGCAAATACAGTCAGGGTTCCTCTCTCAGCTGGAAGGGCATATGGCAAACATGGCATCATCTGCTAGCTTCTTCTCCTGGCTTCCTGTTTTGTGAAGCTTGCCGGGAGATGTTTTCCTTCTTCATCTTCAAAGGTCGCTGGCTGGTGGACTCTGCTTCTTGTGGATATGTCATTCTGCTCTGCTCTCTCTGAATCTCCTGCTTTCTCCAAAATGTTTCCTCTTTTATAGGATTCCAGTAAAGCAATCGAGACGCACCTTCAATGGGTAGAGACATATCTCCACCTAATCCAGTTTTCTACCCACTCTTGAATGAGTCACATCTCCATGGAGATAATCTAAGTAAAGTTTCCAACATAACAATACTGAATAGGGATTAGAAGAATTGGCTGCCTTTACAAAATGGGATTACGATTAAAACATAGTTTTTCTAGGGTACATACATTCTTTCTCACTGGCACATTCCACCCTCTGGAATCTAAAAAAAGACATGTTTTTTCCATATACAAAATTCATTAATTCCATCAATATCAGAAATCCTTAAATCATATCAGTAGCAATACACATGAAATACAAAAATACAAACAGTACAAACTCCTATCAAAGTTAGTTGCAGGCATGGTCTGTTCTAAAGCAAAATTCTCCTCTGACTCTGGATCTGTGAACCCCAAACAAGTTATTTGTTGCCAACATACAAAGGAGCAAACAGTCATAGGATGCACATACCCATTTCCATAGGGAGGAATTGGAAGGAACACAGTGGTCACCGGACCCAAACATTTTTGAAAACCTGCAGGGCAAAGTCCTTTAGATTTCAAAGTCTGGGAGTCATTTATCTTCTGGGCTTTAGAAAACGGCAGTCCCACCCTTCCAAGGGCCTATGCAGAGGCCTGCCTCTCTCCAAATGCAACCTTGGGGGACACCGGGGAAACCATCTTTTTCTCAGCTCCACCCTCTCCAAGGTTCGGGTCTGCACCCAGGTTCTCTATCATCTCCAGAGCATATGCTCAACTCCTCCATGTGGTGGCAACCAGGCTCTCCTCAAACCCCAAGGAATATGCTTCACCCTCTCCAAGACCTGAGGTGGCATGATTCTTCCACTGCAATGAGGTAGAAGACCCGTCCTCTGCCTTCGGGGCAAAGGCACCCTCTTGTGCTGGGGTGGATCCACTCTCCTGGCCCGAGGTTTCTTGACTTCAGACCCCAGCCTCTGTGGCTTTGCCTCTGAAGTTATTTTTCCTCCAGTGTGTTCCTTCTCTGAGTCTCCCAGTCCAGACTGGCAGCAGCTCTGTTTATATAGGTACCACAGCACTCTTGTTGGCTTTCTATGCAGTAGCCTCGGATCATGCCCATTAGACATAAAGAATTTACACAAATCCTTCCTGGATAACTCCATCTCCAATCCTGGCTTTCCCTGAAATGGCTGACTGATTCCACACTTGGCCAAATTACCACATGGGGCACTATTCTCTGGGATCTCCCTTCCTGGAAGCCCAGAATTTTCCAGAACATTAATTTCTGGTTTCTTTGTACCCAAGAGTTCAGTTCTCAGATTATCTCTCTCCTGTCACATGTCATTATAAGCTGTGAGAAGAAACCAGTCTACACTTTCCACATTTAATTTGGAAATCTCTTCTGCTAAATATCCAAGTCCATGGCTTTTAAAATCTGACTTCCAGCCAAAGCCACTAGTCAACTTTGCCAGATTATCTGCAACTTTAAACCAAGGATTGCCTTCCTTCAAGTCTGCAATAACATGAGCTTCATTTCTGTCTAGAGCCTGGTCAGAGGTTCTTTAGAGTTTATCATTTCTACCAACAGTTTCTTCAAAGCATTCTAGTCCTTCTCTATCAAGCTCCTCGCAATTCTTCCAGAATCTTCCCCTTATCCATTTAAAAAGCCATTCCAACATGTTTGGTATTTGCAAACTGCAGCAGCATCTCACTTCTTAGGTAGCAAATCTGTTTCTCTCTCAAGTGGGAATAGTGTCTAAAAGGAAAGGACCAAATTGCAGCACCCTCCAATCAGGTACTCCAAAGGCTTATGAAGTACCTGATACACCAACATTGAATCCAAGACAATATAGCACAACACTTGGTAAATCACTTCATATTTTGACACCTTGGATTACTACCTCTGATTCAAAACTTCAGTCTTCCAGCTTTAAGAGAGGTCTAGAGCAGGGAAAGTTTCTCTAGGGAGTTTCATCTATTCTGAACATAGCCCTAACACTTGGACCATGTGATACAGAAGAGCCTGCCATGTCAGTGATGACACTGGTTGATACAATCTGGAGTTTATAGGAGGCCTCAGTTGAGAATTGCAGTTCTGGCATGGTGGTATGCCATCTGCAGTGGATAATTATACCACCATTGTAAACAGCTCCAGGTACACTAATGATCTTTAGTAGAGAGAGGATGCTTAACTATGGGGCACTAAGTGATCAAGTTTGTAACTGTCTATCATGAGTTGTCTTACGTTAGACCTACCGTGCAATAAAGTTGGGCATACCCAGCAGTGATCCATCAAAAGATGAGACTTTTATATCCAGGACTGAGCCTGAGAAGGATCACAGGACATGGGTAATATATATGAGACACTGGACCAAATTCCTACATCACAAGCCACCATCATACCAGCAACCATCCCTTAGATCCCATCTATGACCATATTGGAGTCCTATATAACCACCAGAAAAAGTAAACAAAGGCCAAAGATGTTTCATAGATGTACAGTATATATTCAAGTCAAAAATGGATGGCAAATACATTACAGTTACATTCAGGCATGTCCTTGAAAGCTAGTGTCAAGGAAAAGTAATTTCAATGGGCTGAGGCACACCTGATCACGTACCTTACATTGACAGGAAAGTGATCTAAGCTAAAACTACATATGGACTCATGGACAGTGACAATTGGCCTGGACAGCTGGTAAGGTAGGTATCTGAAAGAAAAAAAAAAAAGATTAAAAGTTCAGATTCTTGGAGGACTGGGATAGAGGTAAGTGGATGGACATATGAGAATAGGTAGGAAATGTGATGATTTTTGCATCAAATGCTAATGTCCACCAAAATGAAAATTCATCATGGAAATTACACTTAACAACCAATTAAATAAAATCACTTGGACAGTATATTAGTCAAGTTTTGTCATCCATTACCCAGAACTGGTCTGATGGCTACACAAACGAAATGGCCAAAAGGGCAGATATGGAGTCAATTGCTGGACTCAGTATTAGGGATTTCCTCTTGCCAATCTTGTCATTTCTGAATATCTAAGCTGCCAACAATAAGACCGAGCATGACTCATCATGGTGTCTTTTCAACCACTGGGTAGCAAATTGGCTTTACTCAGCCCCTGTCATCCTGGAGGGAACTGTGGTCAATTCACATAGGCATATACACTTACTCTGGGTATGGCTTTGTGTCCCTTGCCCACAGAGCCTCCTCCAACCTTGCTATCCAAGGCTTATGAAGTACCTGATGCACCAACATTGAATCCAAGACAATAGAGCACTCAAACAAGGAATCATATAACAGATAAGAATATATGTGAGTTGGCCTATGACCATGGAAACCACAGACCATATCACCCATTGCACCATCCAGAAGCATACAGCCTTATAGAACAATGTAAAGGCTGCCAAAGATATAGTTGTAAGCAAGCTTGGTAGAAATATCCTGCAAGGGTAACACAGTACCCCTTATAGGAAGAATACCACAGGGTAGAATCATAAGTGGCCCTACTCACCATTACCACCAGTGACTTACTGGATGACATTGTTCATCCTATTCCAACACCTCAGGGCTCTACAGAGTGCAATTTTGCCAAAAGGTGTAGCAAGGGTCCAATTGACCTGGACACTCTGGACTTCTTTGTACACGAGGGTTGGGCTAGCAGGCAAAAAGAGGAGTCACTACCTTGACATTATAATGTATTCTGGCAAGCAAGAGGAGTTAAGACGGCTATTACATAATTGAGAGAAGGAAGGATATGTACGGAACTCAGATGATCTAATTAGACACTCTTAAAGGGGGTTATTGTTGCAGGTGGCTCAGACCACTTACAAATGAGGGTTTTAGTCATATCTGCAGATTAGCTAATAAGACCTACAGAGATGATAGTGGAGGGGAATTAATAGGCTAGTAAGGGATGAAAACAATGAGAATCTATTGCAATCTGGAGCCCAATGCATACGTAAGGACTTGACTTGGTACAGCTCACTAATCTCCCTCTTAGAAATTTTTCATCAGAAATAGAGGCCCATGGGAATTTGATGCCTGAATGTGTATGGAGAAAGGAATCTGTATAGCACAAGGAGGGGCATCCATGAACGTGCACCTGTTTATTCTCCCCTAAAGAAAGAAACTTTCCCTTCAGCTGTGAGGAATTCGCTGATAGCCTCTTTTTGCAGCAACTGAGAAATTTGTTGCAACATTCAAGCCAAGACCATGTTCTTCCTAAGAGCTCCCGTCAGTAACTAAGCATAACACATATATTAAGATTTGTCCATTTCTAACTAAGGTGGGAGTCCTATGATATGAAATCTTCCCTCTGTAGTCCCCCATTGTACTGGTTGTGTGCCAAAGACTATTTCTTACCTACGACTTTCACTCTTCAATCCTGCTCCCTCCCTATTTCTTTTCACAGGGTTTAGAACAGCATCAAGGTTCGAAAGGCTTCTTCCCCCTATATCCTTCACAGGTAATATTCCCCAACAACAAAACTCTTGAACTTCCAACCCCAACTCAGAATCTGCTTCATGGAAGACCTATCCTGAGACAACCACATTTTGGTTTTCTCTACTAAATCTAACAATGAGACCCTTCTATATCCAAGAGAAAATTTTGCACAGGTACATTAAAATACTTAAGTACGATCATAGCAAGACTGTTCATGCAAAATTGGAAACCACCTTAATGCCCATCAAAGGGAGAGGGGATGAATGAATAAACTGTAATATAGTCATGCAACTGAACAATTAACTGTAATACAACAATCAAAATGAATGAACTGTCACAACTAGCAGCAATATGGATGGAGCGTAACAAAATATCATTAAATGAAGAAATAAGGGTCTTACATTCATGATAGTAAAAGTTAATGAATTTATAATAACCAAGATAAATATACACAAACCCATACAATATACATATAACTAAATATATATAACTATATGTATATAACTACATATATATATATATCTTTTTAAAAAAATCCATGTAGATTCAATAAAATCTTATGAAAAGGAGATTGATTACACTAACATCTTCAGTTTACATGATTCATTGAACTCTACAATTATGTTGAGTATGCTTTTCCATAGCTATGATATACTTAATTAAAAAAAAACTGTGTAAAAAAGCAAGCAAGGTAATGACAAGCATAACATATGAGATTCATGATGACAATCATCTCCCAAGGGAGAGTCAGGGAGATGGGATCGAAGAATCATTTGGACCAATGTTGACTAGTCAAAGTCCTAGATTTTGTTTAGGTGATGCTCATTACATTATTTTAAATAAGTAATTAACCAAGTAACTAAGAACAAAAATGAAGTTCATGCTTAAATTGGTGAGAAGAGTATGTCGTCTTCAGGGATTATACTGATAAATAGATTAATCATCAAGGAATATAATTAATTCAGTACTATACAATTGAAGCCCAGTATGTGTGGGCTGTATGTGTGTGTACATGTTTGTGTGTCTGTGTGTGTACAATTAGATAAACATTGAAAAGGCAAAATGTTTTCTTAGACTATGAAAACACATTCTGCATGTGTGATGGTTACAAATATGTAGAAATTGTTTGACAAGCTTCTTTGCAAACATTAGAACCTATTTTTCACATACAACCTTTCCATGTTGAGGGTGTGCCAGACATGGTTTCCTCCATCCAAAAGATGAAATAGGGTAGAAGTGGCTGTGTATGACTTCCAAAACTATGTCATAAAAGGAACAGTACCTCTTCCTCATTTTCTCTCTTAAATAATTTGCTGTGAAAGAAACCAACTCCAGTATAAGGTAGAGTTCCCAAAGGTCACAAATAAAAATAAAGGAAGCACAGTTTAATAAATAATGCATATTTTTTTAGTACAACTTTATCCAATGTAATACTGGGGATATATTTGTATTAAGTATTTATTTGTTGTTTATCTGAAATCCAAATATCATTAGCTATCCTACCATTTATCCGAGGACACTCAATGAAGCATAAGGAGACAGCTGTGTGACAAAGAACTGAGCTGTCCTGTAAAAGCCATTGGGATCCGCCATCTTGGAAGCTGATCATTTAGCCCCAGTCAAGCTTCAGATCACTACAGCCCTAGCAGATGTCTTGACTGCAGTCTCATGAGAGACTTAAGCTAAAATCACCCAGATAAGCTGCTCTTGAAATACTGAACCATGTAAACTGTGAAATAATGAAGATGTAGTGTGGTTTCTTTACTAAGTTTTCTGTCATTTGTTCCACAGCCAGAGTTAACTAATAGAGCAACTCTTTTATCAATCATGCCTTTTAGAATCAGAGTCCTCAGAGAAAAAACTGACATAAATCACTTGTTTCTAAGATTTCTGCCAGTATATAATTTTTTTTATTATTTGCTCATCTGAGCTGTTTGTTTTAACTCAAACACCACTAGACCTTATTAGGTGCTTAATTCACTACATTCCAACTCTAGACTAATCAGCCGTCAGGGTTCATTAAAACTGTTCTGCCCTGGAAGAAATTAGGCTCCTTTTTCTCTTCATGGGGCCACATTCTGTTTTCCTAATGCTGGTTGAGATCTGAAGAAAATAGGAGAATAAGAAGAAAAGATACATTTTGATGGAAAACAAAAACTGTCAGTTCATAAATGAAACTGCTTCTGATTCTGAAGAAAGAGCTCTTCCTCTCTTTTGTTGACTACTTAGCAATTTTTGCTATGAAAATACTCCATATTCCATCATTTACCTTTGGCTCCTCATAGCTACTTGTCTCTAGAAATTCACCTTTTTTCTGTTTTCCAAGCTAACAACTTTGTGAAAATCTACTTCACTGAAAATCCAACACTTTTTTTTTTCTGCTGAGTACTGTTTATTTCTCTTTCCCCCAAGATACTCCAAAAAGAAATACATTATGTTTGTGGCTAAAGTGGGAGAGAGGGAGCATGATGATATGTGCCCTACCATTTCAGAGCCCCTGATTACAACTTGAAAGCATCCTTTCTTCCCCTCGAAGCAGTTTGCCAATTTAAACTGCCTCAAAAATTTTCTTGGCTGTAATAATTCTTCATTAATAAGATAGCAACAAAATGGAAAACCACAAATGGCAGGGCTACTTATAGGGAAATAGAACAGCAAATATGACTTCCATGTTCACTAAGAAGAATTCAAAATGAGACAAATGGGTGAAAAATATTTGTGTCAACTTTCTTTCCAAAGAGTATATAGCTGTTAATTAACTGCAGGATATTTTCTCCTACAGTTTGTTACTCTTAACTCATGTCTTTCTTGGTATAGTAAAGAGTGCACTAACCAGCAAGCAGGAAACCTGACACCATCCTTGATCCTGCCATGCTTATCTGGTTGTTGAGAATCAATTCAAATATCTAGCAACCAAGTTGACCTTTATTTTCTACTTTGGCTTCCCTTTCCATGATCCAACTTTTATTTCCATCTTCTATGGTCTTGACTTTTAATTTCTAGTTCAATGTTCTACTATTTAATGAATGTGTTCTTATTTCAAACCAACTCAGAATCTTTATGGATAAAATCTTGAAGAAATTACTAAATGAGAGTGGCTGCCATTCTTATAATTTGTTTGAATATGTAACATATACCAGAAACTAGATCATTCACATAAATTATAGTACAGAACTTTAATTTTAAAAGACACACGATTGTATTTATTTTACAAATCAGAAAACAGACAAAAACAGTGACTTTTCCAGGTTGGTTCATTCAAATCCAGGTCCATTTAATTGCAGAGTCCATGTACTTTTAACTGGGCTAAGTTTGCAAGGTACCTAATTTTGTTCTAAATCCTTAATCTTTCTGATCCATAGTGTTCTGAGACTGGTGGATTTGATGCCTTCTAACTCCCCTCCTTTTAATTCTCTAATTATAAAAGCAAATCCCCTTGGGCTAATGTTGCATTCCACTGGCTCATTAAGCTCTACTGATGCAATATTACCTGCTATTAATGGTAATTTAAAAAATATTTTTCAAGCAATGTTAATAGATGAACTATGCCTGGCAGGATTAAGGGTTAATAAGTCAATTTTCTTGTTTTTCATCATTCAACAGCCCAAAGTTATTTCTTCTCCTGCACTGCTTGCAGCCCATCATTGAAAGGTTGTGTCCATTTTCCTATCTTTACTCCCACTACTGGTCACTCATCAGGCTGCAGAATTTTGGTTGTGTTTCGCTGCCTTTAACCCCTTTCCTCCACATATATACTAGTATGAGTCTTCTAACAAAGTATACATGGGCTCTTTAATCTCAATTACTTCTGGTCCAAGGTATTTGAATGGTTCTTTACTTCCTTTAGAAGGAAGAAAACAAAAGTAACCAACCCGTATCCCCTCTACCATCTGATGCCTGTCTACAGCCTTGTCACCCATTCTTTCCACCCACATAGTCTTTTTCCTCTGGCTTTTTGCTACATTCCTCAGTATATGGCATGTAATGTCCTTACTCATTTTCTTCATTAATCCCTCCTCAGTCTCCAAGATGCAAATGAGCATCAGCTTTACTTGAAGACTTCCTTATTCTTTCTTGATTCTCCAGTCCCAACTGCATTGGGTGTATGTTTCTTCTTCCTGATGCTTTCATTTTTTTAACACACCTCATGAGCTAAAGTCTGGTCATTTAGTTGTTCTTATTTTTTTCTCCAAACACAGTGAGCTATATGAAGGTAAATGTGTCAAATTTATTAATCCTTTTTCAATTTATATCGAACCTAATATGCATTAGGCAGTATTTTTAGACGCTTTACAGATATTAACTTGTTACAACTTTAGGAGGAAGGTACTGTTCTCATCCCCATCACACAGATAAACAAAGTAAAAAAAAAAGAGATTAGGTGGCTTGTCCAAGTGCTCTGGCTAATAAATGGTGATCCTGGGCAGTTCGGCTCCAGACTCTGTTATCTTAACATAATTATAGCCACATACCTATATTTTCAGGGTCTAACTTTGTACTTGGCAAAAAGATGTCCAATGTTAATTTCTTTAGTGAAAAGATAAACTCTCTTTTTAGTTAAAAACACAACAACAAATGCTTAAAAGTATGTAATTGGATTAATACTTTCAAATAACAAAAATCACTCTTCAATTGAGTACTTGGGGTGCACTTCAGATTCTGGAAGATATCGCTAAGTCATTCAAAAACAAAAGAGGAGATAAGACAAAGGCATTATTAGCTTTAAACACAATAAAAACAATTCAATCTTGAAGATACAGACCAGCAAGTGAAATGAGAAATGTCACCAGATTCATTTCAATTTCTTTAGAGTATTAAGATCACAGATTTTTGTCTCCATTTCAGTTTCTTGTTTTATGAATAGCATTTACTGATATTGCTGGTTGCAACAGTGTCTTTGTTTTGTTTTGTTTTTGTTTTGTTTTTCTGTGTAGGGATATCACATCTACAGTAAGGTAGCTCAGGTGGGAAACACAGCAGATGTCACAAATTGAAGTTATTAACTTGATCCTGTCCACGAATCAATCAGCCTGAATACTCAGCATAAGAAAAACTAATTGGGACACTTCAAAACATGACACCCATGAACATCCACACCTACACAGCTACAATAAACTAGACAGAGTTGAAGCAAAAATGAAATGCCACAAAAACTGAATAATTTTCATTAAAAAATGCTATCCTTAACTTAAGCTTAAACAATTAGGAATGCTTACCTTTCTGTCTCCAGTTTTAAAAAATGAAAGGAAATAACCAATTTTTTGAAGTTTTCTTGGTTGGAAATTTCCAACATGACTAATTTTCTTAAGTATTATGACAAATTCTGCTATACTGTAAACAATTTATGCTATAATTTTACAACTGTAAAATATTACAATCTATCTGAGTTACCATATGCCAATTTAATTCTAATAACCACTCTCTACAATTGTCATCATTAATATATGTATTTTATAGCTAAGGAGTTAGAAGGTCCTCAAAGTTAAGTATCCCACTAGATCCAGGATATGAATGCCCGTTTTGTCTAATTGTAAAACACATATAAAGTCATCACCTCTCTTTTTTGGATAGTACATTCATTGTATGTGTATGTACGTGTGTGTATATATTGAAGAATATGGGAACATATGGAAACCTCACTGTTTTCATTCAAGGAATTGTGTTCTTAAAGGAGGAATGAGGATGCAAGCCATTAAGAGTCTGTTTGGAGTCAAATTTCTTGAATTTTGAGGCAAATAATTATCTCAGAGTCAGAAAATGGGATATATGTGAAAAGGGATGGTATGCCACTTGTCCCAGACCACACAAGATTTGCACCTAAGTCTATAGAGAGGAATGCAGTAGTGGAGGTGTTGGTGGTGGTGACAGAAGTAGTAATAACAGTAAGAATAGTGTCACTGATATTTCTTAAGACCTTGTATAAGTAGTTATTATACCAAGCACTTTACACTGGTTATCTCATTTGTTCATGACAGCGATCCTATGAAGGAGGCCCTTTTTTTCATTTCCATTTATAGTGGGTCTTGAAAAGATGTGGATGGCAGAATTCTACGACAGCCCCTAAGATTTCTGCTGTTTCCCTTTAGCAGAGGTGTTCAGTGTGAGTATGATGGGATAGTTGACCTCATGATTTGCTTGTTGCATGGCACAGCTGAATTTAAGAAAGGGATCTTATTTGGGGTGAGCAAGACCTAATAAGGTGAGTCTTTGAAATAGACCAGGCTCTTCCAAAAGAAAGAAATCTGAAGAGAGAGAAGGATTCAACATGAGAGATTTTCTTTTATTGGCTCTAAAAAATTCAAGTTGCTGCATGGAAAGAAATGAGGGTCACATTGAAGAGGTGATAGAAGCCTCTGGCAATCTAGCAAGGAAACAGGGACCTCATTCCTAAACAATGAGTTTAATTCTGCCACAATTACATGTTCTTAGAAGAGGACTTTGACCTCAAGATGAGGAACTGGCTGACACCCTGATTTCAGTCTCATAAACTCTGGACTGAACTTCCAGTCCAGACTTCTGACCTGCAGAAATGCAAGCGAATAAATGGGCACTATTTTAAGTCACTAAGTTTGTGGTAACTTTTTATACAGCCATAAAAATTGTAAACATAAGCTCACGTAGCAATTTAGTTGCAGAACTAGAGGATAAACCATAGCATAACCCTAGAGTCTAATGTTTATCCATCTGCCAACCACATGTGTCTAAAAATAAGTCTGAAAGAACTGATGCAGTATAAGTTCTATAAGACATTTCAAATTTAAAGAGTCACTCCTCTGACCTCCTGGCACCCTATGAGACCTACAGGCAAAAAAAGGCAGAATGAAAGAGGGGTTCCAGAGGTGCAAGGACTCCAGATATCATCTCATGGTTGGTAGGCCTTGTTTGTCACCTTTCCAGCAGATATCCTGATACATGCAGAAAGAACTGGCCACCATAGCAGGGGAAAGCTGTAGTGCCCTAGAACAGAAAGATGGCTTCAGAAGCTTCCTAGCCTTGGGCACTAAACCTTTTGCCACAGTCAATTGTGTTCTCATAGTGGGCAACAGTTGAACACTGGCCTTCTTTCAGTTTCTGGAATATGCCAGATGCTTCTCTGAGGCAAACTTTCTGACATGCTTTTCCTTCTGCCAGAAATGGTTTTGTTCCCAGGTTTTCTGTGGTGTTTTCATTCTCATTCCAGATCTCACCTTGACTATCACCTTCTCAAGAAACCTTCTTTGATCATCTTATTGAATCTAGTTAGTCTACTTTTCCCCAAGCATGCAGTTTTTCCCCTTCATAGAGCTTATAGCATCTTAAAATTTTCACTTGTTTGTTCATTTTTCTTATGTTCTCTCCATGACTATCAATACTACTATCAATAAAAATGATAACTAACATGTTTTATGCATTGCCTAGGTACCAATAAAGATCTCACATTAAGCTTTACAAAGATCTCTTAATGTGAGATCTTTATTGGCACCTAGGCAATGAATATATTCTTGGCACCTAGGCAACGAATATATTCATTGGCACCTAGACAATGATATATATATTTCAGAGATGATGAAACAAGGATGGGAGAGGTTAGAGATAATCCATTGTCACACAGCAACTAGTAAGACCCAGGTGGCCTTAATTCCTGTGATTGAACAGTACTCCCTTTGGGCTAAACAGTAAACAGTGTACACCTAGCAGGTAGCACAGTGCCTGGTGTCCAGAAGAAATGCAATAAATATTTGTAGAAAGAATAAATGAATGAATGCAGATAAACAAAGGCAGTGTCAAAGTGATTTCATTTAATTTTTCAGGCAGCATGGAATGCAATAATTTAATATAATAAAAGAAGCCAGAAAAATAAAGGAAAAGGAGGAGAAGGAAGAGAAGGAAGACTTGATAATCATGATGGCCAAATTGCAGTTGAGAACAGACCTTCATGTGACTGCAAATTAGAATTATCTAATGTCCCAGCTTTACAGTAGAGCTGCAAAACAGGCATCTTATGGGGTGAGGTGGAGCAGGGGACAGGAAACTTACATAAACTCTCCAAGTGATTCTCATGATTTGACATGTTTGGAAATTTCTGTCTAGTGTATGAGTATACATGAAATGATTTTGGTAACTATTAAAAATAGACCAAAAGGTCCAGTGCTTTGTCAGTTGGGGAATGTATTAAAAGAATCTCCATTTCTTATGAGTATTATTTTCCCTTTTATCCCCACCCATGCATAATCAGGCCAGAGAAGTAATAGTACAGAGAGAGAATTATAACAATACAACTTTATTTATTTATTGGCAGTTTTTATAGTTAAAAACATGATCTAGGGCGGGCCGCGGTGGCTCAGCGGGCAAAGTGCTTGCCTGCCATGCCGGAGGACCTCGGTTCGATTCCCGGCCCCAGCCCATGTAAAAAACAAACAAACAAACAAAATACAATAAAACAAGAAAATGTTTAAAGATGTTTCCCTTTCTTCCTCCCTTCCTTCCTTCTCTCTGTCTTTCCTTCCCTTCCTCCCTCTCTCTTAAAAAAAAAAAAAAAAACAAAAAAAAAACATGATCTAATGCCTAAAATATTGTGAAGAGAGCAGTTCATATATACAACTACTCTATCAGTTAGATACCATAATATCACCATTTGATACATGAGGAAACTGAGGTAAAGAGAGTAATTATGTAGTTTGTTTGTGGCGACTGAGCTCTGTCTGTGACAGAGGTAAGATAAAACTTAGAGTGTTTGATGAGTAAAGTCAGACACTTGTCTAGGTAGAGAGACCCTACTCATTTTCTTAAAATGATGTATCACAGTGCAGGATGGGTAAAGAAAATAGTGCTAGGCAGGTGAAGCATGTGTGCACTCCTGAGTGAGGACGTCTGGGTAACTGCAGCAAATTCCATATGCTTGGACTATGTGCAGTAAAATGGAAAGTGAGTGGTGAGGAATGAGAATAGAGGATGGAGAACCAGAAAAAAAAAGCCTTGAAATGTTGTAGACTGTAAAATGTGTCTTTGTGATGAAAAGCTAATAACATGTCTTCAGTATCCAGTTCATTGTCAACATCACAGTGCTTTTTATTCTAACTTTATCCTTCAATGTCCAACTCTCACAGTAGCTCTGAAAAAAGTTATATAGAGATTAAAGAAACAGAATCTATAGAGAATTCTCATGTATAATCAAGATTTCCTAGTAAAGTCCTTTTATTATATCTTCCTGAATACTTGAACTTTTGACACAGATCATATAAATTCAAAAAAAAATCCATTTGCAAAGAAAGTGAATGAATATAGAGGCATTTTTGCTTAAAATTTAGTTTGGATTCACACCAAATATTGATTCATATCCAATAAATTTTAGGTAAAACCATCCCCACTCCTGCCAGTGACAAGATAACCAAATTACATTAAGCGTATTTCAGTGTAAACTCTACCTGATACATCCTACAAATGGCACAATTATAACAACAGAGGTATTTGTTCCATATTTTCCCTGGATGCTTTTCAATTTAAAGCTAATTTTCACTTAAATATATTTTAAATTACTCTCCCTGAAATCCAGAGAAACAAAAAAGAAAAGCAAAATAAACAAGAAGTTATTATAAGTTAAAAATTAAATACTATAGAAAGAAATAAAGTTTATTCAGCAGAATAATATTTAGATGTGGGACAATTTACTATCCTATATAATACCACACACATATTTTTCTTTGTAAAGTTAAAGTTATCCTTGAGTGCCATTTAGTTAAGAGATTGTGATAAAATACTCAAAAGAACTGCAGAGAAAAGTATGTGTATTTCTGATGAAGCTATTCTACAGCAAAAGAGTACAACTGAGATTGAAACAGGAAAGTTGGAATTGACCAAAACATTTCACACAATACAGAAAAATCTTTTGAATAATGGCAGTTTCATTGTTTTGTCAACATTTATTTATTTTTTGCTTTTTAATTGCTATTCTTGTCGAATATCAGGAGTGACATCCAATGAAGTTGTCTCGCTTTCTTAGAAAAGAAAAGAGAGTCCCTTTCTAAAATTATTATTTGAGCACTTTCTGAGAACCTAAGAGATTATGTTAGAGCTCTGGGTTTGAGGAACAGAGGGAAAAACAGAGCCCTGCCCTTCACGGAACATGTAACACAGCAAGAGAGACTCACAAGCAAAAATGCACGACAAGACGTGTGACTATCGAGGCATGAACCAAAAATAGAAATCGTAGAGAAGAGGGGGTACTTTGATCTGAGCTTTCAAGAGAGAACAGAAGAAGAGCCCCTACAAAAATTCACAGCATAAATTACAATTTCTCAGTACCCAAAAAGTGAACAGCAGAAGAAAGAACATGCACAAAGAGCTGGAGAAAAATTTCTCAATTCATTTAATTAAAACAAAGAAAAAGAAACGTCAGCTTTAGAGTTCATCTCAGGTAGCTGAAATCAGGCACTTCAATATGGACAAGCTTTCATTTGCACTATTATTTTCTTTTTGCTGTGTATTTCTTTGTTGTTGTTGTTTTAGTTTTGTTTACTATCTTTGTTTTTTACTAGAGAACACTATATTTCTACAAATAAAGGGTGACACGGGTCTTCTCAGCTCCCAGTTCTCAGAACATTCAGACCAAGGAAGGAAAGACTTCTTCTAGCTCAAATTTGGCAAGCCCGTGGGAAGGACTCATTGCTTTGGGTTTAGTGAAATATCTAATCTGAGCTCCTTTGTGGGATAGACTTGGGCCATGTCCCTACTCCCGTATGATATTAAAAAGTGGCAGTTTCTATTCAGACCAAATGACCAGAGATGGGAAGAAGGCATTCTCAAAATCACAGAGGTGTGATTTCTAGAAAGATTAAGGTGGAATGATAGACACATTTTATGTGCTCTGTTACATATCTGGAAAGGGTTTTACAGGATGCAGTTACCTTGTAGTTATACTGACTGCATAAGAGTGAAAATCTATCACAATATTTTATAATGTATCATTATCATTGGGTCAGATGTGGTTATTTTAAAAAAATTTCTACATGATGTTCATACTTGCACATTTTTTATTCTTCAACTTAGAATTTCAGAACAGATTTTTATTGTCTTCCAACTTCCCAAAGGAAGGGTTTCTAGAAATGAAATTTTTTTTAAATTAATATTCGACATGATGACCTTTTCCCGTGGTGTGGCTAGTAGAAAATTAATAGGGAACAACATCAAAAGACCAATATAAATTCAAGTACAAAAGTACACATTTCACACTTAAATAATAAACCTGATTCATATTCTCTCTTTTAAAAACCAAATTAATGTATCTTTCTCTCTCCTCTGTCTCTTAGAAGATAGTAATTCCCAAAACTCTATATTTCCCCTTCAAATCAAGTTACTGCACCATGTCCCTAATTCTTTCACATGTAATCTCCTTAGTAACCATAAAATAATATTTTTCCCTACTTCCACAAGTCCCTTTTTTCTGCTACAAATAGTCAGTCTAGAAAAGAGTACCAAGGTCCTCTATTCAAAGAAAGCCAATGTTTAATTATAGAAAAATTGCCTTACTTGGCCTTGATAGAGAATTGGAAATAATTGCCTACATTCCTTTTCCTGACACCTTTCATTATCATAAAAACATTTGCTCCTGGTTTTCTTCTCATACCTGTGATAGAATTGCTGCTGAGTTTTCTTTGTGAGCTTCCCATCCTCTGCTTTCTTCTTATTTTTTTAGTTCCCCAATGTTCCATGTCTAGCCATCATTCCTTCTTACTCTATATACGTTCCTGAAATTGTTTTCCTTACTTATATGAAAAAAGACGGCTTACAGATATATCCTTTAAGCCCATATATATCCATTTTGTTAGTAAAATACATGGATTTGGAAATATGGAGGTATCTCCACTGGGTTTCCATATATTTCTCAATGTCAACATCAAATTCTTCATCTCCAATACTTCTCTTCACCCACTACAATCACATCCACAAATGTGTCCCCTTAACCAGTAAAGAGTGATGTTTGCCCAATTCCTCAGACAAGAAACCTGAACTGATTCTCTCCCTCCTTCATTATACCTAAAATGTCTCTTACCAAGACCTGTGAAATTTACCCCTTAAATATTCCATGCTGCACACTTTCCTCCATCCTCATTATTTAATAAGATATTATTTCATCAATACACAAATTTGTTGAGGGCTTATTATATTCTGTGCACTCTACTAGGTGTGGGAAATAGATGAACAAAGTATGAAAGTTTTTATTTAGGAAGGTGTCATTCCTTGTTTCACTTGATATGAGAAAAAAAGAGCTATGAAGAATATTTAAGGACAACAGGTTACAGTAATAAACGATAATGGGATGGGAGTGACATAATATAGATAATATTGAGGAACTCTTTTCTGAAGAAGTAACTTTGGAGTAGTAGCCTGAATGAAAAGAAGGATCCCAACCTGCAAATTTGGGGGAGAAAACACGCACAGGCCCACTGAATGGGAGCTACAGATGTTTTGAGGTGATAATGTGCTCGGCATGGTAAGGATTGGCAAGTAGGCCAATGTGGCTGGAAAACATTGAAAAGATGGAGGTTGAGGTGAAACAGACAAATATTCAGTTTAATCACTCGACATATGAACACTATCTTAGCTGGTGATCCCTATGCTAGGCTGTTGGAGATTATGCAATATAAAGCATTTGTCTTAGTTTGCCAGGCTGCTATGACAAATACACAATAGATTAGATTTAACAATAGAAATTTATTGCCTCATGGTTTCTTAGGCTGGAATGCTTGCTTCCTCTTTGGGTCAGAAGCTCTCTGGCTGACTGGCGATCACTAGATTTCTTGGCTTTCTTGCTACATCGAGATGTCCTCTCCTTTTTTCTTTAAGAACCTAGTGAGTTCCTGCTTCTGGCTCCTTTCTTTTGCTTTCCTGTACTCTGGCATCTGGGTTCTTTCTGTTTGTAAGGCTTTTAGCGATCTGAATGAAGACCCAACCTCACCCAGTTGGGCCACACCTTAATAAAAAATAACATCTTCCAGAGATTCTATTTACAATGGGTTTACAGTCACAGGAATGTGGAACAAGAATAAGAACATGTCTAAATTGGGGTACATAGTTTAATCTTTCAAAGCATTCCTCTCTGCTTTTGAGAAACATGTTTCATATTGAGAAAACTAACTTACACATGTATGAAACAATAGTAAACAATATCGAAACCACGATGATGTGCAGTGCAAACTGTTAGCATTACCCAGAAAGATTAATCAATGGGAGGCAACCAAAAAACTTCATTGTAAGAATGGAAACTGAGATACATAGAATTAGAAGATCTGGAGTGGAAAGAACAGTTTGAACTGTAAGAAATCCTGGCATAGTGATGCTCAAAGTATTTCTAAGTGAGAAATAAGACTCATGCATAGAAGATGGCAGTTATGATTAGACCTGCCATTTATTAAACTTAAAGCAAGGTTATCACAAGCCCTTGATGTATGGGACATGATTGTTCCAGCATAATTATTAATAGCACTCAAAATGTTCTAGTTTGGATAATAAACTATATAGTCACCCTAACAAAAGCTGGCACCTTGTAAATATAACTTGGGATACATGAATGTAAATGTGGGACCATTTACCCAAGCTGAGCTCAGATTTTGTTCATGAAAAGTGTAAATAAATATGAGGCAAGTTGTATAATCAATCCATTCAAATTTTAGTGTTAAAACTTGAAAGCTTCTACATATGACTCCCCCCACCATGATAAATTTCCAAAACATTTTCAAAAAGATCCTCCATTTCTTCCATTAGTTGATATTTTGTGTTATAATTGAACTGTGTTAGTAATTTAGGATATTATATTGGGCATATTTAGTGGCTACAGTTTCTCTAGTATTTGAAGCTACAAACAAGTTGATGTTTAGGATATTTTGCCTTCCAAATAAGATATTTAGAATTTATACTTTATCCAAAGTTTTCTTTGGAAAAGAACTTAATGGTGATGAGATATGCTTGGTGAAACTTAAAAGTAGATAAGCTCTTTTGCTTTTATTATTGTGAAATGGAAGTGGGAGTAAAGGAGCTTTTGAATAAATGAATGTATCTGACAAACGAGCTAATGAGCTCTCAGATCTTATTTTTGATCAATGAATCATGTAGAAAGCTTTGCTTAGACCTTGGCTAATCAATGAACTATTTTGTAAAACAAGATACATAGATTTGGGGTCATTGAATTAATTTTAAATTTTAGCACATCAGGTAAAGAAAAATCTGCAAAGATTTTTAAGATTTTGAAAATGTGGTGAGTACAACGGGTATATAGCATTAGAAAACAGCATATTATGCTTGTATTCACCCAGTTTTAGCACTTGGCCTTGACCCCATTAACTTTAAAATTGTCTTCTGCTTTTGCTTATCAATGGGTAAGAGCAGGCGATGGTGGTGCAGTTGCAGAGTTCTCACCTGCCATTCCAGAGATCCAGGTTCAATTTCCAGTGCTTGCCCATGAAAAAAAAAAAAAGAAAGAAAGAAAGAAAGAAAAAAGGATAAGCCTAAAAGAATAGCAACCATAGGTGGCAATGGATGAGATAAAAGTCAGATTATTTGTGATCATTCAACCTTAGTTTTCTCAATAATAAAATGAAGGAATCTCAATAATGTTTACAAATATTCCTTTCCATCCTAATATTTATTAATGAAGACACGAGATTCTGGTAAAAGTATAGCAATATTTTATAGATCCTTGTATCTCTAAAAGAACTGAACCCATATCAACTTTTTGTGAATCAGAAAGCCCCATAGTCATAAAGCCCCATATTCATATAATCTCATGTATGCAACTTCTAATATATCTACATTTTAAATGTGAAGAGAAAATATTTCTTAAACATTGGATGTGGCCCTGATGATGTATGAAATACTCATTAGTTAAAGAATCGTAAAATTTCAGAATTCAATATGATCTTAGAATGATCAATAGAATGCATTGATTCATTCTATTTGTTAATCTTGGACTTGGAAACCTTGAGATTTCATTGCATAATCTAAAAGAACAAGTTTGCTTTTAAAAGTTTGTCAGATCCTCATGATAGAGGATGGACTGCACCACCAGTTGAACTTCCATCAATATAACTTGGTGAAATGACTTTTGGATCAAGTTAATCCTTTCTTTTTTCTATCCAGTTCTGAAGCTTTGGATAGTTAAATATTTTATCTGGTTAATAACAAGATAA
This sequence comes from Tamandua tetradactyla, assembly GCF_023851605.1. Lineage (NCBI taxonomy): Eukaryota > Metazoa > Chordata > Mammalia > Pilosa > Myrmecophagidae > Tamandua > Tamandua tetradactyla. The sequence continues at coordinate 54,070,785 of NC_135342.1, read as the reverse complement.
AATTTTAGAGGACCACTAAGATTAACTAAAATGCTAAACTCTGAAAATCAATGCATTCTATTGATTCATTCATGTGTCTGTCCACCTGTCCATTCACCTGTCCATTCATCTGCTCACCTGAATTATCCATGCTTCTACTACTCTGTGCAAGACATTATGTGGCATTTAGAAACTCAGAAGGGAAATCAGGATTTACCATGCACTATAGTGCATTAGAACATTTACCGCAATTATTGAAGAGGATATGGGAATAAAGAGTGGTTTACTAAAAATTAGTTTTATCATGTGCCCACCCATATAGGAACTTATGCATTTTGCAATAACATAAACTATTATAAAAGCTATTATTATTTGTCTTTGAGACTGAAAGGGAAATACATAACAAAGTAGACCTTAGAACCAGGGGCATTCAACTATATGGTATATTCTGTCCATTTCGCCAAGATGATTTACAAAAAATAATTTAAAGATCATGTGATACAGGTACAGATAGACAGACACTGACTGCATTCCTAAAGCTTAAAGATCTGTAACATGAGGCAGATAAATGTGTACTAGGGAAGAAAAAGAGTCCTTATCATCTAAAACGAGAGCTTCAGGAGAACTGGATAGAAAAAGGAAAGGATTAACTTGATCCAAAAGTCATTTCACCAAGTTATATTGATGGAAGTTCAACTGGTGGTGCAGTCCATCCTCTATCATGAGGATTTAACAAACTTTTAAAAGCAAACTTGTTCTTTTGGATTATGCAATGAAATCTCAAGGTTTCCAAGTCATGTTAAGCCTTCCTTGGATATTGAGTTTCCACTAGCTTATGTTAAAACCTCTTTTTTAAATGTTTGCAAAGTCATAGAACATTTTGTAGAGAAAACAAAAAATGCTAGTTGTGATACTCAACTTCTGTGGGTCCGGCATTATCTTCTAAAAATGGAGGGTGCTGAATTGAATCCAGCTAGTATCTCACTGGTCAAATTCAGCCTCTGAAAGTTTTGTTTCCACCGAGTTGTGTTTTATAATAATTCATAATCTAAATATTCTTAATTTTGCGTGCATTTCCTAATTTGTCACAGCCTGCATGACTAACTTATCTCCTTCCCTCTCCACCCAAACGTCATCTTCTCAGGAAGGACCACCTGGGCATCTTATTTAATACTGAAACCCCCCACAACTCCAGCTCCCCTTTATTTTGTTCTATTTTTCTTTTTCTATGACTTGTTTTAACAAAGCATCCTACTTCCAGATGTGAAATTCCCCCTGAACTTTTAACTTCTGCTTGCCTTTATTTAAATGTCAGGCCTTTGCTTTTTATATTCTAAATACTGTAGTCTTTGTAATCGCAGAGATATTGTTTCAGAAGGGTTTTAGAATCAGAGAGAGTTTACTTCAAGTTCTACCTCTGCATTTTATGAAGTTGGATAAGTATCATCTTTGAGTTTCAATTTCCATGTCAGAAAAAGGAAAAGAAATGATATGGTATCACATATTGTTTTGAATTCCTGTGCTTGCATATGGTACATCCCCCCAAAATAATTACTATTACTATTAAAGATTTTGTGGTTAAAAATACACGGAAGTGAACAACACAGTGAACCCCTAGTTAAGCCATGAACTACAGGTAAGAAAAGAGGAAAAAAAAATATCAAGAGAAACTTATTTATGTTGTCAGAATTCTCAGAATTTTCTTTTCTTTTTTTTTTTGTAAAAAAGTCTCTTTTGCTAAAGGCTCCTATTCTAAGTTTATCTTAAAAAGTTATTCTGTTCTACTATCTTATGAATAGATTATTACCTCAGAACCTGGTATTCTACTGGATCTCTAGAAATGGAAAGCAAGGACACTAGAAATTTTCTTTCAAGTTCAAATTAGGTATTTGCAACTAGTAGTACATCAAGGCAACAAAAGAAGGGGGAAACAAACCTTTCTGCCAAAGTGATTTTATTTTAAAATGGTCTGCACTCCTGTGATTGCAGGCAGAGACTGAAAGTCAGGTAGAGGACACAGCTATTGAAAAGACCGCCAGGGACGCTTCCAGATTTGGAAAGTTAATAATCATAAGTTTTGAAACATATTTGAATAAACTCACAAGGCCTTCAAAATAGTCACAGGAAATGTCAGATTTTATATTCAAAGTAGAAGTGACACAAAGTTTTAGTTTAAGGCAGGCATTTTTATTTTTTCATCACAGTGGCTATTGCTGCCTTATTATTATTGCTATTGTTATTATTAATCTTACAATAATTCAAATTTACTGGGAAAAATCCATTAAGAAAGAGATCGTATAAGAGAAATACACCAGTGAACACCGATGCATGGTTCCCCCTCCCCCACTTTTAGAACTAGAAGCTTCCAGGATATTTGAAATAATTTCTCTTTCTTTTCCGCAGGTATTTTAGTTGAAATTGTCTTTGAAAACAACTCATGATTTTACAAATGATCTTAGGAAAATCGTAACTAGGGAACATGATGTTCAATTTCAGTTATTTAGAAAGTCTTCTTCCCACATACCCCTTCCAGTTCCCAGCTGAAGAGTTTTACAAATGGTGTGTTAGTTTTCCAGGCTGTTGTGAAAAATACCACAAGTGGATTCGCTAATGGGAATTAATGAACACAAAGTTTCAGAAGCCAGAAATCCAAATCAAGGCATTGGCTAGAAAGCTCCTTCCCTGCTGGGATTGGGAGCATTCTGGAGTTGACTACAGGCCATTCTTGGATACCTAGACTTTTATCCCTGCCTTACCGCATGATATCCTCTGTTTTCTATTCCAGGTTCCCTTGACTTCTTCCAGCTTCCTTTACTTCTAGCTCCTCTGTAACCTTCCCAGACTGTGTCTGAAGTTCTTCTGTTTATGAAAGACTCCAGTCATGTGGGTTTAGGCTCACCCTTGTTCAGCTGTGCCACACCTTAACTAAAACCACCCTCTTTAAGAGATCTTATTTTGCAATGGGCTCACACCTACAGTAATGCAGACCAAGATTAAGATCATAGTTAAACTGGGTACATGGTTCAATCCTACACAAATGGGTAATTCTCTGGAAAATATCTTATTTTTAGAGAGCCCCACCTATTAGAAGTAAATCCTTATGCTGAACATAAACCAGGATTCATGTAAATTCATTCAACTGTTCATTAATTATACACACTTTTGAAAGTGTGTGTAACAGGCAGTGGGCTAGACGCTGAAGGTATAAAAATAAAAGAAGGTAGTAAAGGTGCATGGTCTACTTTCAAAGATCTCATAATTCTGGGGTGAACAGAAGAACAAATCTGCAATAATAATGGACTGAGATTAAGAAGCCAATAAAATGGAATTATCAAATGAATCAGGGGTGAAGTATGGGACATATGAATTTTCATCTTGAATATGGAAATATAAATAACATTTTTCAAATTTCAGATTTAAATAAACATAGCAAAATTCCAAGAATTTTGTCTCCTAGCACTTTATGTTGTAGAGAGAAGAAACAATCTGGGGAAGAGAACACCAATAGCTTATAAAAAAGAAAAGAGGCATAACTTAATGCAATGATCCTGAAAACTGCTGTCTGGGGAAAGAAAGAAGAGTCTGGAGTAGAGTGGAGAATCTAGTTATCCCCTAGAAGGCAAAGTGGTAGGTTAACACTATTCTAAGAATTGTCACTAATTAGTAGATAGCTTTATCTTTTTTTTTAACTTTTTTATTATATATATAACATATACAATGTAAAGAAAGAAAAAAGCAATAGTTTTCAAAGCACTTTTCAACAAGTAGTTACAGACAGATCCCAGAGTTTGGCATGGGCTACCATACCATCATCTCAGATTTTCCCTTCTAGCTGTTTCAGAAAATTGAAGACTAGAAGGAATAAATATTTTTTTAGCAACACAATTGATTTTTTTTCTTTTTTGTGAAAACTAACATATATACAAAAAAAAAAAAAAACAATGAATTTCAAAGCCCAGTGCAACAATTAATTGTAGAACAATCTTTAGAGTTTGGTATGGGTTACAATTCTACAATTATAGGTCTCTACTTACTGCAGTTCTAAGATACTGGAGACTAAAAGAAAGATTCAGTGATCATACTCATTTGTTAAACCCTAACTTCTCTGTATAACTCCACCATCAACTTTGGTCTTTCTCCCACTCTAGGGATATTTGGGCTATGCCCATTCTAACTTTTCATGTTGGAAGGGGCTGTCCATAATATGAGACAGAGGGATGGAGCTAGTTGATGTTCTAGAGAGGCTGAGCCCTCGACATTTCAGGACTTATCTGGTCCATGGAATCATCTGAAGGTTTAAGGTTTCTGGAAAGTTACCCTAGTGCATTGAACTTTTGTGGAATCTTATATATTGCCCTAGGTGTTATTTAGGATTGTCTGGAATGTTTTTGGTGGGGTTTGGCAGGTTATGATAGGTAGCAATATCTAACTGAAGCTTGCATAAGAGTGACCTCCAGAGTAGCCTCTTGGCTCTATATGAACTCTTAGCCACTGATACTTCTTTTTTTCAAATTTGTTATACTTCTTTTCCCCCTTTTGGTCAGGATGGCATTGTCAATCCCATGGTGCCAGGGCCAGACTCATCCCTGGGGTTAATCTCTCATGGTGCCAGGGAGACTTTCACTCCTGGTTGTCATTTCCATGTAGGGAGGAGAGCAGTGATTTCACTTGCACAGGTAGGCTTAGAGAGAGTGAGTCCACATCTGAGCAACAAAAGAGGTCCTCCAGAAGTAACTCATAGGCATATCTTAGGTAGGCTAAGGTTCTCCACTACCTAATAAACATCACAAAAGCAGGCCTCAAAATCAAGGGCTTGGCCTATTGATTTAGGTCCCCTAATGTTTGATACAGTATCAGGGGTTTCCCCTACAGTAAAGTTTAATATTCCATATTTTTCTCCCATCCTTTAAGGGACTTCATCGATACTTTTTGACTATTTGCTTAATATATTCTAGGATCTATCCAGATATTACATTAAACTATACAGGATTAAAGGTCCTTATTCTTATTCTGGGCTCCCTGTGTTTTGATTGTTCAAATGAGCTATCCAGACAGGCTGAGTTAGATTATGTGCTATAGAAAATTTAGGTTCAAGACAAAATAAAACTTTCTTCCTCTGGTCTCAAAGAGTAGGTGAGGTTCTGAAATATAGACAATGTTGTCATTACCCTTGTGTTCTGAGTTATCTTAATCCTGACCTGATCAGCTTCATTCTTATCTCTCAATACCAGGTTAAACATATATAGAACAATCTCTCAAAATCCAAAAATAATAATTACCATTCAAGACTAAGTGTGTCTGCTATAAGTACTTACAATCTAGGCCCCCATTTTCTGATAAGCATTTTTAAAGGAGAACATACAATAATTTCTCTTTTGTTTCTGGCTTACTTTGCCTCACCAATGTCCTACAGATTCATTCACAATGTTGCATGCCTCATGACTTTGTTCCTTTTAGTAGCAGCACAATATCTGATCATATGTACACACCATCGTTCTCCAATCTGCTTCTCAATCAGTGCATCCTTCAGTCATCTCCATTCATTGGGCACCACATAGAATGCCCAAAGTCCACAGTCCATCAACACTCTTAATTTAGATAATTTCATTGTTCCCAAGAGAAACACAACCAATAAACACACCTTCTCCAAGTAGGAAATATAAGCCTCCCCTAATGCTTGGCCCTACCCCCATTATTTACCCCTGGTGTTTCTGTGGTGCTGCTGAAATTTTCCTGTTAAACATAGCTCATACAATGCAATAGCAATTTTACCCCTATACCCTAAACTTAAACACTCATTGTATGAGAATCATGCCATTGAAGTAGTGCATGTAATAACTTATTTATATTTATAGTGTTAATCAGTGGGACACATACATCTATACAACCCTTTTCAATCATGTTCACTTTCAATATGGTAATATTACTTACAGACTCACGAGTGAACCACCTTCACTTCTATCTATTCTCTTACATTTAAGTTCAACCACATTAGCTAACCATTCATCCATCTCTAGCTTCTATGTATCTCTAAGTCCTCTATTCTCGATTACAAGCTTCCAGTATTACCTATATCGTGATCATACAAGTGGAGTCATAAAGTGTCTATCCTTTTGTGTCTGGCTTATTTCACTCATCATTATGTCCTCAAGGCTCATTCATCTTCTCATGTGGTTCAGGACGTCATTTCATCTTGCTGCTGCATAATATTCTATTGTATGTTAATACCATATTTTGTTAATCCACTTGTCTGTTTATGTGCATTAGATTGTCTCAATATTTTCGTGCTTGTGAATAATGCTTCTATGAATATCAGTGTGCAAATGTCTGTTTGCATCACTGCTTTCAACACTTCTGGGTATATACCAAAAAGTGTTATTGCCAGGTCATAGGGCAATTTAATATTTAGTTTCCTAAGGAACTGCCAAATTGTCTTCCGTAGTAGCTGTACTATTATACATTCCCACAAGCAGTGCATAATTGTTCCAATTTCTTCACATCCTCTCCAACATTTTTAGTTCTCTGTTTAATAGCAGCCATTATTATAGTTGTGAGGTGGTATCTTATTGTAGTCTTGATCTGCATTTCCCTTGTAGCTAATGAAAATGAGCATCTTTTCATGTGCTTTTGAGCCATCTGTATTTTGCTCTTCAGAAAATATACCTATTCATATCTTTAGCCCATTTTATAATTAGGTTGTTTGTTCTTTTGTTGTTGAGTTGTATGTTTTTTTTTATGTATACAGGATATCAAACCTTTGTCTAAAGTACGATTTCCAAATATTTTCTCCTATTGAGTGGACTGCCTCTTCACCTTTTTGACAAACTCTTTTGAGGAACAGAAGCATTTGATTTTGAGGAGCTCCCATTTATCTATTTTTACTCTTGTTGCTTGTGCTTTGGGTATAAAGTTTAGGAAGCTACTTCCTATTACTAGATATTGAAGATGTTTCCCTGCATTTTCTTCTGGAAGTTTTATGGTGCTAGTTCTTATATTTAGGTGTTTGATCCACTTTGAGTTAATTTTTGTATGGTGTGCAAGGTAAGGGTCCTTTTCATTCTTTTGGCTAATGATAACCCATTCTCCCATGCCCATTTTTTGAAAAGACTAATTTGTTCCAGTTCAGTGGATTTGGGGGCCATGTCAAAAATCAGCTCACCATAGATTTGTGGTATATTTCTGCATTCTTGAGTCCATTGTCCAATACTTCTGTCTTTGTGCCAGTATCATGCTGTTTTGACCACTGTGACTTTATACTAAGTTCTAAAATCAGGAAATGTTAATTCTACCACTTCATTCTTTTTTGGAATGCTTTTAGCAATTCGGGATCTCTTCCCCTTCCAGATGAATTTGGTTACTAGTTTTTCCAAGTATTCAAAGTAGGTTGTTAGAATTTTGATCGGTACTGCATTGAATCTGTAGATCAATTTGGGTAGAATTTGTGTCTTAATTATATTTAACCATCCTGTCCTTGAGCAGAAAATATCTTTCCCCCTATTTAAATCTTCTTTGATTTCTTTTGGCAGTATTATGCAGTTTTCTGTGCACAGGTCATTTACATCCCTTGTTAAGTTCATTCCTAGATACTTGATTCTTTTAGTTGCTATTTTAAATGGAATTTTGTCCTTAACTGACTCCTCAGTTAGATCATAGCTTGTGTATAGAAATGTTATTGATTTTTGCACATTAATTTTATATCCTGCCACCTTCCTGAGTTTATTAGCTCAATTAACTTTGTTATAGATTTCTCAGTATTTTCCAAGTGTAGTGTCATGTCAGCCACAAATAACAGAAGTTTTACTTCCTCCTTTCCAATTTGGATGTCTTTTATTTCTTTTTCATGCCTCATTGCTCTAGCTAGATCTTCTAGTACAAGGATGAATAGTAGTGGTGACAGAGGGCATCCTTCACTCATTCCCAATCATATGGGGGAAGCTTTCCATCTCTCTCCATTGAATATGATGCTGCCTATCATTTTTTTTTTTATTTATACCCTTTATCATACTGAGGAAGTTACCTTTGATTCCTATTTTTGACGTGTTTATATCACAAAAAGATGTTGAATTTTGTCAAATGCTTTTCAGCATCAATCGAGATAATTATGCAATTTTTCTTTTTCAATTTATTAATGCTGTATTACATTAACTGATTTTCTTGTGTTGAATCATCCTTGTATTCCTGGTATAAACCCCACTTAGTCTTGGTGTATAATTCTTTTAATGTGTTGTTGGATTCAGTTTGCTAATATTTTGTTGAGAATTTTGCATCTATGTTCATTGGAGAAGGTTGCCTGTAGTTTTCCTTTTTTATAGCATCTTTACCTGGTTTTGGTATTAAAATGATGTTAGCTTCATAAAATGAGTCAGGTAGAATTTTTCCTGCTATGTGAGAGACCCATGTTCGATTCCAGGCCCAAGTACTTCCCAAAAACCAAACAAACAAAAAACAAGTAAACAAAAATTTTATCATGCAGCATTCAAAAAAAAAAATGAGCTAGATGGTATTCCTTTTTTCCGCAATATTTTGGAAAAGTTTGAGCAGGCTTGGTGTTGGTTCTTTTGATAATGTTTGATAAAATTCCACTGGGAAACCATCTTGCTTGGGCTTCTCTTTGTAGGAGGATTTTTGATAACTGATTGAATCTCTTTCCTTGTGATTAGTTTGTCGAGATCTTCTATTTCTTTATGAGTCAATATAGTTTGTCTGTGTCTATTTCATCTAAGTTGTCTAGTTTGTTGGCATATGGTTGTTCATAGTATCATCTTATGATTTATTTCTTCAGGGTCTGTGGTAATGCGCCCCTTCTCAATTCTGATTGTATTTAATCCTCTATACCTTGCTGGTGCCCCATCAATTTTATTGATTTTCTCAAAGAACCAGCTTTTGAGTTTATTGATCCTTTGTATTGTTCTCCCATTCATTTAACTCTGCTTTAATCTTCGTTACTTCTCTTCTTCTATATACTTTGGTGTTAGTTTGCTGTTCTTTTCCATATTCCTCCAGGTGAGCAATTAAGTCCTTGATTTTTGCTCTGTCTTGTTTTTTAAATTAGGCATTTAAGGCAATAAATTTCCCTTTCAGCACCCCCTTTGCCACATCCCATCAGTTCTGATGTGTTGTATTCTCATTTTCATTTGTTTCCAGATAGCTACTGATTTCTCTAGCATTTTCTTCTTTGACCCACTGGTTGTTTAATAATGTGTTATTTAATCTCCATATACTTATGAAATTTATCATTCTTTGGTGGTTGTTGATATCCAGCTTCAGTCCATTGTGATCACAGAAAGTGTTTTTAATAATTTCATTGTTTTTAAATTTACAGAGATCTGTTTTGTGCCAAAGCATATGATCTATTCTGGAGAATGTGCCATGAGCACTAGAGAAGAATGTATAACCTGGTGTTTTGCAGTGTAATGAACTACGTATATCTATTAGGTCCAATTCATTTATCAAGTGGTTTGACTTCTCTATTCCCTTCTTTATCTTCTGTTTGGTTGTTCTATCTCTCAAGGAGAGTGATGTATTGAAGTCTCCTACTATTATTTTTGAAACATCTGTTGCTCCTTTCAGTTTTGCCAGTCTGTCTTATGTACTTTGGAGTCCCTTGGTTGGGTGCATAACCATGTTTAATTGTCATTTCTTCATGATGAATTGTCCTTTTTATTAATATATATTATCCTTCTTTGTCTCTTATGATGTCTCTACATTTAATGTCTATTTTATCCGATACTGGTATAGCTACTCCTGTTTTCTTGTGGTTAAAACTTGCATGGAACATCTTTTTACATCCTTTCACTACAATCTATTTGTAGCCTTGTGTCTAAGATGAGTCTGTTGTGAGCAGCGTAGAGCTTGATTATATTTCTTAATCCATTCTGCCAATCTGTACCTTTTAATTGGTAAGTTTAGTCCATTAACATTCAAAGCTATTACTATAAGCCATTTCTTGAATCCACCATCTTATTCTTTAGATTTTATTTGTCAGATCTACATATTCTTTTCCCTCTTTCTATTTTCATCCTTTAAGCTACTCTTGCTGATACTCTTCAATTCTGTGCCCTCCTCTAGACCTCCCTCTCCTGTCTTGTCTTTTTTTTTTCCAACTGGCACAACGCCCTTTAGTATTTCTTATAGGGCTGGTCTCTTGTTGACAAATTCCTGCAGGATTTGTTTATCTGTGAAAATTTTAATCTTTCCCTGAGTTTTGAAGGGCAATTTGGCTGTGTACAGAATTCTTGGCTAGAGCTCTTTCTTTTTCAGGATCTTAAATATATCACACCATTGCCTTCTTGCCTCCATAGTGACAGTTGAGTAGTCTGAACTCAGTCTTATGTGGTTTCCCTTGTGTGTAGTAGATTGTTTTTCTCTTGCCACTTTCAGGATTCTCTGCTTCTCTTTAAAATTTGACAGACTGATCAGTATATGTCTTGAGGAAGGCCTATTTGGAGTTTGTTGGGCTTCTTTGATTTCCATATTTATGTCCTTTATAAGGGTTGGGAATTTTCCCCCCATCATATCCTTAACTAATCTTTCTAGCCCTTCACTCTTCTCTTCTCCTTCTGGGACACCAGTGATTTTTATATTTGTGTGCTTTGTTTTGTCCATCATTTCCCTGAGATCTAATTAAAATTTTCCATCTTTTTTTTGCTTTCTGCTGTTTTGAGTGTTTGAAATCAGTTGTCCTGTCCTCTAGTTTGCTCATTCTTTCTTCTGCCTCTTCAAATCTGCTGTCATGTGTCTCAAGTATATTTTTAATTTGTTCTACAGTATCTTTAATCTCTTGATATCTGCTATTTTTTTCTATTTATTCTTTCAAATTTCTCTTTATGTTCTTCTAGTGTCTTCTTGATCTCTTTTATGTCATTAACCATTCCATTTATTTTATTTAGTAGAGTTATATGAGCATGTTTCATTAGTTGTTCCAACACCTGTGCCTCCTCTGGTGTTTTAATTTGGTCATTAGGGCTGGGCTGTATCTGTCTACATTATGATAAGATTAGTGATGTTCTGTTGTTTTCACCACATGTAAATATCTTGATTGGTTTACTTTGGAAGTTGATTTACTTCAGTAGTTTAAAGTCTTGTGTTTGCAGGATAGATGTGGAGCAAGATGTGGGGTGCAGGGTGGAGCACCATAGTGTGGTGATGTGTTGCAGCACGGGTATAGACACAGGTTGGGGGTACTGCACTGGGTACCTGTGAGTATCGGGTGCAGGTCGTAGGGTTGTGGAGGTGTGGTGCAGGCACCAAGGTTAAGGGCTGCAGTTCAGGTAGACCTTGGAGCACAGGAGCAGGGTGTAGCATTAAGGAAACAGGTGGAGCATGGTGGGAGGCAGATGGGGAGGTTGAGTGATGCATGGGAGCTGGTGTACACATGGGATGTGGGTGGGTGGGTGGGTAGAGTATGGGCATTATCGGTATCGGGGTGTAGGTTAGGTGGCACAAAGGTCAAGGCTTAGGGGGACAGGATGCAGTGTGTTCTTGTGCAGGGGGTGTGTCCAGAGGGCCCTGGATGTGGATATAGGAGTGTGTAGGTGTGGACGGGACATTGGTGGCAGGGGGAGGGTGTGACGCTGGATGGACAGTACCCTGGCATGGAAGCGCAGGGGTGGAGGGGGTTGGAGGAGGTGTGAATGCCTGTGCAGGGCGAGGGCTATGTAGCACAGATTCGCCCATGAACACCTGCTAGGTGTGGGAATAAGGCGTTTGCTCCGGGGGGTGGGGTGGAGTGGGGCAAGTGTGCACATTTGTGGGGCAGGGGTTTGGGGTGCAGGGGTCAAGGAGTCAGTACACAAATACATGGACACTCAGAGCCTGGAAGGGTGGGACTGTGTGTGTACTTGGGTCTTGGGGTCAAGGCCCTGGTATAAGCTGGTCTAAGAGTGGGCCTTTGTGTGCATATACACAGAGCTCAGGGATAGCAGGCTGGGTTTGTGCTTGGATGGGCTGGGAGCAGGTGTGGTCCAGATGTGCAGGTCAGTGCTTGCCCAGAGCTGGAGAAATGACCGGGGGCTGTTGTGGATGTAGGAGTACCATAAACTGATGTACAGGTGCACAGAGCTCAGGGAGGGTAGGGTGTGGTTGTGCAATTGTATGGGCTGGGGGGCAGTTACACCTGGGTATGGAGGTAAGTGCCTATAGCCTTCATACACTGGCCACCGCCTGGGCAGGGAGTGGCAGATGGGTCTTGGAAGGTGTGGGACAGGAATGCGCTGGTGGAGGAGATATGGATTGTGCTAGGGTAGGGATGTGCAAGCTTGGGGCATGTGGCAGGTATGTGCAGGTGGGGGAAGTGGCAGGGTGGGGACGCTCGGAGCATGGGGGTATGTGACGAGGTTCAGGTGTGTGAAGTGGGTGAGTCGTGGGTCATGGGGTTGCACCAGTGAGGGTAGGGCATTCAAGGAACATGGCTTGGCTTACTTCTTAGTCCATGTCTCCCCATCCATGTACTCCTGAGGGTTCCAGACTTCTGCGTTAGGCTGTTTGCACGAGTCGGACAGTCTCCGGTTCTCTGTATCTCAGTTCCTCAGTTTTTGCAACCAGGCCCTCCCTATGTGGTGCAGAAGACTGTCCCAGGTCACTTACACCCTTGCATTGCTGTTTCAATCACCCTCCATCCCTTTCCGAGCTGCTCCTTTAAGCAGGGATGAACTCGACCTATCCTATTCTGCCATCTTCCCACAAGCCCCAATAGCCTTCTCTTTTTGTTTCATCTTCTGAGCCAAAAGTCACAGAAAATACTACTGACACAAAGAGTGAAACGGAGAAAGTGAATGCCTTGAAGTAGGAGATGACTAAAATGAATGGGAATGGTAAAACTTTAACTGGTGTATTGAAGGTGATATAGGGTATAATAAGTGTTCTTGATTTAGGGTATAATAAATAATAAACACTCTTACATGAGAACAGGACCTATGCATTCACAAAGTCTATACATTGACTAATCTATGCTCTCCCAACACCAATTGGCCACTTCTATCTAATGGACTTACCTTACATATAAAAAAATTGATAAAACACAAAATACTATGCCCTCATGAGTTGCTCAAAATAAAAAATAAAAAGTTCTCAGATTTGGTTGCATCACAATCTTTCCTCTTACTGCTCTATCGAAACGAATAGAATGACTACAAAAAGTCATCCCAAATAATTAAGTTGAAAAGAAACTTTCTATTGAATTTATACACTAAAATCTATATATATAAACACAAAAGAATAGCATGCACTATGCAAATGAGAGTCAACAAGCCCAGCTGAGAATAGAACGTAACTCAGAATTTCTCAAAATTGCTTCATCATTAAATAACTTAATTGGAACTTGAAATCAATGAAATACATTTTAAACAGAACATGTTATAACAATCAAATGAGATTTTTTTAAAAACACAAAAGGACACTAAAGATTTAAGGAAAGCCATTGGGGCCCAAAATTATCACTATGCAATTATAAAATTTAAAAATATGCGGAGTACAGAATATACTGACACTTGTGTAAGCATAGTGAGTGCAGATGAAACTAATAGAATAAAACAATTAGAGACAAGTTAATAGATTTGGAAGATGCAGTGATTCAACATAACAGTAATTGGTGTCACTGAAGTAAAATATCATACACACAGCAGAAACTCTAGTTAATCATTAAAAGGACAAATTGAATATGCACACAAAAAGAACATACAGTGTTTTAGAATACTCAAATCTCAGAAACAGTATATAGCCTAACAAATTTACAAACTTAGAGAATAATAAAGAATTCCTCAGCAAAACATAATACTTACTTGGAAGAAAAATCAGGCTGGGTGAGCCTTCTCCACAGCTATATTTACTTTTAGAAGACACCGAGTTACAGATCTATGGAAAATACCCTGAGTTTTGAGAGAAAGAAACATACAAGAATATTAATCCTAGCTAAAATACCTTTCATTTATGAAAGAAACAAACAGACATAATAATGGAAAAATTCAGTGAGCAGCGAACTTTTGAGATTTTCTTGAAAAATTGCTTGACAAAGAAAAATTAGAGTAAATAATCCAGGAATAGAAAACTCATGATAAAAAGGCCCAGTGGTGAGCATAAAGTCCATTAAAATGTAATGATAATGCTAAAACAGATTAAACTATGCAAATTATAGCTAGAAAATGAAAAATAAAAACTTCTAAAAAATATTTTGGGGGACTATAAATGCACACATAGGTACACAAATTGGAGAGTGGTTAAAGCACTGAGCTCTGGTATCTTCATCTTTCGAAATAATTTTTATTTTATTGGCTCAAATGAAAAAACATCGTTAAAAATGAGTACAACTTTCAATACTTTTCCCCATAATCTCTCTTCTATTTTGACTTAACAGGTTCTTTCTGTAAATAATATAACTTGTGAAGAAACACTGAGTTGAAATTTGCTTAATCTTTTCAGATATGCTTCAGCTTATTTTAATGACATAACAGTCAAGAAAATTCAATTTAATAATTTTAATGAAAACATATTAATATGATGTCTTTTTTAACTTTTTCTTATTTTATAATAATAACATATATACAAAGCACATAAAGAAAAAAGCAATAGTTTTCAAAGGACTCTTCAACAAGTAGTTACAAGACAGATTCCAGAGTCTGTCATGGGCTACCATACCATCCTCTCAGATTTTTCCTTCTAGTTTCTCCTGCATATAGGAGGCTAGAAAGAATAAATATTTTTTTATCATCACAAAATCGACTGTTTTGTCAAAAATAAAATATACCCAAAATAGCAATAAATTTCAAAGCACAGCACAACGATTAGTTGAAGAACAGATTTCATTGTTTGGTATGTTACAATTTCACAATTTTAGGTTTTTACTTCTAGCTGCTCTAAGATACTGGAGACTAAAAGCAATATGAATTCAATGATTCAGCAATCGTATTCATTCTTTAAACTCTACTGTCTCTGTTTAAATCCACTATTACCTTTGATCTTTCTATCCCACTCTTTGGGGGTATTTGGGCTATGGCCATTCTAATTTTTTTCATGCTGGAAGGAGCTGTTAAAAATATGGGGTAAGAATATAGAACTAGCTGAATTTCTGGAGAGGCTGGGCCCTCTAGGTTTCAGGACTCATCTGGTTCAGGGATGCATCTGGAGGTTGTAGGTTTCTGGAAAGTTACCCTAGTGCATTGAACCTTTGTGGAATCCTATGAACCTTTGCAAGGAAGTGTTCTTTATGATTGGCTGGAATGATTTTGTTTCGGTTTGGCAAATTTTGATAGGTAGCAATGTCTAACTGAAGCTTGCCTAAGAGCGACCTCCAGAATAACCTCTTGACTCTATTTGAACTCTCTC
Organism: Tamandua tetradactyla; assembly: GCF_023851605.1. Lineage (NCBI taxonomy): Eukaryota > Metazoa > Chordata > Mammalia > Pilosa > Myrmecophagidae > Tamandua > Tamandua tetradactyla. The sequence goes on along the minus strand of NC_135342.1, from coordinate 54,055,488 downwards.
AGCCACTAATACTTTTTAAAATTTTTTTATACTTCTTTTGCCCCTTTTGATCAGGATGTCATTGTTGATCCCACGGTGTCAGGGCCAGACTCATTCCTGGGAGTCATCTCCCATGCTGCCGGGGAGACTTTCACTCCTGGATGTCATCCCACATAGCAGGGAGAGCAATGATTTCACTTACAGAGTTAGGCTTAAACAGAGTAAGGCCACATCTCAGCAACAACAGAGGTCCTCCAGATGTAACTCTTAGGCATGCCTAGAGGTAGGCTAAGCTTCCTTGCTACCTACATAAGATTCACAAGAGTAAGACTCAAGATCAAGGGCTTGACCTATAGATCTGGGTGTCCCTAATGTTTGATACAATATCAGGGGATTCCCGTGTGGGAAAGTTTAATAGTTCCATATTTTTTCTCCTATCCTTCAAAGGACTTTGCAAATACTTTTTCTTTCTTTTTTTTTTTTTTTTCGTCTTGCATGGGCAGGCACTGGGAATCAAACCTGGATCTCCAGCATGGCAGGTAAGAACTCTGCCACTGTGCAACCATCACCCACCCACCAATAGTTCTTGATTATCTGCTTAATATAGTCTAGGATCTATCCAGACATTACATTAAGTTATGCAGGATTAAAGATCCTCATCTTATTCTGGGCTTCCTAGTTTCAATTGTTCAAATGACCTATCCAGACAGGTTGAGTGAGATTACATGCTTCAGAAAATTCAGGTTCAGGACAAGATAAACGTTTTTTTTTTTATCAGGACAAGATAAACCTTCTTTTGATCTCAAAGAGCATGATGTCATTTTAAAAAGTATTTATATTTACATTCCTTTCTTCTCTTCTCTGCTTTCTTCTTCCCCTCCTTTTCTTTCCCTTATTCTTCTTACCCTCCTACTTTTATAGATGCAAAGAAAAAAGATTTGGAACCATAGTTACCTAAAGTCTAATGATATGCTTTGGTGGGTTGTTTACAGTTTCTGCTTGGCAGTTTACTTCATTGTTTGAATTCTTTCTTATACATATTTCCATTTTATATAATTGATTAGAAATATTTATTTTCTCACAAAAACAATATTAACAGCAACAAAAACATAGAAAGCTTTGATATGAAGATAAATAAGGTAACATATCATTAGTCCAGTCCCCAACTCACAGTAGACACTCAATACGTGTTATTTCACTTCCCTTATGTTCCATTTTCCATTTTTGGTAACTCTGTGGTGCCTGAATGGTATAATTAACACATGCACAATCACTCTGTAGCAACCATGCACACACACATAGTAAAAAATGACCTTTAAACAAACTTGAGACCTGAAATAAAATTGCTAACCCTTTTCCCCAAATCACACAGTTTACAGCAGGAAAAAAGTTATGTGATTTTATGAAATTATGAAGCATAAAGATGGGCATTGAACAAGATGAAATTTCTGACAGTTTTAAAATTAGGAATAAATCTCTCCCTACCTCCATTTCTCTCTCCTTCCTATCCCTCTACAAAGTTCATCTATATTGGCCATTGGAAATTAGTTGAAGCAATGAAAAAACAGTTGAAAGATTTCTTGCAAACTCAAATAGCATGAGAGAAGGCTATAGGTACAAACTGACTAAACAACATTTGTCTAATTTTTATTAGTACAGGCCTATGGGAACATAGGGATATGTGGGGAAAGGAATCTCTTGTCGATAGCATCACCAGATTTAGCAAATAAAAACTTAGGACATTTAGTTGCATTGAATTTCAGAAAAATACGAACTAATAATTTTAGTGTAAATATGCCCTAAATATTGTGTGTGGTTTATCCAGCCACACTTCTTACAGAGTACATGAATAACTTTTCCAAGGATGAGTGAGAAGACCTGGCTGCCTGCTGAAATGAGAGAAAGGACAGGCTGGTCAGATGGAAATGGAATGACCGAAGGCATGAGACAGCAAGTACATTATGTTTTTGGAACTAGATACCTGAAAAAAAATTATAGGGCAGAGTGGAAAAAGATAAGCATGAAAAGTATGTTGTACCTAGAAGCTAGAGAAGAACTTATTAGATAAGAAATAGGGCACTGAGCCAACATAGGTTTTGAGCAGGCCAGGGATATAGTTAGTACTGTACTTGAAAAATAATTGACTTTTCAACATCTCCCACAGCTCTGCTAGTGGTGCCCAAGGATTACAAAACATCTGTCAAAGTGAAACTGAAGTTGGTATTTTACCATTTATTCAGCATTTACCATTCATTTGTTGACCTTATTTACTTCCCAATCCTCTGGAACGTCTATGATACTCTACTGCTTTTATACCAAGTAACATTGTTGTGAGATTAAGCAAAATGACTCCTGTTTAATTTTTAATAACTGCAAAAAAAAAAAAGTGAAAACATTTTACTTCTCAAAATTAAAAAAAAATTCAGTGGCAAAGGTGCATTTTTAATCTATCTAATAAATAACACAGTCATTAAGACTGCACAACCTCGTCAGAGAGACCTGCATTAAAACCCTTTCCCATTTACTAATTTTTTGGCCCTGAAAATATGCTTAGAAATCCCAAATTTGGTTATCCTAAAAGGGATTAAACTTCACTTAATCTATAGGGTAATTATAAAAAATTAATGATCTAAAATATGCAAAATTGTTAACAACACTGGTTGGCGTGTAGTGACAAATGCTAACTATTGCTTTGATGATGTGGAAAGAGCTTTGAATTTGAAATCAGATAACTATTCATGTTATAATTCTCCATTAACTGAGGGGTTGTACCAATTTATTTGAATTTTCTTTGAGCCTCAGTTTCTCTTTTCTCTGAGGCATTATTATTTCAAATATTTCTGGATTGCTATAAAGATTAAGTTCATTTAGATTGATAAAGCACCCGCCATACTTCTGTACATCTAGTGATACCTAATAATATTAACACATTCATTCACTCAATCAGCAAATATTTATTTAGTGTCTACTACTTATAAGGTAAGGAGAACAAAAGCATACATAGTACCTGTTTCTTTTTCCTTTTTGTTTTCTCTTTATTTTTATATAGTGTCTGTTTTGATCACACTTATATTGTAGGGGGTATTGGACTTCCATTAGTGTCATTACTTGATTCATATTATTTGCAAACAAACATAATTACCTTGAAGAAAAGAAGCCTGACTCAGAATTGGAAGGTCAAAGGAGCTTCCTCTGAGGAAATTATACTTCCCTTCTCTCATAGAAAAAGTTTTCTCAGTTGGGAGCCAAGTGACTGCAATGTAAAAGACATTTTAAATGTCAATGGCAGAGATGGGAATAGAACTCAAGTTTCTTGATTCCAACTCTTTTGTGATCCAGCTAAGTAGTTCCCAGGCTTCTATTTCTAGCTGTAAAATGAAGAAAGTGGGAGAAGATGATCTCTATGGCAACCTAGAGTCTATGAGTCTTTGAACTTATCACTGTTAGAAAGTGAAGTTTGTAAGGAAACCCCATGAGAAGAATTTACTTATTTTATCCCAAAGCATCTTTGGTCTGAGCATACATATACTACCATATGGGATACATTTAGAACATTCATTAGGAAAAGAATAATTAGTCTCCCATCGTACAGGAAAGATAATAGACCCAGAGGATAAATACTTTGGAAACGGAAATAAAAGACTTATAAAATAAATCTGCCAAAGAGAAATTGAGGAGAAATAAATTGGAGTTCATTTGAAGAAAATCAAATAAAACAATTAATTTACCTGTAAAGCTGTGTAGGCAATTGTGTATTGGGAAAGAGATTGCATTTAATCTCATATGGGTGTGAGGGAAGCATACAATCAAACATGTTAACAAAGTACTCAAGGAAGATTTCTTCTTTTTTGCAATGAGAAGATTGGTAGATTTAAGGAACTGAGATCCCTGCAAATCATGATCATTCTCAACTCCAGTGACTTTATTTTTTATCATTAAGCTCTTGATGTCCGTTAAAAAGCTACCGAATAATGTGCTTAGAGTTCTCAGATACTGGAGAATAATGAGAGAAAGGTGAGGAGACATAGGTATACAGAAGAAAAGATAGCAGAAAGAGAAAATAGAGAGACGCTGAGATATCAAACCATTCAAGAATAGATACTTCATTAATTCAGCAAATCCTATTGGTTCTACCTTCTAAATAGATCTAGACTCCAACCATTTTTCATTGTTTCTACAGAGCCCACAGTACAAATCCTCATTTTCCCTGTCCTAAACCATTGCTACAGCCCCTAACTAATTTATTTACTTCCACTCCCCCAACCCTATCCATAACGTTATGTTTTCCACCAGAAACCTTTTAAATCATAAGTAAATAATATTAGACTCTCTTATTCAAAACTCCATCAATAATTTTCTATCATACATAAGGAAAAAAATGCAAAATCCTTTCCTTACTTTAAAGCCCTCAATAATCTGGAGCATAATCACTTCTCTGACCATCATCCTCTCACCTTCACTTTCCGTCCCTATGGCCCTCTCCTCCATCACCCCCCCCCCCCTTTAATGTAAATTCTGCTCCCACTTCTGGAGTTTTGTCCTTGCTTTTCCTTTTCTGCCATACATCTTCCTTCAGATCCCCTAGCTGACCACTATCTTTAAATGAAGTCTATCAAAATACCCACTCCCATCATCTTTCTCTTTCCCTCCCATTACTCTGATTTGTTTCTCTCCATAAAGTATATCACTGTTGAACTTAGTTCTATGTATTTTTCTCTCAGCCCCAGTAAAATGTGAACCTGAAGAAGTCACCAGCTTGGTCAGGTTGGTTCACAGCAAAGCCTCTAAAGCCTAAAATACTTCCTGAGACCGATTAGTCACTAAATTCATATTTTTGAATGACTACTAAATTATCTCCATCCTCAACAAGTGCATACAGAGAATTTAATGTGTATCGCACTATTGCAAGTTCTGGAATACACCGGTATGTACGAAAAGATTTACTCTCATGGGACTTTCAGTTTAATTTGTAAGAGAGACCATAATTAAACTATTACACTAATTAAACATTGTGAAAACTGGAAGGAAATGGCTAGGAACTAGACAGAAAGCCCAAGTAGTCTCTTTTGTGTAACTGATGTTTATGCAGAAACAAACTGTGCACACGAATTAACTGATAAATTAATTAGAGGGAGACAGAAGTACCCTATGCAGAGGAACCAGTATGTGGGAAAGAAAATGGGAACAGGGAAAGCATGAGGATCTGATAGAAGGCCAGTATGGTTAAAACACAGAGACCAAGGAGGTGGAATATAACGCTAATAAGTGTTCTAGTTATTATTGTTATGAAGCAAATCACCTCACCATTTTGTGACTTAAAACAACTGTATGATTTATTTTGTTCATGAGCCTGCTATTTGGGCTGGGCTCAATGCAGACAGGTTGTCTCTGCTCCATATGGCACCATTTGGACAACCTGAAAGTATGACTCAACAGCTGAAGGCTAGAACCATCACTCACATGTCCAGCTGGCATCTCTGCTGTCAGTTGAAGGCTCAACTTGGAGTATCACTTAAAACACATTCATGTGACCTGTCCACTTGACCACTTGACTTCCTATAAGCATGACTGGGTCCCAAGAGCAAGTAATAAAGAGGAAAAGTTGGAAGTGCTTGGCATTTTTTGACCTGCCATTACTTAGGCATTATTCTGTTGATCAGGTTGGTTACCAAAGTAGCACGGATTCAAGGGAGGGGTGCCTACATTGCATGACTCAATGTGAGTGTGAACATCACATTATAAGAGTGTGCAGGATGGATATACTGTCACACTCATCTTTGAACAAATATAACATGCTATGAAGAAGTTGGAGAGAACAATAGAAGCTAGACCAGGCAGAGTATGAAAATCTATTTTATGAAGTTTTTTTCTTTATTGATATGTATTTTAAAATGACTACTTTGATTGCTAGGTGAAAATGGAAAGAAATAGTATTTCTTGAGCTATTTATTTAGAAAACTAAATCACCCAGGTTTAGTGGTAGATTGAATATAGGGATGAAGGTGAGAAAAGAATAAAAGTAAGTTACTTCTTTATCTCCCAGTTATCCAATCTAGGCTTGATTAGCCTACATTTTATAGAACTCTTGTGTTTCTTAATCATTTTAGTATAAAGCGTTGATCATTTTATCCATTTTTCTACTCATATATTCAAAAACCATTTAAGAGTGCCAAACATGAGCAAAATATGTATCGAGAACTAGGGATTATAATTTCAGGGTAAGTCACCTCCAAGAATTTGTGGTCAAATGGCTGGGACAGACATATTCTTTTGTGTTTCTGGAACATCTTGTGCAGACCATTACCAAAACACCTACAGAAACTATGGTTGTCTTGTTGCCTTAGAAGAGACACACCCATCCAGAGGCTGGATTAGGAAAAATGCCTCAGATGGTATTACATTGAAGTTATGTTTTGAAGGATGAGAACATAGTAGAAGAAAAGTGGCAGAGACAGATGGGGATGAGGATATAAGCAAATAAAACTATGCCTAGAAATGCACAGACATGTAAACACCACCAATGAAGAATGGGATTCCAATCCTTCATCTAAAATTGCATGTATGGATGAGCCAGATATTTTGACAGGGTCCAGATAAATAAGGAAAGCATGCATTTGCTAAAGAGTTTAAACATCTCTAAATTTGTTTCAAGATTTTCAAGAAAAATGATGATATTATCAGGTATGTGTTTTCAAATAATTACTTTGTGCCCCTAAATTCTATAGTGTTGTAATTTAAGAGGCAGGGAGACCATATAGAACAACCTTGAATCAGTCTAGGCATGAAACAATTAAGATCTAAATTTAGGCTAGGACACGGAGGAGGGTGGGGAAGTGGGGAAAAACAAGAGGACCTGAGTAGCTTCATCTTATACCATGTAGAATTAAGAATATGTAAAATAGAGATTGAACAAGAATCCCAACTGTAGAGACCCATGAAAATGGGAATATCACCAAACTGCACCAAAATTGTTTCTAAAGAATGGGAGCAGAGTATGAAGTGATCCTGCTTCTTTCAGACAGAAGATGTTCACTCCTCTGATTTATACTACCAAAATCACAACTTACCAAACTACAAATAAGTCTAGAAATTAAAGCATCTACTAAAAATACTTTTATTATATCATATTCAAATGGATTGTGATTTTAAAACTACTGTGCTAATAAAAAATATTCTTGGATACTGACATGGGATGAGAAATCAAATACATATGAGTCAGAATTCATAGATTAACCACTTCAAAGGTGGGCTATCTAACCACTCTCAGACACTGTTTCCTCCTCTGTATATTAAGGAATCTAACAATATATGGAAACAAAAGCCAGACGAAAACCTGTTTTCCTTTACTTTCTTCCAGGAGAAAATGCACTTGATTTACCAGTCTTCATTCTAGTGCCACAGTCTAAAACCTGGGCCATTTTCTTACCAATATCTGTTTTAAAGGATCTTGCAAATATCTATTTTAAAAGATTTTCCATTTGGCCTAGATGAGTGCTCCTACTCCATCAACTGCACAAGCATACTCTTTGTTGCCTTTCAGTGAAACTCCTTCAAAGAGAACTCACATTTCAATCTGAATCTCCACAGAAACTAACCCCCCAAAAAAGATGCTTATGGACTGTATTTACATGTAAATACAATTAAGTGTGTTAACTGCTCCAAACTTGAAGAATATTAATTCTCTAATGAGGAATATAAAATCACTAGGCAGGTGAATCAGGGTTCCTTCATACCTAGATGAAGGACAGTCAAATCTCATTTAAAATGTGACCAATATTTTCCATATCGCAGCCTTACAAAATTGCTCAGAGCCTAAATGAAAGGGATTTCTGGATCCTGCAAGGAATATGTATGAGTAAGTGGATTACCATACTTTAGTTCCCAGTGTTTTGATCAACCTTTGTTCTTCCAGCGAATTGTGAGTTAATTTTTCAAAGGATCAGACCACATAGACAATACTGACTGCAAATGCTGGTTTGAGCTCCAGTCAGAACAAATCTTGTTCTTGTTATACTAATAACTTACTGGCCATTGGTAATGTAAACACAGATGGGATGATGCAGGCAAACGAATTAAGGAATGAATTTGATAATTTTGTGAATCCTTTTATTTATCATCATTAACCTTTATTCGTTGCCTAGAATATCTGAATGCTTTGTTTAGAGACTGCCTGTACTGTGATACGGATGTTTTCTGTAGCACTAAAGAATAATGGCAACAAAAGAAAAACAATTTTGGCAAAACAAAGCATAGGAGTTCATTAACCATTTGGAGAGACAAAACTTTCTTTTTTTAGGAAAGGGGAAAAAAATAGGATGATATAGCAATAAATCCAACTTCAGAACATGACAGTTTTTTTCTATATTTACTATTCACCTGCTAGAGCAGGAGCTGGCAAACTATAGCTAGAGGCCAAACTTGGCCCATAACTTGTTTTTATGTGGTCCATGAGTTAGGAATAATTTTGCATTTTTAAATAGTTGTTAGATAAGTAGCCACATTTTATTCACAATTTTGCTTCTTAGCACACAAAACTTAAATACTTTCTATATGCCTTTTTGTAGGAAAAGTTTGCTGAACCTGCCTTAAAGGGAAATTGCCCTGATGCCCTTTTGTTTTTATTCAGAAGATTGTGTATAACCGTACAGAAATTGAGTGCTCACTGTGTGTCAGGCCATAGGCTAAGCATTTTCCAGTGATTATCCCATTAAGTATTCCTAATAACCCCTTATGGTAGGTAGGTACTGTTATGATCTCTATTTTCTGAGAAAAGAAACTGGGGTTCAGTAAAAGGCAAGCTTCTTACTTTCCAGTCATAAGATTACTGAGAGTGGGACAGAAATCTTTTTGACTGCTGAGTGCTCACTATCAGTTTTTCCCCCTCTTTTCACTCAGCTGAATTGAAAAGTCAGTTCTCGTACAAAAAAAAAACAAAAAAAACGTGAGACACAGAAGCAAAGCAGCTTATAAAGTGGAAATCAAATGAACAAAATTTAAAAAATTGGTATTCAGAAAATCATAGGAAAGAGAATCACACTGAACACTGACATAAAAAGGCAGGATTCAGAAAAAGAAAATATAAGGTTATAGTTGCGGATAAGATTCAGGTGGCAAAGGGCGTTAAAGACCACAGACATTTCTTTTAAAAAATGAGATAAGCAGTAGCAACCAATATTTAACACAAAGACCGCAATATAGAAAGGATGCCCTCTAAGAACTTGGATTCAAAGGGCCTTTGAAACCTTCCCTCCTCTATTCATATGGCCATCATACCACAGAGAGATTCAGGTACTCAGACAGGACCGATGCTTCAGCAGATGGGGTGGGGCTAGGAAGTGGACAGCCATTCCCAGATCAGATAGTCAAAACTAGAGGTCTCAGAAGAGACCTTAAAGGAGAACAAGGACTATGAAGATTATTATTGAGAAAGATGCAGTTATTGAACCCTTCTCTGCCTCAGTTTCTTCAGCTACATTATGATAGTAAAAGCTTATGGTGGTGGTGTATTAAATGAGTTAACTAATATATAAACAATGGCAAGTGGTAAGTATTATTATTATTGTTATTATATATTTATGGCAGATGGTATTCAGAGGTGAAATACTAAATTGGGTGGTAGAAGGAGAGAGAGGGCTAATAAGAGATACTAATATAGAAAGAGGGCTAATGGAGGTGCTCATAGAAACATGGCTCAGAAGAAATAGATTATTGCTGTCAGATTTGGGTTCAATTAAGATATGTTGCAAATGGGGAAACTTCAAAGAAAAGTATAATCTGTTTCAATTTTTATTTTAAGTTAAGGTAAGCAATCATGGTTTAGCTTACCTAGTGAAATACATTAATTCAATGATGTTTTGGGATTTCTGTGACTCAATATTAATGAAATATATAATATGTTGTTTTGACACAACCTCATATAAACACAATCTACTATAGTAATTTTCTAATCCAAAGGTCAGCAAACTTTCTGTAAATACAACATAGAAATATTTCTGAGCCTCAAATTCCCAATGTGTAATAATGAGGATAATATTATAGCTCTATCTTTTTAAGAATCCAAGTTAATATAGGTAAAGTATTTAACACAGTGCCATACATAGAATAAGACAAAAAAGAATGGGGTAACTAATGTTATTTTTGTAACAGTAACAAGAAAGTCAATTACCTTGAACAGATAAAAATGTGAATGTGTGCATGTATGTGTAATTTCCTCTGATCTGCTCCTTTTTCCTGTGACTTCTCTTTGATCACCCTCCTCAGCCACATAAGTCTTATTCATAATCCCTTGAGGAGGAATAGGCCAGTGAGAAAGATTAATGCTATGTTAGTTGAGTGTGTTGGGAAGTAGAAATATATAAAATAGAGTTTCAAAAATAATAGGGCTAAATTCGAGTTGTACAATAAATGTTCAAATAGTTTAAAGTTCTTGCATCAAGAAATATAACTGTCCTTTAAAAAATAAAAGAAGCTGTTCATTGGCACCTTGGTCAAAGGGATAAAGCTTTTATACCAGAATATCTTCGCTGATACAGACAGGAAAAGGTGCTTCCTACAGCTGCAGGTAGAACTGCTGGAGAAGTTTATGGCTCCTTCGAACATGCAGAAGAAGCTGTTATTGCACAATTTTATTTCTAGGATGATGGCTCCTAAAAATGAGGTGACTCACCTTTAGAATATGCCAGATAATTACCTGGTTTTCTTAGTCTATTGCAAGGTATTAATTATAGAAGCTAATTAGTGACCTGTTTGAAGACAATTTGGTCATAAGAAATTTCATTTATGGGTGCTTCTCTTCTCTCTATGCGCAGTGGAGAAAACCTTCCAGTAATCATGATTATTGCCATTATTTCACTTTTATTGCTTTTCCCACTCAAAGGGGACCACAGAGAGTCAACAGTGTGGTTAATTTGCTTTAGCGAACTGGAACATACAAAATAATATTCTGACCTTATGAGTTAGAAACCATTCAAGACTAGAACCACAGATTCTAAAAGTTTAGTGTGACATCTAAATAGCAATCCCTGCTTTGCTTATCTCAACTTTCCCATTTCCTGTGAAAACAAATACCATATTAAACCAATAACATCATCAAAAATTAAGGCAGACACTGTAAAATTTTCTTAGAACATCTTTGTCTAATATCTCTGTATCCCAATTCACAATTTGAGTTGAAGGCTAGCCCTTTTCTGTTTGCTATTTGTGATGGTGTAATACGCCCTAGCTTGAAAGTGCTTTCTCTCCTGCTCTTTTTCCCTCAAATTATTATGAAGGCACAATTCATAATAGAGTTGAGTCATTAATCATTATGTGACAAAATATTGAATCAAAATAAATTAAGTAACAGTTCTAGAAAATGAAATGTGACTTCAGTACAACTTTCTCAACTTTGGACAGATCAAGTAACTTAAAGTTATAAAGATTTGGAGTAATTTAATTTAAAACAAACATTAATGAACATTCAGATGCATAGCTAATACCAAGACCTATTCCCTTAAAAAAATGAAATTGCTATCAGAAGCATTCTTGAATGCTTTGTCAGTACAGTCATATAGCCCTTAAATATGGGTGCAAACAAGGACAGGGTGACAAGGACGCTTGTTGAGTGATGAAAGCTCACTTGTATTTTAGCCTTTTTAATAGTTTTCCATTGCCAATGACTAAATTCCAAATCCTTTATATGATTCCAGATTCCCTGCAAGTGGCACTGATAAATACTTTTTGAAACACCTGGCCAAATCATGAGGAATCCCATCAGACAACAATATCATGCTTTATGCTAAGCTAGAAAGGATTTAAAAATAATATCTGGCCACACACCATTCAGAAAGAGTAGGAAAATGCTTCACTTTAGAAAACCAGAAACAAATGTGAATTTCAGAAGCCATATAAGCCCAGTTTTATGTCCATGGTTACAATTGTGCTTTAGCCACATCTATCCATTTTACATAGCTTTCTGAATACCCTCTCCTCAGAAAAGTCAATCCATCACCATCCATATCTGAGCAGGAAACTAACCCCATGTCATTCTCTGCCATGACAACAGAATAAAGTGAATCAAGGGTCTTCAAGGGTCTGGTCAACTGTTTTTGGGATACATAGGATATAAAGTTGACATTAGAAGAAATAAAAACAAGTAGCTAACTTATTTGTGAGGCCAGATAAACAGTCATTGTATAACAATGGAATCTGAGAGGTGAAATTTGGCCTATCTCAGTTTCAAATATGTTGAGAAATTCAGTGTTATGTATGCTGACATAAAACAAATAGAGAAAATGGGCTGGGGACGGACCTATCAGTGATGGGGGAATGGCATGTAGTGGAGTCGGGGTCATTGTAGGGTGAGATACAACTCTCAAAAGCTGTAGCTATTAAATCTAATCATTAACAGAAGTTAATGTTCAAGACTCCATGGACAAACTCCTATCAGAGCTAAAAGGGCTGATGCATGCAGATAGGAAATTGTTTATAGAGAATTTCATGTGGACAGCATCTTATGGAAGTGATGCCTATTTTGAAGGTTATTCCCTCACAAAAGGTTCATACCTCTCCTACCCTTAAAGACAAGAAATCTGGCACCTGATATCAGAGGGCAATTTCTGTTCTCAAGTATTTAGCAAGTCTCATTAATATCGGTATATGAACAATTAATTAGGTAATTGTATATAGCCCCTATAATAGCGTGCTAAATTATATATATATATATATACATATATATATAATGTATATATATACATATGACATTGATCATTTAAATAGAAATACACATTGTTAGTTGTATAATGGTATCATTAGCCTTGCATATTTACTTACACATTGAGAAACTTTCTAAGAGTCTATGTCATACAAAGCACATTTGAAAAGAGCCCTAGAGATTACCCAACCAAATCCAATTTTACCCACAGACATATATGAATCCCTTTCAAAAATACCATGCATTACTTTCCATCATCAGTGTGTCCAAAGCACTTGTATTTTCCTTATTTCACTCCTTCTATTCCACAGCCTTTCCTCCCAAAATAACCACAGTTATATATTTTAAATGCAGATTATGCCATTCTCCCTCTTAAAATCTTTAATTTTTCCTTTTATCATTTGATTGAATTTAAACTCTGTCCAGTGCTTTCAAAGCTGTACATGATCTTGCTGTCCTGTATGAGGTCCCCACACTCATCAATGCCAACCCTGTTGCTTAGTACATTGCAGGCATATTGGCTTCATATTGCTTTCTTGAACACCTGGAGCTCCACTGCAATCTTAGGATGTTTGCACTTGCTGTTACTTCTCCTTGGAAGGATTATCTGCTGGCTATTAAAATGGTTGGCTGTTTCTCACACTTAAGGCATCAGTATAATATCACATCCTGAGGGGTTCTCTCCCATTTTCTGTGTGTCTTTAACACATTAGTCTGTTTATAGAATGCAATAAATATTTTGAGATACTTTAGACATGGTTTATTTACATGTATACTTATTTTTATTCCATCTCCCTTTTTCGCATATAAGCCCCATAAGGTAATCAAGAATGTCTAGCCTGCTCAGCCCTATATTTCAATGTGTAATGTAATGCCTGATATAAAGTTTGCATTCAATAATTATGAAATGGGTGAATGAATGAGCGCATAAATAAATCAGTGAATACATGCTTGTCAGTTACTGCCTGTGGCACATGATATGCATCTCTTAACAATACACAATTCACAAACTCTAAGTTGTGGGACAGTATCTGTGGAGAGGAATAGCTGGAGTGGGTGTTCCCAATTCTGTTGCCATGAATATCTCCTAACCTTCAAAGTGGCATTTTCACCTATTGCGTGCCACTGTCTCCTTTTGTATCCTTTGCCCTTTTGAAATGTCTGTACCAAGAATAGGAAAAATCTCCACAAACTGTTCAATTTTCATCTTATTCTCATAGCATTGCTAAGGTAAATTAAAACTTTCAGATGTCTATGAATAAAGTTAATGACAGAAATTTGTGTAGAGTGAACATGAAATAAAATTGTCTAACTTACAAGTGACCTTAGGAGGAACAACTTTTACAGTTTATCAGCACTCCTCCCCATGAGATCTTAGAAAAGAATAGTGAAAGAGAGAGAGAATATCAAAGGGATTCTAGCCTTTGATGGTGAATTTTATGTGTCAACTTGACTAGATTATGGTGTCCAGTTGTTTGGTCAAGTTCTGTTTTAGATGTCACTGTGGAAGTATTTGATAGATGAGATTAACATCTACAAGCAGCTGATTTAGTTAAAGGAGATTACCCTCAGCAATCAGTTGGTGGTTTTCAAATCAGTTGAAGGTCTTAAAATGAGAACTGAGGGTTTCAAAAATCAGAGGGAATTCTGCCTCCAGACTGCACACTCCACTCCTCCCTGGCTTCCCCTATAGTCTGCTTATAAGCCTCAACACCACTCATCCAGAATTTTTAGATTGACTCACCGTATGTAATTCAGACTTGCCAGCTCCCACAATCATTTCAACCAATTCCAAAAAACATTGAGAAAGAGAGAAAGAGTGCAAATTCCATATTGTGGGAGGGAGAAGGAATAGGGTGAGGTGTCAAAAAGGTGTTATGGATCCTCTGAAAATGTCACTTCCATCATAGCTATCAAATTTCTGCTTCTAATCTAAGGCATTGTAGCTGATATTTTTGTTACCCCTTGTCCAGTTCTTCATTCAGTTTATTTAAATAAATTTATTTCCCCTTGAAGAAGTCCTTGCACTAAATTCTGAAACTTGCTGAGAGTGTTTGTAAAGCCACACTGTAGGAGTTTTATTTTCTAGCTTCTATTCTGCTAAAACCATTCTTCTGAAATCCCTTAATAGAATATATTGTTTTCCTTATTTTATGTATTTTTTTAATTTTCTAATGTACTAAGGGTCTATTCATGTAGTGTGTACTATTTTCCCAAAGAAATGAATAGGCCATCAAAGTTGAGGTGTGTCTCTTGGATATCTTTGTAACCCTGTATTCATAATGGTCCTGACATATTCAGGTGGTTAATAAACATAGATACCATGGAATTGAGAGATTTTTCAAAGGTGTTTCAGTATTACTCATAAGTCTTTTGGTAGCAAGCATCAGAAACCTAACTTAGAGTAGTTCAAGTAACACTGACTTTATTGACTCATGAAGCTTCCAAGTCCAGAGACAGAGCTGGCTTAGGTATGACTGGAGCCAGGCTCTCTAACAATGTCATCCAAGGTTCTGTGTGTCCCTCTCGAATTGTCGTCTTCACTTCCCTCTCTCTATCAATCTCTCTTTGAAGGTAAGCATGCCACAGGAAATGGGAGCGATGACTGCCGAAAATCCAAGGTCAAGCATCTACCAACTTTCCACCCAGAAGCAGATCATCTTTTTATCAAATATTAAGCACTCTCACTGTTGCTACTTTAATTGCATGTCCTGCTTATACTTATCACTACGTTAGAGGCTGGATTAGCTAGTGGATACTTGAATAACATGCTAGCTCTGTGAGGGTGAGCTGAAGGCAGAATTGATTCCATCACCAGGACCACATAGAAGGCAAGGTTGGTTCTCCAAAGAGGTCATGATGTACATACTTCACATGTGTCCATCTCATCTCACCTAAATTCCTTCTTGATAAATGAACACCTGATAATTAGTGCCCAGGTATCTGTTTAAAAATATTCAGTCAGAGAAGATGCTTTATCTATGGTAGAAATCTAGACACTATTGCTATTTCATTTGTATTTTTGTGTGTTTCTTGACTAGCTTGTCTCTTATTGGACATCTTCCAGGGATATGTGTTAACAGACTAATAAACTTAAGACAGGTTTTGAGAATAGTTCACTTTATTTCAGTTTTAAGATGAATGGCCTTTGTCAACAAGTGATTTTCACACCTTTAGTCCTTAACCCTTCTAGCTGATAATTAATTTCACAGTTACAGAGTAACTATATCAGCTTCCAACAAAAGAATGTGGCTAAATCTAACACAAAGTGGGCTTGAGGTAAGGCAGTAGCAATCATTATTTCACAGGTATTTGTATTTTTCTCTATCTTCTTGAGCCTTGTGAATTTATGTACATGACAATTTGAAAATGATGTTCAGGCCATAATTGCTTCTAGACTGCTAAATACAGGAGGAGCTTGGGAACTTGCAGAGCTGGTAATGGGAAACCTGACTGAGCTAACATTTTGACACTGGTTCCTTCTCAGGAGAGTTAAACAGAAAAGAGGAATTAAAAGGAAGCTGTCATTAGGAAACCAAAACAAGAAAAAAGAAAAGAAAGAAAACCTGCAGAGTAGGCGAAAGGGAGATCAAAAAAATGAAGGAGTTAATTAACAAAAAGGTGACACCCAAACACTTGCAAACACAAGTGGGAAGAATTAGATGAAGGAGTAGGAAAGATTAAATAGGCAGGCAAGCTCAGAAATCACATTCTAATATTGCCAAAAATAAGACAATTTCATAAATAGCAATGAAAACTGTCACGAAAAGAATTGTTAGCAAACACCATGCTTCAAAACCTATATTGTAGCTGTAAAATATGCATTGGTCTTTGCAGACTTTTTCTTTAACCTAAATCACCTTTCAGTAAGACTTAATTCTTTTTTTATATCTTATTCCCTATATTAAAATCCCACAACACACAATCATCTTTCTTCAAGAAGCAGGAATATTAGAGATGTTTAGTCCTAATTAACTTAGGCTACTCCTATTTATTAGAAGTCTCTCTTCAGAGAGAAATCATTTGTTGAGCAACACATCAATTCTCCATGCTCTATGGATATATTTTCATTGAATCTTAATATGCTTGCAAACTTAACATGCTTATCTTACTTCTAGAGAGAGAATCAAAGGCTTTCAGAACTTAATTAGCTTGTATTTTGTCCTTCAGGTTGCATGTGAAGGGACAGCAACTAAAGACAAAGAAAGTTCCCTTGTATTATGACAATTAAAATGACCAATAAAGTGGCACAGTGCTTTGTGAAGTGGTGAAATCCCCCTAATTAAAGATGTGCTGGATGACCAAGGCTTACCACGGACATTCTGAGATAATCCCTGCGTTGTTCAGAATATTAGAAGAGCTGATTTCTAATGCTCCTTGGAATGAAAGACTTTTTTTATAACATAACACCCAACACTTAATTATTGCACTTTTACCTTAAGTTTCCAAGAACGACTATTATTTATTCTAAAAGGACACACATGCACTTACATGCACACACTCACACACACATACGTTTCTCCTCCAAACTTTCCCTTGAGGTCAAGGAGAAGTTTGGCCTGACAACTACACAATTAATCATGTCTTTCATTCTAGGCAAAAGTGAGAACAGAGTAGAATTACTGATAAAGTAATAACAATTATGATGTTTTTACATGTCTTGGTGCTTTGTTTTTTAATTTTTTTTTATTGAGAAAAATCTTCACACCCATACTTTCTATACATGGTGCATAATCAGTGTTCACAATATCATCACATAGTTGTGTATTCATCACCATGGTCATTTTTTAAGAACATTTGCATTACTTCAGAAAAGAAATTTTAAAAAATAACAAAGAAAAAGCTCATACATGCCATACACCTTACCCCTCCCTCTCATTGACCACTAGTGTTTTCGTCTACCCAGTTTATTTTACCCTTTGCCCCCCTATTATTTATATATTTATTTTTATCCTATTTTTTGCTTATCTGTCCATACTATGGATATAAGAAAAATCAGACATAAGGTTCTCACAATCACATAGTCACATTGTAAATGTTATATCTTTATACAATTGTCTTTAAGAATCTAAGCTACTAGAACACAGCGCAACAAGTTCAGGTACTTCTCTAGCTACTCCCATACTCCATAAACTAAAAAGGGATATCTATATCATGCACCAGAATAACCTCCAGGATAATACTTCAACCCTGTTTGAAAACTCTCAGACATGGAAACTTTTGTCTAATTTCTCTCTTCCTTATTTTGATTAAGAAAGCTTTCTCAATCTCTTGATGCCAGGTCTTGGCTTATCCCAGGCTTTCTGTCCACATTGACAGAAAGACTTAATATACCCCTGGGAGTCATGTCCTATGTATCTCAAAGACATTCTGAGTTTGCTTTGAGAGAAAGGCCATATCTGAGCAACTAAAGAGGTTCTCTAGGGGTGGCTCTTAGGTATATATTTTTAAACATTTTTTATTGTATAGGATACAATATATACAAAGCAAAGAAATAAAAAAATAAATAAAATTTAAACCATTATTCAACAATTAGTCACAGGACAGATCCCAGAGTTTGTCATGGGCTACCATACAATCCTCCCCAATTTTTCCTTTTAGCTGCTCCAGAATATAGGAGGCTAGAAGGCTTAAATATTTTTCATCACCACGACTGACTTTTTTTCTTTCTTTTCTGTGAAAAATAGCATATATACAAAAAAGCAATAAATTTCAAAGCACAGCACCACAATTAGTTGTAGAACATATTTCAGAGTTTGACATGGGTTACAATTCCACAATTTAAGGTTTTTACTTCTAGCTGCTCTAATATACCAGAGACTAAAAGAGATATCAATTTAATGATTCAGCAATCATACTCATTTGTTAAATCCTATCTTCTCTATATAACTCCACCATCACCTTTAATATTGCTGTCCCTCTCTTTAGGGGTGTTTGACTCTCTGGCCATTCTAAATTTTTCAGGTTGGAAACGGCTGTCAATAATATGGGGTATGGAGATGACCCCATCTGATGTTCTGGAGAGGCTGGGCCCTCTAGGTTTCAGGACTTACCTGGTCCAGGAATCCATCTGGAGGTTGCAGGTTTCTGGAAAATTACTCTACTGCATGAAACCCTTGTGGAATCTTATATATTGCCCTAGGTGTTCTTTAGGATTGGTCAGAATGGTCCTGATTGGGATTTGGCAGGTTATGATAGGTAGCGATGTCTAACTGAAGCTTACATAAGAACAAACAACAGAGTACCTTCTTGATTCTACGTGAACTCTCTCTGCCACTGATACTTTATTAGTTACAGTTCTTTTCCCCTTTTTGGTCAGGATGGAATTGTTGATCCCATGGTGCCAGGGCTGGATTCATCCCTGAGAGTCATCTCTCACATTACCAGGGAGACTTTCACCCCTGGATGTCATGTCCAACATAAGGGGGAGGGAAATGATTTCATTTGCAGAGTTGGACTTAGACAGAGTGAGGCCACAGCTGAGCAACAAAAAAGGTCCTCCAGAAACAGCTCTAAGGCATACCTATAGGTAGGCTACGCTTCTCTGCTGCCTATATAAGCTTCACAAGAGTAACCCTCAAGATCAAGGATATGGCCTATAGATTTGGGTGTCCCTAGAATTTGACACAGTATCAGGGAATTTCTTCATGGTAAAGTTTAATAGTTTCATATTTTTTCTCCCATCACTCAAGGCAATTTGCCAATACTTTTTGATTATCTGCTTAATATACTCTAGGATATATCCAGACATTACATTAAGCTATACAGAATTAAAGAACCTCTTTCTTATTCTGAGTTCCTTGTATTTCAATTGTTCAAAAAAGCCATACAGATAGGTTGAGTTAGAGTATGTGCTACAGAAAATTTTGGTTCCGGATCAAATAAAACTTACTTCCTTTGGTCTCAAAGAGTATGTGTGGTTCTAAAATATAAACATTGTGTTCCTTACCCCTGCACTCTGAATTACTTTAACCTATATCTTGGTGTTTTATTCACCTCCCCAACATATAGAATCTGTTGTAAATGCCTTCTGCTATCATTATCAATATCAAACACCCTATTTTGTGACAAGTAATTTTTTGAGCGCATTACCTATATTGAATCTTTATATTTCACAATCTGCAATGTGGATTCCATTATTATCCCTATTTTATTTGGTAAATCAGAGGCACAGAGGTGTATGCTATCTCTCCATAGCCAGATAGCTAGGGGTCAACAGGGCCAGTGTATGTGACTGAAGAGTCTATTCTTTTAGCCACTTAACCAGTGAGTCTCAAGCTTCAATTGGCATCAGAATCAATGGTGGACTTTCCAAAACCCAGAATCCTGTGCCCCAACATCAGAGTTTCTGATTCAGTCAATCTGGAGAAGCAGTCAAAAATTTGCATGTCTAACAAGTTCCCAGATGGTACTGGGCTGCTGTTGGTCCAGGGAGCATTCTGAGAACCACCACAGTACAGGATACTGCTTCTTTCATCTAATTTCTGTCATGTTTCCTTGAGGGGTGATAGAGAGCCACCAGTCACAGACAGGACTGAAACTAGAGATAAGAAGGTTTGTGATAGCATGGAGGACATTTAAATATTGAACTGAGCTTCCAGGGGAAGTTATTAAATTGTCTTTTTAAAGAAATTAAGAATCCTCTTCCAAAGTAACTGTTGTCAGGAGCTCCATAAAGCAAGTATTATTGAGCATTATTAGAGCAAACTGAGTATGCAGAAAGAGCAAGAGTCAAAAGGAAGAAGCCATGTTCAGCCATTAAATTCAAGGGCTAGACCCATAATTTAAAACATTGTGATAAATCCACATGTTGAAACATGTTGACTTGAACCACAGTACACAGAGTAGAAACCAAATGAAGGACAAGGTAAAAAGTGCTAGAGTGGGTGCAGTTCTTTGTTCTCAGCCATCTGCACCATGGTGTATGTCTGGGTGGGTTGGTCCAATGGAAAACTCCAGGAGCAGGGTTCATACATCCTGAAATGGTATGCAATGTAATGGCACAATGTATGAGTCAGCCCATTGGTACGGAGGGGGAAAAATGAAAACAAAACTCTCAGAGGGAAATGCATCTCAAGTCAATCCAATTGGGAAATAATTACAAACAATAAATTTCAAGCCTAGCTATTGAAATTCATCATGTTAAAGACACAGCTAACTTCTTTTTCTCATCCCTGTGTTTACACAATTGAGCATATCCTTTCCATCTCTCAGATTATTTTGTTCTCAGATTGCAAGTTTGTCAAAGCACTGCAGAAATAGAGTATTAGGTGCTATAGGCTCACATACAGAGGCAGATGGAATGGATTCTTTTCAATGAACCATGAGTTTGACCAAATTGAAATAAATCACTGCTTCAAGAAAAAAAAAAAAAAAAATAGAAGCAGGCTGGTAAAACTAAGGTGAACCAAACCATTTCTTTAATTCTTGTGTTATATTTGATAGTTGAATACAATATTCTTAAAATATATTTAACTGGAATTTTTTTATTCAGAATTGAAGGATTTATGAGACAGATTTTTGCCCAGATCCTCTAGATAACAATAAAACAGGGGCAAAACAAATAGTCAATAAAATGTTGATAATCTTTCATGTATTGGGCCCTTTAAAGACACCATTTAATTTATTTTGTGACAACCTTTTGATATAATAATATTTATTAATAATAATAATATTATGTGTATATTCATGATTTTTATGAATATAAATATCATTCAATATTAAAGCAATGGTCCAAACTTTAAGATTTTGCTCTTTCTTATTCTTATTTGGTATATTCCTATATCTATAAAGGGAGTAAATAATTTGATAACTTTTAGGGTGGCTGCAAGATTTAGGGATGAATGTCTGTAAATGTCTGGACAGTTCTTGGTACATAATAATCATCCTAAAAAATATCAATTTTCATCTGCTTTGTAGAGAGATTCACACATTCATTAGTGATAAAGTCGCTTGACTAAATGTAATAATTATAAATGGCATACATTCTTCTGTACACACACATATATAAACATGAGTGTATGTGTGTGTGAGTGTGTGTGCATATATAAATGTATGGAAGAAAAAGATCCTTAATTCTATGATGCAATTAATTTAACATATATTTTGTCAACACAGTAATAGAAAACTCCCTGTTAAATTAAATGAAATAATTTTTAAGAGGAAAGATAATGTTCACAAAAAAGGCTTGGAATTTTCTTCCCTAAGATAGTTGAAGAAAGCAATAGAAATTGTATTTATTTATCTGAGATTTGTTCAGAACGTTCTATATCCCTATCATTGACCTAGCCTGGTAACAAAGACATTTCAAAGACCATGTTCTTTAATGGGAGAGGAAGGAAACAAAACCACAAATTATTTTGTGGAATGCTTTATAATAGATATCTGAGGGACCTCAAGGTAGAGAAAGGCTACCTTAGCCAGAGGGTGATCAGAGAAGTTTCTGAGAGTATATGCTCAATGTGGGTATCTGCAGGGTAAGGGAGAGGTTAGATCAAGAAGATGACAAAGTCACTTTAGACAAAGGGTCTATGTGTCCAGACACTGAGCTTGAGAGAGCTTGACTGATTCTTCATATTGTACAAGAAGCTGTGGACCATGAAACATTAACCATTGTTCTGTGAATTTAGAATTTCATAGTCAAACCATTGTAAACAAAGCTGAAATAGCTTCCATATGAAAATGTAATGCACGTAGTACTCCTGAGGAGGTGTAGATGCAATGTTTCCAAACCTTCCTTGATCATGGCACATTTTTCTTCTTTAGCATCACTCAATTACAGTAACTGCAAATCACAGTGTCTAAACTACATTAGACTATCCCTTAGGAACATGGGTTTTCTCCTTCAACTAAGATGTCCTGGGGTTCTTGGAATAACAGCAGTAGACTGGGAGGCAGAAAGTCTGGATTTTATTCTGTGAAAAAAGTTCTAACATCAAGACGTACACGTTTAGACTTCCTTTCTTTGAGCTCTGTTCCATCCTCAAGAATTGGATGATTTCTAAGGTCTTTTCTATGACTGGAGCACAAAGAAAGTCTCCACTGTCCTGCACAATTAGTTCCCAGAATTTAACAATCCTCCTTGTCAGTAAGTCTTTCCTACTGAATAGTCGAGACGCTTTGCAATAATATCAAATTTGCTGCTGAATTTAAGGCCTACTTGCATTATGGTGAAAATTAAATAGAACTTTTTGAAAGGTGTCACTCTAATTTATGATTCTTTTTTTCATGCCTTAACCAATTTTAAATATAATACTTAACAATTTGGTGGGTTTTTAGCTATGAAACCAAATTTTTTTATGAAGCCTAGTACGATATTATTATGAGCTATTCTCAAGGACAATTTTAAGTGAGAAGTCACATTGAAGTAAATGTTATGCTTCTGTGAAGAAGCTATCTGAATCATGAAATAGGATAGGAAGTCATTCACAGTGAGAAGAATGTGGTCTTATTTTAATATCTTAGTCACTTTTTTATTTCTAATGCTTTACCTACAGCATGCACTGGAGAAATAGTCTAGTTTCAGCACCCCTTGCACCTGTAAATCAGCACAATATATGACCAACAGCATACTCAATTTCAAACCAAACAAGAACATTGATTGAGTGGCCAAAATGGAGTGGAGTTTCTTGCCTCAGCACTATTGATATCTTGAGCCACGTAATTAAAAAAAAATTTTATTGGGGTCTGTTTTGTGCAGTGTAAGATGTGTAGCCAGAACCCTGGCCTTCACTTACTAGAGGCCCTTGGTTTCAAAAACCAAAAATATTCCTAGATATTGCACAGTGATCATTGGGGAGCAAAATTGCCTCCAACAGAGAACAACCGAGTTGAAGTCTGTACAGTACACTTAGTTTTAAAGTATTTATACTTATTATATATGTATATTATATATCTTTATATTTTGTATTTATATATGACAAATTCGTACATGAATCTATTATAAATGTGTTTATAATTTTTACTTTTATTATATATTTATTATAAATAATAAATTATATTTACATAATTATATTTATTTATATAATTATATGTTATATGAAAATATCTCTTTTTGTATATAAGTAAGCCTGCATGATGTTTTATTATATAGTCTTATAAATATTTTTAATGTTTTATTAATTAAATTTTCTATCTGAGAGCGTATTTCCACAATGCAGTCATAAAATATTTGTGTGATAATATGAATGATTTTGATTATCTCTTTCTGCCCGACTACACTAAATGTAGAAGTTAAGACAATGCTTCCTTTTTCAGCCTCAGATTGAACAATTTCAGTGATTGGGGACCTGATACCTGATGAGATGACTTACTAAATCATTGAGAGCTCTAGTTATCAAAGCTCGCTATCTTATATTGAGTTATTGTCACCACGCATCACTTCATTTTATGACCTTTGGAAATACATTCTGACCTCCTGCTTCCACTTTTTAACCATGTTTATCTTTGCATTCTGTCTCCAACTATACCTGTCAGAGTAATCTCAACCTTTACCAAAATAAATAAATAAATAAAACAAAACAAAACCTTTTTCCTTGCTTATAGCAATGATTTCTGAACTGGTTTCATTGACTTCACTCTTTGCACCTCCAATTTTTCATCCACACACATGTCCGATTCATCTTTTCCTAATCATATCATTTTCACCTCTACTAGAAATCTCCTGAAAGTTTCCCTAACTCTTCAGACAGAAGATGAAACTCAAAAGGGTGTAGCTTGAGATCAGCATGCATATGTCCACTACAGTCCTAGGATGCCTACCATTCTCAAACTCTGGTCAGTTCAGAAGGACAGTCTTCTGCCTTCTCACTGTCCTTTTATTTTAACATTTGTTTCCCTTACTTTGTCTTTGTCACTCTGAGCCCTCCTTCATGACATTTCCTTTCTGATGATTTGTCTACCCTTACAAACTGTGCTAACTAAAAATCTAAACCCACCTCCTTTCTAAATATTGTCTGTACTATAGTCCAAATTCGATATGATCTATTCCAAACTCTTATTTTTCTCCAGCACCCATTTTAACTTTAGGTCTTCATTTTCCTCACATAGAATTCTTCTCATATTTTATTTTCCTTCCATTGCTCTCTATGCCCTACACAACGCTTGCACACAATAGTTGCAAAATCAATCCTGCTTGATTTAAATCACCATGCCATTCAAAAGTCTGGACCTGATAGAAGTCACAGAGAGGAACAGCAGTTGCTTTTATTGAAGACCAAAAACGGAAAATTATAACTTGAAGACAGTTATTTTTAAGGCCCCTTCAAAAAAGTGTTACAATGAATTCTAGCTGTTCATTCATGTGTATAATTTTATATTGCTGTTGCTTTATCAACATAAACATATGTTGAAATATGGGTTGCATTGTTTATTTATATGCACATATGTTTGTTTCAGGGTTTTTGGGAGAATGACGGTAAATAGTTCAACCACTAGCTTACCAGATGACCTTGTGCAAGTCCTTTAAGCTTTCCAGACCTTAAATTTTTTATTTGTTTGGAGGGAAAAAGAGTGATAAGGATTCCTGGAATCAGTTTAAACTGGGCAGCTGTATTTATTATTGGTCTCACAACAGAATTATTCAGCAAGCCATGTTTACCTTCTATCCATCATTCCTCTTCTTACTTTCAAACAGATCTACACTTTTGTTCAAGTATCCATCCCTCTTATCCACACCTCTGTGACTCAGGGCCCAAGACCCAGTCTCAGCTCAGCATTTAATGGTGACTGCTATATATTTTTGCGGTACTTCAATTCTCTTTACTAGTCCATCAATGGACATGTGAACCCTTGAGGAAACCTGCTGAAGGACTTTTGAGCAGGGTTAAATCCTAGAAAAAAATAATCCTTTTTTGTCCCCAGATATCATGCATCTAGACGGGGTACTTGGATCATGTGTAGCTTTCTTGGGATGGTGATAAGAACTGGCATAAGGGAAAATTCACACATTAATGATGGCAGAGAAGGGTGAAGGAACAAAGTTGATGTAATTGAGCTGCTGAATCAATACATCATGAAATCAACCTATGGTTGGTGCTGCAAATTCCCTCTCCCCCCAGTATCCACTCTCCTATCTTCCTTTTAGTAACAGAATTCCCTTTAGCTTTTTCGACCAACCATTTTCACAGTTAAGTGTGGCCTTGAAAATAAGTCCTTGGAAATAAAATGTGAACAGAACTGACATGCTTAACTTTCATGTTTCTTCCTTAAAAGAAAATTGCTCACTTCTTCTTGTTCATCTCTCCTAGGGGCTAGAACATAGATAGAGGGCAATGAGGCAGAAATAAACAGAAGGGTCATGATAACATCATAGGGGATATTGGAGTAAGACGACAGAAACAGTTTTGTTTGTGGGTGACTTTGTTGACAGACTCACCTACCTACCCTAAACAGCCCACCTATGCATGGCCTGTTTCCTGAAACAGATGTCTTACCTTGTTTAATCACTGTTATTTTTGGGTCTCTTTTTAAACAGCAGCTTAACATATAGCCCAGGAACATACTATCCTTCAACAGGATTCTTTGCTTTACAAGATAATATATTCCCTTTTCATGTTGGTCAATTTGAATAGCGAACTACTGTTACTACCTGAAAAAGTCTTTCTAACTGGTACAGTAAAATTTTACATCTGTGGCCTGTCTGTGGACAAAAGTGGAGGGGGGGGTAGCCTTTACAAAAGAACTAGTGAAAATTAACGTCTAGAGGGCATTTTAAGGTGGGTTTAATTCAAATGTGCTCAGGAATTGAAAATAAAAAAAAGCATTAGGCTCACATTTTTGGATTTTCTAAACGTTTGTAGGCTCTCATGAATAATGGAAATAAAATTGAGTGTCTGTAAATGTAGTAAAAAATCTAAGAAGAATTTAGGAAAACCTGAACAACACTTCAAAGGAGTAAGTGATGTGGGAAAGCCATTATGATTTGGAATTCAAGATCCAGAGAGATTATAGGAGTCCTTTGAATCATTGATGAGACAGTTCAATGATACATGTGAAGTAACCAAACTAAAATTGCCCAGAGCAGGGCCAGTTGGCACTTCCGAGTGATGTAGGTGACTAGCTTTGGGCAGAAACCTGGTGTGATGGAGAAACAATCTCGGAGGCTCCTTCTCATCACCTATAAAATAAGATGACCTCTAAGATGCTTTCCCTCTGTGAGTGTCTGGTGCTTTCTAAATATGAAAGGGTGTTCTCTTTCTCCTTGACCGACTCCTTCAGCAAACTGAAAAACTTCAGTGCTGATTATGCCACATAGTAGACACTGTTTGGGAGAAAAGAGTTTTGCCAGTGATCACTCTGTGTCTTCCTGATATGGGCTGAGATAATGACCGTTGTACCACATAGGGAGAAAAGGAATCATTTAATTATGAGCAGAGATATGAATGAGTGATGATGCAGTTAATTAAGTACCACTGTAGATCTCATGCACAAGATAAAAAGGAAAGTAAAGACAGTTTCTGTTTAGAAGCAGAACCAGACACCTATTAAGAAGTGGTGAGACACCTATTAGAATGGCTGCCATTAAGCAAACAGGAAACTACAAATGTTGGAAAGGAGCACTTACCCACTGCTGGTGGGGATGTGTAATGGTAAAGACACTGTGGAAGACAGTTTGTAAATTCCTCAGAAAACTAAATATCAAGTTGCGCTATGACCCAGCAATTCCACTACTCAATGTACATCGGAGGAGCTGACAGCAGTGATATGAACAGACATATGAGCACCAATGTTCATAGTGGAATTATTCAGAATTGCCAAAAGATGGACAGAAGCTAGAGAGAGGGAAACAGTTATCTAATATGTACAGACCTGTTAGCCGGGTTGATCTAAAGTGTATGAGAATGAATAAAGCATTGGTGGCATGTTGGTGGAATTATAAGTAATAGTGCCATATTGAAGGTGAATATGTTTGAAAGGGGTTGTCTAAAGTCATGTATCTCACCAAGGAGTACTACAAGTAAGTAAGTTCTTGCATGAACTACTTCAAAAGTGCATGACACTTGTACAAAAAATTAGTAAGAGAGTGGTACCTGGGAAAAACTACCTGTTGCCTACTATGGTCTATATCTAATGGGATTACCTCACTAGCACCACAGTAACACTATAGGTAAGTACTTGGGTGGGGATAAGAGTTATGAGATGTTTGGGGTTTTCTATTTGCTGTGGTGTTGGCGTGCCTATCTGTAACTTTTCTTTTTTGAGCAGTGGGAATTGTCTAAAATTGAGAGTGATGATCCTCACTAAGTGAGGACACTGAGACGTTATTTATTCTGGATAGAATATAGACTATGTGAATATATCTCAACAAAATCTGCAGCTTCAAAATAAATAAATAAACGAATGAGAAGGAAGATTTAAGAGCTAGAGAAAATTTTGAGAGAGACGTAAACTTATCCTGTGTTGGTGGCATAGCGGAGTAGTGCAGCCACTCCAGATTGCAGTGTAGCAGAGCCACAGGGGGTTACATACACGGTTGCCACATGCATAGGCAATCCCATTACTGGGGATACACTTGGAAGAATGGAAACCACGGACTCGAGTAGACACTTGCACACTGATGTCTACGGCGACATCATTCATGATGCACAATGGGTGGAGCGGGCCAAAGGGTGTATCGGCTGAGAAACAGAAGGGCGAACTGTGGTGCAGACATATGATGGAATATTGTGTGGCTACGGAAAGGAACACAGTCATGAAGTGTGCACCGATGTGAATGAACCATGAGGACAGTATGTTAAGCAAAATAAGCCAGAGACAAAAGGATAAATATTGTATGGTCTCTTTTAGAAAATACGTATAAGAAAATTATGGCTTAGATTGTAAACTCTTACAGAAATCATATTTATTCCTGAGCTTTAAGTCTTATTTCTAAATTTTGAGATGTTGTGTTCGATGTGTAAAACCTGGTGTTTCCCGGGAATTTGGGGTACCTGTGTAATACCTAAAATTCAGAATTGAAGTTCTGCAGTTCTGAAAGTCAACACTGCTTCATACAACAGCCGTTAAAGAAGGCAAAAAAGAGGTGAGTTTCAATTAGAGATAAGAACAAAGCTGATCTGGTCGGGGCTAAGGTAAATCAAAGTACAGGGTAAAAATGATATTGTCTCTATTTCAGAATGGCACCTACTATATGAGACCAAAGGAAGAGATGTTTATTTTGTCCAAAATTTAAATTTTATGTAGCAAGTATTCTTACTTAACCTGTCTGGTCAGATCATTTCAACAACCTAAGCACGTGGAGCCTAGAATTGGAAATGAGACTTTGCAATTCCATATAGCTTAATGTAATACCCTAATATATTCCAGGGTATGTTAATTAAAAAGTATTGGAGAAAGTCCCTTCAGGGACGAGAGAAAAAATATAGAACTATTAAAATCCCCCACTTGGGAAATTCCTTACTCTCTCAAACATTAAGAACTCCCAAGGTAGTAGGCCAAGTCCTTGTTTTTGAGCTTGCTCTTATAAAACTTATTTCTGTAACAGGAAGCTAAGCCTACCTATAATTACGTCTATGAGTCACTTCCAGAGAACCTCTTCTGATACTCAGATGTGGCCTCTCTTTCTTTAAGCCCAAAACTGCAAATTAACTCACTACCCTTCCCACTATGTGGGTCGTAACTTCCAGGGTATAAGTCTCCCTGGCAATGTGGGACATGATGCCCAGGGATCAACCTGGCCCTGTATCCATGGACTGACAATGCCTACCTAACCAAAAGGGGGGAAAGAAATATACCAAAATAAGGTATCAGTGGCTAAGAGATTTCAATTAGAGTAGAAAGGTTACTCTGAAATTTCTTCTTATGCAAACTTCAACTAGATATTGGTAATTGTCCCGGTATACCAAGCTACAACCAACAGTATTCCTGGAAGCCTTAAAGAATACCCAGGGCTCTAATTGAGGTTCTATAAAAGTTTCATTCACTAAATTTATTTTTCAGAAAATTAAAACTTCCAAAATTTTCCTATGCCAGACAAAGCCTTGAAACCCAGAGGCACCAGTCTCTCCAAGAACATCAACTAATTGTACCACCCTACCCAAAAATGTCAACACCCCTTTCCAACATGAAGAAGTTAGAATGGCCATTGCCCAAATATCCCTTAAGATTTGGAGAAGGATCAAATGAGAGGGAAGACTTGTAACAGAGAAGATAGAATTGAACAAATAATTTTAACTACTGAATCACTGTAAGGATGTTTCTTGTCAATCTCTAAAACAGCTAGCAGGAAATAACTGAAATCGTGGAACCATAGCCTGTACCATGCTTTAAAATTTGCTCTATAACTACTTGTTAAACTGTACTTTGAAATGCTTCATTTTTCTGCATATGCTATATTTCACAATAAAAGCTGTTAAAATTAAAAAAAAGAAATAAGTGGTGAGAAATAGATAAAATCATGTTATAGGAAACACAATGTACACACACAACACAATTCTGCCCTAAATGAGAAATCTAACTTTCTTAATCTGACGGGCTATCACATTCCAGAAAGGGAAGGTCATTAACGTATTTGTTTTTTGTTTTCTACTCTGCTCACTTTGAACTTTCAGACGATCATATCACATGTACTATTCTAAACCTAAAATATAAACAAAATTATATGCATTATTACATGACAAAATTTTTGAAATATTTAATACTAAAAATGGCAAACATCTGAGGGTGGAACATGTCCCAGTAACTTGGACTTTATATGCATTGTTTAATTAATAAGCTTATAATTATTACTTTTATCTAATATATGAGAAAAATGAGTTCCAAGCAGAGCAAGTGTATTATCCACAGATATACAGGGTGTAAATGATCATCCAGAAGTCAAACCCAGATGAACTGTCTTCAAAACATTAGCTCTTAACTTCAGCTTACTACTTAATTCAATGTTATGCACCCATTAATAAACATCAGCAACAAACCAGTTGATACAGCATTACTATATTAGCATTTACCCATGTTAACTAAAGAGGAAGAAAATATCACTTATGCTTAACAGCACTGTGATAAAAAGTCTACTAAATTACAGTGAAAGGGAGTACTCCAAAATGTTAACAGCAATTGTGCTAAAATACTATGAATTAATTTCTATTTATTCCTCTGATTTCATGGAATATGCATATGCCAATTTTCTTAAGCTTCTTATTTTGAAATTCTTTCAAACTTACAAAACAGTTACAAAAATAATACAAACCCCATTCAGAGAACTCACACATACCCCTATCCCTCAGATACCCAGATCCACCAACTTCAAAATTTTGCCATGCTTGCCTTATCATTCTATCTATCCACCAGTCTATCAATCTAATATTTATCTAATCTACCTGCTTGTCTCTTTATCAATTTATCAATCCATATTTTGAACATTTGAGATTAGGGCGTGTACCAGTTTGAAACCATTGTGTACCCCAGAAAAGTCATGCCTTTTAATCCTCATTCACTTTTGTTGGGTGGGAACTTTTTATTAAGTCGTACCATGAAGATGTGGCCTACCCAATCATGTGTGGGACATTCTGATTGGATGGTTCCCATGGAGGTGTATCTCCACCCATTCAGGGTGGGTCATTCACTGGAGCCCTTTAAAAGAGAACCATTTTGGAAAAATCTTCAGAGCCAACAGAGTCAACATGAGACCCAGGCATTTGGAGATGCAGAAAGAAATTGCCCCTGGGGAAACCGTTTGAAACCAGAAGACAAAGAGCCAGCAGATGCCAGCCAGGTGCCTTCTCAGCTGACAGAGCTGTTCCAAACCCATTGGTCTTTCTTGAGTGAAGGTATCTTTTACTGGATGTCTTAGTTTGGACAATTTTTATGGCATGAGAGCTACAAACTTGCAGTTTAAAAAAATTCCCTTTATAAGAGCCATTCTATTTCTGGTATATTGCATTACAGCAGCATTAGCAAATTGAAACAGGTTATATATATATAACGCTCTGTGAACATTTAATACTGCCATGTAATTTGCTAAGAATAAAGACATACACATTTGTAAACACTGAAGTACAGTTCTCGGGTTCAAGAAATTTAACATTGATACAAAAATTAGTCTATATTCCAATTTTTTCATATGCCCCAAATAATGTCCTTGAGTCTTTTAGATTCTCACAGATTCTGTCGAGGATCACATACTGCATTTAATAGTCATTGTCTGTTTAGTTACTCAGTGTTTTTTTTTAATTTGTGGGAAAATATAAACAACATAATCTTTCCCACTTCAACCACTCTCATGCATACCATTCAGTGGAATTACACATATTTACAATGTTGCAGTACACTCATCACCTTCCATTACTAAAATTTTCCCATATTCCCAAACAGAAACCCTATGCCCATTATTATTATTACCCCCCATTTGCCCTGTTTCTTGCCTCTGGCAACCTATACTCTGATTTCCGTCCCTATGCACTCCATCTCTCTGAGCTCATATATTCTGACATTTTCTTTATAGTACCATGGTACTTGAATTTGACATCCCAAATCTATAACATTCTCATCTGCATAGATAGCAAGTTAACTTCAATAGTTTTTGTTTGTTTGTTTGTTTGTTTGTTTTTGGCATGGGCAGTCTCTGAAAATCCAGCTCAGGTCTCCAGCATCGTCAGCGAGAACTCTGCCACTGAGCCAAATTACACTGCCCCACAAACTATGTTTTTATACCCATCTCTGCTATCACCTTCATGTAGTTCTTGTCACAAGTTGCCTGTTTAGACATTAGGAGTCCCAAACCACTGATGCATCATTACATTTTATACATTTGCCTTTCAGCTCCTGTGGAAACAATAAGTGAAGTTACAAATGAAACAAGCAATAGTACTGGCTTTACCCTCACTGGAGATTCTTGCTTTGTCATACGGCTTCAACCTAGTATCTACTACCTTTCCTTTTAACATGCACTCTTTTTAGTATCTATTATAAGGCCAGTCTAGTGGTAATGAATTTCCTAAGCTTTTGTTTATCTGGGAATATCGTAATCTTCCCCTCATTTTTGAAAGACAGTATTATAGGGTATGGAATTCTTGGATGGCTTCTTTTTCCATCATATAGCAGTGCATTTTAGCATCACACCTAAAAAATTAGGGTTTTTGTTTTCTTTTTTGTGAAAAATAAAGTATGTATAAAGAGGAATAAATTCCAATTCACGTCACAACAATTAATTGTACAACAGATTTCAGAGCTTACTATGGGTTACAATTCCACAATTTTAAGTTTTTCTTTCTAGCTGACTTAATACACTGGAGGCTAAAAGAAATATCAATGTAATAATTCAGTAATCACGCTCATTTGCTAAACCCTACTTTCTCTGTATAATGCCACCATCATTCTCCCCCTCATTAAAGATATTTGGGCTATGCCCATTCTAACTTTTTCATGTTGAAAGATGCTGTCAATAATATGGGATAAGAAGATGGAACTAGCTTATGTTCTAGAAAGGCTGGCCCCTTTGTATTTCAGGACTTATCAGGTCCAGGGTCCCATCTGAAGGTTACAGGTTTCTGGAAAGTTATTCTAGTGCATGGAGCCTTTGTAGAATCTTATATATTGCTGTAGGTGCTCTTTAGGATTGGCAGGAATGGTTTTGGGTGGGGTTGGCAATTTATGATAGGTAGCAATATCTAACTGAAGCTTACATAAGAGCAACCTCCAGAGTAGCCTTTTGACTATGCAAACTCTCTCGGTCACTGATACCTTATTTGTTGCAATTCTTTTCCCCATTTTGGTCGGGATAGCATTGTTGATCCCATGGTGCCAAGCCAGACTCATCCCTGGGAGTCATCTCCCATATCACCAGGGAGACTTTCACTCCTGGATGTCATGTCCCATGTAGTAGGGAGGGCAATGATTTCACTTGCAGAGTTGGGCTTAGAGAGAGAGAGAGGCCACATCTGAGCAACAAAAGAGCTCCTCTGGAAGTAACTCATATACATACCTATAGGTAGGCTAAGCTTCCCTCCTACATACACAAGCTTCACAAGAGCAAGCCTCAAGATCAAGGGCTTGTCTCACTGATTTAGGTGTCTACTATTTGGCACAGTGTCACGGGCTTCTCTGGTGGTAAAATTTAAAATTTCCATATTTTCTCTCCCATCCCTCAAAGGACTTTGCCAATAATTTTTAATTATTTGCTTAATATACTCTGGAATGTATCTAGGCATTACATTAAGCTATATAGGATTAAAGGTCTTCATTCTTATTTTGGGCTCCCTGTGTTTGGACTTTTTAAATTATCTATCCAGACAGACTGAGTTAGATTATGTGCTACAGAAAATTTAGGTTCTGGACACAATGAATTTTTCTTCTTTTGGTCTCAAAGAGCTTCTAAAATATAGACAATGTCTTCCTTACCCCTGTATTCTGAATTACCTTAATGCCAATCTGATTGACTTCATTCTTATCTCTAAATACCAGTTATACATATATAAAATAGCCTCTAAAAATCCAGAAATAAAAATTACCACTCCAGACTAAATGTGACTGCTATAATCGCTTATAATCTAGGTCCCTGTTTTCTTATAAGCATTTTCAAAATAAGACTATAAAATGTTTTCTCTTTTGTTTCTGTCTTATTTTGCCTCATCAAATGTCCCACAGGTTCACTGACAAAGTTGCATGCCTCACAACTTCATTCATTTTCGTCAGCACAATATTCAATCATGTGTATATACCATCCTTAGCCAATCTACTTCTCAGTCAGTGTATTCTTCAGCGACTTCCATTCATTGGGCATGGTGGATAATTTTCAAAGTCAACATTCCATCAACATTCTCAGTTTTAGATAATTTTATTGTTCCCAAGAGTAACATAATCAATAAACATATCCTCACCAAATAGAAAACCTAAACCTCTCCTTATCTCTTGTCCCTCCTTCTCGCCATTATTTAGCCCTGGTGTTGCTGTGGTAATGTTGATGTTTTCCTGTTAAACATAGTTGGTTGGCTATTTTTTGTTTTCAGCAAAAAATCTGTCAGCCCAGTAGCTAATGGTGACGAGCCTCCCTTGTCTCTAATAAGAAACCAGTGCATAATCTTGCGGCTCTCTTTTGTTTGACATGTTGCTTCTCTCGCATGGCTTTCAGAGTTCTCCCTTCGTCTTGGGCATTTGACAGTTTAATGTTGTGCAGTGTACGTTTATTTGGGTTTATCTTGTTTGGAGTTTGTTGAGCATCTTGGATATGTATATTCATGTCTTTCCTTAAATTTGGGGAGTTTTCAGAAAATATTTCCTTGAATATTCTCTTTGCCTTTTTCTCTCTCTTCTCCTTCTGGGACCTCCACCACATTTATATTGGTACACTTGATGATGCCCCTTAGATTCCTCGGGGTCTCTACTTTTCTTCATCCTTTCTTCTTTCTGCTCTTCAGATTGTACGATTTCAATTGTCCTACTTTCAAGTTCGCTGATTCTTTCTTCTTCCAGCTCCACTCTGCTACTGAACTTCTGTTGGCATTTTACATTTATATCACTGTGATCTTCAGCTTTGTTCCATTCCTTTTCCTTTAATTTCCCTCTCTCTATTATTATTCTCTTTGTGCTTGTTTATTGCTTTCCTAACTTCTTTTAGTTCATTCTCCATGTTTTCCTTTCATTCTTTGAACATATTTTGGTCCATTTTTTAAAAAATCTTCACCTGATGTGTTTTAGGTCTTCTCCTCCTCATTGATGGTTTCTAAATGCTTCTATCTTTTCCTTTGCCTGGCTATTGCTTACTGTTTTATGTTTTGTTTTGTTTTTTTGCATGGTTTGTAATCTTTTCTTAAAACCTGGATATTTTGATATTTTTATGTGTTATCACTGGAATTTAGACTCTGAGGCATCCAGTTAGTGTTATCCAGTTAGAGTATCCTTGAATGCAAGGAGCTAATAATAAAAAGAAGAAAAGGGAGGATGAGAAGGTAGAAAGGAGGAAGAGGAGGGGGAGAGGAAGCAACTTTCTCAGTCTTTGGACGTTGACTTATGTGAATGCTCTTTTTCAGAAATTGTCCACACAATGATTTTGGAGAATAGCTAAAAGTCAAAGTTCATGGTTCTCCCTGATCCTTTCTGCACATGTGCTTTCTTTTCTGCATGCACATATGTGCCTAGGAAATACCCTGTTTAAATGATATGCTGAGTTCCTTAGGCCACCACTAGACAGATTGGGCAAAACATACATGGGTCCCAATATGTGCACAAGGTTTATTTTGCTTCCTCTGGAATTGGGACTGGGGATTCACACTGGAAACCCAGATCTGATCTGTGATGAGCCAATGAGGATTTAGGATGGGTCAGGCAGGATACTGTGAGACCCTACCACTTTTATATTGTCTTTTTCTGGATTTGGCACTCACTCTGTTATTGCAACCGCTTAACTGTTTTCTGCAGCATCAAGAAAGTTTATTCTGCTCACTGCTCAAAACATCTGTGGGTGGTTGGAGAGCCCTTAAGCATTTCACTCAACAATCTCAATTGGGCCATACACCAATTGTAGCATCATAAAATGAATATAAATGTCAGAAGTTATAAATTGTTGGACAGTGAAAAATTACAAGCCACACAAATATTCACTATGTCATGGCAGGCAAGGTAGAAAGACATGGTTGTTAAACTATAAGAATTAATGCTATCCATGTATTACAAGAGGAACTGTTACAAGAAGAATGGAAATATGACAAACTAAAAAAAAAAAGTTGAAATAAAGACAAAATGAGAGTTACTCAACTGAGCTTTTCTTTTTTTTTTAGCTGTTGGTTTGTTTTTGTACATAACCTTATGAACCTTGAGTAACAGGAAATGTCATAAAATTTGATAATATGGAGAATACAAAAATAATTATAAGCAACTGTCTTAGTTTGTTAGGTTGCTATGTCAAATACCACACAATGGGTTGGCTTAAACAGTGAGAATTTATTGGCTTATAATTTCAGAGTCCAGAAATCCAAATCAATGCATTGGCTAGAAAGCTTGCTTCCTGCTAGAGTCAATAGCATTCTGGCAGACCAGCAATCCTTGGGTTCCTTGGCTTTTACATCACATGGTGATGCCCTCTCCTCTTTCTCCCAGGTTCCCACTGACTTCATCTTCTGACTCCTCTCCATAGTTTGCTCTTATGATTGATTTTCTTCTTCTTATAAATGTCTTCAGTAATCCAGATTAAGATCCAAACACATTCAGTTGGAGTATTCTTTAACTAAAATAATATCTCCAAGAGATTCTATTTACAATGGGTTCACATTCACAGGAATGTGGATCAAGCCCAGGAATGTGTTTAAACTGGGATGCATAATTCAATCCACCATGACAGCCAATGGAAAGAATATTTTAGTGTGTGGCTAGAAAGAAGGGGAGAGAAAACAATAAAATGTCTGAAAATGTTTGGCCACAGCATGGCTTTCTATAAATTTATATTTAATCTGGGTGGCCCACTAAACTCAAATCATAAACTTGTCTTTGGGTAATCCTCTGATGGCAATTCCCTCCGACATCTGGAATAATCAACACCCATCTCTCTGTGCAAAGATATTTCCATTCCAGACCTCAGGAAACTGGCACCCACTTGTTAAAGGGCAAGGACCACCACACAAAGATAATCAGCTACAAAGGTAAATAAGAAAGGTAAATAAGATGCAGAGAATTAAAAATGATATGCAGACTTTTCAATATTGAAAATTATCAGACCAACATGATAAAAAGCAAAAACTTCTCTTGCCATATTTAAATAGGTAAACAACAAGCTTAAAAATATATTCAGGAAAATATGAGGTAACATAGAAAATAGAAATGAAAAAGGAAAATAACCAAATTGACCAACTTGATGGAATGTTTGATGGTATAACAAAGTAGAAAAGATAATTAGTGAAATAGACTGTATATAGGTTGGAAAAAATATCTAGAATTGAGCACAGAAATAAAAACCATGAAAACTCAAAGAGAAGCTAAGAATTATAGAAAATAAAGTGAAAACAGTTGAATAAACTGTAGGGAAATTGAGGAGACTATGGCTGATGATTTTCCAGAACTAATGAACATTAACAGTCCTTAATTTCAAGAATTTTCTGGTAAAATACCCCCAAATGGATAATTTAAAAATATCCACAATTTTGTCCATCATAGTGAATAAGCAAAAAATTAAAGGCAAGAAAAGTAAATTTTAAAAGGAACTGGAGAAAAATAGAGCTTCATTCTCAAAGAAACAGAATTTGATCGATAACAGACCTCTCAATAGGAACAATGGAAGCTTGAGAAAGTATAGTTATATTGTTGGTGAAAAAATTAAAAAAGCAATTGCCAGGGGTGCACGGATAGTTTAGTGGTTAGAATATCCACTTTCCATGAGGAAGACCAGGGTTCTATTTCTGGACCATGCCCCCCCCCAAAAAAAAAACAACAACAAAAAAAGCATTTGCCCACTTTTAATTTGATTCTCAGTAAAAATATTTTTCAGGAATAAAGATGAATAAAGACATTCAGATATACACAAGTAAGGAAGTTGCTTTATGTATCTCTCAAGCTTAAAGGGAATTTGAGGATGCAAATCAGTCAGACAGAAAATGATCCCAAACGGAAAGCATTTCCAGCGGAATGGAGACTAGATTATTACTGTGTAAACACTAACTATATACATCAAAATGAATATTTTGTGGTATGTAAAAGAAGAAATCGTTGGCCTTGATTGACACTATGTGTTGATAAGTAAAGGATGCATGTTTAATCTACAATTTAATGTAATCTAGGATAGTTATTAAAGGTACAGACTTGGAGTGTACTACTGCCACACTGTTCCAGTTTGCTAGCTGCCAGAATGCAATATACCAGAAACGGGATGGCTTTTAAAAAGGAGAATTTAATAAGTTGCTAGTTTACAGTTCTAAGGACAAGAAAATATCCCAGTTAAAACAAGTCTATAGAAATGTCCAATCAGAGGCATCCAGGGAAAGATACCTTGGTTCAAGAAGGCCAGTGACATTCAGGGTTTGTTTTTCAAGTGGAAGGGCACATGGCAAACATGATGTCATCTGCTAGCTCCTTCTCCTGCCTTCCTGTTTCATGAAGCTCCCCAGGAGGCATTTTCCTTTTTCATCTCCAAAGGTCACTGGCTGGTGGACTCTGCTTCTTGTGGCTATGTTGTTCTGCTTTGCTTTTTCTGTATCTCCCATTCTCCAAAATGTTTCCTCTTTTATAGGACTTCAGAAACTAATCAAGACCCACCCAAATGGGTGGAGACATGTTGTCACCTAATCCAGTTTAACAACCACTCTTGATTAAATCACATGTCTAGGGAGATCATCTGATTACAGTTTCAAGCATACAATGCAGAAGTAGGGATTAGAAGAAATGGCTGCCTTTACAAAATGGGGTTAGGATTAAAACATGGCTTTTCTAGGATCCATACATTATTTCAAACCAGCACACACACTAATAAAGGGGAAAACTGATTAAAACCGTTCTAAAGCACAAAATCAGATCTGAGAGAGAGGTAGGGAAATGCATGTGAAATAGAAATCACAAACTACCAACATAAAGCAAGGGTCATATTAACTGAAAGTCCACATGCTCCTCTAGTTAAGAGCAAAGAATAATAGTAGAAAAAGACATACTACACAAACAAAAATAGGGTGTTCTTCACCATCAGAAGCTCATCAAAAGAAATTATAAGGCAAGCTCTTCAAGCAGAAAGAAAGAGATTCCAGATGGGAAGTCTCAGATACAAAAAGAAATGAAGAAAAAATAATGTTATAAATATGTTAACAAATATAAGCAAATATTGAATATATAAAACAGTAATGACCATCTGTAACTTAGTTAAATAAGCAAACAAACAACGACAATACATTAAAATAGTGGACTGTGGTAAAAGGTAAGGGGAGACAGGGAGTGGTAAAATGGCATGATGTCATGTCAAGTTCCAGCCTCATGACATTAACTGAGAGTGGTTGCTCCCTCATAGCCTGTTTCTGGCACATCCAAGTTGGACCTTGTTTCATACCCTGTGTCTTTGTGCTTTCCCTACACAAAGTCTGTGTTATCTTGCATTCTTCTCTGTCTCTAATTGCTAAAGATAATAACGTCATTATTAATTCCAAATTGTCCCAAATGTCCCTCTTCCCCACCCCCAGATTTCTATGTTGAGGTCTGTCCCAACACAGATGATTCCTGTCTTATTTGCAAAGGCTCTTTTGGGTTTAGCTTAATATTCCTAAAAATGCTTACTATTTCCCCTCTATATAGTAGGGTGAATGTATACATATATGACTGTTTGACTGTACATGCACAAACAAACCCTTGGTTCACATATAGCTCAGCAGCATAACGAGGGATCAGTGATACCTGCTAGCTGCTTTATTATTATCTCACAAGATAAAGGCAAACACCTAAGTATCTACACTTTAGAGATATGTACCCAAATCTTTTCTGAACTTATTGACTGCACAAAATGTAGCAAATACTAATATGGCATCCATATTGCTTTTATGTAGGGGTTAAAAGAACAAATAGATTTTAGGGCTTCAAAAAGTGCAAATCAGAAAATAGAAAGCTAGAACTTGCTGTCTTCTAAATAAACTTTTTGGAACCCCAAACAATAGGTTTTATCTTGGATTTGTTTCAAATGGTGCTTAGGTTAGCTTTTGTTTAATTTGATTTGTTTGCTTATTCCTAATGGAAATTTAGAAAATATGTATTTTTGTCTTTGTAATGGCTTAGTCTTTCTAACTTCTGAATAGAAGCTAAAGAGAATAAAAGAACACTAAAATCCCAAAACCATAAACAGAAGTTCTAACTATAAGTCAAATGTAATTATTCAAACACTGAATCCAAACTAATGAGGTCACATGGAATAATACACCTGGTTCTTTCAATCTAATCCTTAAAGAAGACTGTTAATGAAAAAATACAATAAAAATTAACCAAAATGAGAGTGACTTAAGATTTTTCTGCAGGCTTTATTCAAGACTAATTTTCTGAAAAGGTCTGTAATCTTTGCAAAGGAGAAGCTGACAAAAGAGAGAGGTCTATTAAAGTAAAAAATAATTATGAAGGTAATTGGCAAAAGAGAAGATGACTGATAAATACCAAATCAATAGAATATAAAGTAACTGAAACTTAAGGATAGGTTATGAAAGATTTTTTTTTTCACTTCATGGAAAGTATTTCCTGTATGGAGCACATTTAGAGTGTAATCACCAGAACAGAGTTTTCCGGAGATTCAAATATTAATTGGGTTATTACTTAGTCAAGAATGTGTATAACATAGTATACTTAGCACTACAAGATAATGATTGAAGATGATCCTCTTAAGAATAGTTTCTTTTCAAATTAAACCTCCTAATACAATAAGTATTTCATTGGTAAATTGCTACTTCTTGGACATGTCTTATTGAACTATATCTTGAGTATTTTCCAAATGGCTCAGCTTACGCTGAGTCATTTATGTAACCTGTTGAGGCATAGTGTGACTTTGAATGTATCAGTATTGAAAATGAAATGTTTATTTTATTCCTAATTTTTCATTCTTGTTTCTGCCTGTTATGAATGCCTGTAACAAAATTGCCTGAGAAGCAGCAAAATGACTTCTATATTAAATAACAACTTGATCAATATTTTCAATTTTCCAAAACAGCATGCGGTACAATGATGATAATAAATAATATTAACAATGTTGATAATTATTATTGTCCTTTTAATGATAACAATTATTATAATCATTGCTCTTATTTTTAAAGCAGACTCTTCCTTATCAGGTTCTAATTATTTCTTCTATCATCTCATCATTCCTTCTCCAAATTACATTTAAAACTATTTTGTTATAAATCCTATGATGCCTTATTTATAGGTAAATGATGAAAAAGTATGTCTAGTAAGACTGTTTTTTGAAATTTCTTCCTTCAACATTACCAGCACTGGTGGATTATTACCTATTCTGTACTCAAAAGGTACAGGAGATTGAAATTTCCCCAGGAATAAGAAAAATAATCTTCCTGATAATTGAATATTGTAAATAGTTCTTTAGACCAAAATCCCACAATAATCACAATATATATTTATAATATATAAACCAGTAACTACTTGCAATTTTTTCCCAATTTTTTGGGGGGCTGTGCATGGCCCAGGAATGGAATCCAGGTTTCCTCAAAAAAGGCAGGCATTCTAACCACTGAACTACCCATGCCCCCAACCAGTAAATAGTTGAAGGAAAAAAATGTATTAAAATGTTTTCAACACCAAGGGTTATACCTTGACTTAACAGTTCAGAAGTCTTAGGTTCTATGAATTAGTTTTCTTCTTGAATTTCAGGCTCTCAGCTTTTCTAGGCACTCCTCATGGTACCACACATGACACTACTCATTATCCCCTTGGTACCTGGATAACAGTTAAATGCTAAATATGACATTAACTATTCTATTGATCTATTATGTAAAACACCCAAGCCAAATTTTTTTTTATGTGCTATATGGCAGGGTCACATTTCATTCTTTTTCCAAGTGAGTATCCCATTACTGCAGCACCATTTGTTGTATTTGTTTGTTTGTTTGTTTGTTTTTCTTACTTGCTTGCTTCTTGGGAAGTGCCTGGACCAGGGATCGAGCCTGGATCTTGCACATGACAGGCAAGAATTCTATCACTGTATTAGCTTTGCACCCCCAAGCCAAATTTTAACTTCTATTTTTTTTCTGCATCCTAAGGAACACAAAATCATTCCTTGTAAGTGATATCATGCAATATTTGCCCTAACATGCCTTGCTTATTTCACTGAGCATAATATTTTCAAGGGTTTTTCATGTGGCAACACATTCCATAACTTCTTTCTCGTGGCTAAATAATATTCCATTGTGTGTATGTACCATGTTTTGCTTATCCATTTATTTGTTGATAAACACTAGGATATTCCCCAATCAAATGCACAATTTGGACTATTGTGAATATTGCTGCTATAGACATTAGTGTACAAGTATCTGTTTGAGGCCTTGTTTTTACTTTTGGGGGGTATTT
This sequence comes from Tamandua tetradactyla, assembly GCF_023851605.1. NCBI lineage: Eukaryota > Metazoa > Chordata > Mammalia > Pilosa > Myrmecophagidae > Tamandua > Tamandua tetradactyla. Next base: position 54,012,866 of record NC_135342.1, on the reverse strand, counting down.
ACCTAGAAATGGAATTTCTGGGTCATGTAATTCCATATTAAACTTTCTGAGGACCCACCATTTTGCTTTCCACAATGGTTACACCATTTTACATTTCCACTTAAAATGCACCAATTTCTCTCCATCTCTCTGATTCCTGTAATTTTCCATTTTTTAAAAATAGCCTAATGATATTTTAAACATATAAAAATTCAGGCATACATGTTGTCTAATTTAATCTTCATAGCAGACCTGTGAACAACCCCTGATCTGCTTATGGGGAAACTGAGTTGCAAGTACTGATATAAAGTCAACCAGTTACTAATGTTTAAACCCAGGAAAGTAATATAGGGTTTTGGACCGCTTATGTTCTTTTACTATAAAAGCTGATTTTTACTTTAGGATTCAACTCAGAATTAAAATAATAGGAAAATATGTGTTTGGAATTGATCTAAATTTCAAGGGACTAGAATTTAACATCCCATCAGTTTTACAAATGTGAATATGCTTATAACATTGATTCAAAAACCAAAAGATCAATATCTAGAAATTCCTCATCTCTACAAAATGTGCACCTGATATAAATTTTGGTCAAAAGAAAAAAACTATCATTGGGATAAAATATTGCACAGAGCCTTTCTTTTTCACATAATGTAATTCAAAAAAGATGCCAGATTGCTTGGAACTTCAAGTATTGATGTTTTAATGAGTACACTATTTTCTCTAGTGGAGCACATCCAATTAAATTTTGCATCCAGTCATTTGCTAACGGGACAGTCTGCAGTTTCTAAATGATTCCGCTTCTTCTCTGCTTTTTACCCCATTCCCCAATGCCAATTTGAGGACCTGTTTGTTTTTCTGTGAAGCAGTATACATCTGACTGGGATACCTATTCATGGAAGAGAAGTCAGTGCACTGCCATATTTGGTAGCTTTCTTGATTTTTCTCAGAATTCTTAGACACTTTTTATTGACTTTGCCTAGGGTTTTGAAAATTCAAATTCCTCAAGACTCAGCCTTCATCTCTCTGGAGAACTGAATGATAGGGAGAAAAATGTGTAAAGATGCTGGGAAGTAATTTTCCAAGCAGGTTTAACAGACTACATAAATTACGAAACATAAAAGAGTTGAAGATCTTACAATATTGATAAGAAGGCCAGTGTTTCTAGAGCAGAAAAAGCAAAGGAGAGAAAGTTTGATGATATAATAAAGCAGGGAGGGAGGGCAAAATAATAATGGAAGTGAGCAAGCTCCTGGGTAAAGTCTGGAATTTATTCTATTACACACCAATACAGGGTTTTGATATGGAAACTGACATGCATTGATTTTCATTTTTGAAAAGCATTCTGGCTTCCAGATAAAGAATGAATCATAGACACACAAGGGCAGAGGCAGGAATATAAGCTAGAAAGTAAATTATTTCATAATCCAGGAGAGAGATCATTGTGGCTTGGGCAAGGGTAGTTTTCTGAAACTGTGGAACTTGATCACATTGAGATTCATTTTTCAACTAAATCTTGCAAGACTTGGTGATAGAATAAATTAAATAAGTGTAAGCAAATGATAAGAAGATAATGCAAAGGTTTTTGGCCTAGGAATGGTGATATATTCTAATGCAATAGGATAGACTTGAGAAGAAATAGAACCTAGGGATTGTAGAGGCAGGAGAAGAACTTCATTCAGAAATCACGATATTTGAGTTCTTTTTTTCCCAGTGAAATGTGAGATGCTGTATATTTTCTATACAGAAATATAGGAGATATAGTTGGATATACAAATTTGGAACTCAGAGGAGAGAACTGTTCCGCTCTTCCTTATTTAAATTCCACTTTGACTCTCTATTAAAGCTCCTTTAGGCTCAGTTCCTTTGACTCAAACAGTGACTAGAGGCTTGGGCCCTATGTTCAGACATTCTAAGAGGCTGTCTTAGATTACCTATATTTAGACTGATAAACAAGTATGCCCGCCTCTTAGGCTGAGGAAGTAAGAACACGGAGGGAACTGCAATCTGGTAGCCATACATAGATGACCTATAAGAAAAGTCCAGTCAAATGGCCCATTGATAGAAGGTGTTTGTTTAAGCTGTCATTAGTCAGTTCCTAGAAATCATAAACTACCTTAGAAAGAAATTAATCAGAGGCCCTACCAAAACTGTTACACTTACGAAATCCAAACATTCATGAATCTTATTTAAAGATTCTTATTCAAAAATATAAAACATAAGGATGAAAAAGAAAAAAAAAAACCTCTTACAGCAGGATTAAACTAGTTGTTTGTTCTTTTCTCCTTATTCAACTTTGCTTCTTTTTTATGAGCATTTATATAGTTGGGATTGGAGGACCTTTCAAAGATATTCACTGCAGCTAAATTAATGTCCTTGAAACCAAAAATGAAGAGAACAATGAAATAAGTTAGAAGGTGTGGGTGAGCTAAGTGGGACAAACTCTCTTGGTAACTCCAGGTGTGATAAAAGGCAGATTTTGTAGACCAAAAGCACTTCTAGAGTCTGATCTGTTTTGAAAGCTTCCCACAAAGCAGTTTAATATAATCCATCAGTGGTATAATTACAGCAGAATCTACAGCACAATAAAATAAACCTATAAACCTTAATCCACTACGATACAAATGTTCCCACTAATGAAATGAGGAATAATGAATAAGAACTATTTACAATGGCAGATTCTGCTCAAAAAAGGCTTCAGTTCCACACAGGTTCTCCATAGGTCTTTAAAATATTATGCCATTTATGTAATTACAATCAGCTACTATTCTTAGGGGTTAAAGACCCTAGCAAAATAAATGGAGATACTGCTTCAGTAAAGACAGCTCAATCAGTCTGGAAATGTTTCTGCTTGTTCATGAAGATGACATACTCCTATCTGTATAGCAGACAATGGAGTTTCATTAAAAATCTTGATTTCACAACTCATTATGTGATTGTCATTTGAATGTATCCTGCCCCAACTTGATGGGCTGAGCTTTGCATTTCTCTAGAATAGCAGCCACTTATCCCACTGACAAGGGGAGCAGAATCGGCCTTTCATGGCAATTCTGAGAGGAGTGATTGGGAATATTATAAAAAATTCAAATTTTTTTATCACAATGATAGTCCTTCAGGAAATAATAGCATCTAATACTAAGGCCAAAGGGGTGAATGGATGCATAGAGGAATAAGGGAAAAAACAATACAAATAATGATTGCCAAAGTCTTTATGGCATTGTGTATCACTACTAATTCCACTTAAAAACTAGCACATCCTCCTTTAAAGAGGTGAAAGCTCCCACCACCGCCACTAACTGGGACCCAAACCATTCCCCTCCTATGGAGTTCAGTAATTAGTAAAAATACACATCTGAATTATCTAACATGAAGTGGCTCCACAGGAATAGTTACATCTTTGGCAGCTGCCCAATTTCTGCTTCTAAGACTAGATTAAACAGAGGATGGAAACACAGGCAGTTTGGCTCAAAGGAAACCCAGACATTTTGGGAAGGCAGCTGATGTTGCATATAGCTGGGAAAACAGTGTTAAGTAGTCTGAATATTAAGGTAGGGCTCAAAGGGAAGACCAAGCAATATTTTTTTGAAAGTAAGGATTGGCAATGACCTGATGGATTCTAATTCGAAGAATGAATCCAAGTGAGACATTCAAACCCAAAGCTAGATCTCCTTCCATGGGCAACGGAGAGTAAGACAGATGTAGCTGCTGATGGTGAGAATGGAGGAAGTCTGCACAAGTGGAATTTAGTTCTAAGCACAAGACAAAGCCCATTGTGAAAGAAACTCTAGCAGGATTTGCGTGGTGGCCGAAAGCAGGGCAGAGATTTATTTATTCAGGAAACATCAATTTCCTACCTGAATAAAGGCAAGGATGCTTCTCACACAGAGCAGTAAAATATCCTTCTCTTCCTAGTAAGATTTTGGATACCTCAGAAGTTCTCACAGGCCTTCTTTTTCCTTGGATTGTGAGGGGTTTGATAGCCAGGGTATCCCCACCTACAGAGCACTTCAGGTGTTACAATAAGGGCCTCATTTTTCATGACCATTTCCTGTTACTTCCTGAAAAACTCTTAGATCAAACCCTTATGATGGGGAAGACACCCCTTAGATGTGCCATCCAGTATTTAACAGCCCTGCAGGGCATTTTGGAAGAATTTATACCCAAACTCATGCAGTTTACATGGAAAATGTAAGCTGTAACTAGGTGGAAATACTGGTGAGCCCTGAGGTTAGGACCTGGGCATTAGGGTAAGAGAGAAGCAGGAAAATGGATGACCCAGGCCCAGAAACTGAAAGGCAGGTGTAAAGGTCTACCTCTGTCATCTCCAGATCACTTTATTTACTTTGATAACTTCTCCTTATCTTTATTGTTTGGTTTGTTCTGCAATGCCCATGATGTCTGGGGCACTATCTCCCATCTTATTTATCTACATAGAATTTACTTTCCCACACATCCTTTACAAAGCTTTTCAGGCATCAGGTCTTCTTTTCCCCAAGTTCCCCTGGGAAAAAAAAAATCACTCTTTGGGTTTAGGTACTTTTTTGCAATGTATATCCCTCAGACACTCTATCTTCCTTATTTTTTGTTTTCTCAGCACTTAGCATTGTTCTTGGAACTTAAAGGATTGTCAGGAAATGTATGTTAAATATATTTTGAGTTGGACTGCATCATACATTCACTAATTACCTTTTTTTTTTTTTTTTTTGCATGGGCAGGCACCAGGAATCCAACCCAGGTCTCGGGCATGGCAGGTAATAACTCTCCTTGCTGAGCCACCATGGCCCACCCGTTCACTAATTACTTTAAAATCCCATTTCTGGTATTCAGGAAGTTGCAAAGCAAACTCGTTTTTGCCATCAGTGAACTGGACTCTGTGTTCAGTGGCCATACGTAATAGTCTGACCACTTACAGATGGATAGCATGATCCTATCTGTGATTGTCTGTTCAGTAGCTCACGCTCACAGGTGACTCCCCTGTAAGTCGGATCTTCCCCCCTCTCTCTTTCCTTTCCCTGGCAAAGGTCTCAGGAAGAAAGGGTTTTAAGAATATAGTAAGAAAAGAACTATCTTCTTTTCTTAAGTATCACATTACAGTTCCAAACAAATTTTTACTGTGAGTGACATAAAGCAATTCTCTCTTCCTTATGAAATGCTGTCTTTTTTCAAGGATATTTTAATTAATAACAAGTCAGCTATCAACTTTCCATGATAAAATTATACTGGACTAAGTAAAGCCAATGAAGATATTACATAAATATGACAACAAAGGTAATAATACTAATAATTATACAAATTTAAGCTCGTGGAATATACAAGTAGTTCAAATACGTAAAGATCAGTTGTGGAGCCAGCTGGCGAGAAACACTGAAGAGCAGTTACGTGGCTCAAGATTTCCGTAGGAACAAGTTTTGGTATTGAGTTATTCTACCATGTAAATTGAGTAGCTATAGAGAATTTATGTGGCTGGATTTCTATGCAGAATTCCTCACTCAAATTGTAAAGTTGTAAGTCTCCTAGTGTCATTGACGGACCTCCTATGCCAGGAGAGTTAAAGACATTTCCGTGACTATCTTTAAAATAAGGAGACTAGCTAGATAACACTTACTTTTTTCCAACCCTAACACTTTCAGAGTTCTAAACTGTGACACATGAATTGAAATAGTAAGTCCTATATTTTAATCAGAATTACTCTAAAGTTTTCATTATTATAATAGTGCCAAATGGAAAACATTTTAACTGTACTTTCAAATAAAACCTGTGGTTTTAATTCTCGCATGGAGGTCTGTGTACTTTCCCATAAATGCTACATTTTCCTTAATGGAAGGATAGATAATATTAAAAATAATGATCAATTACTTTGGAAGGCAGCCATTAAAGATACTTACAAACATTAGCCTGTATTTAGAATTCCCTTATATAACTTATATTTACAGTTCCTGCATAACAAGGTGATAATAAGCATTTAGAACAATTGTGTCCTCACAACATTACTCCTGTTATTTTAGCTAAGGAGTAGAGACATTAGGAAGTGAGAATGTTATGTTTCCCTGAAGGATGTCAATGACACTATCCATTTCTACCTCCAAATCTTCCTGTGTTGAATTATGTGGATATCAAATCAAAGAATTCATCTTTTACTACTGATTAGACAAAAATGTCATTTATTTTATGTATGGAAATTGAGCTGGTAAACAATTTCCCCAGGATATACCTAAAGAAGATTTAACATACTCTCAGCACAAAGACATAATCACACACAGTTATACTCACGCACTTAAATGATACTAATTGAATACTGACTATACATTTGGCACAGCCATGAGTTTTGCAGATACATCAGTGATCAAGAGTTTATACTTTCCTTCGAGAAGCAAGTAAGTGGAGATAAGTCCAACTGAATTGATATTGTTCATTTAAAAATCCTAAGGGTACACTGCTGCTTTGTAACACAGTGGGAGGAGCAAAGGTTTTGCAGCCATATTCCCTGAGATGGAGCTATGACTGCAGCTTTAATAACTATATACCCTTGCTTATGTAATCAACATTTGGAGACTATTATTACAAATGAAATAAAAGAATGACTAAACAGGATGTTCTTGCACGTAAAAAAGTCCTTACATAATACTTGATACTTTGCTGTTCAGACTTCAGGATGTGAACAAATTACGGCTACTATTCACTAATGAGAGTGCATTTTTTTCCACCATTCTTTCTCTGTAAAACTTCTTCCACAACCTTTGGAAACCTCCTACCTTTCAGCATGAATGTGTTGTCTATTCACAACCTTAAGTATTTGCTCTAGCAGAAATGATATCCTTGTTATTGACCAGCCAAGGTCAATAAAAACAGTTCATCCAGTGGACTGAAATGCTGTTTGTTCATTAGGGAGCTTTATAACAAGTGCTTAAAAATTGAAGAAAATATGAATGATGACAGAATGTCAGCTGCCCATATCTGGGAGTATAATCGGAAATCCTATCTGAACAGCAAAAGACCTAAAACGGGTAGTGCTCAGCAGTTTACAATCTCCTTAAAGGGACTGCTAATGCCTTTACCCAAGATTAGAAAACTTTTGATGAGGGGAACCCAAGATCTGTTTAAAATCAATAAAGTCTCTTACTTTACTTTTTGAATACGAAGTTTGCAAATGTAGAACAATTGCTAAAAGTTCCATCAATTACAAATGAATACAGAGTAGATGATGCACCGGCTCTACCCCTTTGCCCAATCCCTGAAACAACCCACTTGAGCGTGAAAGTCAATTTACATTTTTTTCAATTCAAGAAATGGAATTTTCATTTTGTGTCATATTCATAAAAAAACTCATATATAACTCAGCAGGGTACTCACATGTGCTTAGAAACAATATTAGGTATGGGAATTACCTTTTGTACCATAAAGACAAAATTACTCACTGAGAAATAAGATTTTAAAGGATCTTCAAGAAGAAAAAAATAAAAAAAGGGTACGAATTTCATCTGAGACTGGAACTGTTGTATTGCTCATCTGCAGCCTCCTCATCCCTCCTGTATCAATTTTATATCTCTACTTAGATTCTCTTCTCTCCCAGGAGCAAGAGAAGCTCTTATATTTTAATGAAGACATGTTGCATTAGGAGCCATGGGGCTAAAAATATGAGTTCGAATCCTGAAAACTGTTTCTCAGGAACAAAGGCCTAGAAGATTTCATATAAAGGGATTAAAGGTGCAGGTGCAGTTAAAGCAAAGCAAATTTACTTAATGGGGTATGATAAGCATTTTCTATGCTATTATAAAATCTCCAAACGTATAACTGTAATGATTGCATAGTATTTTCTCAAGTAGATGCATCATAAGCCACTTAACTCATTCCCAATTAGGGGCATTAATAATTTTCCTCCTATTTCTTTTTTATTTATTACAGTAAAATTTGCAACAATAAAATTCAGGAGTGAGGATCTTTGGCAATGATTATATAACCAACTACATTGCAAAAAAAGCCAGTTGTCTATGCTTATATGGATGTACTTCTAGATGTTTTGTTCTGATATATATATATATATATATATATATATAGTCATGTATTATGTATGACAATACTACACTACCTTAGCTAACCTTCCTTTACTGTGAGTCTTAAATTTTGGTACAGTGCAATGCTAGTGGACAAAAAGAGGGAGGGGTAAGGGGTATGGTTGTTTGCAGGTTTTCTTTGTTCTTTGTATTCCTTTTCTGGAATAATGCAAATGTTCTAAAAATTATCATGGTGATGAATGCACAACTATGTGATGATACTGTGAACCGTTGTTTGTATACTTCAGATGGATTGTATGGTGTGTGAATATATCTCAATAAAATTACATTATAATTTAAAAAGTTTGATTTGTAAAAAAAAAAAGTCTTACAATAAGTTTCTTTGAATTTAAATGTTTCCCCCATTCTCATTCCCTCTTTGAATTCAGAATGGTTTCCTTGGTTTAAATTTCAGAAAAGTATACTTATGAGGTTGAAACTTTTAAATAATTTTAAGCTCATGCTTATGTTCTCAAGTTACTTATCAAGTGAATTATTCTTTGCAAGTACTGGCTACAATTTCATTTTTAAGCTTAATCTAAACTAAATTATATAAAACCGATTGGTGGTAATAGTGTGGCATTACATGGTGATAATACATGTAGTGGTATACATTGGTGGTAATACATGTAGAATTACATGGTAATACATGGGTGGTAATACTGTGGAAATGGAGTCTAAGTCTGAATTTTTCAACAGTTTATTAATCTCTACTGAAAAGTTGGTGAAATGTAGTCAGTATATAGAAAAGATTTTGAAAGAGTTTCAATTAAGCTTTACAACTTCTCCTGCTCATTATAGCTTAAGACTGACACAAATACTGATTCCAAATATCTGTAGACTATTTGATCATTAGGAACTGCATTTGACTTTTTAATATATTTTCTAATCCAAAGAATCATTAACAAGGAATAGTGAACCTGAATACAATGCAAGAGACATATCTAGGTTTTTCAGAGATGGATTGAAATATATACATACATAAAGAAGATTGCAAATCAATATTTTCTAGAATTTCTTTGTGCTTAGTCATGGTTGTATTTCATACATTCCTTAGAGGTTTATCAGATACAGTCATGTCATCATAGATAGAATGTGTCAATTCATGACAATAAAATATCTGCTTAATCATCAATATTACACACAAACCCAAAGTCAGCATGGCTTGATGGAATAAACAATCTTGTGTTTCTAAATAGCAGCTTTCTGATTTTGATCAAAGTTTTTATCTTTTCTGAGACTCATTTTTCTTACATACATAATGGAAATCATAATGCCTGCCTTGAAGAGCACTTAAGAATTAAATTTTATAATAGGTAGCATTTCTAGCATGTCACAGGTACAAAATAAAGGGAGGCGAAGCATGAAGATTGAGTAATCCAACTAACATGTCATGTTATTGAGTCTTGCGTAACCAGATAAAAGAGAAACTCTACCATTTCTGGAAGACAGCAGTAGTTTTGGGATTTAGATTATCACAGTGGTAGTGATGTATCCTTGAATTTAATTGTCATATGAGGCAAAAGAAAATGCTAACAGTCCTGAAGTTAATATGCAATTGAAAGTTACTAAAAATTAAATAATATAATTAGTAACTCTTAGAGACAGGGTTCCATGTTGAGGCACTCATTGGAGTAACTGGCAGATGAGTATGACAATTATAATTACAATGAGAAAGTGAAGTCTCAATTCTCAAAGCAGTTAATTCAAGGAGTTGGAAACTAGGAGAAAGGAAAGTAGTTCAGCTAAAGTGGGCAAAGCGGGAATGAATTAATACAACAAAGATGTCATTTTCCCTTATACTCTTTCATTCCCCAAATTTGGGGGCCAGCAGGAGTTAGGCCCCAGAAATCTCTTGAGCTGAAGAATTTAAACCCATGATGTCTCCCATCCAAACTCCCTCCCTGCCAGAAGAAAATAGTAATTATGAGTAGCAGGAAGCCACTTTTTTGTGGGATAGGCAGAGGGGGAAATAGATCAAATAGATAGATGGATCATGATAGATAGAAAGAGAGAGAGAGAGACAGATAGGAAAGGATGTAGCTTTCATCCACTACCCTAAAAGTACTTCCGAAATCTAAAATATAATAAGGTGAAATTAAAAATGAACCACCTAATGTACTCAAATGATCACCCCATCAGAGTGTGGAAGGGTTTCATTCATCCACACATTCATCCACCTTTATTGGATGACAATCATGTATCAGACACTACAGAAGTGTGCCGGATGTAATTTTGGCCCCGTTCCTCTAGCTCTCCGCCTAGCAACATATTCAAGCTATCCCATTGGATCTTTCTGCTCTCAGCTGACCCAATCCCTCGCTGCCACCCCTTAGCCTCCTCACCAATCACACAGCACGCCTCCCCTGGCCCCTCCCTATTTCCACCTCGCCACTATATAAAGCTCTGTACTTCCGCTAATAAACGTTCTGGTGCGTGACGCCTTGCCAGTCCCGTCAGTTCCCGTGAGTCGTTTTTCTTCTCGTGCGCCCTCCAGACCTTCGAGCCCCCGGGACGGTCGGCTACCGAGTTCCCCCCTCTCGCTGTGAGGAAGACCCCAGGCGGGAGCTAGGGAAAGCTCCTGCAGAAGTGTTAATGATTCAGAGATGATCCATAACCCTCATGGTCTAGTGGGGGAGATGAACAAGTAATAAAGAGACCCAAAGAAGTAAAATGAGCATCATGATGGGTAGCTTCACAAAATACCACAGAAGCAGCATTTCAGTAATCCTCACTTCTAATTTACATGAAATATTTAACCAACTTTTACTGACCCCAACCATATGTAAGGCAGAGCCTTTTTCTGGGGATAGAGAGCTAAGAGACAGCCCCCACGCTCAACAATGCTATAAACATGAAGGGAAGCCAGAGGGGCAAATCATGAATTCAAAGAAGGGAATTCCTTCTGATTTTTCCCATTGGGCATTGTGTGGATGGCATTTTTGCATTCTGCGCATTTTTTTTCTCCTTGTGGAGACTATGGCTGTAAATCAGGAAAGGATCATCTTCCTCTCAGACTTAATAAGTCGACAAAACATTTTTTAAATGCAATTAATTTCATATATGCTAAAGACAAGTGCAAGTAGGTCTCTCATTGTCTTTCTCATATAGGAATTATCCTCATGATATAAAACTTTGCCTGTCTATTTTTCCTTTCCTAAAACCTCATTAAACACAAAGGTTCACTAAGATGCATCCCATAGGTACTACTCCACTAACCTTTCCTCACCTGTCTAATGCTCTGTCTCTCCCTGTTCTTGCATCACAAAGATATTATCTGCACTGGCACTATTTCTAAGAGTGGGCCTCAAATCTCTAGCCTAGAAAGTGTTGCTGATGTCCTAAAGCTTTTGCAAGGATTGTTTCTCAATTTAAATAAAACATCATCATCTTCCTGACCTCAGGTATTCCTGGGCTAATGCAGATGAGGCTATCCAGATACTCTACTCAGAAAGAGAAAAAAAGAATACTTCTTTCTTTGCTGCCCTGGGTGAAGCTTTGTTTCATTGGTTTGCCTCTGTGGTGTCGATAGAGTTGAACTGAGGTCCACTGTACACATTGCTATAGTATGCTGTGTTCTTTTATCTTTGATGTGATCAGTCAAATTAAAAATATCACAGGTTACCAGGCCAGTTACGCAAGGTAACTTTCATGGTACTGGCTCTTTTGAGGCCAAGTGTGGAATTTCTTGGCCATTTTAATATTTTGCTTACCTGCAGAGGATGGCAATGATGGAGGCATGGCCATGGGCTGGCATCGGGGTGACCATTTGTGCTGTAGGGTTCAGTGGGATTAGACTGATGCATGGTAAAACTGCCTCCAGATCAAATCATTCCAGAGTGAGCTAGCATTATCTTTGGATTAACTTTGAGCTGTGCAATGTACAGAATCGAGGTGAGAATCCTACTCCACTTCCAAGCATTCAGTACCCTCCCATCTACTTTGAGGAACAAAGGAACAGTATTGTCCAGTCAAAAGTGATTAAGATCAAGAACCGACTCCACACAATTTTATATGAGAATAAATTGAAAGAATTGAAAATGTTTAGTCTGGAAAAGAGATGTCTCAGATGAGGTGAGAGTTGTTTTCAAATATTGGAAGATTTGAGATTGGAAAAAGAATTGGAATTATTTGCTGGACTTAGTAGAAGACTGAATAATGTATTTCTGTCTCCAAGTAAAAGTTGTGTTTTAACATGTAGAAATATGTGCCTCAGGAAGGCTTGAGTCCCTAGTTTTTGAAGTATGGAAGTAGGGATATGGTTGTGGAAACTCAAGGCTCAGATAGTTGAGGAGTCACTAGATGACCTTAGTATAATTGTCCCCGAAATTCTACCATCTTATGTTTCTAAGCAACCTGACGCTGCTACATAGTTAAACATGCCTGCACAAGATCATTTCTTTCTTGCATAGCTACCTACACTACTGTCCCCAACACTCCAGCTAGCAATCCCCCAGAAGCAGACCATAAGGCAAAGATTAAGTGCACATAGCTTTTTGGAAAGAGCAAGGAACACCAACAGAAAATGAAAAGTAGCACAGAGGAGGAAAAGTAGCTAAAAAAAAAAAAAGTGTTATTATGCTATCTACTAATAGGGACAATTGATGCCTAAACTCAGAAGGAAACTCTGGGAAACAGCATAAATCTCTGATCACAGAAATATCCACATGAGAGATAAGGGAAGGGGTACTGTCTGTTATGGGTTGTAGGTTGCTCCAGAATGATGTAAATTACCAGGCAAGTCTATCTACTGTGGATGTGATCAGGGAAGCTCTCCAGGGTACTGAAAGAAGGCAGCTGAAACTCAGATTTTGCTAAGTGGGAAGTATAAAGAGATCACCAAAACATAGAAGTTAAGTGGAATAGACTAGGATCCAACAAGCCTGCCATACATGCTGTCAGTGCCTTTTCTCTATAAACCTCAGACTGCAAATTCCAGAATATCCTCCAGTTTCTGAAAGTAGAAGCAAATATTGACCTTACTGTCAGTAGAACCATGTTTTCTCTAGAAGTCGGTCACTCAATAGATATATTAAGGCACACCTAGAGTTTTGTGATGAACCAGGCACTAGGAATTAAAAAACTGAAGAATGGTGCTCAATATAGGGAGAAAAACAATCATAGCCATCAAAAAATATCAGAAAGTATCTTCCCATCAATAGTGTCTTTTTTAAAATCAACCAGTATTGTTTATTGTCCTTCAGAAATAATGTGTTAAACATAGAGATAAAGTCGATTGATAAAGGTGGTGTATAAGATGCCCTAGGATGCCGTCCCCCCACAAAATCTTTGAATCTTTGAACAACTAGCAGAATATCTTCCTTATAATGCTGGGAAAAAAGTTAATGGCTTGCAGTAACTAGGCAAGTGCTGAATCAAGCAAGCACTGTTTGAAAAACGGTAGCTGAAGCTCATGGCAACCATGCTAACCCCACTCCCACCCTGTATCAGACATCGTATGCAGCCAGGCTTTTGCTTCCATTGTGGGTCCCTGGTTCTTTTTGGAGGGAGCACAGTAAACCCTATGTACTGGGTGAAAATCTAATAGACTGAACCAACTAACAAATCATATCAGGCTTCTACTCCTAGAACTGTCCTTCAAGAAGAAGGGGCCTACAAAGCTAAAGCAGTATCAGAAATAGTTACATCAATGTGACCTGGGAAAAGGCTTACTTGAAATAAGTAAAAAAAAAAAAAAAAAAAAAATAGGGTACCCAGGAGGGGTCAAAATTCTAATCCACAGGAAATAGAGGGGGCATTAAAATTTCTATAAATGAGGGAATCTGTAAGGTCATGGACAAACACAAACCCTAGGAAAGCAGCAGATTTCACCAAGGTTCAGATAAGACAGAGAGAACCCTGTACTTTGCATTCGACTACATCTGATCATCTTGATAGGAGGGTTAAACTCTGAAAAACAAGTCCAACCAATACAGAGCCACTTTGCAAAGACAATAAAAAAGGTGCTTTTGCTTTTTGTTTTGATTAGCTCCTGGTGTTCAAGAAAATCTCTGCTACATCATTAGCTGGATTTCAAAATTTAAGGAACAGATAGTTCAGGAATTAAATTCTAGATTTAACACTTTAAAATATTAAATGTAGAATATGCAAATAAGAGATTACTGAGGAAACAAAGAAACCAACAAAAAAACAGGAAATTGTGGCCCACCCAAAAGAACAAGATAAAAGACCAGGAACCATCAATGAAGACCAAACTTTGGACTTAATGGACAGAAAAAAGTAAATTACTTTTTGTATATTCAAAGAGATAAAAGAAAAAGAATTAAAGAATATGAGGAAAACACTGAACGAACAATTTGAGAATCTCAATAAAAAGATGGAAATTTTAAAAAGGAACCAAACAGAAATATGGGAGTTAAAAGCAATAATTTGTGAAGTGAAAAGCAATAATTTCTGAAGTGAAAAATTCCCTAGAGGATTTCAAAAGCAGATTAGACCTGACAAGGAAAAAGAATCATTGATCCTAAAGACAAGTGAAATGATTCCAGCTTGAAAACAAAGAGAAAAGAACTTAAAAACAAGCAGAGGGTTGGCCATGATGGCTCAGCAGGCAAAGTTCTTGCCTACCATGCTGGAGACCTGGGTTCATTTCCCAGTGCCTGCCCATGCAGAAAACAAACAAACAAATAAAAAAAAACAAGCAGTGTTACATATAAGAGAGTCTCAGTGAGATTAGGTGACAATTTTTCAACAGAAAAGATGGAGGCATAAAGACAATGGAATAAAATATTTAAGTTGCTGAAAGAAAATTATCAACCAAGAATTTTATATCCAGAAAGCCTTTTTTTCAAACAAGATGTACAGATTAAGACATCCCTAGATAAATAAAATCTGAGTTCATCACCACTAGACCTTTCCCATGAACAATGCTAAAGGGAGCTCTTTAGGCTGAAAGGAAAGTGTACCAGACAATGAGTCAAATGGCACAAAGAAATAAAGACTTCTGGTAAAGGTAGCTGTGAGAGTAGTCTAAATGCCAGTACTGTTATAGTGTAAGTTTGGTATGTAACTTCACTTTTTAATTCTTACTGGGTTTAAAATGGAAGGACATAAGAAGTAATGACAAATCTATGATTTTAGACATACAATATATAAAGTTATAATCTGTAACAAGTACAAGAGAAAGGTGGGGGAGGATTATGGCTATGAGAGCATTGCATGTGTACACTAGTGAATTTAAACTGATGTCAAATCAAATGTGGTCATCGTACATTTAGGATGGCAATTTTAAGTGCCATGGTAACTACAAAGGAACTACATGAAAAATATATGCAAAAGGAAGTGAGAAAAAACTTATTGTGGCAAGATACCAAAATTCAAATAAATATGAAAGTAGGCATTAATGGAAGAATTGTAGGACCAAAAAAATAAAAAGGTATAAGACTTTCAAAGACCAAATTGCAAAATTTCAGAAGAAACCCTTGCATTATTAGTAGTTATTTTAAATGTAAATATATTATAGTTTTGTGCCCTTTTGACAAAATGGATAAAAAATTATGACCCAACAATATCTTGTTTATGGGAGACTAACCTTAAATTCAAAAACACAAGAACATGAAAGTGAAAGGAATGAAAAGATATATGCCATGAAAATAATGAACAAAAGAGAGCTAGGTGGCCATACTAATGGCAGATGAAATAAACTTTAAGTAAAAAAAATATATACCACAAGGGACAAAGAAGGTCACTAAATACTGATAAAGGGGTCAGTTCAAAAAGGTGGCATAATTATAAATATGCATGCACCCAATGGCAGAGCCAGAAAATAAATGAAGCAAATATTGACTTATTTGAAGGGAGAAATAAGCAATTCTACATTAATAGCAAGAGACTTCAACACACCATTTTCAATAATATATAGGACAGCTAAACAGAAAATCAATAAGAAAATGAAGATTTGAACAACACTGTAAAACGACTAGACAGAACAGACCTACAGAATGCTTCACACCAGAGAGTACACATGCTTCTCTAGTGCACATGGATCGTTCTCCAGAATAAACCATATTTTAGATCACAAAACAAGTCTCAATAAATTCAAAAATATTGAAATCATACAAAGTATCTCCTCTGACCACAGTGGAATGAAGCTAGAAATCAATGGCAGAGGGAGGCCTTGAAAATTCATGAATATATGGAAATTAACATTCTCTTATACAACCAATGGGTCAAAGATGAAACCACAAAGGAAATTAGGAAATGTCTTGAGATGAATGAAAATGAAAATACAATGTAACAAAATATATGGAATGCAGCAAAAGCAATGCTGAGAAGGAAATTTATACCTCTAAAAAAGAAAAAAAGAACTCAAATAAGAGACAACCTCACAACTAGAGGATCTAGAGAAAGAACAGCAAAATAAGCCCAAATCAAGCAGAAGGAAAGAAATAACAGAGACAAGAATGGAGACAAATGAAATCAAGAATTTAAAAGGGAGATTTAGCAAAACTAAAAGTTGGTTCTTTGAAAAGATGAATAAAATTGACAAACCTTTAGCTAGACTGACAAAGAAAAAGAAAGAGAAGACACAAGTAACTAAAACTACAAATGGAATGACCATTACTACTGACTTGACAGAAATAGAAAGAATTAATAAGAGGACATTACGAACAGCTGTATGCCAACAAATTAGATAACATAGATTAAATGGACAAATTCCTAGAACTACAAACTAATTGCACTGACTCAAGAAGATCTCAATAGACCAGTAACTAGTAAATGATCCAACAAAGAAAACCCAGAACCAGATGACTTCACAGGTGAATTTTACCAAACATTTCCAGAAGTTTGTGTTAATCCTATTCAAATCCCATTCAAACTCTTCCCCAAAAATGAAGAGGTGGGAACACACCTTAACACTCATTTTATGAAGCCACCATCTCGTTCATATCATAGCCAGATAAAGATATCATAAGAAAAGAAAACTGTAAACAAATATCCCTTATAAATACAGATACAAAAGTCCTCAAAAAAATAAAAAATAAAAACAAACACAAAAGGGGGTGCATGGGTGGTTCAGTGGTAGAATATTCACCTGCCATGCAGGAGACACAGGTTCAATTCCCAGCTCACACACCAAAAGCAAAAACAAAAACAAAAACAAAAAAGAGACCTCAAAATAGTACCAGCAACCACAGTGAACAGTACATTTTAAGAATCATGCACTACAATCAAGTGGGATTTATCCTAGGTATACAAGGGTGGTTCACCACACAACAAAATAAATTAATGTAATACACCACATTAATAGAATGAAGGGGAAAAACACACGATTACCTCAATTGATACAGAAAAGACATTTGACAAATCTAGCACTGCTTCTTGATAAAAACACTTAGAAAACTAGGAATAGAAGGAAACTTCTTCAACATGATAAGGGACACATATGAAAAATCTACTGCAAACATCATACTTAAAGACTAAAGACTGAATGCTTTCCCTCTAAGATTAGGAGAAAGACAAAGATGCCTACTAGCACCACAGTTATTTAACATTATATTGGAAATTCTAGCCAGGGCAATTAGACAAGAAAAAGAAAAAAAAAAGGCATCCAAATTGGACAGGGAATAGTAAAACTTTCCATTTTTGCAAATGACACGATCCTATATAGAGAGTATCCTAATATATCCATAGCAAAGCTCCTGGAGGTAATAAACAAATTCAGCAACGTGGCAGGGTACAACACCCCCAAATCAGTAGTGTATTTAGAAACTATTAGTGGAAAATGTGAAGACGAAATCAAAAATAAACTCCATTTGCAGTAGCAACTAAAAGAATCAAAATATTTAGAAATAAATCTGAGGATGTAAAAGACTTATACATAGAAAATGTAAACATTGTTAAAAGAGATCAGAGTTCTAAATAAATGGAAGTATATAGCATGTTCATTTATTGAAAGACTAAATATTGTTAAGATACTAATTCTACCCAAATCAATTCTGCCCAAAGCAATTTTTATTCAAAACAATCCAAATCAAGACAACAACAACCTTCTCTGCAGAAATGGAAAAGCCAATCATCATTTTTATATGGGAAGCTATAAAAAGGAATGAAGTTCTGACACATGTGATAACATGGATGAACCCTGAAGACATGATATAGAGTGAGATATGCTGGATCCAAAAGGACAAATACTGTATCACTGAATAATTAGAATAAGCAAAGAATGAAAAGAATAAGTGAACTCATAGAGCCAGAATCTGGAGTATAGGTTACCAAGGAGAAAGGGCGAGGTCAGGGAATGTGGAGTTTAGGCTTGTTTTGAACAGAGTTTCTATTTGGGTTGATCATAAAATTTGGTAATGGATGGTGGTGATGGCAGCACAACATTGTGAATGTAATAAACATGAATTATATATTTAAATGTGGTTAAAGGTAAATGTTGGGTTTTATAACGTTAATAGAATAAAATTTTAAAAACACATAGGACTTTATAATGCAAACAGTAAATCAGATTGCAAATGATGGACTATATTTTAATAGTACAATTATAAATAAATTATAACAAATGTACCACACTAATACAAGGGGTCAATAGTATAGTGGTATATGGAAACTGAAATTTATGCATGACTTTTCTGTAAACCTACAACTTCTTTAATATATTAGTGGGGCTCCCAACAGCCAAATCCATCTTCAAAAAGAGCAATGATGTTGGAACACTCACACTTCTGTATTTTAAAACTTATTATAAAGTCGTAGTAATCAAAACAGTTTGCAGCATGATACCAGCATAATGATAGACATCTAGACCAAAATAACCAAATTTAGGGTTCAGATATTAATCCTCACATCTATGGCCAACTGATTTTTTTTTTTTTGTCATGGACAGGCACCAGGAATCAAGCCTGGGTCTCCAGCATGGCAGTTGAAAATTCTGCCACTGAGCCACCATTGCCCACCCCCAACTGATTTTTAATAAGGATGTCAAGTCCTCCAATTGGGAAAAAATAATCACTTCAAGAAATGATTCTGGGAGAGTTGACTATCCATGTGCAAAAGAATGAAGGTGGAACCCCTATCTCATATCAAATATAAAAACCAACTCAAAATGGATCAAAGGCATAGATATAAGAAACAAAAGTATAAAAACTCCTAGAAGAAAACATAAGGGAGTATCCTTAGTACCTTGTGTTAGCCAATGATTCCATGGACCTTACACTTAAAGCTTGGACAACAATAACAAAAAAAAACAGATATGACATCATCAAAACTGAAAACTTTTTGTACATAGAAGAACTCCATTCATGAAAGAAAAAGGGCAAACTTGCAATGGGAGAAAATATTTCACAACCATATATCACATAAGTGTTTAATATCCAGAATATATCAAGAAATCGTATTCATCAACAAAAAGCCCAATTTTAAAAATGGACAAGGTCTTGGTTAGACATTTCTTGAAAATGTAAAAATAGCCAAAAAGCCAAAAAGTTGCTCAACATCATTACCTGTTAGGGAAAGGGATATCAAAGCCAAAATAAGATTACCATTTCCCACCCACTAAAACGGTTACTCTTTAATAAATGAAATATAACAAATGTTGGAGAGAATATGGAGAAATAAGAATGCTTTTCATTGTTTGTGGGAATGTAAAAAGAAAGTTTCTATGCAAGGCAGTTTGGCAGTTTGTCACAAAGTACAGAATTCCCATATGATCCAGCAGTCCCACTTAAAGGTATATACCCAAAGAAATTAAAGACAGGGATTCAAATAGATATTTGCACAGTGTTATTCATAGAGGCATTATTCATGATTGCCAAAAGATGTAAGCAGCACAAGTGTCTATCAACTGATGAATGGATAAATATAATGTGGCATATACATACGTTGGAATATTATTCAGCTCTAAAAAGGAATGAAATCCTTATATATGCACCACCATGGATGAAACTAGAAGATATCTAGTTGAGTGAAACAAGCCAGACATAAAAAGACAAATACTGCATGATATCAGTGATATGAAATAATTAGAAGAAGCAAATTCATAGTCAGAAACTAGAATGCCAGTTTACCAGGGGCTAGGGTATATATATATATATATATATATTTGACACCATTCTTCCCTTTTCCTTGAGTAGTTTTGGCAGCCTTGAATCTACTGGACCTGGGAATCCTATATATATATATATATATATATATGGAAAGGGGAGGTAATGCTTAACTGGTACATAATGTTCCATGTAGTATGATGAAAAACTTTGAGTAGTGGATGGTAGTGATGATGGCACAAGATTGTGGATGTAATTGACACCACTGAATTATATATCTGAATGTGGACACAAGGGAAATTTTAGGTTTTATCTGTTACTGGGATAAAAATTTAACAAGAAACAAAATAGGGACTATACAACACAAACTGAACTCTAATGTAAACACTGGACTATAATTAATTGTACAAGTATAATAATATTCTTTCATCAATTGTTATAGCTGCCACCCTAATGAACCTTGTAAATAACAGGGATTTTATATGGGAGCCCTGTACTGCATGATTTTACTATTAACCTACAACTTCTCTAATAAAAAAATTATATTAACAAAGTGGCTCAGCAGGCAAGAATGCTTTGCCTGCCATGCTCGAGGACCCGGGTTCGATTCCCGGTGCCTGCCCATGTAAAAGAAAAATTATATTAACAAAGAAAACAGAACTGTACAAGTGAACCCCAATGTAAACGATGGACTATAATTTAAAATATGCTCATCATAATATTGTTTCATCAATTGTTAGAAGTTACCACACCAATGCAAAATATTAAGAATAGCAGAAACTGTTAGTGTGAGGGAAGAGGGTACATGTGAACTCCATACTTTCTGCAGGATTTTTCTGTATAACAAGTGCTGTATTAAAAAGGAAGGGAAAAAAGAGATAAAAATAAAGATATTTTAAACCTCCATTATTCCAAAATCCAGAGAAAATAATTCATAGCTTGATGTATTTCCCTTCAGTGTTACACACACCCATATGCACACACAAACTTACTGAATTCACCTGAGCAAACTGATTTGAAAAATGAGTTTGGTGAAATCAAGTTTAGTTACTTGTAAGAATCTAACACATGTCTAAGCCCAAGAAGTCATGCAAACTACCAACAGCAAAGTTGTTCCATTGAGTTCAGAATATGCTTATAGACTTTTATTTAGAATTGTGATTCCAAGACAACAGATGGTAAATTCCATATTAAAAAATTGAATAATTTTGAATGCCTGGTACATATGGTAATGTGTAATGATTGCCAAGATCACCCCTAGGAGATAAATGTCAAGTGAAGTATACATGCGCATTCTTACATTTGTGTGAGAAAATATGAACAGTACTTATATATTCATAAATACTTTCATATGGCAATAGTATTTCTTGAAAAACATTAGAATATGTTTGTTCTTTTATTTTGAAACATGCAGAAAAGTTGCAAAACACTACAAATGAATTTTTTCCTGAATCATTTGAGACTAAATTACTCACTACATGAATAATTAAGATTGTTTTCTAAAGTTATTCTCTTATATAATGTAATATAACCCTAATAATCAGTATTCTAGTTTGCTAGCTGCCAGAATACAATATACCAGAAATGGAATGGCTTTTAGAAAGGGGAATTTAATAAATTGCTAGTTTACAGTTCCAAGGCTGAGAAAATGTCCCAGTTAAAACAAGTCTGTAGAAATGTCCAATCTAAGGCATCCGGGGAAAGATACCTTAGTTCAAAAAATCCAATGAAGTTCAGGGTTTTTCTCTCAAGTGAGAAGGCACATGGCAAGCACAGTCAGGCTTCTCTCTCATCTGGACAGGCACATGCAAACATGGCGTCATCTGCTAGCTTTCTCTCCTGGCTTCCTGTTTCATGAAACTCCCCCGGAGGCATTTCCTTCTTCATCTCCAAAGATCGCTGGCTGGTGAACTCTGCTTCTCGTGGCTGTATCATTCTGCTCTGCTCTCTCCGCATCTTTTTCATTCTCCGAAATGTTTCCTCTTTTATAGGACTCCAGAAACTTATCAAGACCCACCCAAATGGGTGGAGACATGTTAAACCTAATCCAGTTTAACAACCACTCTTGATTAAGTCACATCTCCAGGGAGATGATCTATTTACAGTTTCAGACCTACAATACCGAATAGAGATTAGAAGAAACAGCTGCCTTTACAAAATATGATTAGGATTAAAACATGGCTTTTCTAGAGTACATATATCATTTCAAACCAGCACAATCAGAAAAGTAATTTTGTTAATTTATTCCCATTTAATCCTTAGACAACTTCAAGTTTTGTCAATGTCCCTTTCAAGTTTGGTTGCAGCAATATCCTTCTGAGCAGAAGTTTTCAATGCATAGTCTTATATTGCATTTAGTTACCGTTTTCTCATTAGTTTCCTTAGATCTTGAATAGATACACAGTGATTCATGACCATGATTCTACTGAAGATTGCAGGACTCTGTAATCACTGTCCCTCAGGTCAGCTCCATCCAATCTCCCTTTTTATTAGACTTAAGTAACACATCATAGATGGTACAAGAATATCCCAATAATAATGCTTTATTCTGATTGTATCCGTTCAGGAAGCATAGAACTTCAGTGTAGTCCATTACTGGTGATGCTAATTATGATCACCTGAGTAAAAAGGTGTTTTCCAGGCTTCTTCACTATAAAGTTATGTTCCCTTTATAACTAACAGGTATTTAATTGTGGGGAGCTATTTTGAGATTATATAGTCTATTCTTCATCAAACTTGCAACTGATCCGTTTATGTATTTATGTCAGTATAGTATAATATATTCTTCCTATTACAAGGTATCAATCTATTATTTCATTTATATTTTGATGCTGAAATTTTCTCAGATTTGACCAGCAAGAATCCCTTTTAATTTGGCATCTGTGGTGTTGTTTTCCAACATGTCTTCATTATTCTTATTTTCTGGCTCAAAAAGATGATCGCTATTCTCTGGAATCAGCCATTTTTCCAAGGAGCCCTAATTCCCTTTATTAGAGAGTAATATTTAGAAATCAAAATCCAAGCATTAATTGTATGGCCTAATTTAGAAAATACTTATAAGAAAATTGGGGCCTAGATGGTAAGCTTTTATAGCAGTCACATTTAATCCAGAGTGCCAATGCTATTTCTGGATTTTAAGAGGCCATTTTATATAGGTATAACCTGATATTTAGAAATAAGAATGAAGCCAATCGTTTCCAGATTAAGGTAATCCAGAATACAGAGGTAAGGAAGACATTGCCTGTATTTTAGAATGTCACCTACTCTATGAGACCAAAGGAAAAAAGGTTTATTTTGTCTGGAATCTAAGTTTTCTGTAGCATATAATCTAACTTAACCTGTTTGGAGAGATCATTTAAACAACCAAAATATATGGAACCCAGAATAAGAAGGAGGACCTTCAACCCTGTATAGTTTAATGTAATGCCTAGATACACCCCAGAGCATATTAAGCAGATAATCAAAAAGTATTGGCAAAGTCCCTTGAAGGATGGGAGAAAAAAGATGGAACTATTAAGCTTTACCTCTGGGGAAACCCCTGATACCGTGTCAAATGTTCAGGACTCCCGAGTCAATAGTCCAAGCCCTCGATCATGATCTTGCTCATGCAAAGCTTATTTATGCAGTAGAGAAGCTTGGCCTACCTGTAAGTATGCTTAAGAGTTACTTCCAGAGGACCTCATTTTTGCTTACATGTGGCCCCTCTCTCTCTAAGCCCAACTCTACAAGTGAAATCCATTGCCCTTCCCCCTACATGGAACATGAAATTCAGGAATGAAAGTCTCTCCGATGTGGGAGATGACTCCCAGGAATGGCCCTGGCTCTGTGGGATCAAAAATGCCACCCTGACAGAAAGGGAGAAAAGAAGTGTAGCAAATACGGTATCTGTGGAGTTCAAATAGAGTCGAGAGGCTATAATGGAAGTCAAGCTTATGCAAACTTCAGTTTGCATTTCATTGCTACCTATCATAATTTCCCAAACCCCAACAAAAACCATTCTTGCTACCCTAAAGAACACCTAGGGCAGTACCCCAAGAAAAACCATTATTGCCACCGTAAAGAACACCTAGGGCAGTATATAAGATTCTATAAAAGTTCCATTCACTAGGGTAACTCTTCAAAACCTACAACTTTGAGATGGTCCCTGGACCAAATAAGTCCTGAAGTGCATAGGGGCCAGCCTCTCCAGAACATCAACTAGTTCCATCCCCCATTCCATATTATCAACAATCCCTCCCAACATGAAAAAGTTAGAATGGGCATAGTCCAAATACCCCAAAAGAGTGGGAAAAAGATCAAAGGTGATGGTGAAGTTATACAGAGAAGGTAAGATTTAACAAATGAGTGTGCTGCTGAATCATTATATCGATGTTTCTTTTAGTCTCCAGTGTCTTGGAGCAGCTAGTAGTAGAAACCTAAAATTGTGGAATTGCAACCCATATCAAACTTTGAAATTTGTTCTACAACTAATTGTTGTGATGTGCTTTGAAATTTAATGCATTTTTATATATGTATTATTTTTCACAAAAAAGAAAAAAATCTTACAAATCAGTCACACGAGATTTATCCACAACCTACTATGAATTGTAAAGCACTGCATAAATGCAAGTTAATGCTTGTTATTTCATAAGGAGCAATGAAATCATCTAGCTCACATGGGCCTCACAGAAAGGTTGCAAAGTGTGAAAACATGATTTGAGTCTGTGGAGTTAATTAGGCTCCAGAATCTGAACACAGTTCCTTCTTAATGACAACCCATCAGCTCTTCAGAATCTAAATGGTTTAATCTTACAGTGCTTTAAACCTCAGCAAGCTACCTAGACCCTCCATATATCATGACTATTCTATAAGAAATAAAAACTTCTAAATAAATAAGAAACTACAAGTCCAAAAAATAAAGTACCTAAGAGCTATCTGCCATGGATGAAAAAAATTTATAAATATTCATATTTTAGAGAGCAATCAAGATGTTGATGTTAATATTAGAGCAATAACTTTAATTGTATTTCAGCAAATAGATGGCAATTAAGAAACAAATTATCTCATAGAAGCATGTCTCGCACATAGTTTTGCCCTGAAGGTAAGCCGAGGGCTATACCGGTTTCCTGAATTTTAATGCAAAGCGAACACTTCTAAAATTATTAAAATTAAAAAATAAGCATTTAGCGGGCTTTAAATTATGCCAAAAAGTAAATGACAGCTGCCTGCTTACTCGTAAAGGCAAAGTATTTTTCACCAAAGATGGAAAAAGAAAATCACTTGCTGTGGCAGGAATGCTTCTAAGTAAAGAAAAGAAAAGCTATTTAAACTGTTCCTTTAGTGATGGATTCACAATCCCCACATCATTTCTGATAAAGAGCTTAAAATTGTAAATTGCCATGCAAACCTCATTTGAAATTTCCAAACTCTTTAAAACTCCACATTCTCAAAATAACAGGCTTTCACTTCAGATTTCTCGGTGCCTGCCTAGAAAGATCTGATATGAAGATCCAGGATAAGAGATAGGAATCAAAAGACAACTGTTCAAAGGAATCCTGGATAGGGTAGGAAATTGCTGATTCTGCATGGTTCCCAGACAGCATAATGCATCGAAGTCTGGTATAATATCTCCTAGAAAGTAAGGCTCATGCTATAGAATTGACCTATATTGAGGCACTTCTGAGCATACCAGGAGCTAGTCCCAAGTTTGACATCTCTGTTTATTGCTATAGCAAGTTGTACACATACCTAATATTGCATGAATCAAGTTGTATCCTTAGTATTTGACTTCAGTGCTTTCCCTCACTGGATTGTGGCTTCTCACAGGAATGTTTTATTTTCTTAAACATTTCTGGTTTTGTTTTATTTTTTTTTTAATGGAAATTGAATTAGATTCTTGCTAGCTGGGATCTCAATGGTCCTTTGGAATGTAAGTTATCTGGAACAATGAAATCCACAAAGTGGCGAAGTATTACGTTTTACCTTTACTTCAGTACCCAGGAACTTATATTTTTACTGTCCCTTCTGTGGCTGACACCCTACCTTTGAAGACGTTACATAGTCCCCATTCCTAAAGCCCAGCTCTTTCACTGGTTTCAGCACGCACAATTCACTCATTTCTATGAATAGACTAGACTTTATGAGGTTTCTCATGCTTTACAGTGCCAAAGTAAATTAGAGTCTCAATTTAGAAATCTCTGTCTTAAAACAACTTTATGGACATCCCTCCAATCAAGGGTTGCACTAATATGCTCAACCTCCCCTTTTCTTTTCTTTTTCCCTTGTCCCCTTTACCTCCAAAACCCACAGCCCTAGAAAAACAAGTATGTCTCTATCTTTTAAGGAGTATTTTAATCCCAAAACATTTGGTTGTAGATTTTCCCTGCCTGTTCATACCAAATAGAATTATCAAGATATTTTCTTTCACTGGGCCAGTAAGAAAATATTTTTCCTTTATCTCATTTATGAAGAAGAGTTGAGAGATTGATATAAAGGCTGCTTTATAGCAAGGTGGTGGTGAAAATCCAGCGCCACTGTAAGAATAAATAGGTGAAATAGCATATTGAATGTTTTGTTTGTATCACTGATGAATTCTAGAGTCTGATCATGTTTGCCAAGCTCAAATTTATAGAACTGCACAACCATTTCTTATACTGTGGGAATACTAATCTGTGTTGTAAATTAGAAAGCACAGATTTGCCCCTAGCCTGGGATTAGTTTGTATCTAAACTGATAAATGAAATAATGATAGCTAATACTGAAACCAGTAAGCAAGGACTATTCTAGAAACAGATGTGGAGAACTCAGGAGTTCCTCAGATCAAAATTATGAGATAAAAACAAAGGCTGGAAATTCCTTCCATATTCATCTCTCTTAATTCTTTTTGTCTGGCTACACATTCTGTTTATTTATAAGTATCCATATGAGGAACACTTGTCTTGTTTTGTTTTGTTGCTAGGCCAGAAATACAGACTTCCATAGTCTCTAGATTTGCTTTCAAAATAGCATTCTAGTGATTGCTAAATGACCTCTGCAAAACTCTGGGCATTAATTTCTCTCTTAAATGTTGGATTGACCAGTATTATCTTTGACACATCTGTCACTTGGGATGATTTGGAAATTCACACCAAGGTTGTGACTGGCTTCTATCCTGATGGTGTTTCCAGTCTGATTTCCAGAGTGGAATTTAAATTGACTCCAAGTCAGTTTTTGAGGCACCTGCATTTAAAATGCATCAGTACAGCTAACTCCTCAAAGAAGCCATTCCAGTTCCTGAGGAAGGCAATCCAACCTGCTGGGATTACGGCTCTTCTGTTCCCATCTGCCATGACTACACACATACCCATCAGGACAATCTCATGAGCTGCTGAAGCATGTTTTAAGGAGAGATCCAATAATACATACCCTCACGCATCTACTGATATTTCTTTTAAACTGTGGCCTGTCTACAACTCATCTGGATTTTATGTCTTGGAAAGTGTAACTAAAATAGTCACCAAGTTTATAGACTGTGCCAATGACAAAATATTTAGAAGCTTTAACATTAGACTTAAATTCCAAGTCTGCGGGGTTGTTTTCCTGAAGATAGCCAACTGCCAACTACCCTCTCACACAGGCTCCCTTTCAGGCATAAAATTGAATGTACTGAGACTGCTTGGTGCTTATATTTAGTTAATTGTGGGTGCAATCAGCCAATTGAGGATACAATTAGATGCTGCAATTAGCTGCTGTAGTCCAAATTATCAGAGAGAGGCAAAATAGGAGAATGAGGCAAAGCTTCGTTCAAGATGCAGATCTGTGGATGAAATCACTGCTGAGAAATCATTCAAAAGAATGTATCCATGAAACCAAAAAGAAAACTGGGAAACAGCATAAGCTAAAATTTACTTGTAGAACTGTAGGGTGATAACAGCATTACCTCACATGTGTATGGGTATACATTATTTTACAGTTTACAAGCTGCTGTCAAAGCCATTTTATCATAGGGTAATTTTACCTAAATTATGCCCACTTAAAGTGCCTAATAGATTTTGCAGAGTACAATTGTGAAGCAAGGACAGAAAAACACCTCTCCAGCAAGTATACCATCTAACAGAGGTCAAATGTTCCCTCTCTTGCTACAATTGCACAATTTTACAAGGTAAAAAGAGAGGAGAACTAATATTTACTGATCATCTCCTATGAGTCAGGGCCTGCAGTGGACACTTGACAAGTGGTATTACATTTCATCCTCGTAACAACTCCATGTGAGAGCTGTTATATTTCTCCCTTTAGAGAGGAAAAAACTGGGACTCAGGGAAGTTAACACTTTGACAAAGCTCAACACCACTATAAAAGGTCAAGTTGAAGTTATGTGACCTCAAAGACTCTTTCCTTGTACCATTATCTTCCGAACATCTCATTTATTTTCTGAAAGATTTGAATAGCACCAAATCTACCACTGGAAAGCAAACTGTTTGAATCTGGGTCCAAAGTCCAGGAAAATGTCAATCACCTTATAAATATTCATTGAAGTCATTCAAGAGAGGACTCCTTTGCTTGGTGGAAGAACACATAGATAATGAATAAGGATGCTTTAACAATTCTGATTCTATTGTATACTTTCTCATAATTCCACATGGCCACAGTCTCTTAAGATATTGGGGGGTGGTAGTGTGTTTTCAGGATTTGCCAGTGAGCTCTTCTATACAATTTTAATTTTGAGCTATGTCTTTGTTTCAACATTTAATTAAATTCTGTTTTAGAAATTCACCAAAATGATTAAAAAAAAGAGGGGGGTGGTGGGAGATAAATGGTCATATGGAATTCAATACATTTTAATTACCTGAATCCATTCACTTTGTAATACCAGTATAACAATTCCTTAATGAAATTGAATTAATTCTTTTAAAATTGACTTAATTAATGATTCAGTTTATATTAGATTGATTTTATAATCCAATTTTAACTGTATAGTAAAGTTTAGGGCTTTTTAAACAGAGACTTTTAAGAACTATTAAAATTTGAACTTCTTTAAAGTGGAAGTTTAAATGGAAAAAAAGATGTTAAAAAAGTTAAGACACTCAAAATTTTACTGCTCTATTTTGTTTAAGGAAAATGAAATAATTCTATATCATAATTAATTTTAGGGTTTTTAAAATCCAATTATTTCTTGAATAAGCTATTAAACTTATTTCCTTATGTAAGAGTGAACTAAACGATTTATAAAAGACTGGCTGTGCAGGATTTAATGGGTTTTCTGTCTTTTAATGAATCCTCAGCAGTTGCTATCTGCTGGGCTCTCAGATCACTCACTCAGAACCTCTGTTCCTTTCTGCCCAAGCCTAGGCCTAGACTGCAAGTCTAATCTTTTATTTTAAAAACTTGTTCACAATAGTATTTCCCCAAATGGTTCCATATATGATTAAAGGGGTTAATTCTTCTTCCCAATTGTTCATAGTTTCTCCCAAATCACACGTAGGCTATTCACTGGCAGTCAGTCTTGCAGAAAACCTCAGCACCTTGGAATACACCTGCAATTCTAGAAATAAAAATGGCTTCAGTAGGCAGAAAAACTGAGGCAAAAACCCCAAATGTTCTTACAATGCCCTCACCTTTAGAAAGGTCGTGCATGTACAAAAAGAAGGTGTATATTTAGTTTGCCACAATGTGGGGAAATCAGAATAATTGCACAACATCGATTAATTTACCATTTAGTCATTAATCATCCCTGTGTTAGTTTCGTATTGCTGCTTTATCAAATTACCATCAAACTTAGAGGCTGAAAACATCACAATTGTATTATCTTATAGTGCTGTAAATCCAGTTATCTGGCAATCTTGGCAGGGCTGCCTCTCTTCTGGGGAGGTTCTAGGGGAGAATTCGGGTTTTGGGTTTTGGTTTGCATTGTTTTTGCCTTTTCCAGCTTTCAGAGGCCGCCTGCATTTCTTGGCATGCGGTCCCTTCCTCACATCACTTAACTTCTGCTTCTATCACCCCAGCCCCTTCTATGACTCATGCCCTCCTGCCTCTGTCTTATAAGGACCCTGTGATTACATTGGGTCTACCCAGATAATTCAGGCTATGCTCCCACTCAAGATATTTACTATAATAAAAAGGTTCATATTTATAGGTTCCTGGGATTAGGACACAGATATCTTTGGGGGGCCATTATTCAGCCAACCGCAATGCCACATAAAATCCATATCAAATAATCAAGTCTTTGGGTGGAAAAGAAAAGCAGGTAGAATCAATTTTCTCAGTCATTTTCTACCTTTTTCTTAACTTTTTCTCCCTGTCCTCTCCTGTCTGAGTCCAAAGGTACATTTGCTTATATATGCACACACACACACACACACACACCCTCACATCCACCAAATTCCCAGTTCCACCCTGGAAAAGTGTCACCCTCATCTAAAGACTTGGGCTTTCTTCTGATCTGCAAGGCAGCATTGATATGTTTTTAAAAAAAGAGAGAGAAATTGACCACATAATAATACGTAAAATACCACCCTACCACCACAATGCAGGTATACAGCTTCCAAATGATAAGAGATCCAGAAATAAAGGAGGAAAAGTAGAATTCTATCCTGCCATACTTGGTTGTCTGAAGTTCCCCAGAATAACTTCAATTCTCTATTAACTTACAGAATTAAAGTTTTGCGGCCCTGATTTAATTTACTTTGTGTACCCATTCCTACCCTTTCCCCTACTAATCCTATGTTTTTGAAAGAAGAAAAAAAAACAAGGGCTGCCTTGTTTATTTTATCTCTTGTCTTGCTAATCAGGAAAGTACAGCCTCCTGGGGCCTTTTAGTGAGGATGGTTTTCTCTGCCTTGTAAAACAGTGGCATTCAGTAATAAAATAGAGCTGCTGCACCTTTGCTCCTCAGCCCAGCCTGTGCATTATGATTCAGAACCCCTCTTTCCTCCCAGTAAAAACTTCTTTCTCCTACTCTCCATGCCTAGAACCAATTGAGAGACCAATAATTAGAGGGAAAGAGGTCAGCATCTAAGCTTTGTTTCTGAAAAAGAAGATGAGAAAATGCAGCTCCAATTCTGAACCTAAATGGGCATGCTAACATTTCACCCAGAATTTAAACTTAGAATCAGGCCGCTCAGCCTGCCCCTACCACATGCCAAGCTTGCCTGGTGTATGAACAGATCAGGAGAGAAAAGGGCTGAGCTGGGTGGTGAGTGGTAAATTTAAGAAGATGGAATTACTTTGTCTTCATGGGGAAGTAGAACAGCCCCCTTTTTGGAAACAATACAGGTTTAGAAACAAGTTCCATTCTAAGAAGTGAATTTTTCTTTCCAAAGGAAGGCCTGAAAGCAAATATTCTCAATCAGTCCTATTAGCAATGTTTTTTCCAAAGGCACTTATAACAAAACAATTTTAAATTGTTGTAAAGCAAAGTAGAAAACAATGAAATTAGGCAGCAAAACAAGAAAGGAGAGCCTAGAAATATTTTGAAAAACCTCCTTGTTTTGCAAAGGGATCAGTTTGTCTGGAGAACTAATGGAAAAGAATGGTGAACCTAGCTGTATATTTCTTGGGGGCAGGTACTAAGGCTTAGAATTCCCTTTGTATATCTGACTCCTGACACACAGTAAGCACTTTATCCATGATATTCAGCTGACAGGCCTGGAGTATTGCCTGCCTTTTGAGGCCTCAGTTTCCTCTTTGGACAGTGTGTGTGTGTGTTTTATATTATATAGGTATATATATATATATATTCAAAAGCCCTATGATCCCCCCAAAACATGATTTTATGTGTCTCTTCCCCTCTCCCTCTCTAACAAAATCCTGCACCAAATAATTTTGTCTTCTGAATAGTTTGCTGATGCCATTTTTTCAAAATGGCTTTAGTCCTTGTTAACAAGCTCGTCATGAAGCCTTTACTATGCTATTTTAATGCCCAGATTCGCTGTGAGTTTCATGGGGTAAAATACTTCCCAAGGAAACCCAGGGCTGGATGTCAGGTATTCTTAATCCTGTCTAGATGGGAAGTGATAGTTAGATAATTTCAAAAGCATATGCCTTTAGGATTCAAGCTGCTAATGTTTGCAAAGCAGACAGCCACCCTTAATACCACTGCTGGTTTATTGACACAAACTCTTGCTTCCCACGGCTTGTAATTGAATACCCCCACTGCTTAATTGGAAATAGAATGGCTCCACAACCAAATTTGAAACATCTTCTGAAGCTGGTAGGAACATCAGCACTCCCTTTTAAAAATAAAAATTATATCATTAACTGTGTTAAGTGAAGATTGGTGTTCTGGTGAATAAGAGGAAATGAGTGCACCCCAGGACTGTCTGAACACAGGGCAATTAGAGATGACTTCTGCCTTGCAGTGTGTGCACACAGCCTCCCTCTGCACCAAAGCAGAGAGGCTAACGCTGGATTAGCTTGCATCTTGCAAAAATCCTAATGTCCACGCCATTCTGAGTCCTTTAAAAGATCTCTTCTCTTAGACATACTCATACCCTTTGACTCAGGAATTGCAGTCTTTCATTCAGCAAATAATTAATTGAGCTTCTATTACAAGCCTTGCACTAATCTAGGGATGAGAATAAATGGTGAAAGAGAGGGAAAAAAAAAGGAGAGAAAAAGCAGTTATATTAAAAGGAGAGAAAAAGCAGTTATATTATATGTGGGTAAATATATATATTTCAATTCCATTCAACTATTAGAGAAAAGAAATAAATACTTGACTATCTAATTGTTTTTATGGCTATTGACTATAGACATTGGTTTTAGTAATAATAAATTGAAAACCAATGAAAAATTACAAAACAACTGGGAACAGGAGAGATAGTTATTACTTAAAGGGTGCAGAAAGTATGAAGTGAGAAAAAGTTTGGGTAATGGGTATTGGTGACGGTAGCACAATATTGTGAATGTCATTAATACTACTAAATTGTTCACTCAAAAGTGGTTAAAGCAGGAAACTTTGAGTCGTATAAATGTTATTCCAATAGGAACTTTTTTAGAAAGGAAGTATGTAAAATAATTCATAATATCCATGATAAACTAGTATATGCAGATAATAAAATAATAATTTCAGAGCATATTTAATATCAAAGGGTCATGTAATTGAAAGGGTATAGCATAGGTTAGGTATTTTATTTTAAGTATATGCTAAAGTATCCTAGAAAGATTATGGACAACAGTATAATAAGTTTGTAGGGAGGATTTACCTCTGAATATAGGAATTTTATATACATTTCACTCTAATAGTTTGTTTTAATACATGACTCTTTTAATATATTAAAAGAATATTTTGAGGAAGTGTTTTTATGAAGGAAATGAGTTTATATTTGAACTCATTTTATACTTAAAAATGTTCTCACTTACCAAAGCTGTGCTTCTGGCATCCACCAGCCCTCCTCAGCATTCCTCCTTACCAATGCCTCCATCTTCCATGAGAGGTAGTACGGTGTGATGGTTTAAAAGGATGTATGTACTCTAGAAAAGCCATGTTTTAATCCTAATCCCATTTTGTAAAGGCAGCCAATTCTTCTAATCCTTATTCAGTATTGTTATGTTGGAAATTTTAATTAGATTATCTCCATGAAGACGTGACTCGCTCAAGAGTGGGTGTTAAACTGAATTAGGTGGAGACGTTTCTCCACCCATTCCAGGTGTGTCTTGATTGCTTTACTGGAATCTTGTAAAAGAGGAAACATTTTGGAGAAAGCAGGAGATTGAGAGAGAGCAGAGAAGAACAACATAGCCACGAGAAGCAGAGTCCACCAGCCAGCAACCTTTGGAGATGAAGAAGGAAAATGCCTCCCGGGAAGCTTCATGAAACAGGAGGCTAGGAGAGAAAGCTAGCAGATAACTCTGTGTTCGCCATGTGACCTTCCAGCCGAGAAAGAAACCCTGACTGTGTTCGCATGTGCCTTCTCACTTGAAAGAGAAACCCTGAACTTCATCAGCCTTCTTGAACCAAGGTATCTTTTCCTCGTGGCTTTTGATCGGACATTCCTATGGACTGGCTTTAATTGGAACATGTCCATGGACTAAAAACTGTTAACTTGCAACTTATTAAATTCCCTTTTTAAAAGCCTTCCATTTCTGGTATATTGTATTCCAGCAGCTAGGAAACTGGAACATATGGTATAATTGTTTCCAAGTATGATTCTGGAGTCAAACTACTTGGTTTCACATCCTGCTTCAGGAACTCACTAATTGTGCAAACTTGTATATTAACCTGACCATGCTATTAGCAAGAAAATATTATCACCCCCATTAAACGTATAAGGAAAATAGATGTTGTGGCTATTTTTAAAGTGTTTAGCAGATTGCTGGCCTTTTAATAGTAACAACTAGTAGTTATTGTGTGCTTACTATTTCCTGGTTTTTCTCCTTTCCTCATTTTGTGTTCTCCCTTATTTATTTGGAGGCTTGGATTGGGTGCCCTGTCCTGTCCTGTAAACATGTCAATGTCAGGATCCAGCTGTTCCATTCTAAGACCCTGCCTGCTGGGTCTCCATATGGGGTTGAGGAGCAGTCCTTTACCCCTTACCAATTCTCCACCATGACATCATATGTTCTGTATGCTCTGGTCTCCACATGGCTCTCCAACATTCCCTGCTCTTCCCTCTGTGCCTGGATTCCAACTGCTGTCCTCTTCTTTTTCTGACACACACCTGTAGAATCCTTTCAACCTTGCCCACCCTTTGTCATGTATGGTTTCCTTCTTCACCTCTCTGGATGACTCATTTCTCCTGTTTTCTTTTTCAAGTACCACCTCCTTAGAGAGGATACTAGGGTAGTGTGCCTTCCCCGACACACTACCCAAAGGAGAGGAGGATTTGGATCATTACTCTATTTTACTTTTGTTTCACCATTAATTGCTAATTTAAATGATAATATTCATTTGGGGAGACAAGCAGATTCAGTCAATGTTTGCTAATCAATCTAATAATTCTAAAGAAGAGTTTTCCATAAAATCTAAAATAGATAATGTATTGTATTCTAGGAATTTACGCATACTCTATTCAGAAAAGGGAGAACTTTTCTGAAAGACTTTATTTCTATCAAAGCACTTTAAAGGCAATCCTCTTAGAGCCTCCAGAAGAAATTACTGTCCTGTCCAGGACTGCATATTTTACATCCTGAAACACTGCCCTAAAAACTAAAGAGTATCTGTGCTTGCTGTTGAGCACTAGAGAATGAGCTATTGTGTGCAACAAAATAGTATGTGTGGCAAGATGCTCAGAATGCTAAGGACTGGCAAAAAAATGATCTGCTGTGAGACATGTATAAGTTTGCAACCATGATGAGAGCTATGAGTGAGGATGGCACATATTGCTATGGAAGTGTCAGACTAGGTCAAATCACCCTAATAAACAGGTTTGGTAATTCTTCCCCACAGAAGAGACTACTGACCTGACATCTGAAGGATGAAAAAGAGCTGACTAGGTCTATAGAATGGATGGAAGGAGGCTCAAGTATTCCAGACACAGAGAAACGTGCATAATTTCTGGAGCAGAATGAGTGGGATGCGAAAAGGTAATTCTGTCCTTAGACTTGAGTAAGAGGAGCCCTACCTTGGGTCCCATGAGAGATACCAAATATCCCTGTTGTACTGAGACTTTCTCAGTGTTAGGACTCAAGTCCATTATCCTGGTATTTCCTGAGTCCTGAACTAACCAGAACATTAAGTCACCCCACCTGAGAATTTGGTTCTCCTCCAATCACCTCTCTCAAAAGACTAAAGTTCTCCAGGGCCAAAGTGAGAGTCTCATTGAAGGTCCCCTCCTGAACCATGCTCCAGGTATAAGGGCTCCAAACTTGCTTCCGAATGTGGTGCACATCTCTTATACAAATCTTTTTGAAGATGGACTATATCATCAGTGTACATGTCCCTAAAACTGAGGGATGGCTAAAGGGCAGCTGTTTGAGGGCATTATATACAGTGCTTGACATGAATGCTGGGGATTCACACACATGCATATGTGTTCCTTGTGGTAAAAAATTTGGGATGAGAAAGGGGGCAGATCACAGCTGGAATCTGGGAATTGGTGTTTCTCATACCACCATGTACTAACACAAATTTCCAAGGAGTCTGAAATTTTTTAACTCCAACTTGACCTTCCAGGTCCTTGTGAAGGTGTACCTATCATAAGATATAGCACTTATACATATATAATTGTCTGGTAATCTGATTTATATCTTTTATGTATGTAGGCATGGTACATGGCTCTCCAATTGTGCTCAACCAGTGGTAGTTCTTTGTGTAAGAAACTGAAAGGTGAAGGTATAGTTCAAGGTGAACAAAGGAACAAAAAAGAAATCATAAAATCACTCACAATGCACAATAAATGATCAAATTCTTTAAAAGCCTGCTGTGCCTCCCAACTCCACCTGCCATGCTTGAAGTTTGTTATCACAGCTTCTGAGAATCCCCTTCTCTGGGAATTCCTTTCTGCTAAAAAGAACTGCCTTGACCAAGATCACACCCTCTTCCTGAGGGCAGCCCACATCCCAAGACTGAGTATGGTAGTGATGAACTCTCAGCCCAACTCAGGGCAATTCAGATGAGCCCTCTGAGCCCAGAGCTCCCTGTGTATTGGCAGAGACCTTGTTGGGACTGCGCCATGATCAGTCTGTCCAATCTGGATTCCTTCCCTTTCCCCACAGGGGCAGACCTTGAGATGACTTTCCAGCAATTTTCCCTCATATTAATTTCTTAGAGTCTACTTTTTGGTAAATCTGACATGCCACAATGCTTCTAGACATTATTTTACTAATAAATAGCCTCTCTCTGGGTATTTCTGAATATTATTTCATTTACTCCTCAGAGGTAGGTGCTCTCACTAAAACCTGTTTTAGAGATGATGAAACTGAAAGGCACTCAATTCATACGGCTAAATAACTGAAGATTATGCCGTCAACAGTGAAGCAGAAACTTCTAGTATTAGTTAGTATTGGAACCTCTCTGTAGCTTTGGTAGGCTCTGTTTACGATTTGAAATTATATTTTAATTTATTATTCACTTTTTCATCTATCATGTTGTCCTTCCAAGCAATTGTGAGAGCTAGAGAGTGCTTAATCAAGATCCATTCAGAAGTGTTGTTTGTAAAAGCATATTTAACACAGCTATAAATGTCACAATATTTAGAATGGTAAAAGAAAGCAGGACAGAATATTGAAGGAGTTCAGAAGAAGAAAGGATGAAGTATAGTGTTAAGAAAAGAGATAAAACAAAAAATAGTTACTATAACTAAGAGATTTAAAATGGAGTCAGGAAGTCATTTAGGAAGTTTCTCTTAGACATGTCTCAGCCAGATATCATAAACTGCTGATGTCTGCAAAACCAGTGTTCTGAGGACATCAGTCTGGATACAATGAAACAACTATAAGATAAAGAAATCAGTCAACTGTCTAACATAAATGACATGTGGGAAGCCCCAAGCATCCACTAAGCATAATTCTTCACAAACAACTTATAGAATCTTCTTTTTCTTTAAAAACCCTTGCTTAAAGTCCCAAGACAGGACACAGATTGGGTTACTTCCTGAATTTGTACTCCCCACATTACAATTGTAAGACCCCAGATAAATGCTTCTGATGCTTTACAGCTCAGTTTGTTATTTCTTGGTCTTTGAAAGGTAGTTCTGAGTTATTGGGCCAGGTATTGTGTTAAGTTCTAAAATAATGCAAGAGAGCTATAGACACCAAAGAGCTCAGTACAGAAAGATGGAGATAATAAATTGTTCTGATAAAACAAAGGACCTTTGGACTTACACAGACAAAAGACCTTCTCTCATGCTGAGGTCATTCCTAAAAGACTGCTCATTTTTTAGGTTCCTAATGATGTATTTTTGGGTAATTGCTACACTCTTTTTTTTTTTATCCTTCCTTGTGTGTGTGTGTGTGTGTGTGTGTGTGTGTGTGTGTGGAGTGGGGTGGGGTGTGCTACGGTAATAATTTTTGGAGGATTCCAACGGAAGAGTTACTTTGCTTCTACTATTTTAGAAGCACATTAACTCCTCCAGCAGCTTTTATAAAATAGTAGAAGCACATTAACTCTCAAAGCAGCTTCTGTGAACTTCATGACTCTTTCACTTGCTGCTAGGCCTCAGCTTGAGACATTCTCACTGTTTGGAACCACTTTTATTCCCATCCTGATAATTTTAACTCTTCCTAAAAGAAGCGATGTTAAGCTAATTTGTAAAGACTATCTTTCTTGGAAACTCCTGCAAGAATCCTGTTAGACTAAGTGTCCCTGCTTTGTTTATCCTGTAAACCATTTCTATGCACAACCAATTGGAATAATAGTGCTAATCTATAGTTTGCCTACTTCACTGTCAAATTGATTAATTTCTCAGAGCCTCAATTTCCTCACCCATAAAATGGGAATGCACACTCCTAACCTAAAAGGTGGCTGTAATAATTTAGTAATTACCTTTTACAAATGCTTGGTCACAGTAGATTCCCAAGAACTTTTAATTCTGTACTTTCTTCCCATAATTCAAAATGCCTAATAATGGAAATGTGTAAGGATAGGCTGGGAAGAAAGATTCTTTCTTGTCAATCTAAATCCTTCTCCAGTACCGCTGGGGGAATACCTATTAACTGACTGAGTTTTGCCAAATACTTGAATTACATTCCTGCTTCTCTTTAGACAAAAGAGCTGCCTGAGGGATACCACCTGGTTAACAACAGCCTTTTGCTGGGAGGAAGTTAATGAAGTCATAGCCTAATGCTCTTTCCAATAAGGAAGTCTGAGTTCCTACTGCCTTAAGGACCTGGCAATAAAAAGAGATGTTAAAAATAAAGAATTCAGGCTCATCCAAACTAGGCTTTTTTTATTCAAGAAAGAAGCCGAGGCAGGCTGTTCCAACCACAAGGCTCCCTCCTGGCTTCTGAAAAATCCTCAATAGTTCAAGATGTGCCATTGAGTATTCATTAGAGTTTAGCACTTTGTCTTAAGCTTGGTGGCCTTGAAAAGAGGGTGTACTCTGTAATTTGATATGGATGCAAACCCACTGGAAAACAATAGCTTGAGTCACCAGGGAAAATGATATCCTATCTAGCAAAAAGTCCTCTGTCATCTGCTTTGAGACTAGAAATGAGGTGGGAAGCAGTTTCTCAAATACTGTATATTACTGAGCAGATGTATAAGATTCAAAGGGAAAACGGTTGCCAGGGAGACAAGACACTCATGCCAAATCTGTTGCAAACTAATCATAAAATGTCTCCAGGGGGCATTGTATAGACACAAGCACAGACATGAACATAGTTGAGCCAGAGATCCAGATGTTGCCCTTGGAACTGGGAACCCATTTCGGAGGCTGGCATCTGCCTTTTGCCAAACAGAATGCGTGTGGCCACATCTGCTCACTGCAGAAAGTTAACACACACTAAAAGCAGAAGAAAGGTTGCCATAAAATAATGATTTGGCACCATGCATGGGGACAATACTAAATATTAAATAATTCTTTCTTTAACCCTGAGTACATTTCTGTGTTGCTCCTTCCTCACAACTCACCCATATCCTCTCTCTCTCAGCAATTTCCATTCTATTCATCTCAGAACAATCTTGTTTGCAAATCATACCTGAATTATTTACAGGCTATGTAAGTGCGTTTGACAGCAAAGGAGAAAGAAAGTTGGAATGTAGTAGTTCCTCCAATTAATCCAATAAAATACAGCTTTTACTTTACAGCTCTTAACGAAGACATGAGATACATTTGTATCAGAGACTCTGCCATTAAATTACTATCTTCCATAAAGAGTGTGGGTGACAACAAGGTATTTTCAAAGTGTTTCTTTTCACTTCGTCTACTCTCACTTGGAATGATGAGATTTTTGAACTATGAATTATGGTATTTTAAGATCTCATGAACTATTTTTATGACCAAAGAAAGGTTCAATGAAACATAATTTAAATGCATACTGATTCTGATGCTGCACATATGTCTAGAATTTCCATAGTTTATAAACTTCTTAACTTCTTAACTTATTTTGTATGCTATTCCTGACCTCTCTCTAGTAGGTAGTTAGAGCAGGTACTATTAATCCTTTATTTTTCTCAAGTTGAATACACTGAGGCCCAGAGAGGTTTAAAGATTTCTTAAAAGTCAAAGACGTAATGACAGAAAGACTTATGATGAGGCTATATTTGTGTATCGCTAATTGCAAATTCTTTGTGTTCTGCATTCAAAATAACTCTATCCATAGATATTTAGGAACAATGATCAAAACTTCTTCTTACTGCAAAGTGAATGGCAACTTTTGATTGGGACTATCGTATTAGGAACTACCAAATTGTATTAATTTTCTATTTCTGTGTAATACATAATGTAAGCTTAGCACCTTAAAACAACACACATTTATTAACTCACAGTTTCGGTGAGTCAGGATCTGAACACAATGGGATTCAACTCACAAAGCTGAAATCAAGGTGTCACACTCTTTTCTGGAGGCTGTGAGGATGAATCCCCTATATGCTCATTCAGATGGTGGGCAAAATTGAGTTCCTTACAGACGTAGGTCAGGGTAGAGGTACCCATTTCTTTACTGGCTAATAGCTGGAGGCTATCAAATTAAAACACACTAGAGATTAAAAGTACACT
Organism: Tamandua tetradactyla; assembly: GCF_023851605.1. Lineage (NCBI taxonomy): Eukaryota > Metazoa > Chordata > Mammalia > Pilosa > Myrmecophagidae > Tamandua > Tamandua tetradactyla. The sequence continues at coordinate 53,972,276 of NC_135342.1, read as the reverse complement.
AGAGGCATATTAACAGCAAATCTGAACAGGCAGAAGAAAGAATCAGCAAATATGAGACAAGACAATTGAAATCATACAATCAGAAGAAGAGATACAGAAAATAATAGAAAAATATCCAGGGTATGGACAAATAAGTAAAAAATATGGATAAAAATAAATAAATAATAAGGAGGAAAAAGGATAAAATAAATTGGGTAGATGGAAATATTAGTGGTCAATGAGAGGGGGGCAAAGGGGTATGGTATGTATGAGTTTTTCTTTTTCCTTTTTATTTCTTTTTCTCGAGTGATGCAAATGGTCTAAAAAATGATCGTGTGTGAATACACAACTATGTGATGATACTGTGAGCTGTTGATTGTACACCATGTATGGAATGCAGTATGTGAAGATTTAGCAACAAAAATATTTGAATGAAAAAGAGAAAATAAAAAAATAAGCCATATTATGGAGATTTGAGTAACAGCACAAAGCACACACAAATATGTATCACGGGAGAAGAGAAGGATAAAAGGGCAGAAAGAATAATTGAGGAAATAGTCACCCAAAACTTCCCAACTTCTGTGAAAGACATACATGCTCAAGAAGGACAACATATTCCAAACAGAATAAATCTGAAAAGGCCTACTTCTAGACACATATTAATCAGAATGTCAAATGCCAGAGATAAAGAGAGAATTGTGAAAGCAGCAAGAAAAAAAAAAAACATTCAGCACCTATAAGGGATCCCCAATAAGACTAAATGCCAATTTCTCTTCAGAAACCATGGAGGTGAGAAAGCATGAGTATGACATATTAAAGGTACTAAAAGAGAAAAACTATCAGTCAATAATTTTTAATCAAACAAAACCATCCTTCAGATATGAGAGAGATATTCATAGCTAAACAGAAACTGAGAAAGTTCGTCAAAAAAAAAAAAAAAATGACCTGCCTTAAAAAGAATTACTAAAGGGAGTCCTGCAGATTGAAGGGAAAAGAGGAGAGAGTGGTTTGGAGCAGAGTGTAGAAATGAAGAGCATCAGTAAGGGTAAAAAGGTAAATACAAAACCCAGGAGTATGGTATAATAAATATATAACTCAACTTTTAATTTCCACAAGAATCACAATACAACTGAACACGGAAAAAAAAATGTAGTTATTGATACCAGATGTGAAAAATATGAAGTGGTAAAGTGGAATCAAAACAACAAAGAAGGGAGATGGTGGTTATGAGAGCAGAGAATTTGTATACTATTAAAGTTAAATTGGTTATCTTTTCAAATTAATAGTTTATAATATAGGTTGTGTAAGGGGGGTGCAAGGGTAGTTCAGTGGTAGAATTCTCACTGCCATGAGGGAGACCTGGGTTTGATTCCCAACTCATGCACTTCCCAAACAAACAAAAAAACAAATCAAACAAAAAATTCAACAAATGGTGCTGCAATAAGGGGATATTCACGTGGGAAAACAATTAAATGTGGTCACATCCCACCATACAACATACAAAGAAAAAGAAAATATAGGTTGTGTTATATAAATTTGAAGGTAACCACAAAGAAAGTAATTTTAAAATGTACAGAATCAGAAATGAGAAAAGGATCAGTCAGAAGCATCACAAAAGATCCACTATATGAAAATGGAGATTGCAATAAAGGAAAAGAGAGAGAGAAAGAGAATGAGAATAGAAGATATTACATTTAAAAACCAAATTAATTATCCTTAATTTTCTGTGAGAGAGTGTGTAGAATTAGTATTCTCTCCTTTTTGGTAGAATTACCCAGTGAAACCACATCTGGACTTGAAGGAATTTTTTTTGGAAAGTTTTAACTACAAATTCCATTCCCTTAGTGTGCACACGACGCTATTCAGGTTATCTTCTTGAGTTACCTTTGGCAGTTTGTGCCTTTGTGTCCATTTCACTTACATAGCCAATTTTATAAGCATAAAATTGCTCACATTTCCCTATTGTCCTTTAACTGTCTGCAGTGATGTCCCCACTTTTATTCATGATATTAGTAGGTTGCATCTTTGCTCTGATTTTAGTTACCTCTTGCTTAAAACAATATACATGCATTGCTCCTGGTTTCTGCAGGTTGGAGTTTGGGCATGGCTTAGCTGAGTGCTCTGCCTCAGAGTCTCACAGGGCTGCGGCCAGGTCTTGGGCAGAGCTGGGGGTCTCATCTGAATGCTGGGCTGGCTGAGCACACTTCTGTCTAGCCTTGTTGTTGGCAGAATTCAGTTCCTTGAAGACTGTTGAACCAGTAGCTCCTAGCTGGCTCAGTGCCCTGCCGTGTGGGGCTCTCCACCACGGTGGGTTGTTACCTCAAAGCCCACAAACTGCGAAGGTAACTCAGAGTGTCTGTTTACAAGAAGGAAGGCACAATCCTTACACTATTAGGAAAAAGACATCCCAACCCCTTTGTCATAGGCTGTTGGGACTTGCTCAGATTTGGAGGGGGGTGGGAGGGAAACGAGATGAAGATAGTGCTGGCCACCTTAGAGTATGCCTGTCTGTGCTCTTTTTCAGTGTTATCCATCTTTTAAAGCAGCAGCTTATGTTTTCTTAGATTTTTTTCCTCCTATTTTTCTATTTCATCCATTTCTGCTCTTAATCTTTATGATTTCCCCTTTTCTCCTCACTTTGGGTTAAAATTACTTTTTCTAGTTTCAAACTAAATCTTAGATCTTTGATTTGAGAACTTTTCTTAAAAATAAGCATTTTAATGGTATAAACTTCCCTCTAAGCACTTCTTTATCTCAATCCTATACATTTTGATTTATTATGTTTTCATAAGATAACATTCAAATCAAAATATTTTCTAATTTCCTTTGTAAACTTCTTTTTTGATCTGTGAGTTTAGAGTTACATTGTTTAAGTTTCAAAAAAGTATTTTATGGCTCAAAATATGGTCTATTTTCTTGAATGTTCCACTTACACTTAAAAGGAATGTATATTCTATCGTGGGCTGGACTATTTCATGCTTAGTTGAGCTGACTGATAACGTTATCTAAGTCTACTGTGTTGGTCCCAATTCTCTGTCTGCTTGTTCCGTTACTTATTGGGAGAGGAGTTTTAAAGTCTCCAACTGTAATTTTTAATTTGTTTATTTTCCTTTTCACATCTTCAGCTTTTGCTTAATTTATCTGGAAGCTCTAATGTTTGACACCCATTTGGATTATGTTTTTTTTGTTGAATTGATCCTTTTATTATTATGAAATGTCCTTATTTATTTCTTGTAATGATCCTTGTTATAAAGTCTAATTGGTGTGATATTAATATAACTATTCAAGATTTCTGTTATTTTTATTTTCATGGTAGATCTTTTTCCATTATTTTACTTTATCAAATATATGTGTTTTTAATTTTTTTTTTTATAGACAGTGAAGTATTGGGTCTTGATGGGTTTTTTTTTTGCCTGGACAGGCCCCGGGAATCAAACCCTAGTCTCAGGCATGGCAGGCGAGAACTCTGCCATGGAGCTACTGGGTCTTGCTTTTATTATTTATCTGATAATTTCTGTCTTCTAATTCTTGTGTTTAGACCATTTGTATTTAATATAATTGTTGACATTGTTGGATTTGAGTTTACTATTTTATTATTTTCTACTTATCCCCTTTTGTTGTTTTTTGTTTGTTGTTTTTCTTTCACCGAATTTTGGAAATTTCTGGCCATTATCTTTTCAGATTTTTTTTTTAACCCTTGTTTCCTTCCCCACTGAAAAATCCACATGTTGGATATTTTCATACTGACTCACAAGTCCCTGAAGTGAGTGACTGATTATTTTTTTTCCATTTTCTTTTCTCTTTGTTTTTCAAATTTGATCATTGCTTGTGGTCTTCAGGATCATTGACTCCTTTATCATCTCTGTTTTGCTATTGAGCCCACCTTTGCTTTCAGATACTGTATTTTTCACTTCTGAAATTATGGATTCTTTTTGTAATTTCTGCTTTACTGCTGAAGACTATTCTTCTAGTCATTTCAAGTGTACTTACCTTTACCTCATGGAGCTTAGTTAAAATAGCAGCTATATAGTTTCTGAATATTCTAATATCCAAGGTCATCTTTTTATTCTTTTTCTAATTTCAAACTAAGATGGAATCTTAGTTCATATTGATTGGCATCTACTGATTGTGTTTTTCCTTAAAAACTGGTGACCTTTACTAGTTGTGTGTGTGGTGAATTGTTTCAGGTTGTACCCTGGACATTTTGAACATTATATTTTATAGGGTCTGGGTCCATTATATTCTGCTGGAAAATTTTAATTTTTTTTAGCAGACTGTCAGCCTAGTTATGTTCAGTCTGAATGTATCTTACCTCTGTTCAGTTTTCAGTCTTTGCTATGCTGCTTTGGATCTGTTCCATGCATGTGGCATTTGAATTAGTCAGAGACTTGTGCAGTGGTTTACATTTTTGTTCATTTCTCAAAGTCTCTGTCATGCTGCTTAGCGTTCTTCTCAGTCTTGGAAAAAAAAAAAAAAAAACCAAAGGACAAAATAGCTGAGATAAGTATCATCTTTATAGTAATAATAGTGAACATTAGTGGATTAAACTCCTCAATCAAAAGACACAGGTTGGCAGAATGGATTAAAAAAAGGTATAATCCAACTACGTGTTGTTTACAAGAGACTCTCCTTACACTCGAAGACACAAGTAGATTGAAAGTGAAGGGATGGAAAAAGTTATTCCAAGTAGGTAAAACAGAGCTGGGGTAGCTATACTAATATCTGATGAAATAAACTTTAAGTCAAGACCTGTTCTAACAGGCAAAGAAGGGCACTATGTTTCAATAAAAGGGACAATCCAACAAGAAGGAAAAGCAATCATAAATATTTCTGCAGCTAAACCAGAAATATTTCATGCCCCAAAATATAAGAGGTAAACACTAACAAAATGAAGGGAAAAATAGACAGCTCTACGTTCACAGTTGTAGACTTCAGTACATCACTGTTATCAATATACAGAGCATTTAGACATGATGATTAAGGACACGGGCAATGTAACTAATATAAATGAACCAGACCTAATAGACTTACACAGAACATTGCATCCTAAAACAACAGGATACACATTCTTCTCAATTACAAGTAAAGAGATTGAGGCAGTCATCAAATCCTAGCAAAAAAAAACCCCAGGACCAAATAGCATCATAAGTATATTCTACTAATCATTCAAAGAAGAATTAATACCAATCCTGCTCAAACTCTTCCAAAAAATTAAAGTGCAGGGGACTCAACCTAACTCACTCTATGAAGTGAACATCACCCTAATTCCAAAGCCAGATAAAGACACCATAAGAAAAGAAAATTCAGACCATTTTCTCTTATGAATATAGACGCAAAAGTCCCCTGAACAAAATTCTTACAAATTTAATCCAACAGCACATCAAAAGAATTATACACCACGATCAAGTGGGTTTTATCCCAGGTATGTAAGGATGATTCAACATAAGAAAATCAATTAATGTAATTCCCTGCATGAACAAAACAAAGGGGAAAACCACATGATCATCTCAATTAATTCAGAAAAGATATTTGACAAAATTCAGTGTCCTTTCTTTATGAAAACATTTCTAAGATAGGAATAGAAGGAACTTCCTCTGCATGATAAAGAACATATATGCAAAGCCCACAGCTAATATCATACCTAATGGCAAAAGCTTAAAAGCTTTATCTCTAATATATGGAACAAGACAAGGATTTCCACTATCACCATTGTTATTCAACATTTACCGGAAGTTCTTGACAGAACAATTAGTCAAGAAAAATAAATAAAAAGCAAGCAATTTGGAAAGAAAAAAGTAAAACTTTCAATGCTTGCAGATGACATGCTTTTATATGTAGAAAATCCCCAAAACTCTACATCATACTTACTAGAGCTAAGAAATGAATCCCACAAAGTGGTAGGATACAAGATAAGAAGCAAAACTCAGTATTGTTTCTATTCACTAGTAGTGAGTAAGCTGAAGAGGAAATAAAGAAAAAATTATATTTATGATACCAACTTATCAAATATCTAGGAATAAATTTATCCAAGGATAACAAAGGACTTGCACATGGAAAACTACAAAACATCACTAAAGGAAATCCTAAATAAATGGAAGGACATTCCAAGTTCATAGAATGGGAGATAAATATCATTAACATGTCAGCTCTACCCAAAATGATTTTCAGATTCAATGCAATCCCCATCAAAATTCCAACAGTCTACTTTGAAGAAATGGAAAAGCCAATTATCAAATTTATCTTGAAGGGTAAGAAATCCCAAATAGCCAAAAACATCTTTAAAAATAAGAATGAATTTGGAGGACTCTAACTTCATGACTTTAAAGAATTTTACAAAAATAGTATGGTCAAAACACTATGTTAGTGGCACAAGGATAGATATACTGATCAATGAAATCGAATTGAGAGATCAAAAATAGATTCTCATATCTGTGGCCAATTAACTTTTGACAAGACTGCCAAATCCACTCTATTGGGAAAGAATAGTCTTTTAAACAAATGGTGCTGTGAGAACTGAATATCCATATAAAAAATAATGAAAGAGGACCCCTATCTCATTTACAAAAATTAACTGAATGTGGACCAAAGATTTAAATATAAGAGACAGGGCAATAAGACTTCTAGTAGAAAATGTAGGGAGGCATCTTTAGGATCTTGTGCTAGGTAAAGGTTTCTCAGCCTACACCCAAAACACAAGCAATAAAGGGGAAAAAATGGATAAATGGGAATTGCTCAAAATTACAAGCTTTGGGCATCAAAGTATTTTGTCACAAAAGTGAAAAGACAACCCACTCAATGGTGTAAATATTTGGAAACCACATATCCAGTAAGGATTTTATATTCAGAACATACAAAGAAATTCTACAACTGAACAAGAAAAAGACCAATTTAAAAGTGGGCAAAATATGTGAATAGACATTTCTCCAAAAAGGATATATAAATAGCTAAAAAGTACATGATAAGATCCTCAACATCACAAGCTATTAGGGATATGCAAATCAAAACCACAATGAGTTTTTGTGTGATGGCTGACATTAAAAAAAAAAACAAAACAGGAAATTACAAGTGTTGGAGAGGATGTGGAAAAATAGGAGCTCTCATTCGCTGTAGGTGGGAATTTTAAAATAGTGACCTGCTGTAGAGGCATTTCCCAAGAAGCTAAATATAAAATTACCATATGACCCAGTAATCCTGTTACTAGGCGTATACCTAAAAGAATCAAAAGCAGAGACTCAAACAGATATTTGCACAAAAAATTCATAGCAGCATTATCCATAATTGCCAAAAGATGGAAGCAATGCAAATGTCCAATCAACCGATAATTAGATAAACAAATATAGTATATACATACAAAGGAATATTATTCATCTGTGAAAGGGAATGCAGTCCTGATGCATGCAACAATATAGATGAATCTTGAGAACATTAAGCTCAGTGAAATGAGCCAGGCTCAAAAGGAAAACATTTTATGATCTCACTAATATGAACTAATTATATTAAGACAACTTATCAAGTTAGACTCTAGAATATAGGTTACCTGGGGATAGGTTGGGGGCAAAGAATGGGGAGCTGATGCCTAATTTGTACAGAATTTCTATTTAGGTTGATTGTAAAGGTTTGAAAAAGGAGAGTGGTGATAGTAGCACATTATTGTGAGTGTAATTAACAGCACTGAATTATGTATGTGAATGTGGTTGAAAGGGAATGTTTGGGTCATGAATGTTACTAGAATAAAAGTTAGAAGATAAATCATGGGACTGTCTAACTCATTGAACCCTGTTGTGGACAATGGACTGGGGTTAATAGTACAAGTATAAGTTCTTTCCTGAATTATAACAAATGTATGATACTATCACAAGGTCTTCATAATAGAGTGATATATAGGAAAAAATATGCTTAATGTAAACTGTAGACTATACTTAATAGAATGATTTAATATTCTTTCATCAGTTATATTAAAGGAACCACACTAATACAAAGTGTCAACAATCGGTGGGTGTATGGGAATGCTGTTTTCATAAATATATTAAAAATGCATTACTATTACTACTATAGAGCATATGCTCTGGGATTTTTTGTTTTATGCTTTATATGAAGCATAATGAAAATTTCTTCTTTGAGTTCTGATTTTCTCCCTAAATGGAACATGTTCAAAACTGACATAGGAATGCCCATCTAATAGTACTAATAATACTTATATTGTTGGGGCTAATACTACTAATTTATGTGTCTTTGTCAAATGTCATCCCAGATGCTATAGATACAAAAATAGGCAAGCCTTTGTTTCAAGAAGCTTGCTGTTTGGAGAAGATGACAGGCAAATGTGATGTGAGTGGCAAAAGGTAGATGGAAATTTCTAAGTGTCCACAGAAGTAGCCACATGTGGGAGAATAGATGGGAGGAGTTAAGAAAGCTTCACAAAGGAGAGGGCATTCTGATGTGTCTGCAAAGATGACAGAAGTTCTTCCAACAGATTAGAAGAGGGACTCCTTGGCAGAGTAAGAAGAGCGGAAGTAACTGATTGCATTATAATACCTGAAAAATCAATTTGTAAGTTGTAACATTACACAGATGTTCTTACCATCATCTCAGGATTGTACTCCTATCCTATTGCGGTACAGCAATAGGCGCATAAGCACAAGTAGAGGCTCATGGAGAAGAAATGACTTGTACAGATTTTCAGAGCAAGTAAATTTTAGAGACTATAAGAATACTGTTTCATAATCTCCCATGAAATTAAAAAAAAAAAAATTCCATCTTTCCTGGCTATTGTGTTCTGGCTAATCACAAAGTTCCAAACCTGCATGCATGAATTACTGGATGTAGAGCACAAAGCACCTCGCATCTTGTTAGAAATCAACTAATTCATGCACCATCCCTTTCCTTCTTCTTTCTAAAAAGCTACCTTGTCACTATTCTCAGGTAAATGCTTCACGTGTTAAGCTATGATGCTATGAACATTTCCTCTTTCATCTCCTGGCCCACTGACAGACTCCATCCAATCTAAAGCTTTAAACCAATTATCCTGAGACATGACCTCGCCAGTCCATTGTTTCAAAACCTTTAATAGTTTATTATTTATAATAGCTACTATTTTTGAGAACTTATTGGGTGGCAACCTCCGGGCTGTTTCACATATATTACTTCATTTAATATTCAAAACAAGTCCCATGAATTGTTTTGATACTTTTATCATCTCTCTTTGTAGGTGATAGAGTAGAAGCAAACCCAGAGAGTGGAAATTTATTTACCCATTATAAAGAGGCAGGACCCCAATTCATAACTAGTCTATTTCCAATACTCATGCTCTTAACCCACAAACTTATGCTGCTTCCTCCTGCAAGCCAATAGCTGAAAAGTGAGAAATAGGAAATATGTATTGAATATCCAGAGTTAATGATGCAAGTGAGGAGCTCTAAACTTTGTCTTTTCTGGTTTGGGATGGGCCAGGGAAGATAAAAGTACATACACTAAAAATTAAACTTTTTGCAAATTAAGGAAATAGCATTCATTTCTAGAATTAAACCATTTTCTTTTATTCTTCTCCTTATTTATTTATTCATTTATTGGGGGTTTAATTTAGAGGCTTGCAATCCATTGCTTTGCCATCCTTGGTCAGAGTTATTTTAGGGAAAGGCGTCATCATTGCCATCAACAGCAGCAAATATGATCATTAGGCTTTAAATTGCCCTTATGTTCTTGGTCGTTTCCTAATGCGGTTGGATTTAAATTTGGTTATTACTTTACAAAGTGGAATGCATTAAATTTGCTCAAGTTCCACTATGGAGTGTTTACAGTGGAAAGCTGGATTACATAGTATTTGAACGAGAGCTAAAATGGGCATTTTCTTAGAATAAATAAAGGCTAGATTAAACTACTTCCCAAAATAAACAAAGTCTGAGAAAATCCCAATCAGTTTTAAGGTCAGAAAATAGATATTTGACATTTTATGCAAAACTTTTAATTACAAGGAACAGCTCTAATGACCCAGGTCATAGTCATGGCACCCATTGCCTAAGCATAACACCTGATGTCCAATTTTATTACACTGAAGTCCTTGGAAATGTTCAGAGCCAGTGAATACACAGCAATATGGACTAAAGGGTCATCTAAAATGGATACAATGAGGAGTCTTCTTGTTATACCAATAACTAGGTCTCGTTCTGCCATTTCCTAGAGCCTCCAATTAAGATATTATGTGGACCTTAAAGTTTCACCAATTAAAATTTCTCTTCTTCAACAGTGTGATGAAGTGTAACTATTCTCAAATTCTACTTTTTAACACAGATTCCTGGGCCCAACCCTCAGATATGCTATAGTTCTGGAAATAGGGCCCAGGCAGGGATGTCCCATGCATGAATGACATCCCTTAAATATGTTCAGTGCATCCCTAGCCAGGAATCCAGTTTTAATAAGCACCCTGGGTGAGTCTAATATGGCTGAGCTATGGACTATATGTTCAGAAACATATTCTTGAGAAAATGACAATGGTTTGCATTCAGAGTGACTTGGGTTTGAATGCTGGGATCTGCTAATTTAGAACTTCCAGAATTTGAGCAAGTTTCTTAACCCCTAAAGGCCTTGATTCCCTTGTTTAATAAAATAGGAATCAGAATATTTACCAGGTAGAAATGGTTTGAATATTAAGGTTAATGTATGTCTGTGTCAGTTTGAAGCTATTATGTATTCCAGAAAAGCCAGGTCCTTTAATCCTCATTCAGCATTGCTGGGTGGGATCTTTTTTGTTGTTTCCATGGAGATGTGACCTCCCCCAATTGTGGGTAGTAACTTTTGATTAGATAATTTTCATGGAGATGTGTCTCCACCCATTTGCTTACTGGAGTCCTTTAAGAAGGAACCATTTTGGGAAAAACTAGAGATGGCCAGAAACCACTGGAGATCCAGGGAAGCCTTATGAAATGAAAAGGGAAAGTTAGCAGACATTTTCATGTGCCCTCCCAGTGGAGAGAGAAACCACAGACATCATGCATCTTTTCTTTGGAGTTAATGTATCTTTCTCTGGATGCTTTAATTTGGACATTTTCCGTGCCTCCAAACTATAAACTTGCAACTTAATAAATTTCCTTTGTAAAAGCCATTTCTTTTCTGGTATATTGAATTCTGGCAGCTTACAAACTAGAACAGATTTGGTACCAGAGAAGTGGGGTGCTGCCACAGTTTACAAATATCAAACATGGTGGAGAAAACTTTTTAAATGGATAAGTAGAAGATTTTGGAAGAATTTGAGAGGCACTTGATAGAGAAGGCCTAGAGTTCTTTGCAGAGACTTTTGGTGGAAATGTGAACTCTAAAGTTACCTCTGATGAAGTTTTCAACAGAAATGAGGAACATGCCATTGCAAACTGGAAAGAAGGCAACCCTTGTTTTAAAGTGGCACAGAATCCTGCAAAAGTGTGTACTGCTGCTGAATGGAAGCTAGAATTTAAAAGTGACAACTCAGAATACTTAGTTAAGAAAATTTCCAAATTAAATGTAGAAAATACAGCCTGGTTTCTCCCTGCAGCGTATACTGAAATTTGAGCAAAGAGATAGGCTGAAAACTGAACCCTTGGATATAAAGAAACCAGAAATTGATGGTCTGGAAAATTCTGGGCTTCCAGAAACGGAGACCCCAGAGAATAGTGCCCCACATGAGGATTCCAACCAAGCATGGAACCAGTAAGCCATTTCAGAAAAAGCCAGGATTGGAGTTGGAGTTATCCAGGAAGAATTTGTGGGAAGTCTTATTGTCTGATGGTTATGATCCCAGCATACTGCATAGAAAACCAACAGTGCTACAGGATCTGCATAAATGGAACCACTGCCAGTCTGTACCACAAGGGACAGAAAAAGGGACAAATTAGAGGAAAAAATAACTTCAAAAGCAGAACCATGGAAACTAAGTTCTGAACTCAAGAAACCTCAGGCCAGGAGAGCAGACCCACCAAGCATTGGAACAGGGTGAGTTTACCCGGAAGGCAGAGGGGAGCCTTCCACTTTGGTGCTCAGGAGGAGTTGTACTGCCTCAGACCTTGAAGAGGGTGGAGTACATTCCTTGGGGATTGGGGAGATCCTGGCTGCCACCCCATTTTTCTGGAACGTGGGGATGAGCATGTGCCCTACAGATGGCAGAGAGCCCAGATATGGCCCTGATGTTTGAAGAGGTGAAGCTGAGAAAGAGGTGGTCTTCCAGTTTTCCCCCAGGTTGCATGTGGAGAGAGGTGGATGACTGTGTAGGCCCTTGGAAAGGGTGGGACTGCCACTTTCTAAAGCCCTGAGGATAAATGACGCTCAGACTTTGAAATCTAATGGTGTTTGTTCTGCTGGTTTTCAAAACTGTTTGGGGCCGGTGACCCCTGAATTCCTTCCAGTTTCTCCATATGGAAGTGGGAATGCGTATCCTATAACTGTCCCTCCTTTGTGTATTGACAGCATAATTTTTACTGAATTTTACAGGTCCAGAGCCAGAGGAGAATTTTTCCTTAGGACAGACCATGCCTGTAGCTGACTTCGCTGAAATTTTGTATTGTTTCTGACTTGTTTTGTACCTGTACTGTTACCGAAATGGTTTAAGGCTTTCTGATATTGTTATAGAATGAATATATTTTGCATTTGGAAAGAACATGTTTTTTGAGGTCCAAAGGGAGAAATATGCTGGTTTGACGCTATTATGCAGCCCAGCCACATCTTTTAATCCTCACTCAATATTGCTGTGTAGGGTCTTTTTATTGTTTCCATAGAGATGTGGCCCACCTAACTGTGAGTGGTAACTTTTGATTAGATGGTTTTCATGGGAATGTGCCTCCATCCATTCAAGGTGGGGTTATTTACTGGAGCACTTAAAGAGGGAACCATTTCGGGAAAAGCTACAGAGCCAACAGAGCCCGCACAGCCGGAGACCTTTGGAGATCTAAAGGAACACAGCTCTGGGGAAGTCTTATGAAATGAGAAGAGAAAGCTAGCAGATATCACCATGTGCCCTCTCAGCTGAGAGAAACTACAAACTTCATCATCCTTTTCTTTGGAGTTAAGCTATCTTTCTCTGGATTTTCACATTCTTAGAAATGTAACCTTGAAACTCAGTAAATTCCCTTGTTAAAAGCCATTCCTTTTCTGGTACATTGCATTCTGCAGCTTACAAACTAAAACAATGTCATCACCCATTATTGTGCTTACGCTTAGTAAATAACAAAATATTGCCTATTAAAAGAGTTTTTGTTGTTGTTAAGTTAACAAGATGAAAAATGAGGATTTTGACAAAAATAGTCAAATTCTATAGTACTTAACACACTTTCTTATTCAAGACAAAATGTTGTGTCCCTCATATCCTCATCCTTACTGATACTACACACACACATACACACACACACACACATACACAACATAAGCACACTTAAAAACTATATTTTGATTTCTAACAGGCTATAGATTCCACACTTTTTTGAAATAAGGAAACATTTGTAACAAGTCCACATACAAATTCTATGAACATCCATATGATATTAATTCCAATTTAGCATTCATTGATTGAGAAGCATTAATATGGTTATGAACTATTGGATCTCTTTTATAATTCTGCATCCACCTTGATTTGGGTAACTCCTACCCTTCCCATCTCCAAAAAGGGGGTCTATGACTCAGAGGCTGTGTATCTGTAACCTAAGCTGTAGCTTAAGAAAAATAAGTAGTAAAAGTTGGCTTTGAAAAAAAAGTAATTAAAAACATTTCCTCTGCTATATGATTTTTAAAGTCATAGTTAATTATCCTGACAAATTCATTTAGTTGGGTCAGTTTGACACAGCAAATAAATATTAAGAGCTCTGTAAAAGCCAAACTCAATATTAGTGGTCTGTGAATACCAGAGGGAATAAAAAAAAAACAAAACATGTTTTCAGTTCTTTTTGAGCAATCAGGCTAGAAAGAGATTCTGCTGCAAGCATATTTTAACAAACATTCATAGTAAAATATATTCATGATGACTGTGGCAAATTAATAAAGAATTTTGAGATGTAGCAAACAGAAGGAACAAATATAGTTTCGAAATGTCAGAAAGGAGGACTCCTTTATGAAATGACAAGATGAAGAGGAGTTAGGAAGTGCCTAATAGTTTTGTTGTTGGAAAAGCAGATTTATTTAGTAACCACCCAAAAAATCTCTTTTGTCATGATTCAAAAACAAAGAATGCGCCATGCAAATATTTCATAGCTTTTTGCTTTGTCTTTTGAAAATTCCACTACAAATTTTAGCATCCAAGCTTGATGAATAAGATGGAGGGCAGGCAAAAGATGCATATTTCCCTTGGACACAATAAGTCTATATGGTCTTACCCTGAAAATTTAAATGCAAATGAAGTAGGATTTTAGAAAGCTACTTCCATACTTAATAACATTCTATCTAGGGTGTTATCCAGGCATGTATCAAGTTCAATTTAACTGTAGTTATCCATTAAGATGAATGATATACCCTAATGGAGGGAAATCAGAAAAAATTTTACAAGGAGTCTAATATCACGTGTGTTCTGGCCCTCATTATTTTTATCTAAGTCAAGCTCTTTCAGTGCTCAATGGGGCTGCATATAAGTGAAGAATTTCTGACACCTTGAAATGGTAAAGTGTAATTTATACTGTTAGCATTTGCTGTTCAGGATGGAAGATCTCATTTTCAACTTGGGTTTACCTAAGTCTTAATTCTTTCCAAGTACCTGCAAAGCAAATGCTGATCTCCTTATGGTGGAACACAGGTAACATCACAATATAGCCCATGCTCCAACTATCTTCTTCTGCCTCTTATTTTATTCTGTGGGCACAAAGAAGCATACCTACATGGACACATTGATACTACATCATCATTTTCAAGTTTTCAAGTAAGCCATGACATTCCATTTTTTTAAGATCTTGGACATGGGTTTCCTGTGCCTGGAGTGACTTTATTGGCTCAGAGAATTCAGACTCATTTTTAAAACTTAGCTCATGTCCTCACTCCTCTAGTATTCCTTCTTTCACTCCACCAGAAGTTAGTCATACCGTCCTCTGTGCCAACTCTGTGCTAACTACGTATTTCTACTGTTTCATTAAACTGTTTCTGTCTATTCTTCTCAGAGCTGATTTTGAGGGCCTACAACCAATACAGCTAACCAGTGCCCCATCCTCTGCCCCTGCCGGGAAGGCTTCTGCTTGGACATTAATGTTCTGCAGTTGCATCTTAAAATACTTAATAATTTTATCTATGATTTTGTGCTTTGCAAGATGGGCTGGAAGCCTTGGTTAATGGGTGGCTTCCCACAGCCTGCAGCAGCCTCCAAGGAACAGATCTTCAGTTATCCACTCTCTCACCCAGCCCCTGGCATCCCAGACCAGCCCAGCTTCCCTCTCCCCATACCCACCTCACACTGCTACCATCCTCTGCTCCCTGTGGGTGTAGGGACAGTTATGTATGCATGCCCCAAAGCCTCTAGGGAGGAGCATGGAGATGGGGGTGACAACATCTCAGAGCATCTGGCATGGAGGGAGATACCTCTTGGTGGGGAGAAGCTATCTACCCCTATCCTGCTGCCAAGAGCTTCCTGGTACAGAGGTTTAAAGTAACTTGGAGGTTACAGACTGCCATGTGTTTGGGTGCCAGTTTCATGAAAAGGGAGATGCCTAGCTCAATTTCCCTAGACCTATACCTGGCTGGGATGCAGTGAATAGTTCCAGCAGCTAGCAGGAGAAGCAACTCCTTGGTGCCTGTGAGGGTAGGAATTCACCCCACAAGTATCCCCCATGCACTCAAACACTCCTTCTGCTGACTCATCTTAGGCAGGACCTCCCTTCCTCCTTCCAACTTTTCTCAGTCTATCTTATCTTTGTCTCTTCTGACCATTTGGAGACACCTCTCAGGGTAGAGTTAGGAAATTAGAATTGAGTAATTTCAATGATTCTGCATAAGAGTTCAATGCTCTGATATTTGCATTTAAAATTGACGTTGTACAACATCAAGAAAAATGGGAAAAACCATGCTAATAACTTAAGATTCTAACTCTTCATTACCTAAAATTGGATCCAATTGCACATTAAGAAAAGAAAAACAAACAAAAATATCATGTCAAGAAAGATTGACAATGGAAGAGAGAAAAAGATATCTCTATATACCTTTAATGGCACTTTTTTCCCTGCTTTTTGAACAAGAGATCCCTCATTTTCATTTTTTACTAGGCCCTGCAAATTACGCAGCCAGTCCTAATCCTATCTGAAACTGAGTTCCTTAAGATCAGGGGGCTGGGATTTTATATCCTATTACCCTGTACCCAGCGTAATATCTGGCATTTATCAGATATTCAATGAATATCACGTAAAATAATTTACATTAACAAAACTTGATTTATTATATGTGTATATACTATATTTATGTGAAATCCAGATATCTACAGGTTTGTTTATACATTTATATCATATACATTAGTAAAAATATATACTGTGATAAATACAATAGATAGAAAATATTTAGAAAACTTATTTCCCAACTATTTTTTCCTTTCAGTTGTCATTTTGTATTAAAAGACAGCTGTTTTAGTATCTTTGAATTTTAAATGTCATTATTCCAAATGCTAATTTGACCAATACCATATGAAACAGACTATAAAAAGTAACAATATCAGGCAAATAGATTCAGTGCAACATCTTTCAGAACATACCTTGTGTTAGCACATTCTTATGAGAATGAGTTATGTTTACACTAAACAGAACCCACTTATGAAAGTCTTGGAGTGACTTTTTCTCATTATTTATGCTTCGATTCCTTGTGAAAGCTAAGATGACCAAGGACACTATCACAATTTTGGTTGGTCTACTTTCCAAGTGTTTTACCTTTTTTTATACTGTGGCTAAAATGTAGACACAACAGTATCTGGTATTAGCAGATGTTTTTTTAATATGAATTCTCCGAGAACGTTAGGTTCTATGCAGTTTATATTTTTTCTGCAAACACATCTACTTAAAAAGTAAGAATGTGTTTAATAATGTATGTGTAAAGACACACAAGCTTACACAAGAAGACACAAACACATATCCACCCACACACAGACACAGACAGAGACACACATAGAGGCACACATACATAAAAACACATATATGCAAAGAGAAACATGGGTGCCTACACAGGCACATATACAGATGCACACAAACACACAAAAAAACTAAAACAATTAGCCTTTACAAATGCAAGCACACATAAATATAGACATATGCATGTATATACACACACTGACACATCATATACATATCAGAGAGACACAGATGTGTGTATACACACTCACATTCAGTTACATATCCACGCAGATACGTATCATGCACAGATGCCCAGTTCATATACACAAACTCATAGGTATACACAATACACAGGAATATATACACACACTCATAGACACACACAGACACATATATGCAGACCTAGATGCATACAGGCACACACACATCCACACATCCACACTTCCACTGCCTATACAAGAAAGCTACAACCCTACCTCACCCTCGGATAATTAAGCAACTTCAGTTAAGCATTGAATCAATGCCTTCTGAGCATATACTATGTGTCAGGTTCTGCCTGAATGTCATAAACCACATGAAGCGAGCATCACACTGACACGGATGAGTATATAAGCCTTTGTTTCATTTTCTTAAAGCACTGTACATTTAATATTGCAGAACTGTGGAAGCACTATGATGTGTTATATGAGTTCCGAGGAGATACTGACAACAACTTTAATTACTAACAAAAGAATAATAAGAACATTATTCTTATTTAAACCTTGATGGCTAAAAATGCTTTCAGAATATTCTCTGCTTGGTTATCCATCCTTAATTTTTTTTTTTTTTTTTATTAACGGAAAGAAAAAAAAAAAAGAAATTAACACAACATTTAGAAATCATACCGTTCTACATATGCACTCAGTAATTCTTAACATCATCACATAGATGCATGATCATTGTTTCTTAGTACATTTGTATCGGTTTAGAGGAATTAGCAACACAACAGAAAAAGATATAAAATGTTAATATAAAGAAAAGAAATAAAAGTAGTAGTAATAGTAAAAAACAACAACAACAAACAAACCAACAAGCAAACAAAAACAAAAAAAACCCTATAGCTCAGATGCAGCTTCATTCAGTGTTTTAACATGATTACTTTACAATTAGGTATTATTGTGCTGTCCATTTTTGAGTTTTTGTATCTAGTCCTGTTGCACAGTCTGTATCCCTTCACCTTCAATTACCCATTGTCTTACCCTGTTTCTAACTCCTGCTGAACTCTGTTACCAATGACATATTTCAAGTTTATTCTCGAATGTCCGTTCACATCAGTGGGACCATACAGTATTTGTCCTTTAGTTTTTGGCTGGATTCACTCAACATAATATTCTCTAGGTCCATCCATGTTATTACATGGTTCATAAGTTTATCTTGTCTTAAGGCTGCATAATATTCCATCGTATGTATATACCACAGTTTGTTTAGCCACTCTTCTGTTGATGGAGATTTTGGCTGTTTCCATCTCTTTGCAATTGTAAATAACGCTGCTATAAACATTGGTGTGCAAATGTCCGTTTGTGTCTTTGCCCTTAAGTCCTTTGAGTAGATACCTAGCAATGGTATTGCTGGGTCATATGGCAATTCTATATTCAGCTTTTTGAGGAACCGCCAAACTGCCTTCCACAGTGGTTGCACCCTTTGACATTCCCACCAACAGTGGATAAGTGTGCCTCTTTCTCTGCATCCTCTCCAGCACTTGTCATTTTCTGTTTTGTTGATAATGGCCATTCTGGTGGGTGTGAGATGATATCTCATTGTGGTTTTGATTTGCATTTCTCTAATGGCCAGGGACATTGAGCATCTCTTCATGTGCCTCTTGGCCATCCGTATTTCTTCTTCTGGTAGGTGTCTGTTTAAGTCTTTTTCCCATTTTGTAATTGGGTTGGCTGTCTTTTTGTTGTTGAGTTGAATAATCTCTTTATAAATTCTGGATACTAGACCTTTATCTGATATGTCGTTTCCAAATATTGTCTCCCATTGTGTAGGCTGTCTTTCTACTTTCTTGATGAAGTTCTCTGATGCACAAAAGTGTTTAATTTTGAGGAGCTCCCATTTATTTATTTCCTTCTTCAGTGTTCTTGCTTTAGGTTTAAGGTCCATAAAACCACCTCCAGTTGTAAGATCCATAAGATATCTCCCAACATTTTCCTCTATCTGTTTTATGGTCTTAGACCTAATGTTTAGATCTTTGATCCATTTTGAGTTAACTTTTGTATAGGGTGTGAGAGATGGGTCTTTTTTCATTCTTTTGCATATGGATATCCAGTTCCCTAGGCACCATTTATTGAAGAGACTGCTCTGTCCCAGGTGAGTTGGCTTGACTGCCTTATCAAAGATCAAATGTCCATAGATGAGAGGGTCTATATCTGAGCACTCTATTCGATTCCATTGGTCGATATATCTATCTTTGTGCCAATACCATGCTGTTTTGACCACTGTGGCTTCATAATATGCCTTAAAGTCAGGCAGCGTGAGACCTCCAGCTTCGTTTTTTTTCCTCAAGATGTTTTTAGCAATTCGGGGCACCCTGCCCTTCCAGATAAATTTGCTTATTGGTTTTTCTATTTCTGAAAAATAAGTTGTTGGGATTTTGATTGGTATTGCATTGAATCTGTAAATCAATTTAGGTAGGATTGACATCTTAACTATATTTAGTCTTCCAATCCATGAACACGGTATGCCCTTCCATCTATTTAGGTCTTCTGTGATTTCTTTTAACAGTTTTTTGTAGTTTTCTTTATATAGGTTTTTTGTCTCTTTGGTTAAATTTATTCCTAGGTATTTTATTCTTTTAGTTGTGATTGTAAATGGGATTTGTTTCTTGATTTCCGCCTCAGCTTCTTCATTACTAGTGTATAGAAAAGCTACAGATTTTTGAATGTTGATCTTGTAGCCTGCTACTTTGCTGTACTCATTTATTAGCTCTATTAATTTTGTTGTGGATTTTTCTGGGTTTTCTACATATAGTATCATATCGTCTGCAAACAGTGATAGTTTTACTTCTTCCTTTCCAATTTTGATGCCTTGTATTTCTTTTTCTTGCCTAATTGCTCTGGCTAGAACTTCCAACACAATGTTGAATAATAGTGGTGATAGTGGACATCCTTGTCTTGTTCCTGATCTTAGGGGGAAAGTTTTCAATTTTTCCCCATTGAGGATGATATTAGCTGTGGGTTTTTCATATATTCCCTCTATCATTTTAAGGAAGTTCCCTTGTATTCCTATCTTTTGAAGTGTTTTCAGCAGGAAAGAATGTTGAATCTTGTCAAATGCCTTCACTGCATCAATTGAGATGATCATGTGATTTTTCTGCTTTGATTTGTTGATATGGTGTATTACATTAATTGATTTTCTTATGTTGAACCATCCTTGCATACCTGGGATGAATCCTACTTGGTCATGATGTATAATTCTTTTAATGTGTTGTTGGATACGATTTGCTAGAATTTTATTGAGGATTTTTGCATCTGTATTCATTAGAGAGATTGGTCTGTAGTTTTCTTTTTTTGTAATATCTTTGCCTGGTTTTGGTATGAGGGTGATGTTGGCTTCATAGAATGAATTAGGTAGTTTTCCCTCCACTTCGATTATGTTGAAGAGTTTGAGGAGAGTAGGTACTAATTCTTTCTGGAATGTTTGATAGAATTCACATGTGAAGCCGTCTGGTCCTGGACTTTTCTTTTTAGGGAGGTTTTGAATAACTAATTCAATCTCTTTACTTGTGATTGGTTTGTTGAGGTCGTCTATTTCTTCTTGAGTCAAAGTTGGTTGTTCCTGTCTTTCCAGGAACCTGTCCATTTCTTCTAAATTGTTGTATTTATTAGCGTAAAGTTGTTCATAGTATCCTGTTATTACCTCCTTTATTTCTGTGAGGTCAGTAGTTATGTCTCCTCTTTCATTTCTAATCTTATTTATTTGCATCCTCTCTCTTCTTCTTTTTGTCAATCTTGCTAAGGGCCCATCAATCTTGTTGATTTTCTCATAGAACCAACTTCTGGTCTTATTGATTTTCTCTATTGTTTTCATGTTTTCAATTTCATTTATTTCTGCTCTAATCTTTGTTATTTCTTTCCTTTTGCTTGCTTTTGGATTAGTTTGCTGTTCTTTCTCCAGTTCTTCCAAGTGGACAGTTAATTCCTGCATTTTTGCCTTTTCTTCTTTTCTGATAAAGGCATTTAGGGCAATAAATTTCCCTCTTAGCACTGCCTTTGCTGCGTCCCATAAGTTTTGATATGTTGTGTCTTCATTTTCATTTGCCTCTAGGTATTTACTAATTTCTCTTGCAATTTCTTCTTTGACCCACTTGTTGTTTAAGAGTGTGTTGTTGAGCCTCCATGTATTTATGAATTTTCTGGCCCTCCGCCTATTATTGATTTCCAACTTCATTCCTTTATGATCCGAGAAAGTGTTGTGTATGATTTCAATATTTTTAAATTTGTTAAGACTTGCTTTGTGACCCAGCATATGGTCTATCTTTGAGAATGATCCATGAGCACTTGAAAAAAAGGTGTATCCTGCTGTTGTGGGATGTAATGTCCTATAAATGTCTGTTAAGTCAAGTTCATTTATAGTAATATTCAGGTTCTCTATTTCTTTATTGATCCTCTGTGTAGATGTTCTGTCCATTGATGAGAGTGGTGAATTGAAGTCTCAAACTATTATGGTATATGTGTCTATTTCCCTCTTCAGTGTTTGCAGTGTATTCCTCAAGTATTTTGGGGCATTCTGGTTCGGTGCGTAAATATTTATGATTGTTATGTCTTCTTGCTTAATTGTTCCTTTTAATAGTATATAGTGTCCTTCTTTGTCTCTTTTAACTGTTTTACATTTGAAGTCTAATTTGTTGGATATTAGTATAGCCACTCCTGCTCTTTTCTGGTTGTTGTTTGCATGAAATATCTTTTCCCAACCTTTCACTTTCAACCTATGTTTATCTTTGGGTCTAAGATGTGTTTCCTGTAGACAGCATATAGAAGGATCCTGTTTTTTAATCCATTCTGCCAGTCTATGTCTTTTAATTGGGGAATTCAGTCCATTGACATTTAGAGTTATTACTGTTTGGATAATATTTTCCTCTACCATTTTGCCTTTTGTATTATATATATCATATCTGACTTTCCTTCTTTCTACACTTTTCTCCATGTCTCTCTCTTCTGTCTTTTTGTATCTGACTCTAGTGCTTCCTTTAGTATTTCTTGCAGAGCTGGTCTCTTGGTCACAAATTCTCTCAGTGACTTTTTGTCTGAGAATGTTTTAATTTCTCCCTCATTTTTGAAGGACAATTTTGCTGGATATAGGAGTCTTGGCTGGCAGTTTTTCTCTTTTAGTAACTTAAATATATCATCCCACTGTCTTCTAGCTTCCATGGTTTCTGCTGAGAAATCTACACATAGTCTTATTGGGTTTCCCTTGTATGTGACGGATTGTTTTTCTCTCGCTGCCTTCAAGATCCTCTCTTTCTCTTTGACCTCTGACATTCTAACTAGTAAGTGTCTTGGGGAACGCCTATTTGTGTCTAATCTCTTTGGGGTGTGCTGCACTTCTTGGATCTGTAATTTTAGGTCTTTCATAAGAGTTGGGAAATTTTCAGTGATAATTTCTTCCATTAGTTTTTCTCCTCCTTTTCCCTTCTCTTCTCCTTCTGGGATACCCACTACACGTATATTTGTACGGTTCACATTGTCCTTGAGTTCCCTGATACCTTGTTCAAATTTTTCCATTCTTTTCCGGATAGTTTCTGTTTCTTTTTGGAATTCAGATGTTTCATCCTCCAAATCACTAATTCTATCTTCTGTTTCTTTAAATCTGTCATTGTAGGTATCCATTGTTTTTTCCATCTTTTCTACTTTATCTTTCACTTCCATAAGTTCTGTGATTTGTTTTTTCAGTTTTTCTATTTCTTCTTTATGTTCAGCCCATGTCTTCTTCATGTCCTCCCTCAATTTATTGATTTCGTTTTTGAAGAGGTTTTCCATTTCTGTTCGTATATTCAGCATTAGTTGTTTCAGCTCCTGTATCTCATTTGAACTATTGGTTTCTTCGTTTGACTGGGCCATATGTTCAATTTTCTGAGCGTGATCCGTTATCTTCTGCTGGCGTCTGGGCATTTAGTCAGATTTCCCCGGGTGTTCAGCCCCACAGGTTGAAAGATTTTTCTGTGCAATCTCTGGGTTCTGTTCTTCCTATCCTGCCCAGTAGGTGGCGCTCGTGGCACACGCCTGTCTGTGGGTTCCACCAGCGAAAGTTGCTGTGGGTCCCTCAACTCTGGAAAACTCTCGCCGTAGGGGAGGTTCGGCAACCAAAGCGTCTTGGAATACTGCCAGCCGGCCCGGGGTTCGAAACCCGGGGAGGGTCGCCGGCCGTCGCAGCACAGGAGAGCGTCCGGCCAAATTAGCCAGTCGGCCCGGGGCACCAAGCGTGGCGGGAGGGCGCCAGCTGTCACAGCCCGGGAGAGTACACTGTTCCCAGCTGACGGGGGAGTCACGTGTTTGGAAGGGATCCCCCGGTCACTGTTCTCCGCAGTCTGGGGATTTCCGACCCAACTATCTCAGTTGTTCCGGGGGGCCTCGTGTGGTGGGGGCACCAGCCGCCACGGCCTAAGGGGACTGCCTGTCCAATTCTACCAGCTGGCACAGGAAGGTGGAAGGGAGGGACTCCGGTCGCTTGCCGTCCCACCCAGGAAAGCCCGTGCCCCTTGGTGATCTCACCGGAGCTGGTTCTCCCAGATAGTCAGCCGTTCCAGGATGGGGTACGCTGTCCCTTTGATCTCCCTCGTGGTTCCGGGAGCTGCTCTGTATTATCTTCACTCCCCCAGTATCTGTTCTGGAGGAGGAAAGGTGAGGGCGGCAAGGCTGTCGAGGCTGGTGGCGGAGGAGCACGGTGAAGGCGGGGGAAGAGGGCACCGTGATGGTTGGAGAGCAGCCGGAGCAGGAGGGGAAAGAGAGGGGAGAAGCAGGGCGGGCGGCTCGGCTGCTGCGGGGGCGTGGGCGCCGCGCGGCGGGCCGGCGGAGAAAGAGAGGGGAGAAGCAGGGCGGGCGGCTCGGCTGCTGCCCATCCTTAATTTTTATGTAGAAGATCTAACAGTAAAAGTACTTCTTTTCCATCTTTTTCCTTACAAGCTTTGCCAACCTGCCTTTTACATCACACACACACACACACACACACACACACACCTGATTCTTTTTTTCAGTACCCATAGGAGTCTCATTTACCTGATAAAAAGTTAAATGCTACCTGTGTGTCAGACACATCCTTACTTTTGAGGCTGTCCTGACCATTAAATGAGGAAGTAGGATTGCATTATCGGGCTGGTGTAATGGGTGGGAAAATCAAAACACAAAGATTTCATATCTGTGCTTTCCTCCTCCTACCTTTTCAGGCTAATCACCTCTCATAATTTATCCCAGCCTCACCTCCTGCCTCCACTTACAAATATACAGTCCTGTATCTATCTGCAATTCTGTCCCACTCGGAGTCTTAGAGAACATATGAGCCAACCACAAATGGCTCTTTTCTCTGTTTTAAGTTTTCTGCCACCTTTAAACCTGCCACTTATTTCAAGACTCAGCCAAAATGCCTAAAATGCTTCCACTTCTATGAAAATCTCTCTGGCTCAACACAGGCAAGTTTGGGCTCTTTAGCCTCTAGTGATATTTCTCTGTATTATAATTTTGCCTATCATGGAAGCTTCTTTCCTTCTAGAAATTGTTCGTGCCCATTATTGTCCTCAATAATTTGAAATCAAAGGCATGTAATGGTATGTATTTAACATATATATTAAGTGAACAAACGGAATACCCAAGGTCAACAAGTATGTATTTCAAGCTTGCATGTTATTATAGTATTGTTTTGTTTTGTTTTTACTGTATCAGAGCAGACTTGATATCACATTATTGAATTGGCTTCTTCTTTTTTCAACTGATATTTTTTCTCTACTAAAAGGGACTTGCTGTTACCAAAAGACAGAGTTGTAAATCTCATAATAATTCTCCACATGCCATAGGACCTTGTGACAAGGTCCTGGATCACATGTAATATATTGACCTTTACTGAATCTATCTGAACATCTACAGAAAGTGTCCAGAGAAGTAGAACAAATTGAAGTAGAATTCTATTCATTAAATTCTAACATACATTTTGAGGACCTATTAGAATTGTATTTAGTTTGGCATTTTCCTGCTTTCCTTCACAAATAATGATTGCTTACTCATGTTAGTGCATAAATAAAAAGAAGTATTAAAAGGTAAAATAGGGACTCTTTTTTTTCCTTGCCCAAACACTTACAAATCCTGAACTATATCTTCAGATTCAATCTATTGCTTTAACTTTAATGAGAGACACAGTTTGAGACCACTGATAAATTTAAATGATTTCTCTCCAGTGGTTATATCTTGACCTGGGTAGCCTTATCACCCAAAATAAACCTATAACTCACCCTCTACCCATATTAAAACTATTGGCATGAGACTCAAGACAGACCACTGATGCCCCATTGTCTCTGGTTAGAATAAGTCTACCTGTTGTAGGGAAAACTGCTTTGCTTTCTGAATCTGTTTTGAAGGGAGAGAAGTGATCAAAAGTAGGAAAGAGTGAGAAGAAAAAGAAATAAGAGAATGACAAAGGTGTCATTTTGGTCTCCCTGATGTACCATTTTGGTCATGGTAACAGAAATCATCTCTATCTAGCGCCTTGTTACTCAAAGTTAGGAGTTCTCTTTAGAAAAGCAGAATCCCAGACTGTACTCCAGACCTACTGAACAAGAATCTGCATTAACAACAAAAATCCCAAGTGATCCATATGCACAAGAAAGATTGAGAGGTACTGATATGGCTGCATTCCATCTCTGCTCTCTGTTAAAGTCACCGGGACTTTTTTTTCAAACTTCCATAAACTTTTCACTATAGGATGTTGGCAAGTGCTGTTCACCTTGTGTGGAAAATTCTTTCCCCCTTTTCATCTTTCTTAAAACTTGAGCTCTCAGTTCAGGTGTACTTTTCTCAGATGTTTTCTGAGTAGGTTAAAGACCTTATGCCACATGTTTTTATATGGGAAACTTTCAATTAAATGTGATGCATATAAGCTTCATGGCATTTTAATAATGACTGTTTTTTTTCTCATCTTTGTATTTGTAGTAACTAGATTGGCTTATACTGCATTCTCAATATATACTTGTTGAATGGATGAGTTAACGAATATATGAGTGATGGGAATTTTTACAGGTAAATATACTGAGGCTAAGAAAGTTAAATGATTAGCCTAAAGTCATCTGAGATGTGGTAGACATGAGTTTATAATCCAGATTACAGCCCTGATATCTAATGACAAGTAACTTTAAATTATTATGTCCCCTACATTTGTTCACCCATGATGAGAAAATTAGAAAATCAAAGAGATGGCCAGATGGGAAACCACAACCTTGAAAATCTGTAGAAGTGAGAGGAACTTTTTCTAAAATATCTTCTTTTCTGCAGAAAGACCAGTGAATATCCTGCTGCTGAGTGGGTGGCTTGGACAGCACAAGCATATCCATTATCAAGTGATGACACTTTTGTGTGGATGCCAGATTCTTTGGCTGCAGGAAAAATAAAATGTGATGGATCAAAGTGAGACTGAAGCAGCTGATCAGCTTCTGACTGGGAAGTCCCCTGCAAGTAGGAACCCAGGTAATCATCCAATATCTGCTCCATCCCTGGTAGACCTCCCAGTTATGGCATGAGTTCAATTTATCAAAATCAATGTCATGACATTTTCTTTAGAGTTTCAGTACAATCCTTATGATTGGAAGGTTTTTATCAGTAGAGTAATTTAGGGAGGGTCTCATGCGAATTCAAAGTAATTGCAATTCTGGCATGTCCTTGGCATAAAGTGGATGCCAGGGGGATGAAGTTCTTTTATTTTTTTCAGCTCATCGGAACAACTCCTACACTGTTAAGCTTTCCAACTGATCCTGAGACATCAAAATGTAACACCTCCTAAGAATTATTTCCAAGAATTCCTGCACTTAATATAGACAACAAACCAGGCAGTTTCACCTTGCCTATATTACACTCCCATTTCCCGAACTGTTGATTATTGCCCTTGCTTCTAAATTGTTATTTTGCTTCATAATAATAGTCATGTGTTTGTGTTTATTTAAACTCAGATATTGTGTCTATAATACTGTCTTAAAAGCTTTCTTCAGGCATGATAGAAGAATACACGATATTTTTACTCATGTGTAGGTAATTAAACTGTATTTAATAAGATAGCTGTGTAATTACAATATAATGAGATGTACCTCTGGAGGGTATGGACTGCCTTTGGATACTTTAAATAAAGGCCTCGAAAGATCATCCCAGATCCAGATCTTTCCTGGCGCCAGACTACTTCTTCTTTGTGTGTTGTCTCATTTCTGTCCCCATACCATTCCCCTTTAACTTTGGGACAACCCCTTAAGTCCACTTACATCCCCCGAGCACCCATTGCTTATCTCTATTCTTGTATTTATAGAAACAGAAAATCGCAAGGCTCTGAATTGTTTGGTGTGCATTAAATATATCGATAGAATTGATCGCTCTTAATTCATCTCTATAATCTACTATCTAACACTGTGTGTTCCATTCAGAGATCCTCAGCAAATGTTGAACGCATTGGTTCATTTGAATAATGCAAAACAAGCTTAAAGTGTCATTTTCTTTGAAATGGAACTCAAAATAGGATTAACTTTGTCATCCCTCAGAAATGAAGCCATTTCTAATATGCCTTCAGTGAACAAGAAGAGAAAAAAAAAGAAGCATTTTGCAAATTACAATAACTTGACAGCTGCTCACTAAACAATACCATATTAATTTTCAACGTTCTGCACATGGCTGAGTGGAAGATCCCTTAATCCCAGGTCCCATTTTCTATTTGCCTCATTGTCTCTGTCCCCTCATTGTATCAGTTGCTGAAATCACCAGCGGCTGTATACTCCCTTACACCTTATAATTGCCAGAAAAGTCACAGACTAGGTTAATGCACTTCTCCTTCCCAGAGGTATGTTACAATGGATTTAAGTTCTTTATTTTGAGAGATTGACTTTGAGAAATCCCCTCCCTTATCAGTTACTACCAGAAAAATAGAACCTTCCAGGAGTGACAGTAAACTAACCACATTTTCTTGAGTTCTACAGGCATAATAACTTCTAAAAGGATTGAGATTAATTTAGGCATTTATGAATAGGTGCAATCAGATGACCCTACATGGTAGAGCCAATGAGACAGTGTGTCAGAGGTTTAAATTACTGGCTCCCAAAGACCTGCATTTCAGGAACTTTTCTGAGCAAATTCTCTAAGCTTTAGTCATGCCACTGTGATTCTTTTGTTCTTGGCTTACAGTTTCTAACAAATGATTGCCTTCGAAGGAAAGCCAAAGGAGAGTCTTTCATGAAGAGGCTCTTTGCTTTTCAAAAAAACCAAACAAACTGTATTATCTATTTTTCAAAGCCTAATAGCCTGTTTAGGAAAACTAAAGATATCTTCCAAATACAGAGAATGAGTGGCACAAAATATGGCCTAGATAGAGGAGAGGAATCGTGATTGCAATTGTGCTAGCATCTCGGTAATGTGTCCACTCTGATCCAATAATAAATAAAAGGATTGGGACAATTCATATATTTTGCTGTACAAAGCTGTTATTTATTTATTTGGCTCTCTGACAAAATGCAAATAACAATAGGCATTTGAGAAATCATTGGCAGAGTATGTCAGGAGCCCTGTTTCTAGGAATAATTATATGGCTGGAAAAGCATGGTCCAAAAGATACTCTGATGAACACATTCTCCCTAAAAGCTAAATGGTTCCTCCAGCCCTTAGGAAGGACTTCACCTTGGGATTAATGAAATATCAGAACAGAAGTGACCTCAAGCAGCATGCCATGACATAGAGGCCAAAATGACAAAGTCTGAGGCAAGCTCTTTGTGAGTCCATTTCCTGAGATGCTCTGATTTCTTTGTTAGGGTTGCTTGTTCTCAGCACTCAAAAGAATAAAAGAAATAAGGATAAATAAGGATAAATAAGGATAAAAGAAATATTATTTAGTATTCAAGTTTTGAATGCTGTACAGAGAAACTATGAAAAAATAAACCGAGTCAGGAGGAACCTAACCTGACTATTACAGTGAGAAGAAGTGGCAAAAAAATCAAAAAGGAAGAAGGAAATAATTATTAGCTCAGTCTTTTGCATAAATGTATTAACTGATAAAATCTAGATTGTAGCTTTACTTCAGAAATATGTACATATGTGTATATACGTGTCTATGTTTATATATGCTTGGAAATACATATATGGTGGTAAACAGAATTGTGTATCCCAGTTTGAACATGTTCTTGGTTTGCATTCTGGTGGGTGTAGACCCATTGTAAATAGGATCTCTTGTAGTTATTACTTCAGTCAAGAGGTGGCCAACTGAATCACGTCAGACTTTCTTCAGGATCGCTGGAGTCCTTTAAAAGAAGAGAAGAATTAAAGTCATCTGGAGAGAGAAGCCATGAGATGCAGCCACAAGTCAAAGTAACTCAGAGGAGAAAGGAGATGACATAATCATGTGCAATGCCATGTGATGGAAAGCTAAAGAACCTCAAAGATTGCTGGCCAGCTAGAATATACTGACCCTTGGAGGAAGCAAGCCATCTAGCCTCTGAAACCATGAGCCAATAAATTTCTGTTATTAAACCAACCCATTCATTTTCAGTTATTTGTTTTTAGCCAATAGGAAACTAAGGAAAAAAATACATATATATATGTACCTACACATGTGATATTTGAAGGAGTTCCAAAATAATAAATAAAGTGTACATTTGTGCATTGCCCTTTATGTTTAAAGATCTGATTCCAGCCTCCTTCAGCTTTCCCAGCCTCAATTGTCACTCTCCAGCATGAGCTTTTGTACTTGAACATTTGGGTCATATGGAGCCATCAAAGCTAAAAGAAACCATTTGAAGTCCTGGTTGTGCATTTGTACCTCTTATTATGGTTTCCTCTCTCATAATGCCTTACCTTATCCAGCAGGAAGCTTTCACTTATCCTTCATGAATCAAATAAAACGCCACTTACTTTAGAAAACCACCAGTGACCCCTTCACCCTGTTAGGAACGTTATTCTCCTTGGTTCTCAAGCGCATCATTCACACTTTTACGCAAGTATTTATCACATCTCTGGAACTATTTATTTCTCTAGAATTGTAACCACAATAGACTGGGAGACACCGGAAGGCAGGCAGTATAAATATTGTAGATTTTCTTAATCCTAAATGCCTATCAAAAATCCTAGAATGTAGTCACATTCCACAAATACTTGCTGTATGAACGGATTGTTACTTAGGTGATTTTCCATTTGGGATTTTTGAGCCACTCCTTTATTATAAACTCATTTCCCCATATTTTAGTTTATCCCACGCTACTCACCGACCTGAACTTTTGCCAAGAATTGTAAGATGTGGTCATGATTTGTATGAGTCCAAAATGCCTTTGCCTACACAGTTGTTCAGGGCTGAACACGCATAGCCTTCAAAGATGTCGTATAGTTTTAATTCTTCATCGTCGACAATACTGGACTGCATCCAGAAATAGAAACAAAAGAAATTGTGTCTCCTCTAGAGAAGACCACAGGTTTAGTTGTATTTAGAAATGTTCATCAAAACTTTCATTTTTTCAGTCGCTTGGCTTTTGCAGTCCTTCTACTGTAACAATCTATACTATGCTCAGTTTCCTTGATAGCTTCATATTATATTCTTCTGGGAAGATAGCAAACACTTTTTGTCTTATATTGAATAGTTATAGAGTCTATTATCTGAGATGGCAAAGCAGAAAGAACATTTAGAGGGCCCTTATGATAGAATTCCAAGCAAGTAAGTTTGAGATTGATCAAGGAATGCTATTGCAATGGAGTTATTGAAGATGTTTTCATTTATTTCTCCATATAGACTATGTTCTTAGGACTGTAAACATATTAGATGAAGATAAAATACTCCCTTGTAGAAAAAAAGCATATTGTCACAATAGCCATATAGAGCCTATCCTTTTGAACTTGGGTGTTTTTGTACATTAAAAGCAAAATCCAGTGAGGTACAAAGGTAGTGCAGTGGCAGATTTCTCGCCTGCCATGCGGGAGACCCAGGCTCGATTCCTGGTCCATGTACTTTCCAAACAAACAAACAAAGAAATAAAAACCAAACAAACAAACGAAAATTCAGCAAACGGTGCTGCAATAACGGGATACTCACACGGAAAAGGAACGAAATGTGAGCCCTGCCACACAGCATACAAAAAAAAAAAAAGGTAAACATATGGATGAACAAATATTTAATTTGTGATACATATCTCTCCATATTTATCTTAACTCTTCTCCTAATTTTCACACATGATGGAACTGGGTATTTTATTGAATTAAAAAATTTAGAATGCCCACTTCATTAAGTCTAAGTAGTCTAATGATACGCTTTATTAATTAGTCTTCTCTCTTTTTTTCCCTGATGACTTTTCATCCAGCACATCAAAAACAGTTCTGGTGAAAGGAAATACACCGAACAGGAAACTCTGGGATTAATTCATGGTCTCTCACTATTGTCACAAAAATTTCCTCATATGCATTTGATATCCTGTACTTTGACTAAAATTACCCAATATTTCTTCTGCTTCTTAATTGTTGCCATTACACCTTAACTCCTGTGTTTAATATCAGTGAAATTCTGTGCTTCAGCAACAGCATCATTTGAAGTAATTAAGGTTTCTGTGGTTTCATGCTGCAACGACTGGTGGTTGCATAAGAGGCTAAACAGTTTGCTAAGAAAAGATGTAAGAAGCATTTTTTAAAAACCTTATGTTTGTCTAAAGACAAATTTTTTTTAAGGCACAATCAATGAGCATGCTCAGTTTGAGAAATGCATTATCTTCTGGCTTTTGGAGAGAGTTGATAATTGTTCATCTTCACCTCTTTATTCGAAAATACTGGGGAACCAGAGATAGAGTACCCCTGGGTACTTATCTCAATAAGTCATGTCAACAATAGCAGGGAACAGTGGAAAAAGTGAGGCCCTTGAATTCAAACAGAGCTGGGTTTTAGTTATAGACACATTACATAAAGCTACAATGCAGGCTGATCATTTTATTTAGTTTTAAAATTCTATGCTTTGGCTTTCTCTTCTACAGCATAATAGCAATGAAATACAAATAGCATAATTCATGTAAAATAACTAATTAATTACTTGGCATGTGATTGATGTTCAATAAATATTGAATCCCTTTAACCTTAACTTTCTACAGTTGTTGATTGTTTTGTACATTTATCTTTTCATGCATCCATACTTTCATTCTTCTGTTACTTCATCTAACCATTGAACTGAAAAACCTATTATTCCACAGTTTTGTTTTCCCCCATCCTTCAATCCACATATATACTGAACATGTTTTATGCCATAAACAACTTTGTAAAGTACTGAGGATATAGGGAGTGAATGAGAGATTATTCCTGCCCTTAAGAAAATCCCAGCTTGATGAGGATGACCTCAATATGATTCATAAATAGGAACAATACTTCCATTATGAGACAGAAATGAATAAAGTGCTAATGAATATAAATGAGAGTAGCTGTCAGGAACACAGTAAGCATTTGATAAATTTAAGCCCATGATTTTGTAGCCCATGAGCTTTGCTAAACACTTTCCCTAATAAGGTATCTCATTTCATTCTCACAACAATAATTGCTCGTTTCAAATTGTGCTCATTTTAGCAATAAAGAGACTGAAACTTAAATAAATGATGCTATATGGCCAAAATCAAATCATAAGTGGTAGAGCTCGGACTTGATCTTAAATCTAGTTCCAATTACCTCTATACTATGTTGTGTTCACACAGTGAAGCCTCAGGGCAGATATTCAGAGCGTACTGGCATCAGATTGAAGAAAAACACAGTTGTGGTCTCCAAATTCTATTTACATTTTCCCATTTCGTGTTTATATTTTCAAGCATATTGAAAAAGCAGAACTGGGATAAATAATAATTAATGGCAGCTTACTTCCATGAGGAAAGTCATGAAGTTCCTGAGAGCAGTGATTAGACACCTGAACCACAGAAACTAAGAGGCCAACTCAGGGATATTAGTACCATAAATATAATATACCATAGTACACATGTACATGGGATTGGTCCTTTTGCTAACAATGGATATGCTTTTACTATACTGTGAGCATATCCTAACTGTATTTTATCAAGCTGCAGGAGTTCAGATAAGCAATGTTTTGTGTGTGATGGTATTTTGGGCATGAGCAATGACTTGTATGGGGGGTAATGAGACTGAACGATGTGTTCAACACGATTTCAGCCAGGATCTGTTTGGGGAATTTTCTCAAATAAAAGCAATTGATTTCAATGTTTTCTCTCTGTCTTATTTTCTATTGAAAGTCATCCTTTGATCTTCCTTTCTTCCTTACATTCTTCCATCCTTTCTTCTTTCCATCCTTCCTTCCCTAATAATTACATTCAGTGGCCATTAGATGGGGTTAAACAAGTTAGGCATCTTCATAAGAGGATCAGAGACTGAGAGGCATAAAGGGAGCACCCATTTATAGATGAGTAGGAGTCAAGGGGTGGGGGCAAGGATGACAGTAGTGGCCTTGCACAGGAACTCAGAGTTCAAATGAATCATGGTGGGCATGCATGCACAGGTGTAGTTAGTACAGAGAATCCCAGGACAGGATGTTGGAGCTCAAACTTTGTGAAAAAGCCTGCCAGACACCACCTTGATCAAGTGATCAGAGTTAACATCTTCATAATTGGGGCAGAATAAAATTGTTTACTGCTGATGAGAGGTCATGACAAGAACAGCATCATTTCTATCATGTTTCTGCCCCAAAACATTGTAGAACCCGAGTCTAACCATAAAGAAACACTAGATAAACCCAAATTGAGGGACCATCTATAAAATAACTGACATATAATATTCAAAAAGGGATTAAATAAACATGACAACTAAATGTATTGCTTGATTTTAAACTGGATCTTTGGGCTATAAACATGTTTGGGGGGCAATTAGTAAAATTTTAATCTGCTGTTAAAATAGGGATTGAAAGTCCAATCCCTAAAGTATCATACATAGCTGAGATCAAATTCAGGCCCATTCCTTACAAGCTACATGATATGGAAAAGTTATTTAACTTACACATATTTGCTTGATGCTTCATGCAGATAGTAAAATCCCTCAGAGATTTTTTTGAGGATAAAGTTATAATGCATACAAGTGATTAGAAAAGTACTTGACACATAAAGGTAATAAATCAGTTTACTGTGCCAGTTTATTTGTGCCAGTCTGAATCCATTGTGTACCCCTGAAAAAGCCAAGTTATTTAATCCTCATTCAATATGCAATCTTTTTCATTGATTCCATGGAGCTGTGACCCAACCAAGTGTGGATGCTAACTGTTGATTAGATGGTTTCCATTCAAGTGGGGTTGCTCACTGGTGCCCTTTAAGAGGAAACCACTTGGAAAAAGCTTTAGAGCCCACACCGTCAGGGATCTTTGGAGATGAAGGAAAATGCCCTTGGGGGAGCTTCATGAGTAAAGAGGTCAGGAAATAAAGCTAGCAGACTTCACCATGTGCCTTTCCAGCTGAGAGATAAACTATGAACTTCATCAGACTCCTTGAAACAAGGTATTTTTTCCCTGGATGCTTTAGATTGGACATTTTCACAGCCTTAAAACATGTAAACTTGCAACTTAATAAATTCCTCTCTTTAAAAGCCATTCTGTTTCTGGTATATTGCATTGCAAACTAGAACACTATTGCTAATTGTCATTATGATTAATTGAATGGTTTCACTCTAGAGCCTTATAACAAGCTAGTATTAAGAGTTACAGAAAACTGGGTTCAAATCATGATTCTAATTAGCTAGGTGTCCTAGAGCAAGTCCCTACCTATGGGAAGCCTTATATTTTTCCATCAATCTTTATGACTTTACCTTGAGCTATACTCATCTTTCCTTACTAAGTCCAATTGTTATAGTTTACTAAGCTGCTCAAAGGAGATACAATGAAATGAACTGGCTTTTATAACGGGAGTGTATTAGCTTACAATTCTGTGGCTATGAAATGTCCAAATTAAGTCATCATCAAGATGACATCTTTCTCCTGAAGATAAGCTACCAGGGATCCTGGACTCTTCTGTCACATGGCAAGGCACATGGTGGCACCTGCTGGCCTCTCCCTTCTCTTTCAGTTTTCATGGTTTCTAGCTTCTTACTTCCCTGGTCGTTTCTTTTTTGTTTGAATTACATTCTCTGATAAAGGACTCCAATTGCAAGGATTAATACACACCCTGAATGAGGTGGGTTGTATCTCTACTTAAGTTAAGATCCTGCCCACTAAAAGATGCACCTTACAATGGGTCGACACTCATAGGAATGAATTAACGTAGAACATACGTTTCTAAGGTGCATACAGCTTCAAGCCACCACAACAATTTATACAGGCCTTTTTCATTTCCTCAAAAACATCAAGGTCTTTCCAATTACAAAGAATTATACAAACTCTTCCCTCTGCCTGGAAAATGTTTGCTCTTTTTTGGCCTGGATGAATCCCTCCCTACTTTGATTCCTGATTAAAAGTTACCTCCTCATAATTCCTGATCATTAAACCAATCTCTTCATGGGTCCCTATTTTTACATGGCTTATTGGAATTTCTAATATATTTTTAATTGTTTATTCTCTGCAACTCAGTAAAGACAACACCTTTTGAGGTTACTGTTCAGGTCTGTTGAATTCTGTTGTATTCACCATCGTGTGAATACACAGCACAGGGCCCAGTGTTTCGTGGGTTTACACCAAAAATTTTAGAAGTGATTAAGTAGTCAATTAGCCAAGCAGAGCACTAGGCACTTGAGATTCATTGTATCAACTTTTTACAGCAACCCTATAATGCCTATAGCAACATAGATACTAACATCACTGTTACCATAAACACAGCCTTGTTCCTCATTCCACAAGAAAATATAAAGCCTCAGTAGATCTCGATAATTCTAAAAGAAAAAAAAAAACAATTTCTCATATTAAACACCAAAACAAGAAAGTAAGGAAATCTCACCTGTATTATGTAAGGAGACAACACTGGATGCAAATTTCTAGTCCCCCCTAAAAAAAATGAATGATTAATTAAGAAGAGAATAATTGCTTTGGCACTAAATGCAGCTGTTATTTATGTCACATTATTTATAAAACTGATGTGCATAATATTCTTCCAGTACCACTGGAAACTAAAACAATTCAGGAATATATTATCTATAGACAGCTGCAAAAAGATATGTTTGCAGTTCCTACACTGCAGATTCTAATAAGAATGAGCACTTTTCTCACAGATAAAGACATTTTAAGGGAAAAAAAAAATCACCTCATCATTGTCATACTGGATGGTGACCAATGGCCAAGTTTATGACGTGAAAATGTCTTAATGTTTTAAGTCTCTTAGCTTTGGTCACACAGTATTAGATGAGAGTATGCACAAAGAATGTAAATGGAAACCAGACCCAGACAGTGTTGTCCAGTCCCCAGCCTCCTTCAGACTAGCCATAAAAATCGGGGCAGGTTTTTAATCAAAGCTTCAGTTTTCTCATCTATAAAATGGGGATAAATAGCAGCTACCTTGTGTGATGGTCGGGTCCATTTGTCAACTTGGCCAGGTGGTGGTGCCTGGTTGTCTGGTTGGGCAAGCACTGGCCTGTCTGTGCTATGACGACATTTCATGGACTTAAACAATGACCATATTGGCTGCATCCACAGCTGATTGCATTTACAATCAGCTGAGGGGAGTGTCTTCTGCAATGACTGATGCTTAATCTACAAACCAGAAGGCTTTTAAGAAGGCTTCAGAGGAGACACTCACTCATCCTGCTTCATCCAGCCAGTCTCTCCTGAGAGTTCATTGAGGACCTTCATTGGAGCTGCTAGCTTGCGGCCTGCCCTACAGATTTTGCACTCTTAACATCCCCACATGGTTGCATGAGATACTTTTATGAATTTTACATTTACAATTATCTCCTGCTGATTCTGTTTCTCTAGAGAATTCTAGCTAATAGACCTTGTAAGGTTGGTTTTCCGTTGTTGTTCTTGTTTGTTTGTTTTTAAATGAAACAGCCTGCATAGCATAGCTTAATCAGGGCCATAGAGAAAATATTTGATTTTGGTGATGATGACAATGACCATGACATCTAATTATGTTCTGGGTGAAACCACCTAACCCCTCTTTAAAGAGTTTAGAACTATATTTGTTGACTGGCTTAAGGGCGGTGGTTTAAACCCACAGGGCCATAATCTATTTAGTATTAAGAGGAGGGGAAGGGTATGATCTTACCTGATGATGTGATATAGAATGTATGAAGAGAGAAGTAATATCGTAAGAAGATAACACCAAGAGGACTATCAGTTTCACCTGGTCATGAATGAGATCTTCTTGGCCGAAGTTGGAGCAGATACGCTGTCATTTCTGCCACATGCAACCTGAAGCACCTAAACTGCGAAGGTCATGTGGCAAGCTCCTGAGGTGAGGATAGAGTGAAATGGCATGCAACATTTCTATGCATCAAACTTCATTATTCACATCATTTTACTGATGGGGGGACTGACACTCAAAAGCTATTCAGCAGCTTTTCCCAAAACTTAAAGCCAATTCAGTAACAAACCTAGACCAGAGGCATAAAGGAATACTCAATGGCTTCCTTCTCTAATAAAGCCAATAGAGAACCTCAATTCCTATGCACTTCTGGAATGCTAGCAGACAGGACTAGTTTTCAAATGAGTTTAATGATCTGCTTGCATGAAACAAATTGACTCTGAATGGAAATGCCATTTCTGGATATCCTACAAAACAGGCAACCAAGGAGACCCTGAGGAGGAAGAACAAATGTCTGTCTGCTTGTCCAGTTGGTGTAGTATCTACCAGACCTCACTTACCTGTCAGAACCCACCCCTAGGACTAACTGCTATTCCTACATCACTGCCACCCTTGCTTCAGGTTCCTTTGGAAGGTGTACTGACCATTTTACTTCTAAAGGAATTCATTCTCTTTTTGACATAGGGAATTTCTTGGAGCAAGAATAGTAATAACAGTTGTTGCTCCTGCTGAGTATTGAATATCTGCATCAGGCACTATGCCAGATGCTTCACTTTATCTCTAACCCTTGAAACAACCCTGAAAATGGAAATTTGTTATCCGCATTTCATAGAGACAAAGTACATTGTCCAGTGTAAAAGAACCATGAGAATGAATCCATGGGGTTAGCGCTGTTCTGACTCCAAACCTCTGTATAACCAATGAAATCACAGTACCAAACAGGTTGACAGTTATCCTACGACATCTGATGGAGTAATTAACAGCTACTAAATAATCTGATGAGTCACAGTTAATCATTATTCTGTTAACCTAATGGCAAATTAGATTTATAGAATGGAGCATAACTTACGTGTGCATTTTATGACTTACTTAACTGCCCTTCACACAAGCTTGTGATTTCATATGTGGCATCCCCTCCCCACACACTTACAGGGCAATCTTAATATACTTAGATATTGGAAACTAAAGTTCTTGGTGTTTCTGTTTATTATTTTTCCCTTATCAAAACATTGGCTGATCAGAACAATGCTTTCTTCAACCTTATTATGCCAGAAATAAAGAAGAAAAGCCTCCTATGCATTCCTTCTTTCCTTTGTTAAGTCATTCTTTCCAACTACCTATCAATTATAATCAATATCAATACCTATTGTAATCTAATGGAAACACCTCCTAGCTATGATTGGAGTTCCCCTCACTTGATGGGATTATATGCCAGTTTTTTTTGTCATTGACCAGCCCAGCTTCAACCAACAGATATTAAGTTATAGCTTTCAACTGAACTATACAACTTCCCTGTTATCTACTTGATTTTTTTTTATTATTATTATTATTTGTACATGGGCAGGCACCGGGAATCGAACCCGGGTCCTCTGGCATGGCAGGCAAGCATGCTTGCCTGCTGAGCCACCGCGGCCCGCCCTACTTGATTTTTTTTTTTTGGTTTACTTTCTTTCTTCTCTAGCCAGCTAATGAACAAAAACACTTTTACATAAATGGCATCAAACTTGACCAACAGATTCCAAGTGCAATCCCAAATTGAGTTGTGATATTTGAGTTCCATCATCTGCTTACATGGCCTGGGAGCAAAAATTGAATATAAGGTAGAAAGGAAAGTGCACAGTGGAAGCATAAGAGAGAGGCAACTCAGGAACTGAGGAAAATGGCTCAGAGGTCACAGAGGTGTTCTCTTAAATTACCTAGAGATCTTCAAATGAAAAAACAAGTAATTAAAATCTAATGTCCACGTTTGTATGGTTTAAGTGATTTGGTTTTACATTTTTCTACTCTTAATTTTTGAATGATGGGCTAATAAGAGGAATGGACACATTTGAATTGCTCAATAATGAGAATAAAACTGGCACCCATTATCTGGATGCTTTAGTGGGATCAAGATGCTAATGAGCAGTCAATGTTCACAAAAGCCTCACCTTCCTATAATGAGAGATTAGTAAACTAGATTGCATTGCCCCTTGAAATTGTGCATTTGAATCATTTCTCCCTACAGTGCAGCTCTTTCTAAATGACACATCCTATAGCAGGCCAATAACTCATTTCTGCCTCCCTGAAGGTTTCTCTTCCTATCTCTGAACCCATAATGCACTACTCATAAATATTAACATTTTGTTAGTGCAGGATATTCAGCCAATTTGAATTGTTGAGATCAGTATGTGATTTGACTTGAAAAGAGTAATAAAGTTATTTTGAGTCTAAGGATAGAAATGAATTCTGCAGAAGAAAATGTCTGAAGTAGTGCATGAAACAAGTGACAACCTTTGGTTTCTTAAATTACAAATTCAAATAAGGAAAATCCCAACGGGTATTAACTCTTTAAGCTCAAATTGCAGAGGTGAGATTTGAACCCAGAGCCAGTGAAATCCGGAGTCTGGGAACTTAACCACTGTTTACAGTTAAAGCAGTATGGGTGAGAACTGGGCAGAGCAGGAATTACTCTGTCCCTTGTTTTAGAAATCTCTTCCTTGCTGTTTAGAGAATCATTTTGAGTTCCCAGTTTAATGATGGCACACATCATTAGGTTCAAATAGGTGGACTTAAACAATTTTTTACACTTTTGTTTTGCAAAATAAGATGCTGTATTAGACACCTTGAAGGCAAGATTCGTGAGCAGCTCACATTTGATATCTCTAAGTATATCGGTATTGATGGGTTCTTTGACTACTTAATGTTTTAAGGTAATTAAACCACAAAAACTCATTGGAATAATGTTTAGGGCTGA
This sequence comes from Tamandua tetradactyla, assembly GCF_023851605.1. Taxonomy (NCBI): domain Eukaryota; kingdom Metazoa; phylum Chordata; class Mammalia; order Pilosa; family Myrmecophagidae; genus Tamandua; species Tamandua tetradactyla. The sequence continues at coordinate 53,931,886 of NC_135342.1, read as the reverse complement.
CTTAAACCCTTAAAAGCCATTAGCTGTTAACTGCCAAGTTGCTCTGAGTCTCTGTCTGCATGCAATTGAATCATATTTGAAAGGTTTTGTAGGCTCATGGCAAGATTCATAAAACCCCTACAGCTTTACATCTTTCATCACAAACCAGGAAGTCAGAGGGAGGTGAGGAGAACTGTGGTTAGGAGGGGAAACAGTGCTTGATTTTTCATCCAAAATTTCTCTAGAATCTTTATTAATTAACCCCACTTTGCCTTCATATGGCAAACTTGTAAATACTCATTTCCCACTTGTTTAATTCAATTACAGCCGAAGGGTATTTATGCTGCACCTATAGGGATTGGTGCGGAGAACAGTAGGATTAATACAACATAGACCCTGCCCTCAAGTAGCTTTATGTCAAAACAAGCAGGCAGATGAATAAATAACATTTAATATGGTGTGCTAAGCACACCAATAGGGAAATGCACGAAGGAAATAGGAAGGGATTACGGATAGAGTCAAGGAAGGCTTCTTAGAAGAGACTATGACTGAGCTGAGTTTTGAGGGCAAATAGGAGTTTGCCAGGCAGAGGAAGTGGCAAAGTATTTAGGACTGAACAGTCAAACAAAAACATACAGTTAAGAAGGAAAGGGTATTTTTCACTCAGCATAAGATTTTTAAAAAGATTCTTTCTCTCATGAAAACGTAAACATGCACACACACACACACCTCAATGGAGTAAGTTTCTGACTTTCAATTGCCTGACATTCTAATAAACATTATATAGGATCACTTGCTGACTCTGCTCACAGGTGACTCTCTCCTTAATCGAGAATGTTTTTGTCACTGAAGACCACAGCAGGGTCACATCCCTCTTCCTCCAGGCCCCTCTCCATGTCCACCACCGGGCTTCTCTATTCTCTCTGGGTCAGCAAAACCCTCTCCCAGCATAGACACTCCTGCATTGCCCCTTCTTGGATCACTGAGTACAAGGTGGGGTCTGGGCCTCAGATGGGCCAAGGGAGCTTCAGGGTTTTGTGTTACATGATCAGATGGTTATTATAATGCCAGCTTAGATTTAAATGTATTCTACAATATTCCAACTATAAAATAGGGTAATATAAGCAAAGAACAAAGCCGTTACTCATGGCGCTGCCTTGATGGGCAAAAAGATCAATTTCAGTGTGTGGTCAGGACCTGTATATAAGAAACTGAGGTACACGTAAAGCATATATATGAAAATTGAAATGCAGGTTTCATTCAGTTGTTTTATATTTATCTCAGAAACAGCTGGTGCGTCTTCATCTGTACAGTAGGCATATTAATGTTTACTTCCCTTGGTTGTTTTTCTGTATGAATTAATAAGATTATATATAATTAGCACACAGTAAATATTCTCCCTTTAGCTCTGGGTTAACAGACGGACTGAATGATTCAACGACTTCCTGACATCTACAGAAAAAAAGTTATTTTTATTCTGTTTATTTCTCAACAGAAGTTTATTGAATATGTTCTGACAAACATCTGACTACATGCTCCTCCCCCAAATATGTCATATCTTAGTGAAAGTGGATGAGACCCTGTTCTAAATGTGTTGCAGCACTTTCTCTCATTCTATCCCCTACATATCTGCTAAGTAATGTAGCAGAAGCATTGGATTTTTTTTTTACCATTGTAACCAAAAAGTTAGCTCAAGAGCCTCTTGTTGTTTTGCTTCATTTCTATTTTTCATCCTTCTATAAACAGCCTATGGTTAAAGCCAATCTTTTTTTTTTAACAAAACTCCCCCTGTCTTAGAGGAAAGAAATAAATTCCTCTAAGTATGTATAAATAACAAATACAGAATCCTTATGATTATATATAATCATTGTATGTATGTGATTATAATCATATATGTAAAAATACACAGATATATTTATAAAGAGATTTAGTATAAGGAAATGGCTCATGTGATCTTGAATGCTGGCAACTCTGAACTCTAGAAGGCATGCTACAGACTGGAATCTCTAATAAAGATGATATTCCTGGCAACATAAGACCTCAGAGATGCGCCTGGGCCTAACATCATGGGGTTGAGAGTTCCTTCTTGACCAAAAGAGGAAGAAGAAATTTTAAAAAATAAAGTTTTAGTGGCTAAATGATTTCAAATAGAGTTGAAAGGTCATTCTGGAGATTATTCTTATGCATTATATATATAGATATTCCTTTTTAGGTTCTAGTGTATTAGAATAGCTAGAAGGAAACACCTGAAACTGTTGAACTGTAATCCAATAGCCTTGATTCTTGAAGATAATTGTATAATTATAAAGCTTTTATGGTGTGACCGTGTGATTGTCAAAATCTTGTTACTGAAACTCTTTTTATCCTGCATATGGGCAAATAAGCACGAAAATAAAGACAAAAAAATAAATAAATAATAGGGGGAGATAAGGGGTATGGCATGTTTTGGGCGTTCTATCTTATTTATTTATTTTTTGGAGTGATGAAAACATCCTAAAATTGATCGTGGTGATGAATGCACAACTATATGGTGATACTGTGAGCCATTAAATTGTTTGCTTTGGATGATTATATGGTATGTGAATATACTTCAACAAAATTGCATTAAAAAAGAGATGATATTTAAGATCTTAGTTGGAATTCCTGCCTAACTGGAAATTCTGGCAAGAGTCAATGCTGAATTTGAGGCAGAAATTCTTCTTTTGACCTCTTAAACCCTCAGTTCTGTCTTTTAATATTTTGGGGTGTTAGTTCTGGGATTTAATCCCTGAGCTGACTGTTTCTTACATTTGTATCCATCAAGTAACGTGACAGAGATTTCCTAGCATCAGAAGCTAACAATAGCAAAGAAACCAAGCACAAAAGCCACCAGTCATTACTAATTGGCTCTGTGTTGGCTGATGATCTCCTTTGGAATTTAGTCCTATCCCAAGAGGATCGGCCTGAGACAAAAGCATTGGGACCTCTTCAGGTCTTCTCAGAGCATGGGCCTTGTCCTGGTATGTCCTCCTAACCAGAGGAATTCCCCAGTTTACAGAGATCCAAATGCCCTTCCTACTCCCTACAAAATAGACTTTCCCTGCTTTATTGTTTGTCCTAAACCTGGGATTCCTTTGCCCCAGGCCTCTTTAATTTGATTGCTTCTTACAAAGCTTTCACTGTTCCCAGGTTGCTCTATATGTAGGGCAAGATGCTGGATAGTGAACCAGGGACAAGTGAAGTGGTTCAGAACTTCAGACTGACACCACATAGATTGGGTATAGACATGCATGAGTCCAATACGTGCATAGGTACGGAATCAGGCCAGGGATCCACCCTGAGAGTGCAGGCTGACACTGCACACACCCAGGGAGGACAGGTCCTGGGCAGCAAGAGAGCCAGGAGCTTTTTGGAAATTTTGAAATTGTATTTCTTCTTGATTCACTGCTTGTCTAGTTACTGCAGACCTTTGTTTTCTAAAACTCTGAGCAAGATGGTTCTGCTAGTTTTGCTAGTTGTTCAAAGATTCTGTGGGGGAATGGAATCCCAGAGTGTCTCGTGCTGCCATCTTGCTTGATCAGAAGTTTGATAATTACAGTTCTGTCTTTTAAAACCTCCATCTGATTGGATGAGGAAGTTACCCTCACAATTTTCTTTGTTGATTGTAGAGTCAATTAAATGACTATGAATGCAAATCTCATCTAAGTACCTTCACAGTAGCAAGTAAGCCAACCAACTGAACAGCAAAATCTAGCCAAGTTGACGCATGAAATCAGTCATCACAAATTCTAATAATTTTTTTCTGGGTTAAGGTTAAAAAGTGTTTCGGGAATATTCCTGGGGCCCCAAGGTTTAGGAAAACTATCTTAGCTGCATAAATCCAGGGGCCACTAATGACACTGTATATTTTAGGAGTGTGGTGCACCTATGGAGTTCAGCTCTAGTAGCACAACCATCTAAACTAGCAAATCACTCGTTAACTTGCATTATCCCTCCTTCTTTATTAGCTCTCACCATAATATCTAATCATCAAACTTGCATATTAGTTGATTTGTTATCTATTTCCCATCCTAAAATGTAAGTTCACTGAAATCTGTCACCTCATCAGTACTTTTTTTTTTACTGGGGAAGTCACAGACATACTTAGCAGCTATTTTCCAGCCCTCATCTACCACCTCCCCCTCCCCCCTTTTACAGTTGTATGCAGAGTTTTCTATGTTTCCATTCAGTAGCTGGGGGACCCCTTGGTCTAATGAAAAGCCTGTCCCTACCTTCTTAAAGAAACCTAGATCAAGCAGTTCCAACTACTTATCAGGGTGGGAATTCTCAGTGGCAGTGCTGCTTCTCCTGGATTGTATAAATACCCTGGGACAGTGGTCACGATGGGCTCTCTTGTCCTGTTCTTTTGGACCCTTTATGCCAGGTAAGCAATGAAGCAGTTGTTTGCTAAATATTTCTTTTGTGCCTGAGCCTGTGTTCTCATGACACACCATAAGGCAACTCACTCCAAAACTTAATGTTTGAACTCCTAATATGTTCCAGACACTATAGCTGGGAGACTAGATGAATAAATATATGATGAATGTGTCAACAAAGATAAAATGGAATTATACATTTAAAAGTAATTTTTAAACTCTAAGATACCACGACATTTCATATCCTTGTACGTAATACCTCAATGGTGCAATGGTCTCAAACTGATAGTGATTATATCACAGCCACCAATAATCAAACACTTATTAAGTGTTAAACATTTTGCATATTTTCCCTCATTAATCCTCATGAAATAGATATGATGCAGTGTTATTGTTGCGTGGTTTCTTTCTATTTTACAGGTAAGAAACCTGAGGTTCATAAGATCTGAGTGATATTAAAGAGAGAAGTGGTAGAAAATAAGTCTGGAGCGTAGGAAGTGATCAGATCTTGAAAGGCTTTATACATCCACAGTTGGGGCTTTGATTCTGTCTGTAGGTAACAGGACAGCGCTGAAAGGTACCTGGATATTTTTTATAGTTTGCCCAAACTTGTATAAAGAAAAAGGATCACAAGAATGTATATAAAAAAACACATATATGCTTTCACATTGTGCATGTATATGAATAAAACATAGTACAAGAATACACAAATAACTATTAACACACATTTGACTCTGAGGTAGAATTGGGGCTCTCAGGTGGCAGAGATCTGCTTTTAATTAGCTACATTTTGTTACTTTTCAACTTTTTTCATACCCATGTGTATTCCCTCTTAAGATTGCTATACAATACAACACTACACAATGCAACACAAGAAAGGAAAAGAAAGTCAAAGAGCTGAGTGAAATCAGTAGCAATAAGATGAAGAGGTGGTGATGCATTCAAGGCTTCAACTGTGAAAAAATGTGCCTTGAAATATTAAGAGTTATTAAATTTGAAACAAAGATGTTGTAGTTCAATGTGATTGGGAATAACATAGCTAAACAAAGCTGAAGTCCTCTCAATCGCTGAGTTTTTCAGATAGTTTAAAATAGTGTTGTGAATCTCTGACAGGTATATGTTTCATTCTCTGAATTCATGTGATTAAGGGATCCTTTTCTTCATGGAGCACTTCAAACATGCACTTTGACAAATTATCATTTGCAGCAGGGCTCAGCAAACTACAGCTCATGGGCCAATTCCAGCTCACTGTTTATATATAAAATTTTATTAAAATAGACACATTTATGTTTACATATTGACTATATCTGCCATAGGATTCAACAGTAGGTTGAGAAGTTTTGACAGAGATCTTATGGTCTGCAAAACCTAAAATAGCTACTCTCTGTCCCTTTAAAGAAAAATTTTGCCAACCCCTGATTCAGAGGATAAAATTGCCAGAACTTGTTGAGCAGCTTAATGGAGTGAATGACATAAAGGAATCGATACAGACTTCAAAAATTCAAATGTTTACTCAGGCTAAACAGGAAAGATGGATGAACGTGGTGAAAGAAGTATAAAATGACAACGAATGGGAGGTACTGTAGCAAAATGGAAAATTAACTCTTGTTAAAAGGAGTGACTACTTGTCAGCTAAAGCCATAGAGAAATCTGAGCCCAATGTTGTCAAATCTGATTTTCCACCAAACAATGGGATTTGTAATACTTATGAAACTCTTCTGATTATTTTTTTAAAACTTTTCAGTTAAAGAAAACATAACTATGTATGGAGTATAGCCAATCCCAGATTACTGACTTGTGTAATTAGGTGGTGCTGCTGCTTTCACTGAATGCAATTATGTCTGTAAACTGTTCAGAAAATTACCTGATATTTGCCATTCATTCTCCAGTATTCTCTGTATGTGAAACTACAGATATCACTACTGCTACTAATTTCAACTATGTTTGTGAGTAGTTTTCTGTTTTCTTGGGGTTAGTATTTCATAGAAATGGATAATTGATTCCATTTGAAATATATTGATATTCTAGACTAATGAGTGGACTAGGTTTATTCTAACCATAATGTCAGAAAAATATTAGTTAGGGTGGAGGGAAAGAAAATGCCAGGTTTTCAGCAGAAATAGTTGATTGGATGAAGATGTGGGGAAGTGGTCTATGGCCTGAAACTTTGACAGCATTGGGAGAAGGTCAGAAACCAAGCAAGGAAGAAAGGAAATGTGAAAAAAAATAAGATCAAAAAGTTGGGAAAGATTTGGCATTATAGGATTTGGAAGGCTCGAGGGTTTGGGAAGACATGATAAATTTGGGCTGGCAGGGTTTTGCCAGGCTTCCTTCCAAAAGAAAATACTTTTTCTCTAGTGAGCAAATGACAATTTGAGACTTAAAAATATCCATTTGGGGGCCACAGTGGCTCAGCAGGCAGAATTCTTGCCTGTCGTGCTGGAGACCCGGATTTGCTTCCCAATGCCTGCCCATGAAAATAAAAAGATATATATATATATATATTTGGAAGTGAGAATGAATAAGAACAAGGAAGTCTTGTTCTGCCTTTTCTAATACTATAAACTATTTTTTTTACTTTAATCTATTTGTTGATAAAATATTTTTAAATAATCATAGAATTGGAATGCAACTGTTATCAGGAAGGGAAGACTCTGACTTTCATGTCTTCATGAACACATGAAGAATGTGCTCAATGATAATGAGTTAGAGTATTTGAACACAATTCAAAGTTTTGGATTTTTTAAAAGATGCACACGCATGCACACATGCATATATACATCCTTAAAATATATAATATATAAAATATTTTTTAAGAGAGAGAGAGAAGAAAGCATGGTGCGGTATGTACAAGAAGTACGCAGGTAGTGAGGAACATTCTGGTACCAAGGAAGCCCTTCTCCACAAACCACATTTAGAGGGTCCAGTTGTACCCATTAAGAAAAAGAGGATTTGATGCACCTTACAAACGGGTTCAAAAATGAGAATGACAGCATCTTGGCTAGCTACATTTTGTTTTATCAGATTTTAAAATGTTGGCTGAAATGGCTGAAATTTAAGTGCAACCCGCCAAATGAGCCTGAGTTGGTGTGGCAGCACTAAATATTTCAACCTTAGCTCTGGAGTTGAGGAACAGTATGAAATCCTGACAATAATGTTTTTTGGCACTATATCACTGTGTTCATATTTCGACTTTCATCTGGAAAGATGGCTAATATTTTTGTAATCAGTTTCTTTTTAACTGAAGTGATAGCTAATCTGTCCCTAAACTGAGCTCGGGCAGGTAAGTACCACCAGACAGCAGGCATGGTTTTTCTCCTGGACCTTATTTCCATGGATGTTAATGATACATCTGTTTACTCCCTAAGTTCATTTGAATAGAACCCAAATTTTTACACATCTACAAATAGAGGAAAATGTTTAAAATGTAAATTATTTTAATAAAATTTGAATCTGGGCCTCACAGCTAGGATAGATTTAAATAAATGTATTATTGATAAGCTTTGCCTGGGCATAATTTCATTGCATTTCAATTTGAGACACCTCAAATGCTAGAATGACTGTCTCTCCAATTCATGGGTATCAAGGTTGGTCTTGCCATTATATTAAAACTATTCCTTGAAAATCATAACTTAAATTCTTTTGAAAACAAAAGTCTTAGATGTGTATTGCAGAATTTCATCAAATAACAAGTTTCAAAAATTCTTTTCCATTGAGGCATTTTTCCCTAGTGTGGCACCTTTCAAGAGAAGAAAATCCTATCATCACCAGTAAATCCTTCTTAAAGTTCCCATTGATCTTAGCCTTAGAACAAGATTATAAAAAATAGTCCTACACTGAGATAATTTGTAAGAGATTTTGGAAAATCTCAGCACTCCATTTTAGATTAAATCTAGTAGTTTTTCAGGCTCATGTTCCATTCCACTGATAAAGATGGATTATCAGTGTTTGCCTTCTAATTAAGGACAAACAATAACTATTGCCTCTTACAGTTGCAGCACAAATACCATAACCTTTCCCATCTGTATTTAAAAACCTATATTTGATCTGTTTGTCATTTAGGTGAATAATACAACTATTGTACCTTTGAAGAATCAAGTATTGACTTAGGAAGAAGCAATTTATGTGGGTGCAAGACTTTTTTTTTTATCATGCTTCAATTTAAAACTTTGCTAGTATTGCTGCTAGTTCAAAACTAACAGAGAAGAATAGTAGACTGTTTACTTGACTTTTGGTGGTGATAATGAAAATATAATTTTGTTTAATTAAAGTACTTTGAATTTGGGGAACAAAAGCCAATTAAGAAGACACTGCATGCTTTACTAAAATCATATAAGCAATTTTGAATCAGAAGTGTTAATGATGGTAAATCTTCAAAGATATGATTTTTGTTTTTTTTTTTATATTTTTGCAACATACTGGTTTCCATGAGCCAGAAATCAAAGCAATGTTTACTCTTTGATAAAATAATATTTGTTCTTAGACCAAACAATAATTTACACATGAAATAACCATTTACTGCCCCTGTGATCTAGCACTGAAACATAAGAAACAATGTGTTAATCCATTCTAGAGATAACATTTGATAGCTTTAAAATAATAAAATGGGGGGAATTAGTGGAATCATCTACAGTAAACATGTCTTTTTCCAGTTTGGTGAAAAAATAAGAGACCCAGGGATAACTGAATAGTTCAAAAATAATCTTTTCTGGAGCAGAATTTGAAATCTCTACAGAGTTCATCTTTTCTTTGCTAGGAGAGGATTAGATATGCAAAAGATTTATTGGGGAAAAGCCTTGTTAGAGAAAGATCTAGAGGGGAGTCTGGGTAAACCATCAGACTTCAATGCAGAATCAACCCCTATGGAGAGAAGGGGGAGGGGGGAGAAGAATGGCTAAGAAAGTCTTAGGCTGCAGCACAATTGTAAGGCAGTTTTGCCAATGCCAATGGTGCGTCCTCCAGCTAAGGCTAACTTATCAACTGAGTCCTCTAGCAGCAAGCCAGCTTCATAGATCTTCCCAGCTCAGTCACTGGCTTGGAGTAGAGATGCTGTAATGAAACATAGCAGCTAGGATCATAACTCAAGTATGGTTCCTTCAGTTGGAGATCTGAGATCTGAGTCATGGTGGCCATAATTCAAGTCAAAGGCAGTAAGTTCTCTACCCTATATGTTCAAATGACCAATTCCTGAAACACCATGATTTCAAAGAGAGAAAGAGTTTATTGCTAAGTGCAAAGCAGGATATCAGACAATCAGTCTAAAAATATGTCTCCCCAAACTATACTAACTTTTATAGTATTAAAAGATGGTAGATTTTTGAATAATGAGCAAAATGGCTGGAGATGATGATGTTAGAGGTGAACTAATCATTAAGCATGTGCAGATGATTACATGCTTAGTCACAGAATGTATGCAAGAAATATGGTAAGCTCAGATGTGGCCTCTCTCTCTCTCTCTCTCTGTTTTAGTTGTTGATACTGCCAGAAATGCAATATGCCAGAAATGTGTTGGCTTTTATAAAGGGCATTTATTAAGTTACAAGTTCATAATTCTAAGGCCAAACTTAGGCATCTGGAAAAAGATACCTTGATTCAAGAAAAGTCAATTTGGGAAGGCATGTGGCTGGTATCTGCCGGTCCTTTTGGCTTCTACTTTCAGACAGCTTCTCCAGGGATGTTTGTTTCTACATCTCCAAAGGTCTCTGTCTATGTCAGCTCTGACTTTTTCAAAACAGTTCTCTTAAAGGATTCTGGTAAGCAACACACCTTGAATGGGTGGAGACACGTCTGCATGGAAACCACCTGTTTATAAGGTCCCACCTAATTATGGGTCACATCTCTATGGAAATATCTTAATAAAAAATATTCCACCTGACAATATTGAAACAGGATTAAAGAACATGGGTTTTCTGGGGTACACAACAGTGTACTGGCACACTCTCTAAACTAACACCACAGGTAAACTCACTGCCCTCTGCCTAAATGCCAAGGTATAAATCTCTTTGGCAATGTGGGACCTGACTTCTAGGGGTGAGCCTAGACCCAGCATTGTGGGAATCAGAAAGTCTTCTTGTCCAATAGGAATAAGAGAAATGAAACAAAATGAAATTTCTGTGGCTGAGAGATTCTGAATAGACTGGAAAGGTGATTCGGGAAGTTATTCTTATGCATTATATAGATATCCCTTTTCAGTTTTGGGTGTACTGAAGTAGCTAGAGGGAAATGCCTGAAACGATTGAACTGTAATCCAGTAGCCTTGATTCTTAAAGATGACTGTATTATTACATAGCTTTTATGGTGTGACCAAATGATTGTGAAAATCTTGACTGACAATCACTTTATCCAGTGTATGGACAGATGAATAAGAAAAGAAAGACAAAAAGTAAATAAATAATAGCAGGGGTAAGGGGTATGGGATGTTTTGAGTGTTTTATTTTTTTTTAATTTTTACTTTTATTTTTATTCTTGTTTTTAGTATTTATGGAGAAAAACATGCTCAAAAATCAATTGTGATGATAAATGCATAACTGTATGATGATACTGTGAAGCACTGATTGCATACTTTGAATGATTATATGTTATATGAATATATCTCAATAAAATTGCATTTAAAAATATGGGGGCATGACTTCTGGTATTATAATGAGGTATAGGTCACTTACAGGTTAAAGTTTAAGGTTCTGTACATGTCAGGCAAGACAATTTGTTCAGATCCTGCTCCATCTAGCAAGATATTTTGAAATTGGGGTAAGTTAGTTCTGGGCAGCTACAGATTAATAAACGTTAAGTGCTGTCTTGATCATAGGACTCTAAAGTTGAAAACAGATTAAGGGGAAGGAAGAAGAAGCAGTCAATCACAAGGTTTACAATCACAAGATAAAGCCTATATAGTTCTACAATCAAGATCAAGGCAGCTGGATTAAAGATCAGAAATTTCAGGTATTTCCCTTTGGCTATTCTAATATGCTAGAAAATAAAAAGAAATATCTATATAATGATTCAGTGATGATATTCATTTATTAAATCCTAACTTCTCAGTTATAGTCATAGCTGACACTATTTCCTATCCTATTTGATGACACTTTTCTCATATATCTGAATACTGTCCTCTGATATTTCTCACCTGAAGTTGCAAAGTTTCCTGTCTTCTAAAGTGAGGTTGGATTCAGCAGTGGGAGATGCTTCCTTATTCATGAGAAATAAGGACCACATTATTAGGAAGCCTTGATACAGTATAGAGAAAATAACTTTAGGCGATAGTGATGATAATATTAAGAAAAAATTATGATTATTAGTAAATGCATTCTATTCCCCAGTTACTTTAGTAGGCATTTCACATTTCACTACTCCAGTGCTCAGTATTCTACAAAAAGTTATTCTTTTTCCTCGTATTAGAGAAGAGAATAGAGACCTGCATATTGTGCAAGGTCAGCAACTCAGCTAGTTTGGGAATCAAAGTCAACCTAATTTAACTTCCCTCTTTCTAACCTTTAATTGACCTCCCTCTAATTGACAAAAAGTAGCTGAAAATTTTTCTTCTTAGTTTCTCCAAACCTTGGTTTCCTCATTTCATGAAATAAAGACAGTAATCTTAATCATGTAAAGTTTCTTTAAGAATTAAATTAAATAAATGTATACAAAATGACAAAACAGTAGGAAAGTGGGACCCATTACCCATTATACCATTACTATAATTATTATTAGGACATTTTTAAAAACTTGCTTATCTATATAATGAGTCAATAATCTTAAGTTCATGGTCTAAAAATAAATTTCAAATTCTAGCCTTTTCCTCTTTTGTTTCTTGGGTGATTCTGAACATTCGAGTTCCCTACATAGAAGGTGGATACTCATAGGCTATATCACTGAAATTACCAGAAACTATTCTCAAAGTTTGTCTTGGGCAAGGTAAGACAAAAGAAATGTATCCTGATATTAAAAGCTCAGACCTCTATTTCGGAACACTTAAAATATTTCCTGGAAATAAATTTTAATATAACTTCCAAGGAAATACACAAAAAAATTAAAAATGAAAAGGTAAAATAAAATTTGCAAGACTTATGCATTGAAAGAAAGTATCATTGAAGGAGAAAATATGGAGCTTTAAGATCCAAAAATTTGACCAATAATATCTGTATCTGATTTCTGCAAGTCTGTCCTGAATGTAGCACAAGTACAGTAGCATTGATTTATTTGAAATAGGGACAAATGAATGGCCTGAAGATTTTTATGCCTGTTTTTTTTATAGCGTTCAATCAAATCAAATCAGTTTATAATTTTAAAATATTTGAAAACCTACTCTATTTACTTTCACATAAAGACATCAAATTCCAAAGAGTTACATGTGAATAGAAGGGAACCAAGGCCCAAGTAGAAAATGTTAAAACATGAAACCATGTGTTTTCTTCCCTATCCCTAATTTTCACAACATATAATGCAAATAAATATTATGAAAAGAGGCAGGGCAAGGTGACAGCACAGGGAGATGTAGGATTTAGCATGCCCTCTAGGGCAGCTAGTAAATAGCTAGGAACTGTCTGTAACAACTGTTGGGAGAACTCCCATGAGCATATACACATTGTACAACTGTTTGAAATGGGTAAAACTGGTGAAATCACAGAGCAGAAGTGTAAATCTCTCAGGCTGTGGAGGCTGACACCCCTCCCCCACTGGCACAGCAGGCTATTTTGGAATTATTTCCCTGTGGGACAAAAAAGAAGCAATCTCTACTAGGAGCAAGGGAAGGTAGCTCAATGAAGCTCCAACTGTGGAATAAATTAACAAAGTTGGACTGCTGAATACAAACTCCAAGCACAGATAAATTTGGAGCAAGCAGGAAAGGAGCTTAGAGGTTTCTCCTGGGTACAAAGGAGGGAAAGCTGAAGTAAAAAACAAAACAAACAAACAAACAAAAAACAGAAGCTATTGGAGTTTTTAAGTCCAGAAAACTGGAAAAGGGGCACATAGAGGTGAATACCAACTCAGGCTTTTCATTAACACACCTGAAGAGCTGGGGTCAGATTCTGAAAAGGATAATTTTTTTCCCATTTCTTTCTTTCTTTTTTTTTTTTTTTTTTAATTTCTAGGTGTTCTAGTTAGCTAGCTGCTGGAATGCAACACACCAGAGATTGGCTTTTAATAAAAGGAGATTTATTTTATTAGTTCTTCAGAGGAAAGGCAGCTAACTTTCCACTGAGGTTCTTTCTTACATAGGAAGGCACAGGGTGATCTCTGCTGGCCTTCTCTCCAGGCCTCTGGGTTCCAACAACTTTCCCTGGGGTGATTTCTTTTTGCATCTCCAAAGGCCTGGGCTGAGCTGCAAGTGCTGAGATGAGGTATGCTGAGCTGCTTGGGCTGTGCTACGTTGAGCTCTGTCATTTAAGCACCAGCCAATTAAGTCAAATGTCATTCAATGCAGCAGGCACATCTTCTAGCCGACTGCCGATGTACATCAGCAACATATGAGGTTCATGTGCCATTGGCTCATGTCCACAGCAACAGAGCTAGATGCCTTCACCTGACCAAGTTGACAAATGAATCTAGCTTCACAATAAATTAAGCTGTAGGCATTCTCAGGTTTCAGCACTACCCAAAGCAGGGGAGGAATTAAGGAATGTCTCTATTCCTTAAGGTGAAAAAGATAATTCATCAAGAGAAGGGGGGTAGCAATGCCCAGCACAAGTGGCTGTTTTCATTCAAAGAATTCAGATTCCAGGGCCTGGTAAAAAGAAACAATTCAGGTCAACCTTCTAACTCAACCTCTGTCTAAGCCCTGCCCCTGGCTGTGATGGTGATGGCTAAGAATCAAAGAGACCACATTACTTTATGCTGGTGGGAGCTGCAGGCTAATAAGTACAACCTTCTGAATAGGATAGAAACAAATACAAATTCAAGAGGCCTCATAGGAAAGACTGGAAGCCTGCTGGGTCTCAGTCTCAGGGAAATTTGATACTGGTTACACCCTCATCCTGAGACCTGGACCTGTCCTCTCTGGTAAAATATGATTGGGAGTTTATCCTATCTATCAAGGGAGGATCTGGAAAAACAAGAGCTGAAAAATTCTGACCAGTTAAACAGACACTAAGCTAGAGGTCTAGGATAAGTTGAACTGAATGCTTATGAACAGATAGAGAACAAAGCCAACCAACAAAGAAACCCTAAGTAAAAGAGAGAAAATGAGCTCCAGAATAAACTAATCAAGGAAACCAGATGCCTAGACACCAGCAAAAAAATCATGGGTCATACTAGGAAGCACTGACCCAATCAATGGAGCAAACTAACATTTAAAATGAGATATAGGAGTTGAAACAATTAATTGAAGATGTTCAAACAAATCTTAACAATCAAATCAATGTATTGAAGGAAGATATGGCAAAAGAGATGAAAGACATGAAGATGCTGGGCAACCATAAAGAAGAACTTCAAAGCATCAAAAAAAAAAAAAAAAAAAAAAAAAACCCAAAAAACAAATGGCAGAACTTATGGGAATGAAAGCTACACTAGAGGAGATGAAAAGCACAATGGAGACATACAGCAACAAATTTGAAGAGTCAGAAGAAAGGATTAGTGAACTAGAGGTCAGGATATCTGAAATCCTACACATGAAAGAACAGATGGGGAAAATAATGGAAAAAATATGGGCAGAATCTCAGGGAACTGGGTGACAATATGAAGTGCACAAATATACATATTATGGGTGTCCCAGAGGAGTCCAGAAGGGACAAGAGCTGAAAGAATAATGGGGAAAATAAGCATTGAAAAATTCCCAATTCTTATGAAAAACATAGAAGTACAGATCTAAGGAGCACAGAACACTAAACAGAATAGATCCAAATAGGCCTAATGCAAAACACCTAGAGATTGTCATATGTCAAACAAAGAGAGAATTCTGAAAGCAGCAAGAGAAAAGTGATCCACCACATACAAGAGAAACTTGATACAACTATGTGTAGATTTTTCAACTGAAACCATGGAGGTGAAAAGGGAATGGTATGATAAATTTAAGATATTGAAAGAGAAAAACTGCCAACAAAGAATTCTATATCCCATGAAACAGTCCTTCAAAAGTGAAGGAGTGTTTCAAATATTTCCAGACAGATACTGAGAGACTTTGTGAAGAAGAGAACTGCTCTACAAGAAATACTAAAGTAAGCCCTACAGGCAGATAGGAAAAAACAGTAGAGAAGATTGGAGAAGAGTGTGGAAATGAAGACTATCACTAAAAGAGAGCACAATATTGTAAGTATAATGAACAAAGCTGAATGTGAGTATGGTTGAATGAGGAAGGATAGGGGCAATTATGACACCAGAAGGAATGGTAGAAGATAAAAACTGGGACTGTATAATGTAACAAAACCTAGAGTAGACAGTAATGGTGATGAAATGAACAAATATAAGAAAGTTTTTATATGAAAGAGAACAAATGAGTGTCAACATTGCAAGATGTTGAAATGGGATTGTATATGGAAAAAATACAATAAATGCTTCCATTGTATTTCCATGTAAATAAATTCCATGTACATACATTGGAAAATGCTTCCATTAATTGTAACAAAGGCAACATAAAAAAGGCTAAATGCCAATAAGGGGGATATAAGGGAGGAGTGTATGGGATTTTTGGTGTTGTTATTTCTCCTTTTCATTTTCTTTTTTTCTTTTTTTCTCTTCTTTCTTTGTGGAAGAAATGAAAATGCTCTCATGTAGATTTGAAGTGATGAATGCATAACTATGTGATTACACCAGGAGCTATTGGGTGTTTGCTTTGGATGAATTGCATGGTATGTGAATAAAACTGTTTAAAAATAATGAGCAGAAAGATACAAACGCTGGAGAAACTATGGAGAGCAACATGTACCTAGTCACTGTTGGTAGGGAGGTAGAATGGTATAACCCCTCTGGAGGGCAGTGTGGTGGTTTCACAGGAGGCTAAGGCTAGGGTTGCCATATAATCCTGCTACTCCATTATTAGGTGTATACTTGGAAGAACTGAAAGCAGGGTCAAAAATTGACATTTACACACTGGTATTTTTGGCAGCAGTATCCAAGATTTACAATGAACAGAGATAGCCTAAGGGTTCATTGACTGAACGGAAGGACAAACTATGGTGTATACATACAAGAGAATATTGAATGGCTGCAAGAAGGAAGTAAGTTGTGAGACATGGAGCAAGGTGAATGAATCTTGAGGACCTTCTGTTGAGGGAAATAAGCCAAAAATGAAAAGACAAATACTGTAAGGACTCACTAATATGGACTAACTATAATGTGCAAACTCTAAGAATTTAATTCAAGAGCATAGGTTATCAGGCAACAGAACATGAATGGAAGTTGGACAGTCAATGATTAAGGAGTACAAAATGTTCAATGTTTATTTTAAAGGTTCCTAGATTGTAAGCTTTTACAGCAGTCACATATATTCTTGAGTTTAACTGTTATTTCTGAGTTCTGAGATGCTGAGATCATTGTGTATATTCTGGTCACTCCCTGAAATTTTGAGTATCTGTCATGATATGTGAGACTGAGAGCCAAAGATCTGCAGCTGTGAATGCCGGCATTACTCCATATAGCAACTGTTAAATAAGCTGAAAAAGAGATCAGAATTCAATTAGAAATATGAATGGAACTTATCTTGTTAGGACTAAGGTAAATCAGACTAAAGGGTAAAGAATGGTATTGACTGTATTTGAAAACTTCAACCTCTGTGGAAGATCAAAAGAAGAGATGTTTATTTGGTACAGAATTTATATTTTCTGTAGCACACTTGCTAATTTATTCTGTGTAGCCAGTTTGTTCAAACGACCTAATTACAAGGAACCCAGAACAGAGAAAGTGTTCTTGTTATTTTGACAGGTTAATATAATACCCAGATATATCCCAAAGTAATTTAGGCATAAAATTAAAAAAAAAAAAAAAGTATTTGCAAAGTCTCATTGAGGGACTGGGGAAAAATGTGGAAATATTAAACTTTCCTTCTGGGGAATTCCTGATATTCTCTCAAGCATTAGGGACTACCAATTTAATAAGCCAAGCCCTTGATCTTGGCGCTCACCCTTATAAAAGTTATTTTTGCGAAAGGAGAAGCTAAGCTTGCTATAATTATGCCTAAGAGTCACTCCCAGAGAACCTCTTTTGCTGCTCAGATATGGCATCTCTCTCTAAGCCAACTCTGCAAATAAACTCCATACCCTCCCCTCCACATGGGACATGACAACCAGGGGTGTAAATCTCTGTGGCAACATGGAACATGACTTCCAGGTATGAGCCTGGTCCTGGAATTGTCAGATTGAGAAGGCCTTCTTAACCAAAATGGGGAAAAGAAATGAAACAAGATAAAATTTCAGTGGCTAAGAAATTTCAAATAGAGTTGAGAGGTCATTCTAGAGATCATTCATACACATTATAAAGATATTTCTTTTTAGTGTCTAATGTACCAGGAAGGCTAGAAGGAAATACCTGAAACTGTTAAACTGCAATCCAATAGCCTTGATTCTTGAGGATCAGTGCATAACTTTAAAACTTTTAGGGTATGAACATGTGATTGTTAAAACCTTGTGACTAACACTCCCTTTATCCAGTGCATGGGCAGATGAGTAAGAAAATAAAGGCAGAATAAATAAATAAATAATAGGGGCTAATAAAGGGCATGAACTGTTTTGGATATTCTTTTTTATTGTATATATATTTTTTGGAGTAGTGAAATGCTCTAAAACCCATTGTGGTGATGAATGCACAGCTATACGATGATACTGTGAGCCATCAGGTATTTACTTTGGATGATTAGATGGTACGTGAATATGTCTCAATAAAATTGCACTAAAAATAAATAAATGAAAAGAATAAATATTGAAATGAAATTTGATGCCCTGAATTCCTCCAGCTTTTCATGACGTCTTCCGTTCTTTCCATATAGTTGAAGAAATAAGTTCTCTAAATAAAAAAAAAAAAAATCCCCTCGGAACTGCCTCCCCCTTACACATTCTCCCAAGCACTTTGCTTGTCTTCTTTATAGCACTAATCCTAAACCTACTCATTTCACTTTTAATTTAACTTTTAAAATGTTCTATTTATAAAATATGCTCCAGCATTTCAGAACCCATGTATTTCCTTTAGTCCTATACGTCTAATGTCTATAGCAGAGCCGCTGACACATAGAAGACAGCCAAACACTTTTGGGAAAAGAAGGGAGGAAGGGAGAAAAGAGGAACATGTGGGGAGGAAGGAAAGAAAAGGAAAATAAAAGCAGGGGCGGGGACAAAAGGAGAGAGAAAAGGGAAAGATGGGAGAGAAGGAAAAACAGAACTAGCTCAAGGCCTATTCCATGCACTGGGAGATTTAGTCTCCCTTTACCAGTGCCCTTACCACGTGCTTCATCATTTTTCAACACTTAATTTTCTTCTCAGATCTGTCATTCTAGCTTAACTGCCGGTCCAACCACACTGCGGAAACAATCCTTTCATTCAGGTACAATTAATCCCAGACTATTGTTCCAGCAGAATTTGCTAAAGGTTTGTTGTGGCAAAAGGTAATTCTTTTTTAGTTAGATAACCTTTGAATACAGGATTACACTGTTCCTACAAATCAATGGACATTTTCTACCCAGAAAATTTATTCTGGGTGGAAAATGCCCATTGGAGGCTGTGCTTTTCTTCTCTCTTTCCCATCTCCTTATGTCTCTTTTCTCTCCTTGTTCCCCCCAAATGCCACCTCCTTCCCAATCCAGTTTTCATGCAGAGTAATTTAGATCTCTTTCCTTCCAGTCCAGCTTCAATATTCAGTTTTCTTCTTGCTGCAAAGGCAATGCTTACTTACTCATTATTTATTTACACCTTACCTCATTCCACAAAGGATTGAAGTTGTATTACAGGATCACCTGCAATAAAAAAAAAGAAAGAAAGAAAAGAAACGTAACTACAATATGAACAAAGGATTATGATTAATCCAGTTCTGTTCAACTGGGGTAATAAATGGAAGCAGGGTCAGTGAGTGAAAATAACATATTGGGGTCAGGAAAGGTATATATTAAATGTGAGACCTAGACCTGGGCTCAGGCAGAAATTAAATACCAAGAAAGTAACAGGACTTGGAGTAAATTTTTAAGACTCTTGAACAACTTGGACATTTGTCTGCACCTACAGGCAGCCGAAATTAAAAGAGAAACATGGCAGGTTTTATAATTCTTGTTATCCATCTTAAGTAAATATGACAACTCTTCTGGGGAAAACAAAGCTTGCCTTAGCACTTAATTCTAAAATCACATTTTACATACACAGATAGCGGGAAAAAATAAACCGAGGGCAGAGAAATTAGTTGAGAGGCAAGATTCCAGCCCTCAACTAATAAACACGGGAATAAGGGTGGTTGGAGAGCTAATGGGAAGGAGAAAATACTGCTTGATATTAGAATGGGAGAAGGAGAAGGAAATGGGTATATGGTGGATAGAGGTCCTTGGAGAAGAGAGAGGCTGCATGGCAAGAAGACAACAATTTCCTTTGGCTTCTTTTGGATCGGTCCTTATCCCCACCTTCATCATGCTGAAGTTTCTGGCTAGGTTGCCTTGTTTTTACATCCAGGAGACGATGTGAATGTAGTCTCTTTGCTGAGCCAATATAACAAATCTTGGAGCTAGGGGTACATAGAGCTCTGGGCTAGAACTTTAATATACCACTCACTGAAGTAGCTATTTTCCTTAATGGTCGCTATCCAAAGAATAGGCCAGTGAAGGTGACATTGGCTGTTAACCTATTCTGAGTGTGGAGGCCCACGCAAATGATGCCTGAATTGTTCCTCAAGAACAATTTGGGTGTAAATAGAAACTGCAAAATAGACTCTGTCACCCATGAATAAAAGATCCCATCATACATGCAGAAGTTATTCTTCTAGATTCTCTAGTTAAGTAAGCAGGCTTATAACCATGAGTAGATACATATGAGGATTATTTTTCAACCCAGTAAAACAAAAGTAGCAGGCTTTACCACTGATTGTGTTTATTAAATTGCTCAGCATGACATCGTTAATAGTCTCAAAAAACAATTTGGGTGTGCAAAGTGACCCAGAATAGAACCTATTATGATGCGTAAACTGTTTTAAATATTCACCGAGTGTTTTTTATGAGTTGCCCTTCAAGGAAGGAGATTTTAAAGGCACAGGAGGTAGCATTTCTCCTGCAACCATCACAGGCTAAACACAAAGCTAATCCTTAAGCCATTTATGGCTTTCCAGTGAAGATAGGGCAGGAAGACATGCCTCAGTCTTGTCTTTGGTCTGTATTTCAGAGTGGAAAACTGCGTGTGGGAGCACACATGGACATTATAACATCTATGTATATCACATATATAAATGTGGGTATATGTACAAACATATGTCACTGGTGTGTGTATTTACACCAAAACCACCTTCACCTGGCTCAGCAACAGGATGAAAATGATGGCCGTATATGGGAAAAAAAAACATGTTAGGGAATTTTCCTAGTGAATTAAACTCAGTTCATTGGCATGAGTGCCAGAACCAGGAGCTGTAAATCATCAAGTTTAAAGAGCAACATGTCAGGAAGTAGGACTTTCTCAGAAAGGGGAGAAGTAGGAGAGGAGATGATGGGAGAAAAATATATAAGAAACGCCACAGAGTAAACACTGTTGAATTTCAATGCTTGTCTGAACTTGCGCTGGAACACGCAGCTTTCCTATAGGGAGGAATCACAGATTTTATCCCTCAAAAATATATATATTTTTGTAAATTGTTCATGCAAAATCTGACCTGACCTAAAATTAATTTTGTAGCAGAACCTGGCATGAAAATATGTAAGAAAATTGTAGCATTTTAAAAATCTCTTAATACTAAAAAATTATTGAATTATTGATAGGTCAGTGCTATGTAATATGGAATATAGAAAGCTTATTGGGGATTATTTATTTGCTCAAGTTTATACAGTTCATATGTATCAAGAATGTCTCTGATTTTTAATTACCTTTCTAAATCTGGTAACTCTTACCAGAAAAGAAGACATAGGAGCAAAAATACTACAGAAAACTACTAAGAATGAAGTGAAAAAGCAGTCTGTTTTTTAATATTTGTGCTTAAAGAGAACAACCAATCAGCCTTGTATCTGCTTGCTTTAAAGAGACAGACAAAAAAATAAATTAGTAATGTTAGAATATGAAATATACTTCAAGAAGATTTAGTTAAGTTACCCTTCAAGGAGTATTAAACCTTGATATTCAGGATTCCTGAATACAAGTTTTGCTAATACAGCACCTTTCCTTTCTTTTGAACCCAGCAGTTCTCAACAAGTTCTCAGTATTTAATTAGCACCAAATGGACAACGAATGAAGTTCACATGTTCCTACTTTCCCATAGATCAACAAGCATGACATCATCAGAGCGCCGGCCGAAACACCTCTTCACATCAAAGGTACTCAGTTAATATATATTGAATGCAACAATGTTGTTCAATTAATGAAACCTTTGGCTTGGCTGTATTTGAATTATATCATTAAGCTTCAAAATTTTATTTACAGTAATAAATTGCAGAACTCACAAAATGTTTGAAAAATGCCACTGCCCATTGTTACTTCCAGACATGCTGCTCTAAGAACTTTAAAAGGACTTGTTTGGGTAACATCCCCAAGGTAATATCTCACCAAGGATGTAGAGAATCGCCCACTCTGTATCTATAAATGAACTGCAACATACACAGGCATACACAGAAAGAAGTTAGAAAATGCCATTTATATTTTTAAACAGAAATAAATAAAAGGGGACTGACTCTTCACAAGTAAATGAAATGCTTAACAAGTTGATATCGAGCAGAACGCAAGCCTTTTGGCAGTCATCAATTGTGCTAAATACATGGCATTAAGTTAATTGCACGTTAGTGGCATTTCCACAGGATATATCTTCAAATGGTAGATTCTATGTTCAAATGGTTTGGTTGGCCATATAAACTCATTAAACACAGAGCGTTTAGCGTTCTCTGCCTAGAAAAACATCTACATTTCCCAATCTGAAATCAAATGGCTGTGGTGATCACTCTGCCACATAGAGTGAGATGTGACAACTTAGAAAGACAATGGTTATGTTAATCTATTCAATGGCGTTTCAAAGTTAGGAGCATTCTAAAATAAATAAATAAAAACATAAGCTCTACAGCTGTTTAGGCAGATGAGCAAACAAGGGAACTGGTACTTTGCCAACGCGTTAGATCCTCCTTCTTGTTTTGTTTATCTTGCCTTGGAGTTTTTCATCTTTTTTTTTTTTTTTTTTCAGTTATCGTATAGATCATACATTAAGGGACAATTCTAATAAGTTACATGTTGTGGGATTTGTTACTCTTGCAAGGAAAATTTCCACATGACTTAAAAAACTCTATTTAAGAACAATGATACAGCTTTCACACTGAGACTCTGTGAATGTGAAAACCTTGTGTCTGATGCTCCTTTTAGCTACTATATCAACAGAAGAGTAGAACATATGGAATAAAAATAAGTAATAGGGGGAACAAATGTTAAAATAAATTTAGTTTGAAATGCTAGTGGTAAATGAAAGCGAGGGGTAAGGGGTATGATATGTATAATCTTTTTTTTCTCTGTTATCGTTTTATTTCTTTTTCTGTTGTCTTTTTATTTCTTTTTCTAAATCAATGCAAATGTTCTAAGAAGTGATGAATATGCAACTATGTGATGATATTAAGAATTACTGTTTGTATATGTAGAATGGAATGATATCTTAATGTTTTGTTTGTTAATTTTTTTTAATTAATAAAAAAAGTTAAAAAACAAACAAACAAACAAACAAAAAAAACTCTATTTAAGATGTCTTGAGTTTCAGAATTTTCTGTACAGGAGCTTTATCTGCTGCTTGAAGGCATTCCCACATGCCAGTAAGTATACATTTCTTTTGCTTTCTCATTGGAAATGTGAGTTGAAAGTTGTAGGACACCAGAAGTTTACATAAGATGAAGTTGCTTACATGGATACCTCTCAAGGAGACATTTTCCCCCAAGATCTGTGCTGGTAGTCTTGTTTTTCCATGTCCCCAAACAGTATAATACATTAATGTCAAACCAACATCAATGAAAAGAAGTTTAAAAATCAAAATTAAAAAAAATCATATTTTATTCATTTTTATTCCTTAAGTTGTTTTTTTATCTTCTTAATTTTTAAAATGAAAATGTCCAGAAATATGTCTACATTTTCTAATCAGCTATTAGATTTCTTTTATTAATGTGACTTATTTTTTTCTTCAAAATATTTGCACTTTTGAATTTATTTCCTTTCTTTATTTCAACATATCTCTGTTCTTTAGTTTTAATTGAATATTTAATTCTTTCATTTGGTCAATTATTTTAGCCAAGAAAATAAAATAATTAGAAGCCATGTTTTTTTAAAATGTATTTTCTAAATAGTGCATTATTGAATTTTTACTTATTCCTTAGCCCAAGTGCTCTTCCAAAGATTAATTTTTTACAGTTAAATGAAAACACTCCAACCGATTGGATACAAAGATCAACTAATAGTTTTAGTGTATTTTAATCAAATAATATATGAAATACATCATTTCTGATTCTTCATTTGTATTGATGTTTGCTCTGTACTGTTGGTCAGAAGAGACACCTTAGGATATGTCAGCATACTCCAAGACAGGTGTCAGGGTTGCCAGAGAAAGCAGAATTTACATAGGCTCTTAGGGAAAGACATTTTACTCACACGGAGAAGAGACAGGACAAGGTCAACTTCACTGGTGGACATCCATCCTCCATAGCCAGTGGATTCCATCCATAGGTGGCCAAAGCAAGGAGATGTTTTATTCCACAGCACCCTGCTTTCGTATCTGTGTGCTGCCATAGTGGAGGAGCCCCACTGTCTTCCCACCAGAGACAGATATGCCGCTGGGGTGTGAGCTGGTGTCATAAAAACATGCCCACCACAGTCAGACTGTCTCCAGTTAGTATTTACATATGCTTGAGACAATGTAGGAAAATGTACATGCAGTTCCCTTATCTTCTAGGGGTTTGTGTTTTATCCTGCCAGGTGGGGACACCTGGTCCTGAGCACAGGATAGATTTGTGGGTCCCAGGGAAAGGTGGCCGGCCAAGTTAGGATAGCTACCTACCACAGTAGCCTAAGGTACTGCCCTATATTTCAGTGTTCAATATATGAGTGCTTTCTGACAGTCACTGTACTGAGCAATTTCATACATTAATGAGTTCTCAGAAAAACCTAATGGCTGGGTATTACTATTATCCCTTACCAGTTTACAAATCAGAAGTTCAAGTATAGTGCAATTAAATATTTTGCCCTAGACTACACATTTATAAAGGCCTGATTAAATATACAATGCCCAGTTCCATCTGAATTTCAGATAAACAATAAATGCCTAGTAAAAGTATGTCCTATGTATTTCAGGGCACATACTTATACTAAAAAAAAAATAATGTTTTTTGTTTAACTGAAATTCAAATGTAACTGGGCTTCCATATTTTCATTTGCTAATTCTGGCAACCTTCCTAAGGGCAGGAATTTGACCACAGGTCAGTCTCACCTGAAAATCAGTCATCTGCATTTCCACCCTTTCCCTTCAGAAGACATCTGATATCCATATATTAATTCAAACTTCAAATATATATATATTCTTGTATACATGAGAATACATGTATCATATTATCTATAGTCTATTTTATTTTATTTTATTTACTTGTTCTATTAGAGAGTGAAACAGTGAGGAAGTACATTTTTTAGTACAAATATATTTTTAGTACAAATTATTCCATGTTTTAGCTGAAAAGGTAAATGAGAACTCAGCAGGGAAATAATGATGATTTAATAGAAAAGATGGAGAATGAAAGCAGGAGGGCTATAGCAATTACTCTGGTGGTTCACAAAGAAATGTCATTCAAACTATTTTTTTTCTACTTTACTAGCAAAGCTTGTTTATTAAGAACTGTTTTAATTCTAGCCTTTACTCTCTCACTATTTAAAACTGAATGCATACATGGAGGATGCTGGAGTATACAAAAGAAGAAAGCAGGAACTCCAACTTAAAGCTGACATAGTCCATGCAGGAAATGAAACAAGAGAAAAGACAGAACTCCTGCTTTCTTGACACTGTCCTAGGACTCCCAACAAACCTGAAATTCTAAAGTCATATTCTCCATTTTTAAAATGAGATTAGTGGTGGGACACGGTGGCTCAGTGGCAGAGTACTCGCCTGCCATGCTGGAGACCTGGGCTTGATTCCTGGAACCTGCCCATGCCAAAAAACAAAAAGTGAGATTTTTGGAGCTTGGGGGAGAGGGTGGAATAATTTGACCAAAATGTGAAAATTACTTACTAGTGTTAGAATCGAAACCTATGGTTATTTAACTCCAGTGATTATGTTTATTTCTAGCATTCATTCATTCAGTGTATGTTTATTATATATTTCCTATGTTCAGGGACCAACAATAAACCCTGAAGACACCAGGCTGAGCAAGACAGATAGCATCACTGCTTCAGGGGCAGTATTAATCTCTTATTATGGGCGTAACAAAGCATCACAAACTGAGCTGCTTAAAGCCACACAGATGTATCAATTTATAGTTCTAGAGGTCAGAAGTCTGAAATGAGTCTAACAGGGATAAAATCATGGTGTCAGCAGGGTTGTGCTCCTTCCAGAGGTTCCAAGGGTAATCCATTTCTTTGCCTTTTCCAGCTTCTAGATGCTTTCCTCACTCTTTGGTTTGAGGCCCCCTTCCATCATCACAGCCAGCAATGGCAAGTAGCAATTTTCTCACATCACTTCATTCTAACACTGACTTTTCTGCTTTCTTCTTACAATTAAAAGGACCCTTGTGGGTAATTCAGTGGTTAGAATGCCTGCCTTGCATGCCGGAGACCCGGGTTCAAATCCTGGACCATGCACCTCCCCCCTTCCCCCAATAAAAGAAAGAAAGAAAAAAGTGCCCTTGTGATGACTGACATTAGGCCACCCGATAATCCAGTATAATGTCCCCATCTCAAGATGGGCAGATAAGCAACCTTAGTTGTTCTTTGCTATGTAACCTAATATATTCAGTTACCTGAATTTGAACAGGATTTGGTCATGGCTATTTTTGAGGGACCATTAAGCATAGGGGTTTCACTATGAAGTGTGGAAGTAGAGACATAATTCTCATCACAATCTAAAACTATCATATTGTAGATAGTACTCTCCATTACGATACGTAATGAGATAAATTAAACTATAGGCATATAAAAAGACAGAGGGTGAATTGCAGATGTAAAGGTATGGAGAAGAGTGCAATTTCAAAGCAGATAAGGAAGGCCTCTCTGATAATTTATAGACAAGATGATATTAAATAAGCAGCCACCTAGGAAAGATACTTCTGGAAGAGTTGTTAGAAAGTACCAAAACCAAACCAGTATGAGTTTGTCATATTCTTAAAATAGAAAAAGGATGACAGGAAGATAATGAGCCAAAGGGAGAAAAGAGAATGAAATAATATCCAAACTCCTTAATATTGCATATTTCTCTACTTTTCCTTAAGTAGGAAAGTATGTCATTGGATAGGTGTAAGCCATGTTTTTGGTTGAATTTTTTTTTTTTTTAATGGGCAGGCACCGGGAATCAAACCAGGTCCTCTGGTATCGCAGGCAAGCATTCGTGCCTGCTGAGCCACTGTGGCCTGCCCGGTGTAAGCAATGTTTTAAAGACAGCTTTATATTGTTGAAGTTCCTTTTGGCTGTTATACGAAGAATGATTTATAAGGGACTAGAGAGGAATCAGTAAAACCTACTGAACCAATTGTAATGGGTGAGGGCAGAGATGTTGGTGTCTTGGACCAGAAGTTGGCAACGGCGCTAGAGAGCGTGGATATATTTGGCATTTTCTCCGGCAGAGTTCTGAAGCTTTGGCACCATCAATATTTACAATCAGATAACTCTTTGTTGTGGGGGACAGTGCTAGTCTTGTTGAGAATCACTGATCTAGAGGATGTGGTCAAGGCTTGAACAAGGATGTGAGAGTAAGAGAGGAGGCCTGAGGTTCCTGAGTGTTAGGCTTCTGTAAGTCAGATTATATGATCTCATTCCTAGTGTTCTCAGGAAACTTAAAGCTGATTTTTTTAAAACACTATTTTATTGAGAAATATTACATATACACCCAAAACAATAAATTTCAAAATACACTGTACCAAGTAGTTAAAGAACAGATTTCAGAGTTTGGTATGGGTTACAGTTCCATGATTTTAGGTTTTTCCTTCTAGCTGCTCCAAGACACTGAAGACTAAAAGAGACCTCAGTGCAATGATTCAGCAGTCTTACCCATTTGTTAAATCCTATTTTCCTCGGTTATAACTCCTTCTCCTTGGATCATTTTCTCAATCTTTAGGGGTTTTAGGGTTATGCCAATACTAACTTTTTCATATTGGAAAGGAGTGTCGGTAATATGGGATAGGGAGATGGAACTAGTTGATGATTTGGAGAGGCTGGCCTCTCTGGGTTTTGGGATTTATCTGGTCTAGAAAACCATCCGAAGGCTATAGATTTGTGGGAAATAATTTTAGTGTGTGAAACTTTTGTAGACTCAGAGGCCTAGGTATTCTTTAGGAGTGACAAGAATGGTTTTGGCTGGCATTTGGCAAACCATAGTAATTGGTTACTAAAGTAATTAAAGCAGATTTTTTTAATGTTTCCTTGAACTCTTTAGTTTTTCTTTATAAGAGATTTAACTTTTTAATTTAAGTCTTTCAGGGTTTTTTTGTTTAATTTTTTATGCTAATGCTAGATATTTTATTTTAACTATTTGTGTTGACAAAACAGCATACAAACACAAACAATCTTAACATACAAACATTCCATACATTGTGTACAATCGATGGGTCACAACATCATCACATAGCAGTATATTCATCACCATGATCATTTTTTAGAGCATTTGCATTACTCCAGAAAAAGATGTAAAAAGAAAAAAAAAAAAAAAACCCTTACCCTTCCCTGTCATTGACAATCATATTTACATCTACCTAATATATTTTAACGTTTGTTTCCTCTATTATTTGTTTGTTTGTTTATCCATATTTTTTACTCATGTGTCCATATCCTAGACAAAGGGAACATCAGACACAAGGTTTTCACAATCACTCAGTTACATTGTAAACATTATATCTTTATACCATCATCTTCAAGAAACAAGGCTATTGCAGAACAGTAAAGCTGATTTTTGTATTGCTTAGAAGACTAGTAATGTTGCGCCCTTTAAGCATTCACAAGGCAATGCATTCATAAAAAAAAACAGTTTGAAACACTTTATGAAAGTGCGGCCCCTAAGAATAAAATTGCATACTTGACTTTCTAGACATGAAATTTTATGAACCTGTTTCTTCAGTCACAAAATGATCACTATGGGGGTTGGGGTTGCATCATGCCTCCCACAAAAGTCATGTCCAAGTCTTAATCCACTGTCCCTGTGGGTTTCAGCCCATTTCTAAATAGAACCTTTGAACATATTAGTATCAGTTAAGATGTGGACACATTTGTGAATAGAATCTTCCAAGATCCTATTTAGATGGGGCCAAGCTGAATGAGGATGGGTCTTAATCCATGTGACAAGAAGCCTTATAAAGAGAGGAAACTGGACTCAGAAGTTGGAAATATGAGAGCCAGAGAGGATAGACAGCCATGGGATGGAGAGCTGCCATCACCAGTGTCATGGTTAGGGACAGGTGTCAACTTGGCCAAGTTGTGGTACCTGTTCATCTGATTGGGCAAGCGCTGGCCTGTCTGTTGCAATGAGGACATTTCATAGGATTAGGTCATGATCACGTCAGCTACATCCACAGCTGATTCCATTTGTAATCAACCAAAGGGGAGTGTCTTCTGCAATTAGTGATGCTAAATCCAATCATGGGAAGCCTTTTAAGGAGGACTCAGAGGAGACAGGTTCCATTCCTGCTTTGGCTGGTGAGCCTCTCCTGTGGAGTTCGTCCAGGCCATCCATTGGAGTCATCGGCTTCGCAGCCTGCCCTGTGGATTTTGGACTCTGCGTTCCTACGGTCATGTGAGACACTTTCATAAATTTTATATTTGCAAGTGTTCCCTGTTGGTTCTGTTTCTCTAGAGAACCCTAACTAATACAACCAGAATGCCACAACTCCAGGAGAAGGCATGGCCTTGTTCACATTTTTATCTTGGATTTCTAATCTCAAAAACAAGATAACAAATGCTTAGTTCTGGCAAACTAAGACAGTGGGTTTCATCACATCTAAGATAGATATTAGATATATGTGATGGTCAGATTCATGTGTCAGTTTGGCCAGGTGATAGTGTCCAGTTGTCTGGTCAAGCAAGCACTGAACTGTCTGTTGCTGTGAAGACATTTCATGAACTTAAATCATGAGCATGTTGGTTGCATCCATGGCTGATTACATCTGCAGTTAGCTAAGGGGAGTATCTTCTACAATGAGTGATACTTAATCTAATCATCTGAAGGTTTTTAAGGAGAATTCAGAAGAGAAAATCTCTCTTTCTGCTTCAGCCAGCCTCTCCTGGGGAATTCATTGAGGACCTTCACTGAAGCAGCCAGCTTGCAGCCTGTCCTACAGATTTTGGAATCTTATGTCCCCACGATTGCATGAAATACTTACAAATCTCATATTTACAGATATCTCCTATTGGTTCTGTTTCTCCTATTGGTTAGTATTCCTGACTAACACAATATAGACTTATGAAAATTTACTATACAAAGAACAGGAATATCACAGTGAATTATACTCACCTGATGCACAAGTTTTAAATAAAAATTTGTTTTTGTATTTCACTATTATTGATAACTACTTATTTATAATTAGAAATCTGTCACTAAAACTGGATTGTGAATTTCTCTATTGGAAAGAATATATTTTATTCTCTTTTTTTCCACACTTCTTGGCATATAGGTACTTATAGTGAATATTCATTGATTTTGGTTGGAGTACTGCATAACTCCCTCAACTTGCATGCTGTTTCCATGAAAGTCTGTTTGCCAATCACGATACTAAAGCTCCAGAGGCTCAGGAGTGCAATCATCATAATTGCTGGACCAGTGTGAAATTAAAAAAAAAAAAAGGAAAAAAAAAAACAGGGAGTATGTGTCTGGAGACAGAAGTATAGGTACAGGATGGGCATGGATTGACTGTCTGCAGTTTACTTGGAATCATTTAATTCATCAGAAACTTGGTGAATGGCTCGGTGTGGAGAACAATAATGTAAACCAGCTTGAGGAGATCAAAGCTAGAAAGAGACATTTCTCTGACCATACAGAGCTTAGAGCGTCATTGTTTATTACTTAACAAAGTGATTATTCATTCATTCATGAATTCATTCGTTCTTTCAACAATTGCTTACTGAATGCATATAATGTGCCAAGAAATTTGACAAGTTGTTTTGGACATGAATTAGACAAAATCTGTCCATGCTCTCAAAGGCCTCATTGTCTAGTTTACAGTCTCAGATATAAATCCTACAAGGGTCGGCAAATAATGCAAACGAGGATGTCAGCCACTAAGAAATACTGGGGTTGAGGAGAACTGGTGAGTTCAAGCTCTTAGGATTGCTTTGCATGAGTGGCCAAAAATATATATTTGAAGGCAGAATGGAGCCTGGGACCTCCCTTGTTTGCAACCTCTGGTCTTGACATATAAGTAAGCAATTTTGGCATCATGTGGAAAGTACTATAGACAAGGCAAGCTATGGAGTTGCCTTAACTCCCCTTTTTTTAATTAAAAAAAAACTTTTTTCTTAGAGAAGCTGTGGATTAACCGAACAATCATGCATAAAATACAGGATTCCTATATACCACCACACCACCAGCATGTGCAGTGTGTGGAAAACTTGTTACAATTGATTATAGCGCTTTTTTGTAATTCTACGATTTTTAACAGTAGTTACATTTGTTGCAACTTAGAAAAATTGTTAAAGTGGTACTATTAACTATTGTACATAGTTTATGCAGGGGTACTTTTTCCCCATATTCCTGACTTATTATTATTTTTTCCATGCATGTCTTTATTTTATTACTCATATACCTATACGTTGGATAAAGGGGTGTCAGCCACAAGTTTTTTACAATCATGAGATAAAAATTATATAGTTATACAATCATTGTCAAAGATAAAGACTACTGGATTACAGTTCAACAATTTCAGATATTTCCTTCTGGCTTTTCTAACACACTACAAAATATAAAGAAATGTCTATATAATGAGTCAGTAGTCGCAATCATTTGCTAAATCATAACTTTTCTGTTACACCTCTTCCCTCTCATTTGATCACTCCTCAGTCGTCAGGGATATCTGAGCAATGACCATTCTAAATTGTTTGTGCTGAAAAGGAGTGTTTCAGTTTGCTAATGTTGCTGGAATGTAATATACCAGAAAAAGGGTTGGCTTTTATTGAGGGGATTTATTATGTTACAAGTTTATAGTTTTAAAGCCACAAAAATGTCCAAACTAAGGCACCCAGAAAAAAATTCCTCATAATCAAGAAAAGCCGATAGCATCTGGAGCACTACTATCAACTGGAAAGGTATATGGCTGGTATTTGCTGGTTCTCTGGCTTTTGGTTTCAAACAGCTTCCACAACGGCATTTTCTTTCTGCATCTCCAAACATCTCTGTCTGTGTTGGCTCTCCACTTTTTCCAAAAATGGTTCTCTCTTAAAGAACTCCAATAAGCAGATTAAGACCCACCTTGAATGGGTAGAGACACATTTCCATGAAAACCACTTAATAAAAATATCTCACCCACAACTGGGTGTTTCACATCTCCATGGAAACAACCTAATCAAAAAGTCTCTTCCTAAACAATGCATCTCCCTCCACAAGACCACATTAGAAAAAAGAACGTGTTTTTTCTGGGGTACATAACAGTTTCAAACCAGCACAAGGGGTGTCAATTTATTATGGGGTAGAGGAATGAAACTGGTTGATGTTTCTTGAGAGACTGGTACCTCTGGGTTTCAGAGCTTATCTGGCATAAGAGCAATGCGGAAGTTCTAAATTTCTGAAAAAATAAACTTAGAAAAACTTTTGCAGAGTCTTAGAGTTCAGGCCATTCTTTAGAGTTTTCAGGAATACTGTTGGTTGTAGCTTGGCATACTGTAGCAATTCGCAATATCTAGCTGAAGTTTACATAAAAGTAACCTCCAGAATGACCTCTCAACTCTATTTGAAAACTCTTAGCCACTGAAACTTTACTTTGCTTCATTTCTTTTCCCCCTTTTCGTCAAGAAGGCTTTCTTAACACATTTCCAGGGCCAGGTTCATGCCTAGCAGCCATGTCCCATGTTGTCAGAGACTTAGATCCCAGGGAGTCATGTCCCATGAATTGGGGAGAGTGGTGCATTCATTTACAGAGTTTGGCTTAGAGAGAGGCCACATCTGAGCAACAAAAGAGGTTCTCTGGAGGTGACTCTTAGGCATAGTTATAAGTAGGCTTAGCTTTGCCATGACAGAAATTTAATAAGGGCAAACCTCAAGATTGAGGATTTGGCTTATTAAATTGGTAGTCCTTAATGCTTGAGAAAATTTCATGAATTCCCCAGATGGAGAAGTTTAATAGTTCCACATTTTTCCTCCAATCTCTTGGAACTTTGCAAATACTTTTAAAATTTTCTTCCCAAAATACTCTTGAATGTATCAAAGGACTATATTATTCTGCACAGAAGAACAAGATCTCATTCCCTATTCTAGGTTCTATGTAATTAGGTTTTGTTCAAATAAACTGGCCAGACAAGTTAAATTAGATAGTGTGCTACAGAAAATTTAAATTTGGGGCAAAGCAAATATTTCTTCCTTTGGTCTCACACAGAAGTTGAAGGTTTAAAATATAGTCAATATTCTTTACCCTGTATTCTGATTGACCTTAGTCCTCACCAGATCAGCTTCCTTCATCTCTCTAATTAAAATCTGATCTCTTTTTCAGTTTCCTCAACAGTTGCTGTGTGGAGAAATGCTGACTTTCAGAGCTGTAGATCTCTAACTCTGTCTCAGGTGTCACACAGAAACCCCAAATTCCAGGGAACTGCCAGGTTATACACATTGAGCACAGCAGCTCAGAATTTAGAAATAAGAGTTAAAACTCAAGAAAAATGATATCCAGAGCTAAAAAATGAGCAGGCTTTGCCCAGGTGAATGGAGAAGAGCATTCTGGGCAGGAGGAACCAGACACTCTGTGGCTTGGAGGTTAGGAGGGTTCTGAGAACTATGGGGACAATCTCAATCTCAGGAGATAAGGAGAGACGAGCCTATGGCAGCCTATTCTCAGGTTGTATCTAGGCCCATGAACAACTTGTTGAAACAGTGTGATCTCAAATCCAACATATTAATAAAAAAAAAAAGAAGAAAACAAGGAACAGCTTCACAATACAGAGTTCAGACTTGCAACACCCTGCTCACTCAAGAGATTTTCTTCTGCTGGCTAAGCCTCTTATGTTTGGCACCAAACAATATTGTCAAATGTAAGCTTTAATCCAGCAAGAGAAATTAAGATACTCTAGGCCTAGTTATTTACTACAACTGAGCTGAAATCCAGATATCTGCTGACCTGACGACACACACAGGGAATGCCCTTAGGCTTTTCTATAAAACTCACTATTTGGGTTAAGCACATTTACAAAGCTGGCAGGTATCAGAGACAAGAGAAAAAAAAAGGCAGTATATTATTCTGACTATACTTCTTTTTACTTTCTACTTATTTAAATCCTGGTTGCATCCAGCTCTCTGAGGGCATAAATAATCACCAATTATCTTTCTACCCTCAAGATATTCAACAGTATATAAAGCTTACTCCTCACCTGTGCTTCATAATATTTAGTAAAACGAATTGAACACTGTGGCAAAATAAACAATTTATTACGTGTAAATTAAAGCACCAAAAGGACTTACAAGGAAGAGCAAAACTGTTTCTGAGCAGGAAGATCTCAAACCAAAAATGGAGTGAGAATCTTGATAGCCATCTATTCTCAACAGTTTATACAGGCATTTAGGGAATTTCCGAGTAAGGGGTTACAATGACTAGCTGACATTAAAGTTCCTTTTTATATAGGAGGGTCTTATAAAGTGGGGAATAGATATGCATTGATTAATATAGTGTTCTTGTCCATTCTGATAAGCCGCCTCTACTGGACCCAAACTTGCTATCACCAGGTGTTGCTTAACAGCTGTTTTGCAGGGTGTGTTCCATTCTTTCTGAAAGTCCCTGTGGTCAATTGCTTTCATCTCCTGGACAATTCTTTCTGGGAAAGGGGTTTTCCTGGCAATACTCAAGGCACGTGGTCATTGTATTTTACTTAACAGTTGCATTAGTTATCTACTGCTGAATAGCACATTAGCTCCCAACCCAACAACTTCAAACGATAAAAATTTTCTCACAATTTCTATGGCTCAGGAATCTCAGAATGGCTTAGCTGGTGGGTGTGCCTCAGAGTCTCTCACAAGGCTGCAATCAAAATATCAGCTGGGGCGATAGCCTCAAGGATCAGCTGGGAGAAGAGACACATCCAGACTCACTGTGTGATCCTTTCCACTCGCCTCTCTTACAATCTGGAAGCTGGCTTCCCCCAAGCAAGCAATGTAAGAGAGAATGAGAAAGAATCCGCGACATAGAAGTTCAGTTTTTTATAACCAAGACTTATTGATAATAAGTTACTACTTATAATGTTACTACTTACTGCTCTATTGTTACTAGTAATGACAGTTCATCACCTCTGCCATGTTCAATTCATTGGAAGTTAATAACTCCATCCCACACTCAGGGGGAGGAGATTACATAAAGACATCAATGCTAGGAGTTGGGGTTCCTTTTGGACCAACTTAGAGGCTGCCTACCACAGTCATCAAGTGAGGCTGGGAAATAGAACATATTTCCACTCTGAATAAAATCAGAATACTCTTACAAAGGAAAACACAGATAACAGGTATGGAAAAGTAAATTATATAGATTCATCAAGTTTGCTCTATGAGATACAACTTCACCACATAGCTCTTAAAATCATCAATAAAATCATCTCCTAAATGGTTAGGGTGGTAATGGATTTTATTGGTGGAAATCAATGAAACAACTTATCTTTATGCCTGGCTTTTTCATAAATGGAAAGCAAGTCAGGTAAGAGAACAGAGAAGTACGGAAGTAGAGGACAGAATGAGGTAGGATATCCTAGGAACTCACAAAAATTAGGGGAGAAACAGAGAACCATACACTCTGTGAAAGTAGAGTTGAGACCTATTATAACTGGTCCTAAAGTACACAGATATTGCAAGTGATTTCTCAGTTGCATATTTATTCATGAAATTATATTTCAATGTCTATTTCTCCTGCTAGACATAATGGAGTTTCTATGGTATAATGGGTTGTTTTATTAACCAATGCATCTCCAGTTCTTAGAAAGGCACCTCGTAGAGAGCAGCTGCTATATTTTACCGAAAGAAAGAATGAAAGACTATTTATGCATCTTGTCTCTGCATTGTAGAGATCTATCATTTTATGACTACTTTACCTTCTGAAGGAATTAGCTGCAGGCTATTGCATTAGCTACCATTTCTCTCACCTACCATTGCCACAACACACATTGCTTCCTGACAAATTGCACGGACTACAAGGGACTTGGCATAAAAAGCTTTGCTCAAAAGGATGACTTGCAGCCCAATCCTCCTTTCACAATAAGAGATATACAGAGAAGTAATTAGTTGAACTCAGCAAAGAGTAGAAGCAGAAGAAGCAGTGACAAAGATGTTTTAATGATAAAACACTAAGGTAAGTACTGTTAGATCAATCACTAGACCTTCAGTTTTGTGTAAATAGTCCTAAGACTCTAACTTGGGGGAAGAAATTCTGAATCTCTGAGAATTGACTCTGGCTTCCAGTGCTATTTCCTTTGTTTCCTTCCTTCTGCTCTTTCTTCCTTCTTTTCTTTCCTCCTTGTGAGCTTATAGACATTAAATTCCCATTATATAAATTAACATGTCTGTGTCTCTTGCTCCTGGCATTTTGTATATAAATGAATATTATTAAAGCCATATGTGTTTTAAGAGCAAAGGTCATAAAATAATCTTTTGAGATAACTTGTATTCACCATCTTGTCTCCCAGAAGGCTATTCATATGGCAGATTGTTTTTATCCCACTCTAGATAGCAAATGCCAAGAGGGAAGTATGAGGGAGGAAAGTATATTTGTCTAATCCACTAATGTATCCTACATAGCATAGTTCCTGGAATATAGTAGGCTCTTAATAAATATTCATTAAATGACCGTTTAATGAATTGGCATCATTTTCAAAACCTCATTATAAACAGGATATGAATTTTCATTCTCTCTTGTCCTGATTTAATAGGCTCAAATTCTTTTAATAAATCATGCATTGCATAAAACCCCTGTCACTAAAGACAAAGACACATCATATTCTGGTTGAGTCTTTTCTTTTCTTTCTTTGTAGTCATTGATGCTTTGTATTTGAACAACTAGGTCCTAAATGGACTTTTTCTTTAAAATTTCAGTAAAATGAAGATTCAGATTTTTGGAAAAGAGAAGAAAAGCTGAAATAAGCAAGGGAATTCTTGATATCATCACTTTATATAAGAAGATGAGAGGGCTAATTTGATGGGCTTAACCTCCTCTATATAATGTCTCTACATAAGTAAATGTGTCAGACACCTCTAATACCCGTACCACATCCTCTCTGCTTACCTTCTAATCCAGCTATTGTTGTGGCAAACCAGCTTCCCACAGATGTAATCTGATGGCAATTTCACCTGAACAGCATCATGTATTTCTCCATTTATGCCTTGGGTGATTTCTATAAGGCCTACCAAAGATTTAGACAACTCTCAGTCTCAAAGGTAGCTGACATCCCATGAGGGAGTATCTTGACAATGGAGAAGAGTTTATAGAGTTTATAAATGCTCTCTCTTCCATACTTCAGGTGAATAATTGATGCACATTTATCGTGACCCATAGAAGGTCTCTGCAAGAATAAGTCCACTGACCAACCCAAAAATTTAAGAACTCACCTATGTGCCAGCCTTTCCCTCCATGTCTATTTCACCCTCTTAATATCTCACTCTCCTCCACCTGCCCCATCACTTTCCAAAATAAACAATCTGCACACAATAACTTGTCTTAGCCTCCACTTTCCTTGGGGAAGGGGGCAGGCTAATGCAAGATAATCAGATCATTCTTTCAGATATATCCTGTTGACAGTGGAAAGCTACCTTTGATATATAATATACTTAGATTTCCAAAATGCTCACTACCTAATCAGTGTGTTTCAGTCTCATTTACAAACATCTGCAAAGGAACACTTACATAGAGATTAAAATGCCCATAGTTAGAATAAGACAAATGAAACTTTAAGAAAAAGATTCTCTAACCTTCACTATACTGCAAGATTATCTCAAGTCAGAGTTAATCCTTAAATATCAGACATGTTGAATAGAAAGCTACAAAGTTAGGAAAGTACTGTAATACAATACTGGAAATCAGAATTTTCTGATTTTAAAGCCTAAGTTCTTATTCCCTTCAGCCATTGTATGGCTTTTGATGTGTTCTGCAGGAAACTTTTCTTTGGCCTATTTTGATTATACCGTAGGTTTTAGTCTCTTATTTTAGATTACAAGCATATGATTAATACATACATTACTATGAATATATACATTAATTCTGTTAAAATTAATCAAACATATAAAACTGACCCTAAAGTATGAAATGGAAAACAAAAATAGTCTTCCATGTTTTAAAATTGTCAAGACATTCTATATTAATTCACACTCACACTAGCAATGATAATAAACAATGATACTTAATTAGCATATAGACCCTTCAGTTCTATCCTGTGTATTTTTATTTTCATGATGTTAGTTGAAGCTCTGGAAGGGAGGTTTTGCTTATCCATCCACAATTGACCTGGCTCAATCAGTTCCCAAAATTTCTGTGACGTTAACAAAAGCCAATCAGAGCCGTGAGCAGGATATAAAAACTAGTGTCATGACACAAAATTAGCATGAACCTAATTCCAAAGCAAAGATATGTAAGGCTTCAGAGGCTTGTTAACAACTTTGGGAGGTATTTTGAAATATTTAAAAATAGTGACTACTAACTGTAAATGTACAAATGCTAAAACTCATGTTAGAAATAGCTGACTATAAACACTTATTCTTTTTGACAAATGGGATATGCTGGAAGAAAAAGATCAGTCTAACATTGAAATTACATACAAACATAGACCCGTCATCTTCATTTCATCCCATCCTACTTTTCAAGAACTGTGGTTGTAGAACATCAAAGGGCTACATTGTGGTACATAATTTATCAATGTTGAGGTTTTAGAGTATCAATGTGGGTTTGAATATTGATTTGATTTCCTTTCTTAGTAGCATTGCGGCCATGGCCAAGATATTGGCCTCTGTATCTCATATTCCTCACCTATAAAATGGGGGTAACAACGGTATATTTTTAGCTTATGGCATTACTGGAAGAATTAAATAAGGTGAGTGAGAACAGTGCTTGACATTAAGAAATCAAATGCAAATTTTTACTGTTTTTTTTCTTATCAATGGATTGAAATTTAATCTTGGAGGCTTTGAAATTAATAGTTTAATTTAATCAATTTTTAAAAGGAATTAAATCTCAGAATAGGGGTATTTCAAAAAAATTTTGTTTGTTTGGGTTTTTTTTGCTTGCAAAAGAGATGTGATCAATGGCTGCATTTTTTCAAATTCTGAAGGATTTGAGAATGCTGAGATCTATAAATAAAATCCCTTGAGTTAAGGCTGCATATATGATTTCTAACTGGATTTCCTTATTCACTGTGTTCCAGCAGATCAAACATGTAATATCAGAAAAAATAGTCCAGTAACTTTGAGAAGATGCAGTTAAATGGAGCAGACTAAAGCAGACAGACAATTTTTCTTGGCATTGCGTGGATTTCAAAATAAGAAATTAGAAATGCACTATGCTTACCCCAAGGAGGGAGACTCACAGGGAACTTCTATGTTGTGAGCCAACTTATTCTGGAATATCAAATCTGAAACTCTTGACAAAATGGCACCAAGCATTAAGTTATATTCTGGAGGGAGGCTGATACTGAATATACCTTGACAGCCTATCTGGTAAATGAGAGCGTCATTTATCGGTCTATTTACCAATGAGTGGCAAGCTAACATCTCAATAAAATAAGAATGCAGACTGAATGTCAATCATCTTGTGCCTTCCCAGTTTCCAAGGGACTTATCTGTAATAGCATGGAAAAAGCTGCTCTCCTTCTTAATAGATTAAAATATTAGAGCATCAAGTAAGACAATCCAGGATACCATTAATAAATAACTTCTACATGGAAAGTGTAACTTGGAAACTGTTGGCTGACTTTTTCGTTTTGTTTTATAAATTAATATAATCATACCCTTTTTATATTTATCTTCCTCAATACATCAGTGGTAGACAAAGAAATAGTCTAGTATATATCTAGCACCAATCCCCTTCTTTCTTGCCAGTCTTTTCCTTCTGAGGCTGGAAAGTACAATTTCTTTAGTTCTGTGGCCTCTCTTACAGCTATGGGTAGCCATGTACCAGATTGGGCTAATGACACACAGAGGGAGTTTACTGGGGTAGAGGGATAAAAGAAGAGACCCACTTCAGGAAAAGCACTTTTAACCGCAGTTCCTCCAGCCTACATGCCTACCTACCTTTAAAAGTGGGTATGATGACTAAAACCACACCAGTCATCTTGAAGCAAAAAGGATGAGGACCTTACTACAACTGATCCAATCCCTTACCTGGCAATGCCAGAAGCTGAACTTTATCGGTGAAGCTAAGAATGATCCACTTCTTAGATGGAGACTCCTCATAGTAGACAGGATTTTGATAACCATGAACTTTACCCCTTAGTGTTACACCTGTGAATATTTACTTTACATGGCAGAACAAAAACAAACAAAGGAAAACCTTTTCAGATAAAATTAAAGTTATAGATTCTATAAATGGATATTATCCCACACTATCCTGGTAGACCTCATCTAATCACTAGAGCCCTTAAAAGCACAGAAATTTCACTGGCTGGAAGTCAGAGAAGAGAGATTACAGACAAATTCAGAGGTGGGTAGGACTTGGCTCACCATGTTGGCTTTGAAACAGGGAATGCAGGTGGCCTCTAGAAGCTAGAACAACGTCTGGCCAATAGCCAGCAAGGAAAGCGGGACCTCAGTTCCACAACCATACAGACTGAATTCTACCAACAACCTGAATGAACCAGGAAGCAGACTCTTCCCCAGAGCCTCCAGTAAAGAATACAGACCAACTGCCATCTTCATTTTCAGCAGGTGAAGCTTGCAGTAGAGAAACCAACCAAGCCCCCAAGACTTCTAACCAAGTGAACTGTGAGATCATCTATTTGAGATTTTTCATTTCACTAATCTACTAGTAACTTGCTACAACAGCAATAGAAAACTAGCATACTCCTCAAAAACAAATTTGTTCACTAACATATCAAACGCAACAGGTAATTCTATGAAATCAAATTAAAACAATGGCAGTAACAACACAGCTAATTATAGCAACTAACAGTGACTGAGTATTTCCTATTGTTATGTCAGACTATTGTAGTATAAACAGGACAACCTAGAGCACTGTCTCCTGGAGTTTAATAAACTAATCAATAAATGCATAAGAAAAATATTAGTGTTATAAAGATTCTTTTAATTTGGGGGTACCTAAAAGTGACTTTCTAAGGGATAACTTGAATACAGTTGGACAATACTCCCCAAACTTCATTTTTTCCACATTGCTCATACATTTTTATTTCTTTATACAGTTTCTTAGTTAATTTTTCTGTCTAAATAGAATCAATTTGTACTTACACAACTGTTTTAAAAGAAAACTTTAAGGCAAAAATTCATTGCATTTATTCTATTTAGGCAATACTTACATAATGGAAAGGTAATCATAAAAATAACCTGTTAATGAAACTGTTACTTTGACTTTCAGTTTCTGCTGTCCAGCTAAGACTCTGAGTACACAGTCAGATCACTTGGGCTAGAAAGAGGAGAGAGATAGATGGAGACACAGAGAGAGACTAGTAAATATTAATTTGATATGAAAGTTGCAGTAGCTACAAAATAAGACATGCCCTTTCTGTCTCTTTCATTGCTATTGATTATTTCTAGAAGAATTTTTCCCCTTCTAGGTGATTCAAAGTGTATAATGCCATATATTCGACCCACCTAAATTCTCTTCATTTAGTTCTGAAAACTGTTAGATGTTACAAGATGCACATTTTGGAAAATATTGCTATGGGCTGAGTAGATATTAAATCAATAAATGATAACAGGTTGAGAACTACTAATTATAAATGACAGTGCAGTATTCCTTTCCTCATCCTCAAGATTTAAAGAACGCTGTGCACATTATCTCAAATAAAATTTTGTTTTTGAGAGGAATCAAGAGAGTTCTGGTTGACCAAGAGGGCAGCACAGCTCTGCAGTACAATTCCTGCATGAAATCTTTGAACAGTTAGTAAAAACTTGCAAAGCATCTTGCTTTTAACTCCAGAAAACAGTTAAATGGTTGAGGTAACTGGGTGAATAACAAATCAAGAAAATTCCCCTTTATAAAACAATAGGAGAAGCTAATGGCATGCTTATTGGCACCTCTTGCAAGCATTCCCTAGTGCAGTATGGAGCCAAACTGTACTCCTATTGTGGACCCCTGGCCCTTTTCCAGATTGAGCCGTGAGTATACTGCAGTTCCTGAATGTTGGTGCCAACCTAGCAGTGGAAACCTGAAGAATTAACCAGGAAGCTTGTTTCTGAGTAGCCCTCTCAGAACTTACCCTGCAGGTAGAAATAGCTTGCAGGCAGTCAAAGCAGTGTAAGAAGCAATCAAGTCAAAGTATTCTGGGGCAAAGGATCGCCTGCTTTAAGACACACAATAGAGCACCCAAAGGGGGAGAAAGCTTATTACATAGGGAGTAGAAGCAGTGTTCAAAATGCTGTAAACTTGGTTAATTCTAAGGACACAAGGAAACACAAGCTCAGGAAAAGATGGTGGTTCAGAAAAGACACAGAAAACCTGCATCCTGGTGTCACTTCTTGATAGGAGAGCTAAACTCTGAAGGAAAGCACCTGCCAATGAAAAGTCAGTTATCAAAGCCTGGAAACAGTGATTTTTTTGCATTGATTACTTGGTTTCTGTTAGTTCTTGAGCCTCAAGGAAGATTCTGTCATATCACTAGTCGGACACAAACATAAGGAGTAGACAGCTCAGGGACAAGTTCCCACAGCTAACACTTCAAAATGTGTGGTATGCACACATGCATGCAAAAAAAAAAAGCATGGCATGCAAAAAAAGATTCAAATGAACAACCAAAAAGGAAATTATGGCCCATTTGTGGAACACGATGAAAATCAAAATAAAACACCAATGAAGAAGACCAGACTTTAGATATAGCAGAAAAAATGTTTTAAAAAATGATGCTCATTATGCTTAAGGAGGTAAAAGAAAATGCAGACAAAGAGTTAAAAGATATCAGGAAAACAATGAATGAAAAATATGAAAATCTCAATAAAGAAAGAGAAATGTTAAGAAGGAACTGAACAAAAATAAAAACAGAGTTAAAGAACAGAATAACTGAAATGAAAAAGTCCCTAAATTGTTTCAACAGCAAATTGGAGTTGGGAGAAAACAGAACCAGTGAAATAAAAAAAAAAAGATAATTGAAATGATTCAGACTAAGGAGCAGAAAGAAAATTAAATAGGAAAAAGTGAGCAGAGTCTAAGAGACCTATAGGACACCATCAAACACACCACCTATTCATTATGGGAGTCTCAAAAAGGGAAGGAGAGAAAGGAGCAGAAAGAATATGCAAAGAAACAATAGTGGAAAATTTCACAAATTTAATGAAAGATAAGAATATATACCTTCAAGAATCCCAACAATCACCAAACTTTACAAACTTGAAGAGAACTATGCCCAGATATATAGTAGTTAAATCGCTCAATGCCAAGGGCAAGGAAAGAGTTCTGAAAGCTGCAAGAGTTGTGTACAAGGGTGTCCCAATAATATTAAGTTCCATCATCTCATTAGAAACTATTAAGGCAAAAAGGCAAAATACTTAAAGTGCAGGGGCAGGGGGTGGACAACAACAATCTACTAACCAAGAATTTTATATCTGTTGAGATCATTCAAAAATGAGCAAGAGATTAAGGCATTCTAAGATAAATGAAAGCTGAGGGAGTTGCTCACCACAAGACCTGCACTTCAAGCAATGCTGTTGGAGTTATTCTAACTGGAAAGATAGAACACTGACAGTAGAATAAGGAAATAGAGATTCCAAACAAAGGTCATTATAAATGGGTAATTGCATGAATAATTATAAATGCTAGCAAAATTGTGCTGTATTTTTGATATGGAACTCCCCCCTTTTTTTTTCTTATAGGATAAAATACACCTGAATAAAAAGTAATGATTAACTTAGGAGCCAAGATGGCAGTTTAGTGAGGTGAGGGATTTAGTTCATCCCCAGAGCAGTTAGTAAATAGCCAGGGACGGTACAGAACAACTGCTGGGGCCACATCAGTGACCGGACACACAGCATACCCCAGTCTGGACCAGCTGGACCAGCTGGGCCAGCTGTGAGCCCCCCCAGAACTGTGAGTTCCCCAAGCCACAGCAGCCGGCGCCTCTCCCCCACAGGCTGCTTCCCAGAGGGGAAAGGAAAGACACTTTACCAGAAGCAAGGGCTGAGCACAACAAAAATCCCATTGTGGAATTAATTAACAAATTCTGACTACTAAAAATAGGCCCCCAGCTCAGCTGAACCTCTAGTAAAAGTGGCGGTCACTGGTATTTGCCCCAGTGAAGAGGGGGCAGGGCTAACAAAAAAGAAAAAAGAAATCTTGTTTTTTGGATCTGAAAAGGTCTGGGCCCTGCAGGAAAGGAGGGGGCACATAAGACCTGGAGATACACAGAGCAACATACCATTTTTTTTTTTTTTTTTTTTTTAAAGAGAGAGGGAGGAAGGGAAGGAAAGACAGAGAGAAGGAAGGAAGGATAGAAGGAAGGAAAGGAAACATCTTTAAACATTTTCTTGTTTTATTGTATTTTGTTTGTTTGTTTGTTTTTTACATGGGCTGGGGCCGGGAATCGAACCGAGGTCCTCCGGCATGGCAGGCAAGCACTTTGCCCGCTGAGCCACCGCGGCCCGCCCCATACCATTTTAAGCACTTGATTGACAAGCTCGAGGAACAG
The DNA here is from genome assembly GCF_023851605.1 of Tamandua tetradactyla. NCBI lineage: Eukaryota > Metazoa > Chordata > Mammalia > Pilosa > Myrmecophagidae > Tamandua > Tamandua tetradactyla. The sequence continues at coordinate 53,887,272 of NC_135342.1, read as the reverse complement.
GGTCCTGCTCTGAAAAGGATTTTTCTTTTTCTCTTTTGTGGCTGTGTCACTATGGATTGATTACTCTTTGGATACAGCTACAAGGCTTCTCAGGCTCCACTACCCCAGATATAGGCAGAATTGAGCTGTTTGAGAGGTTGTCTGGAGGCTGTGCCTTTCCCAGGAGAAGGGTAGCTCCCAGCACAGGTGGAATCTCTCCCTCAAAGAATTCAGACCCCAGGGTCTGGAAAAGTGAAGTGAATTAACCAGCCTAAAACCTCTCCTCTGTCTCCACCATGCTCCCAGCACGGAGAATCTGCCAAAGTTAAAGGTAATGCATCACCTTCTGCTGGTGTGACCTGCAGGCAGAAAAGCACCACATACTGAGCAGAATAAGAAAAACACAAAGTCTAGAGACTTCATAGGAAAGCTTTTTAATCTTCTGGGTCTCATCCTCAGGAAAAACTGATGCAGGTGACGCTCTCCTCCTGAGAGGAGACCAGTTTGGTCTGGGAAAATCTTATTTGGATCTATAATACCTAAGTAGACTCTCCTAAGGGGTGGGGGAAAGGCACTATATAGGCAGGGCAAGAAACAAGAAAACAAGAACTGAAAAATTCTGCTCTGTTAAACAAAACTTAAGCCAGTGGTCCAGAATAAGCTAAACTGGCTGTCAAAGAACAGATAGACAACAAAGTCATCCAGCAAGAAAATCCTAGGTAAAAAAAGTGAAAAAATCTCCAGAATAAACTAATTAAGGTAATTAAATGCCTAGACGCCAGCAAAAATAGCAAATCACACTAGGAAAATTGAAGAAATGGCCCAGTCAAAGGAACAAACCAACAATTCAAATGACATACAGGAGTTGAAACAATTAATTCAGAATGTTCAAACAGACATGAAAAACCTCATCAAACATCAAAGCAATGAATTGAGGGAAGACCATAAAACAGTTAGAGGAAAATGTAGGGAGATATCTTATGAAACTTACAATTGGAGGCGGTTTTATGGACCTTAAACCTAAAGCAAGAGCACTGAAGAAAGAAAGAAATAAATGGGAGCTCCTCAAAATTAAACACTTCTGTGCATCAAAGAACCTCATCAAGAAAGTAGAAAGACAGCCTACACAATGGGAGACAGTATTTGGAAACGACATATCAGATAAAGGTGTAGTATCCAGAATTTATAAAGAGATTGTTCAACTCAACAACAAAAAGATTGCCAACCCAATTACAAAATGGGAAAAAGACTTGAACAGACATCTCTCAGAAGAGGAAATGCAAATGGCCAAAAGGCACATGAAGAGATGCTCAATGTCCCTGGCCATTAGAGAAATGCAAATCAAAACCACAATGAGATATCATCTCACACCCACCAAAATGGCCATTAACAACAAAACAGAAAATGACAAGTGCCGGAGAGGATGCGGAGAAAGAGGCACACTTATCCACTGTTGGTGGGAATGTCAAATGGTGCAACCACTGTGGAAGGCAGTTTGGCAGTTCCTCAAAAAACTGAATATAGAATTGTCATATGACCCAGCAATACCATTGCTAGGTATCTACTCAAAGGACTTAAGGGCAAAGACACAAACGGACATTTGCACACCAATGTTTATAGCAGCATTATTTACAATTGCAAAGAGATGGAAACAGCCAAAATGTCCATCAACAGATGAGTGGCTAAACAAACTGTGGTATATACATATGGTGGAATATTATGCAGCTTTAAGACAGAATAAACTTATGAAGCATGTAATAACATGGATGGACCTAGAGAGCATTATGCTGAGTGAGACTAGCCAAAAACTAAAGGACAAATACTGTATGGTCCCACTGATGTGAACCGACATTTGAGAATAAACTTGGAATAGGTCATTGGTAACAGAGAACATCAGGAGTTAGAAACAGGGTAAGATAATGGGTAATTGGAACTGAAGGGATACAGACTGTGCAACAGGACTAGATACAAAAACTCAAAAATGGACAGCACAATAATACCTAATTGTAATGTAATTATGTTAAAACACTGAATGAAGCTGCATCTGAGCTATAGTTTTTTGTTTGTTTGTTTGTTTGTGTCTTTTGCTTTTTTCTTTTTCCTTTTCTTTTTTTTATTTTATTATTATTATTATTATTTTTATTTTTTCTCTATATTAACATTCTATATCTTTTTCTGTTGTTTTGCTAGTTCTTTTCCTAAATCGATGCAAATGTACTAAGAAATGATCATGCATCTATGTGATGATGTTAAGAATTACTGATTGCATATGTAGAATGGAATGATTTCTAAATGTTGTGTTAATTTCTTTTTTTTCTTTAATTAATAAAAAAAAGAAGGCAAGGAAAGAACAAAAAGAAGAAATTGAAAGTCTGAAAAAACAAATCACAGAACTTACGGAAATGAAAGGCAAAGTAGAAGAGATGAAAAAACTATGGAAATCTACAAGGACAAATTTCAAGAGGCAGAGATAGGGGATTAGTGAACTGGAGGATGTGACATCTGAAATCTGACAAGCAAAAGAAAATATAGGGAAAATAATGGAAACATATGAGCAGGGATTCAGGGAATTGAATGACAACATGAAGCACATGAATATACATCCCAGAAGGAGAAGAGAAGGGAAAAGGAAGAGAAAAACTAATGGAGGAAATTATCACTGAACATTTCCCAACTCTTATGAAAGACTTAAAATTGCAGATCCAAGAAGTGCAGCATACCCTAAACAGAATAGATCCAAATAGATGTACTCCAAGACACTTACTAATCAGAATGTCAGATGTCAAAGAGAAAGAGAGAATTCTTGAAAGCAGCAAGAGAAAAACAATCTATCATATACAAGGCAAACCCAATAAGACTATGCATACATTTCTCAGCAGAAACCATGGAGGCAAGAAGACAGTGGGATGATATATTTAAGATACTAAAAGAGAAAAACTACCAACCAAGAATTCTATATGCAGCAAAACTGTCCTTCAAAAATGAGGGGGAAATTAAAACATTTGCAGACAAAAATTCACTGAAGGAATTTGTGACCAGCTCTGCAAGATATACGAAAGGGAGCACTAGAGACAGACAGGAAAGAACAGGAGAGAGAGGTGTGGAGAAGAGTATAGAAATGAAGACTATCATAAACGTAAAAGGAAGAAAAATTAGATATGACATATAAAGTCCGAAAGGCAAAATGCAGAAGAAAGTACTGCCTGTACAGTAATAATGCTAAAGGTTAATGGATTAAACTTCCCAATCAAAAGACATAGACTGGCAGAATAGGTTAAAAAACAGAATCCATTTATATGCTGTCTACAGGAAACATATCTTAGACCCAAGGATAAACTTAGGTTGAAAGTGAAAGGTTGTGAAAAGATATTCCATGCAAATAACAATCAGAAAAGAGCAGGAGTAGCTATACTAATATCCAACAAATTAGACTTCAAATGTAAAATAGTTAAAAGAGACAAAGAAGAACACTATGTATTAATAAAAGGGACAATTCAACAAGAAGACATAACAAGCATAAATATTTATGCACCAAGCCAGAATGCTCCAAGAAACATGAGGAAAAAACTGAAAAGAGAAATAGACACATCTGCCATATTAGTTGGAGACTTCAATTCCCCACTCACATCAATAGACAGAACATCAAGACAGAGGATCAACAAAGAAACAGAGAATTTGAATAAATAAATGAATAAATGAGCTAGACTTAACAGACATATATAGAACATTACACCCCAAAACAGCAGGATGCAACTTTTTCTCAAGTACTCATGGATAATTCTCATGGATAGACCATATGCTGGGTCACAAAGCAACTCTCAGTAAATTCAAAAAGCTTGAAATCATACACAGCTCTTTTTCAGATCGTAAAGGAATGAAGCTGGAAATCAATAGCAGGCAAAGTGCCAGAAAGTTCACAAATATATGGAAGCTCTACAACACATCCATAAACAACCAGTTGGTCAAGGAAGAAATTACAAGAGAACTCAGTAAATATTTTGAGGCAAATGAAAATGAAAATACAACATATCAAAATTTATGGAATGCAGCAAATGCAGTGCTAAGAGGGAAATTATTGCCCTAAAAGCCTATATCAAAAAAGAAGAAAGAACAAAAATCAAGGGATTAACTGTCCACTTGAAAGAACTAGAGAAAGAACAGCAAATTAACCCCAAAGTAAGCAAAAGGAAAGGAATGATGAAGATTAGAGCAGAAATAAATGGAATTGAGAACATGAAAACAATTGAGAAATTCAACAAAACCAGAAATTGGTTGTATGAGAAAATCAATAAGATTGATGGACCCTTAGCGAGGTTGACAAAAAGAAGAAGAGAGAGGATGCAAATCAATAAAATCAGAAATGGAAGAGGAGACATAACCACTGGCCCCACAGAAATAAAGGAAGTAATGAGAGGATACTATGAATAAGTTTATGCTAATAAACTAGAAAATGTAGATGAAATGGACAACTTCCTAGAAAGGCATGAACAACCAACATTGATTCGAGAAGAAATAGACAACCTCAACAAATCAAACATAAGTAAAGAAATTAAATCAGTTATTAAGAAGCCTCCCAAAAAGTAAAGTCTGGGAGTAGATGGTTTCACATATGAATTCTACCAAACATTCAGGAAAGAATTAGTGTCAATCCTGCTTAAACTCTTCAAAAATATTGAAGAGGAGGGAAAGCTACCTAACTCATTCTATGAAGCCAATATCACCCTCATACTAAAGCCAGACAAAGATATTACAAGAAAAGAAAACTGCAGACCAATATCTCTAATGAATATACATGCAAAAATCCTCAGCAAAATTCTTGCAAATCGAATCCAGCAGCACATTTAAAAAATTAGGGCAGGCCATGGTGGCTCCACAGACAAGAATGCTTGCTTGTAAAAAAAAAAAAAGAAGAAAAAAAAATGCTTGCCTATCATGCCAGAGGACCCGGGTTCGATTCCTGGTGCCTGACCATGCAAAAAAAAAAAAAAAAAAAACCTTAAAAAAAATTATACTCCATGACCAAGTAGGATTCATGCCAGGTATGCAAGGCTGGTTCAACATAAGAAAATCAATTAATGTAATACACCATATCAACAAAGCAAAGCAGAAAAAACACTTGATCATCTCGATTGATGCAAAAAAGGCATTTGACAAAATCAACATCCTTTCTTGTTGAAAACACTTCAAAGGATAGGAATAGAAGGAAAATTCCCCAACATAATAAAGAGAATATACAAAAACTCACAGCTAACATCATCCTCAATGGGGAAAAACTAAAAACTTTCCCCCTAAGATCAGGAACAAGACAAGGATGTCCACTATCACCATTGTTATTCAACATTGTGTTGGAAGTTCTAGCCAGAGCAATTAGACAAGAAGAAGAAATGCAAGGCATCAAAATTGGAAAGGAAGAAGTAAAACTCTCACTGTTTGCAGATGATATGATGCTATATGTCAAAAACCCTGAAAAACCCCCAGAAAAATTACTAGAACTAATAAATAAGTAGAGCAAAGTGGCAGGTTACAAGCTCAACACTCAAAAATCTGTAGTGTTTCTATACACTAATAATGAACAATCTGAGGGGGAAATTAAGAAAAAAATCCATTTACAATTGCAGCCATAAGAATAAAATATTTAGGAATAAATTTAACTAAAGATACAAAAGATCTGTACAAAGAAAACTATAAGAAATTGTCAAAAGAAATCACAAAGGACCTAAATAAATGGAAGGGCATACCATATTCATGGATTGGAAGACTAAGTATAGTTAAGATGTCAATTCTACCTAAATTGATTTACCACAGATTCAATGCAATCCCAATTAAAATCCCAAAAATTACTTTTCAGAAATAGAAAAAACAATAACCAAATTTATCTGGAGGGGCAGGGTGCCCTGAATAGCTAAAAGTATTTTGAGAAAGAAATATGAAGTTGGAGCCTTCACACTACCTGATTTTAAGACATATTATGAACTTAAAGTGGTCAAAACAGCATGGTACTGGCATAAAGAGAGATATACTGACAATGGAATATAATAGAATATTTAGGTATAGACCCTCTCATCTATGAACAACTGATCTTTGATAAGGCAGCCAAGCTAACTCACCTGGGACAGAACAGTCTCTTCAATAAATGGTGCCTAGAGAACTGGATAGCCACATGCAAAAGAATGGAAGAGGATCCATATCTCACACCCTATGCAAAAATTAACTCAAAATGGATCAAAGACCTCCAGGTGGTTTCCTAGACCTTACACCCAAAGCACGAGCATTGAAGAAAGAAGGAAAGAAACAGGAACTCCTCAAAATTAAACGCTTTCGTGCATCAAAGAATTTCATCAAGAAAGTAAAAAGACAGCCTACACAATGGGAGACAATATTTGGAAATGATATATCAGATAAAGGTCTAGTATCCAGAATATATAAAGAGATTGTTCAACCCAACAACAAAAAGACAGACAACCCAATTATGAAATGGGCAAAAGACATGAACAGACACTTCTCAGAAGAGGAAATACAAATGGCCAAAAGGCACATGAAAAGATTCTCAACTTCCCTGGCTTTTAGGGAAATGCAAATCAAAATCACAAAGAGATATCATTTCGCACCCACTAGAATGAGCATTATCAATAAAACAGAAAACAACAAGTGCTGGAGAGGGTGTGGAGAAAGAGGCACACTTATCCACTGTTGGTGGAAATGTCAAATGGCATAGCTACTGTGGAAGGCAGTGTGGTGGTTCCTCAGAAAGCTAAGTATAGAATTACCATGTGATCCAGCAATACCATTGCTAGAGGACATGAGGGCAAAAACACAAACAAATATTTGTACACCAATGTTTATAGTAGCATTATTTACAATTGCCAAAAGATGGAAACAGCCAAAATGTCCATCAGCAGATGAGTGGCTAAGCAAGCTGTGGTATATACATATGATGAAATATTATGCAGCTGTAAGACAGAATGAGGTCATGAAGCATGTAACAACGTGAACTGACCTTAAGGACATTATTCTGAGTGAGATCAGCCAGAAACAAAAGGACAAATGCTGTTTGGTCTCACTGATATAAACTGACATTAGCGAATGAACTTGGAGAATTTCAGTTGATAACAGAGACCATCAGGAGATAGAAATAAGGTAGATTTTGGGTAATTGGAGCTGAAGGGATACAGATTGTGCAACAGGACTGATTGCAAAAACTCAGAAATGGATAGCACAATACTACCTAACTGTAATACAATAATGTTAGGACACTGAATGAAGCTGAATGTGAGAATGATAGAGGGAGGAAGCCTGGGGTACAAATGAAATCAAAAGGGAAGAAAGACAATAAAGACTGAGGTGGTATAATCTACCAATGCCTAGAGTGTATAATGATAGTGACTAAATGTACAAATTTAAAAAATGTTTTTGCATGAGGAAGAACAAAGGAATGTCATTACTGCAGGGTGCTGAAAATAGATGGTGATTAATATTTTAAAATTTCAACTTATGTGGGAGACTAAACAAAAAATGTTTATTTGGTACAAAATTTATATTTTGCCTAGTGCATTTCCTATTATAACATATGTGGACAGCTTAAACAAACACCATAGTACTTGGAACCTTGCATAGGGCATGAGATTTTGTAGGTTTGTCTAGAGTGATGCCCAGATAAGTCCCAGAGCAATTTGAACAGTGAGGAATTTGAATGGTGAGGAAGGGGGGAAATTCAATTTCCCCAAATGGAGAATTCTTGATATTCTCACAGGCAGTGGAGACAGCCAAGGCAATAGGCCGAGCCTCCGATCTTGGGGTTGTTAATATGAAACTTAATCCTGCAAAGGATAGGCTAAGCCTACTTAAAATTAGGCCTAAGTGTCACCACCAAGAGAACCTCTTCTGTTGCTCAGATATGGCCTCTCTCTCTTGGCCAAAACAGCAAGCAAACTCACTGCCCTCCCCTCACCCTCCCGCCATGTGGAACATGACTCCCAGGGGTGTGGACCTTCCTGGCAACGTGGGACAGAAATCCTGGAAGGAGCTGTAACTCAGGATCAAGGGATTGAGAAAATCTTCTCGACAGCAAAAGGGGGAAGAGTGAAATGAGACAAAATGAAGGGTTCAATGGTTGAGAGATTCCAAACAGAGTCGAGAGTTTATCCTGGAGGTTAGTCTTACGCATTCGATAGATATCATCTGTTTAGTTAAAGTGTAATGGAGAGGCTGGAGGGAACTGTCTGAAAATGTGGAGCTGTGCTCCAGTGGTCATGTTTCTTGAAGATAATTGTATGATGATATGGCTGTCGCAGCGTGACTGTGTGGTTGTAGGAGCCTTGTGTCTGATGCTCCTTTTGTCCACCTTATCGACGGACAAACAAAACATATGGATTAAAAATAAATAAATAAGAGGGGGAACAAATGTTAAAATAAATTTAGTAGATTGAAATGCTGGTGATTGGTGAAGGGGAGGCGTAAGGGTACAGTATGTATGAACTTTTTTCTGTTTTCTTTTTATTGTTTTTTCTGAATTGATGCAGATGTTCTAAGAAATGATCATGATGATCAATATACAACTATGTGATGATAGTGTGAGCTATTGATTATATGAAAAGAATGGAATGATCATATGATAAGAATGTTTGTGTTTGTATGTAGTTATGTATCATAAACAAAAAATAAGTAAATTTTTAAAAAGTAATGATTAACTTATTATTTTGGACTTACGATGTATAATGATATACCTTGTAACAAATACTATTATGATGTATAATGATATACTTGTAACTAAATTTCAGGAGTCTGAGGAGTATAGGTTAAAAACAAGTCTCAATAAGTTAAAAACATTGAAATCATACAATGCATCTTCTCAACCACAACAGAATACAGCTAGAAATCAATAATAGATGAAGAACTAGAAAATTCACAAATATGTGGACATTAAACAATGCAATCTTAAGCAACCAATAGGTTGTTTAAGAAGAAATCACAATGGAAATTAGAAAATATCTGGAGACAAATTAAAACAAAAACACAATATACCAAAACTTATGTGATGCAGCAAGAGCAATAAATTTATACCTCTAAATGCTTACATTTAAAAAAAAAGAATGATCTCAAAAAGAGTAGGTTTTTGAAATGATCAACAAAATAGACAAACTTTTAGCTATGTTAATGAGAGAGAGGATGCAAATAATTAAAATCAGAACTGAAGTGTGGGATATTGTTACTGGCCCACAGAAATAAAAATAATTATGAGTATACTATTAACAACTGTGTGCCAGAAAATTAGATAACCCAGATGAAATGAAAAATTCCTAGAAACACAGAAAATACATAAACTGATTCAAGAAGAAATAAAAGATCTCCATATACCAATAATAAGTAAGGAGATTGAATAAGTAATAAAAAAACCTCCCAAACAAGAAAAAAAACAGGATTAGATGTCTTCACTGGTGAATTTTAACAAATGTTTCAAGATGAATTAATACTAACACTGTTCAAATTCTTCTCAAAAATTGAAGAGGAGGGTATATGTTTAACATAGTTATATGAGGCCAATATCACCCTAACACCAAAGCCAGATAAAGATACCACAAGAAAAGAAAACTGCAGACCAATATCCCTTATAAATATAGATGCAGAGAGCAACAAGATATTAGCAAACCAAATCCAACAGCACATTAAAGAATTATAAACCATGATCAAGTAGGATTTATCACAGGTGAGCAGGGTGGTTCCACATATGAAAATTGATTATTTTAATATCCTATTAATAGAATGAAGGGGGAATACACATGATTGTGGAACAAATTGCTATATGGTGTTTCATGGGAATACAGGCTCAGAAAAAACAGAAGCTTTCAGCAAATGATCACTTTATTATTTACACAGCATAAAAGATTGAAAAGGGTAAAAGATTGCATCATGTCTAGTCTCAGAGGAGATGAACAAACTGAAGAAGAAATCAAGAAAAATATCTCATTTACAATAGCAACTAAAAACATCAATTATCTAGGAATAAATCTAACCAAGGATATAATGGACTTGTACACAGAAAACTGCAAGGCATTGCTAAAAATCATCAGAGATGATGGGAAGACTTGAATATCATTAAGATAAATTCTACACAAAATTATTTACAGATTCAACCCAATTCCAATTAAAATCTCAACAGTCATCTTTGCACAAATAGATAAGCCAATCATCAAATTTGCATGGAAGGAAGAGGGTACTGAATATCCAAAACCATCTTGAAAAAGAGCAATTAAGTTGGAGAACTCACAGTTCCCAATCTTAAAACTTATGACAAAGCTATAATAATAAAAACAGCATGTACTTGGCAGAGGGAAAGACATATAAACCATTGGAATTGAGTTTTGAGTTTAGAAATAACCCTCTCATCTATTGCCAATTGATGTTTTTGACTTAAAGGAGTTTATCATAAAAATAATATGATGAACTATACAATGGGAAAAATAACCACATATCCGATAAAAACCGATTGTTTTTTTTTTGTTTTTTGTCTTGTTGTTATCTGATAAAAACAGATTGTTTCTTTGTGTGGGTTTGTTTTGTTTTGTTTTGTTTCTTGTCTCTTAAGGGTTTTTTATAAATCCTTTAAAAAATTATTATAGAAGTTGTGGGTTTACATAACAATCATGCATAGGATTCTCATATGCCACACCAATACCAACACTTACATTGGTGTAAAAATTCAGTTACAATTGATGATAATGCTATTTTTGTAATTTTACTATTTTTTAACAGTAGTTACATTTGTTACAATTAAGCAAAAGATTATTAAAATAGTACTATAACATTTGTCCACAGTTCATGTAGGGGTATTTCCCCCCATAGTCCCGACCTGTTATTTCATTTGTATACATGTTTTTACGTTATTACTATCCATCTGTGCCAATTTGAAAGGACTATATACCCTAGGAAAGCCATGTTTTAATTCTGATCCATTTTGTGGGGGCAGCTATTTCTTTTAACCTCTATCCAGCACTGTTTGGAAGCTTGATTAGATTATCTCCATGGAGATGTGACACACCCAATTGTGGGTATTAACCTTTGGTGACAGGGAGATGTGACTCCATCCATTCCAGGTGGGTCTTAATTACTTTACTGGAATCCTTTGAAAGAGGAAACATTTTTTGAGAAAGCTTCAGAATGAAAGACCCACAAAAGTCCACACAGCCAGAGACCTTTGGAGATGAAGCAGGAAAATGCTGCCGAGGGATCTTCATAAAACAAGAAGCCTGGACAAAAGCTTGTAGACATCACCATGTTTGCCATGTGCATTTCCAGTTGAGAGAGAAACTCTGAATTTCACTGGCCTTTCTTGAATGAGGGTAACCTCTTGTCAATGCCTTAATTAGGACATTTTAATAAACTTGCTTTAATTGGGACATTTTCTCGGCCTTAGAATTGTAAACTTGCAACTTATTAAACTTCTCTTTTTTAAAACCATTCCATCTCTGGTATATTGCATTCTGGCCATTAGCAAACTAGAACACCATCTATCACTGGATAAAGGGAGTATCAGTCACAAGGTTTTTAAAATCACATGGTCAGATGATAAAAGTTATATAGTTATACAATCATTATCAAAGATCAAGATTACTTGATTACAGTTCAACAATTATAGGTATTTCCTTCCGGCTATTATAATACACTAGAAATTAAAAAGAAATATCTATATCATAAGTCAGTAGTCATAATCATTTGTTAAATCCTAATTTCTCAGTTATACCTTCTCCCTCCCATTTGATCATTCTCTCAGTCTTTAGGGATATCTGGGCAATGACCATTTTAGCTTCCTTGTGCTGGAAAAAGGTGTCAAACTTATGAGGTAGAGGAATGAAACTGATTGATGTTCTTGGAGAGACTAGTGCTTTTGAGTTTTGGGGCATGTACAAGTATAGGAACAATTTGGAGGCCTTAAGTTTCTGAAAAAATAAACTAAGTAAGTACACTATTTATTGAGTCTAAGAGAGAGCCCAGGATATTCTTTAGTGTTTTCAAGAATACTGCTAGTTGTAGCTTGGCATACTATGGCAATTGCAATAACTGGCTGAGGCTCGCATAAGAGTAACCTGCAAAATGATCTCTTGACTCTATTTGAAACCTCTAAGCCACTGAAATTTTATTTTGTTTCATTTCTTTTCCTCCTTTTGGTCAAGAAGATATTCTCAATCCCACAGTGCCAGGGCAGGCTCTTCCCTGGAATTCATGTCCCACATTGCCAGGGAGACTTACACTCCTGGGAGTCATGTCTCATATAGGGGGGACCAATTAATTTTGACACAGGTGCCAAGTTCACTCAATGGGGAAAGGATAATCTCTTCCACAAAATAGTGAGGGGGAAATTGGATTTACAAATGTAAAAAATATAAAGGTGTATGCCTACATCCCACAATATGCATAAATTAACTCAAAATAGATCAAAGAGCTAAATATAAGAACAAAAGCTACAAATCTCTTAGAAGAAAACACAGGGAAGCAACTTTGGGGCCTTAGATTAAGCAATGTTCCTTAGATTTTGTATCCAAAGAATGAGAAACAAATGAAAAAAATAGATAAATGGGACTTCATTAAAGTTAAAAACTTTTGTGCATCCAATTACTTCATCATTGTGCTGCTTTGCATCTGTTATGTACCCCAGAAAAGCCAATGTTATTTTAATCCAATCTTGTGGGGACAGACCTATTATTGGGTGGGGCATTTTGATTGGATTGTTTCCATAGAGATGTGACCTGCCTATTCAAGGTGGGTCTTAGTTAGTTTACTGGTATCCTTTAAGACAGCCAAGAGAGTTTAGAGAAACTAGTAAAGGAAGCACCCCAGGTGAAGCCAGAAGAACCCACAGGAGCTGAGAGAGACATTTTGGAACCAACCCACGAGAGAAGGACAGTAGACATCACCATGTGCCTTCCCAGAATGACACCTTCCTCTGAGAAGGTATCCTCTTTCTGGTGCCTTAATTTGGGCGGTCTTAGAATTGTAACTTGTAACTTAATAAATCTCTCTTGTAAAACCCAATCCGTTTCTGGAATATTGCATTCCAGCAACTTTAGCAAACAAATCAATCATGAAAGTAAAATGACAGCCTCAAGAATGGAAGAAAATAGTTGGAAATGACATATCCTAGAACAGTTTAATATCCTGAAAAATACAGAAATCCTATACCTAACAACAAAACTACACACAACCCAATTAAAAATGGACAGAAAAGCTTATTAGACATTTCTCCAAAGAAAGTAGATAAGTGGCCAAGAAGCACACAAAAAGATGCTCAAGATCAGTAGTCATCAGGGAAATACAAATCAAAACCACAGTGAGATACCATTTCACACTTACTAAAATTGCTACCAAAAAAAAAATAAAAGGGGGAAATAACAAGTGTTGGAGAGGTTATGGATAAATAGGAAAGTTCTTTCATTGATGATATTAATGTAAAATGGTGCAGCTGCTATAGAAAAAAACTGTAGTGTTTCCTTAGAAAGTGAAATATGGAATTACCATGTGACCTGGCAATCCCATTTCTAAGAATATACCAAAACAAATTGAAAGCAGGACTCAAGTAGATATTCACACACTGGTGTACATTGTGGCTCCCTGGATGCCTTAAATTGGACATTTCTAAGGTCTTGCTTTAATTTGAACATTTTTCATGGTTTTAGAACTGTAAACTTGCGACTTAGTAAATTCCCCTTTTTAAAATCTGTTTTGTTTCTGGTATAGTGCATTCCAGCAGCTTGCAGACTAGAACATCCCCCTACTTTGTAAAACAGATTAGGGTTTCCTAAAACTTTTCAGGGCAAGGCACGAATAGTTCCATTGCCCCAAATCACTATATTTTTTCCCATTTTCCTAGCATACGAGACATGCCTAGTCCGTGATCTAATACTGCAGTTATGTAGCAGGACATAGGAGAAAATTTATTTGTGTGGTATATCAAAAAAGTCTCCTCCCACCATCTTGACCTCTGCCACCCTCATTGCTATTCAAAACGTTATTGATATAGTTTTGTTTCCAACAGCACTTCTCTAAAATATCGAACACCTAGCAATCTTACTTTGTTAAATACAGAGACACTGAATAGATTTTGTTAGAAGATAGATTTTAAAATATTATAAAACATCTAAATGCACGTTACTTTTTAGAAATAATTGTATTCTTGTGTGTAAACTGTGGGCAGGGGGGAAGGAGGTAGTTTCTGGGTGTTGGTCATTTCTGCTACTTGAATATTTCTCCCAAGGCCAGTGAGAAATAAGAAATTTGGTCCAAGTATTTGATTCTCTGAGTTCCTTCTGATCTCTGCCCATCACTTAAGCATGAGGATTTTCTAATCAGATTGGCTAAATATAATTAATTGAAAAACTAATGGGAGAGATTTCTGTTTCATAAAGAGACAGATTATAAGGCCTTGCTTGTTTCTTCCCTTCTTGAATTGTTGAACTGAAAATGCTTCTTAAGCTTTTGGAAATGACTTGGTAAAGTAACTTGGCATTCCCATCTTAACATGCCCAGCAATCACCTTCAAATTTCCAGTTCTTTCACCGTGGTAAAATTCATGAATCAGACAGTGCAGTCATCTGCAAACTGAAGGAGTAGGGGGTTGGAAGTCCTGTTAGTTTTCCAAACCTAAGTCAGTTTCTCTAATTCAGTTTTTTCCTAGAGGCTCTGCACCTGAAGAAGAGCTGATGGGGTTGGTAGTGGGGTATGTAAGAGATGCTGTCCCTACCATTAATAAGGGTTCATTTATTTATTGTTTGAGTTTGGGATCTGGTGCATTAAGCCTACCATTTCATCTGTAATATTGTCATCTTAGAGAGCTCTACAAATGAAAACAAAAGTCAAATCCCTAATATTATTTGTTGTTATAGTCCTAACACATGAATGTGCTTTATTTTTCCTTCCCCGATTGCACTCAGAGACAACCACTTTAAGTCCATTGTGTATCCTTTTGAAGCTAAATATTCTTTTTTTGGCACTCAATTATTTCCGCCTTAGTATCAAGAATATACTTTTTTTTTAAACCTATATTTCTTACAGCTAGTATCTATACTGTTTGTTTCCCTATCCAAAGCCTAATGCAATGAAATATATGTGTGTTTGCACATATTTTGCTTTATATATAAAAATATATATTGCTCTAGTGATGGCAATTGATAAACAAAGCTGAAAATTACCTGTGCCTGGCAGTCAGCACCACCATAAGTTAACGCAAAATGTTTATTCATCAGGAAATAAATTGGGTGTGCAAAACCAATAGTAAAATATGAAAGTATGAGAAATGAGCACTTGTTTTGTTTTGAAGTCAAATGGCGGAAAAATCAATGACCTAAAATGCTCAAATTCCATCCTACTCACTGTGGACCTCAGTATTACTGCCATGGATTCATGAACCATATGCAAGTATATACTTCCTTAATCAGACAATATTTGTATTGCAATGATTAATCTTTTAAATTTATTTTTTATTAAAGGCTTAAAGTTTCCACCATTTGGCAAAATATGTCACAGCTTCTCAAAGTATGCCTAGACCAGTAGCACCAGGGAATTTTCTAGAAAGGTAAATTTTCATGCCCCACTAAGACCTACTGTATCAAAAACTCAGAGACTTTGTGGATGGGGCCCAAAAATCTGTGTTTTAACAAGGCCATCAGATGATTCTAATGGACACTAATGTTTAAGAATCGTGGATGTATCAAATATTTAAATGAAGCGTTCTTTTTCCATCAAGGCTAATTTTAGAAATGTATTTTAATAGCACAATTATGGATTATAGAAATGTCTAAAGATTTATACAATAGGATGTTCATTTCAGAGCTGTTAATAATTGTATAAAATTGGACAATGAATGTTCCATATAAAGAATAATGACATGGGGAATATTAATGATTTGTTATTTTTAAAAGGGAGATTTTAAATAGTAGTCTAAGTTTATCTCAGTTTTTTTCAAAAACATAAAGATGAGTGCATACCAAGGTTAAAGCTGTAAATCAAAATAAACTATGTTGAGAGTGTCCCTGCTCACGAGATTATGAAATGTCTGTAATTTTCTTTTTTGTAAGAATTTTTGTTGAGTTCTATAAACTACATATATATGTGTGTGTAGTGTGCATATGCTTATATACGTACATATATATTTATGCATATGTATACAGGTATAAACACACACATGCAAAGATATGTGTGCATGTTTGTTTGCAGTTACAAAAGTCTGGGAAAACCCTGCTTTGATAATTTCCCATTGTTTAACCATCTGAATACTACCTTTTATAGCCTTTTTCCTAGTTCTACAATAGTGAAAAATATATTCAGTTTATATAAACATAGAATTAAAGTGCACTACTTATCCATATACTATATGTGCTATTATTTTATATTTGACCCCATATTTAGTAGAGAAATAACATAAACTACAATCAAGTACATATAAAACATAGAGATTCTGTCAGTATTGCCCTTTATGAAACCTAAAGTTGTACTTTATAAATAGGATATGTAGCCAAGGAAGCAGATGCTATATAGATTAAGAACCTGAGATGGTGACCTATTTTTTTTTTTGTCTTTTGAGACTACATTTTCACTAAAATAATGCTAATTTTACTTAACTGAAATTCCCTCAGTCCTCTTCTGCCAAGTCTCTTTGCTTTCCTTTCATTTATGCAATCTATGAGGACAAGAGTAGATTTGTTAGTATATGGTAATTGGGTTTTTAAGTTTTCTCTTTACATTTATGAAAATAATTTAACCATCATCGTATTTTTTCATACTTTCAACTATCAATCCACTTTTAGTATAATGGAAGCATTCTTTGTAACGTAGAATGTCCTTTTGAATGCCAGTTCTGTTTTATGAAAAATAAAGCTCAGGATTTTGGGTTTTCCTAATGTTGGATGCTTTATAAGACAGGAAAATATGGCCCATGTATGCAACTTCAAATGAATGGGTGTCTTTGACGGTCTTCACAGTTGCAAGTCTTGTTTCTAAATGCCAAATATAAGACTATGTGTTTCTTTTGCAAAAAAAATGGAAAGGAAACCACAATTTCCATAATGTGAAGTAAAAATGGCTTCCCAGGGGGTAGTAATGCTTAATGCTTCCAAAACAAAGAAAATATTTAAAATTCAGATTATCTGAAATTTTTCACTTCTACACATGATGATCAGGTATTCATATTCAGCAGGTCATTTTTCTTTACCATTATGAGGACAGAGTCCAATATTCTTTAGATATACAAAATTACTTGACAGATTTCATACATAATAATTGGAAAACCAATCATTAGTTTTTGGCATTTTGTTTTCATTTAAAAACAAGAATGCATTTTCTTGTTTTAGATATGCAAAGGATTGTTTAAAATTCATATTAAAAGACGAGAAAAATATGGCTTATTATGATCATTTCATTGATCACCAACATTCTAAGAATACTAAAACTACCAATGTAGAATTATAAATAGGAGAACAATTAAGTCATTTTACAATAAACTGTGATTTGAAGGATATCATTCAGACTAATCCCTTAACCAATGGATGTAGGATTCTAGAAATTGTTTAGGGTGATCAAACATTTTGGTTTGCCTGGAAATGAGGGGTTTCCCTGGATATGGGACTTCCAGTGCTAAAACCCGTTAAGCACTAAGCCAGCTAAGCCTGGAGAAAGTAGTAGTCACACTACTAACAATGGATATGGGGTTTAAGGGTTGGGATTATTCCCAAAATTCCTATCCTCAGGAGTATGGCCACCCCAGAACTCAAAGGGGATGAGAAATCAGTTTTTAGGGGTGCTGACCAAAAATACAAAGAGTATATAGCATTAGCAAATCTGACAAGTGGAAGAGAATGCTCTGATGTCCTTCATTGAACAACTAAGAGTCCAAGCAGGACACAGCTGAGAGGAGAGCAAAAGAAGAAGATTGGAAACAGGCATTTGTGAGATCCTGAGTCACAGCAGCTATTGGAATCTTCTCTTTCTGTTCTTACTGGTGGGTAGAAATTGCAGGTCTTTCCAGAGGGTTGCAGGGATGAAGTTTTTATTCAATTTTATAATATAAATGATACAAGTCTTTTTTTCTATTTCTTAACTTGGAGGTCTTCAATCTCCCTCTACCTGAAAACATAATTGTTACTTTTTCTAACATGCTGATAAGTAGAACTTACTTCAAGGGCAAAAATAGTCACACATTTCATTTATTATGATATTTAAGGGAGCTTTTTAACCTATTTCCAAAGGTTTACTTGCTGCAAATATGAGGCTGATTTTAATTCCCCTCTTTATTATAGTGTAGTGTTCATATACTAATCCTTATTATATTGCCATGAAATTGCAAAAAGAATATCATAACAGTTTTGTGCTTATTCTAAATATGCTAGATAAGCCGTTAGCATTAATGCAGCTGAGGTTTTATTATTTCTCTTCCCAGAAAGAATGGAAATGAGTTTACTTAATGCAAGATGATGGTTTCATGTAGCTGTTAGAATTAGGCAATATTGAAAATAAGAAATCTTAATGGAAAAAATGTTGGTAAATTTTTATTACAATGAAATATGTAGACTTCAATAATAAGGCTGGAACAGCTGATCTGATTCAGTCCTTCGTGACAATTAATTGATAGAATGCTACATTCTGTAATCATCCGCTCCAGACCCCACTCGAATTTATAGTGTACATGGTCTTCTGACTGTTCCATCTGTAATTAAACTCTGTTTTCATTGGAGAATCTTAAAGCATATTATGAATCATTTGCCTACAAATGTCTGCTTAGAGAGCCACTCAAATATAAAGGGAAGCAGAAACTCACCACATCCTACCACAAGTCAGAAAATAATTTTTCTTTATTCATTGATAGAATAAAAAGGGCCACTTGACTTTAGGTGATCCATGGATTTGGAAATCAGAAACATTTGGGTTTGAATTCTGGGTCTACCCTTTAACAGTAGGACCTTACATAGCTCTCTGATTCTTCCTCTGGAAAACAGGGATATTTATTGTGTGGCTGAGGATTTGGCAAAATCTGTTCCATTCCAAAGGCCAAGATGCTTCTATCATGTACACCTTCTCAAATTGAACTGGGTAATGACATGTAATAGCATTTTCTAAACTGACAAACATATTGTCTTACAGTTCTACTCTGGGATCTTTCTAATGTACAGGATACCTGCAGCAAAGATGGTCTTAGAATACATGTGAAGAGATGAGGTGGGGTTATTAAATATCTTATATTTCAATGTCAGAATGTAAATGTAGAATGAGGCGGGCTATAAGTTTAACTTGAATATAGCCCTTTAGAAAAAAATATTCAGTAACACACACTCTTTTTTTTTACAAAGTCAATGTTTTCCATATCCACTATAGAATTCCCCTAAATTATCTCAAATCTAGGGCTTACTTTTATAGCTCTATATTTTCAATGCTTTTTATTTGAAAAAAGCTACATAGTCCATGTTCCATCTGTGCTGGTGTGAAGCTATTAGTATCCGAGAAAAGGCCATGTTCTTTTAATCCATTCCTATAGGGACAGAGCTATTGGGGGTGGGACCTACTGATAAAGTTGTTTGAATTGAGATGCGACCCATCCCACTCAAGGTGGGTCTTAATCCTTTCCTGGAATCCTTGATGAAGTTAAGAGACAGGAAAAGCCCAGAGAGATCAGAAAGAGAAACACCCAGAGAGCTCAGAGAGGAACACCCCAAGATGCTAAAAAAGGACCCACAGAAGCTCAGAGAAGAGGCCACTTGGAACTGAGAGCTGAAGGTAATGGGACCTAGGAGAGAAGGACCAGAAGATGCCAGCCGTATGCCTTCCCATGTGACAGAGGTGTCTCAGGTGCCAGCAGCCTTTCTTCAGAGTCCAGGTATCATCCTGTTGATGCCTTCGTTGGAACATTTTTATGGCCTAAGAACTGTCAATTATATGTTAATAAATCTCCATTGTAAAAGCCAACCCTGTTCTGATATATTGCATTCCAGCAGCTGTAGCAAACCAAAACACCATCTGATGGATCACTACTGCACTGTTTCCATAGCTGAAACAAAGAAAAAAACAGTTGTCAAGGTTGTTCAAGAGATGGGGACTTCATAAAATAGCAGAAAGAAACCTAAAGTGAGTTTAGTGAATTAAGTTTTGCCGCGCTGCTGTTTTAGGTATACAAGGCTGATGCTCCCAGGCTCGCTGTGACTTGTGGGATGTTCTAGCCTAGCCACAATGAATACCGCCCATGTTAATCCAGTCATGGATAATTCTGAAACCTACATATAAGACTTTTTGGAGCAATAGATAAGTTTGCGAATCAGATGAACCCTCTTTCCTCAAAAACTTGTACATTGTTGCACATCTCACAGAAAATATTTCCCATAATTTTACGCAGTTTGGACACGTTCATTTCAAGGCATTTTAAGAGGAAACTCTAATCTACTAGATCTATTCTTTGTCCTGCTGCCAAGTCTATCTTTCAAAATTAAAAATCTAATCATGCCACTCAACTGTTAAAACTCCACACTGTCCATGTCTGCACATCCTAAGTCCACATATGTTTGCACTCTCTTCAATGCTCTGGCTCCCTACCACCCTTGCTTCACCCCACCTCTACTTCTGAGATGAAGACTGCTTGCTATGTGTCCTCCAAAAACATCCTCCTTTTCCCCCTTTCCATGTGGCTGTTAATAAGGCCTCCAACACCTAGAGAATAACAGAGCCACACAATGGTAAGCTCCAAGACCCCAGAAATATCATTCGAAGGAGAGCCGTACAGAAGAGTGCTGATGAGGTAGACTCTCATTGAGCCTTGACAGGAATGACAAAAGTACTTTATTGTGTCAAGTCACTGGGATTTTGGTTTGTTTAAACAGTGCCTTTCTGACTAATATACTCTTGCCCCCTAGGACTTATTTGTTCCAAACTGTTGTTGGTTTCGGATCTTCATGCTATTCCTTTTTCTGGAATGTCTTTCATACCTTAATCAACATTTAATTTCGTATTTATCCTATCCTTCATTATCTAGAGTAAACATTTCCTCATTATAAAGACATCCATTATCACTGGCATCCTCATCCCTTGACTATTTTTCCTCTGCCAGAAACTATGGGTGGCTGTGTCTATAAATTTTTAATTTTAAAACATTGAAACAGGAAAGAAGGAAGGAAGAGAGGGAAGAAGGAAAGGAGGGGGGAAGGGAGTGAAGGAAGGAGAGAGAGGAAGGAAAAAAAGGTGAGAAAGAAAGACAAAGGCTAGTCATAGTCAGAGACCATTATCAAGCTCATGTATTCCCATGGTTGGGAGTAGAGGTAGGATGTGATATGTATCAGAGATAAAATGTGTATTCTGCCATGTGCAGATATCTATATCGTTCCTGTCAAGGTTCAATGAGAGCACACATGCTCATATAAAGAGCAAAACTATGCAAATCCATGAATGCATAATGAACAACCTTTAAGCTAAAAAACATGTACTCACCACCTTCTACTTACCAGGTACCCTTCTGAGCATTAGAAGTAAACATTCCAATGATGTAATACTTGCCTTCAATTTGTTATTTCAAATTATTTGTCTTTGAGGTAAAATATACAAACTTTGCCATTTAAATTTGATAAGTTGGATAAATGTGACTACTCAAGTAACCATCTTGCCAATCAATTTATGGAACCTTTTCATTATACCAGTGCATTTCCTTTTTCCCACTTTCAGTCAATCCCCATGTAACGCTTTCCTACATGCACAAAAGAAACCACTGTTTTGACTTCAGTCACCATAGATTAGTTTTGCCTAGTCATGAACTACATATATAAAAGAATAATATAGTGTATTTCTATGTGTCTGGTTTCTTCAGATTAAAACAATGTTTTAGTGATTCATCCATGTTGATTCTCATATCCATAATTCATTTGTTTTTTGATGCTAAGCAGTGTTCCGCTGTAAGGACAAAGCACAGTTTGTTTATTCACTTATTGATGAGGAGTGATGCTATACCACCCCCAGTTTTGCACTCTTATACACTTTCCCCTATAGGTATTATTTGGGCATACATTTTCATTTATTTTGAGGAAATACTGAAGTATAGAAGTGTTGGGTCATAGGGTAGATGTATGTTTAATTTTATAAGAAACTGCCAACCAGTTTAAGGAAGAGAGAGCTAACATTTTCTAAGCACTTACTAAATGCTAGGCACTAGGCTAGGCATTTTACATGGATTATCTCATTTAGTACTCTTTTAGCACTTTGAGCTAGAATCCACTTTAATCCCTGATTTACAAAAACGTAACTTGAAGTTTAGAGAGGCTAAATCACATTCCCAATATTACATTGTCAATGGTTGCTGTAGGAATTCAAAGCCAGATTGTCTTCTATGGGGGCCAGAACATGGGCTATGCAAAAACAAAACAAACCAGACCCAGTTCTTACCCCAGAAACGTTCATGAAACTCAAGAGTTTCAATTAAGACTGATTTGTCCTAATTATGCAAGGTTGTTCTTAATAAAGTACCTTTGTGGTTCAAAGCATGGTTTATTTTTAAATATAGAGGAAATTTTCCATTTCTTCCAAATCGCCCTTGCCTACTAGCATGCTAAAGCCAAAAGAAGAGGATGCCACAGCATTATTTTATTCTAGAACCGATATATGCAGTTCGTCAGTTTCTTCTCTGCTGTTTTCCACAGCCCAGCTCACATAGCCACTATTCCACAATTAACCTATCTAGATTAGACTTCCAATTACTATCTATGGAAGCTGAAGGTAGCCTTTGGGTATTCTGCATCAGGGACTGAGTCAAGCATACATTTACATGTAAATGATCTACTTTTCTCCTTCTCAGCTTGCTAATGAAATATTCTGCATTGCATTGCTGTGTTACATACACATTTTGAATAGAAAATGCTTGTGACTAATGGGAAAACTACAGAAAATTTACACTTTAAAAGAGAAGCCCTTGGATGAAGTTCTGATACATGTGAAAACATGGATGAACTTTGGAGACATTGTGTTGAATGAAATAAACAAACATAAAAGGACTAATATTGTATGGCTTCACCAATAGGAAATAATTAGAATAAGGAAATTCATAGAGTCAGAAACAAAAATATAGTTTACTAGGTAGAGGCCAGGATGGGGGCAGAGAATAGGGAGTTAATACTTAATTGGTACAGGGTTTCTGTTTAGGGTGATGGAAAAGTTTTGGTAATGAATGGTCATAAGTGTAATTAACACCACTGAATTACATATTTGTATGTGGCTAAAGGGGTAAAGATTAGGTTGTATATATGTTATCAAAATAAAAATTAAAAAACAAATCATAGGACTATACAACACAAGCAGTGAACCTAATATAAACTATAAATTATAGTTACACTGTAATTATAATAATATTGTTTCATCAAGTGTAACAAAGGTACAACACTAATTCAAAGAGTTAATAATAGGGAAAACTGAATGTGTGAGGGGGGAGTATACGGGAGCTCTGTTTTCTATATGAATTTTCAGTGAACCTACAACCTACTTAATAGAAAAAAGCAGCCCTTGGAAATAGCCATTCACTTTTATCTTCTCATATATTCCATTATCCAAGAGCTGGAAGTTGAGGTAGGCACTGGAATAAGACTGCTGATGGTCATAAACATAAACATGCCCTTCAGGAGCTCATAGTATCAGGGGAAGCCAGGCATTAAACAAATCCTTACATAAATAATTTTTTGAATTACAAGTGTGTGGGTGCTTGGAAGTTAAACACAAGTAGCTATGAGACCATGTAACAGGGTAATCTGACTTAAGTTTAAAGGTAAGAGATTTCCCTGAAGAAGCTGCAAGGCAGGTAGTACTTAAATCGTCAGAATAATAATATCAGTCAGAGGTAGCTAATATTGAAGATTCATCATGTGCCAAGAGCGGTGCTTTGAAACAGTAGGTGCCTCAGAAAAGCATGTTCTTATAGTTAACCCATTCCTGTGGATGTAGACCTTCTGTAAGAAGGATCTTTTGATGAGGCTACTTCAGTTAAGGTGTGGCCCACCTTATTCAGGATGGACTGTAATCCTCTTACCGGAGTCCTTAATCAATGGGATAAATACAGAGAGAGGATACCATGGAAACAAGAAGCTGAAAGCCTCAAAACCCAGAAGAGAAGGGAGAGAGCAGAAGATTCCACCACGTACCTTGCATGTCAGAGCACTCAAGGATTGCTAGCAGCCAGTCTTCGGGAAGAAAGCATCACCTTGATAATGTCTTGATTTGGATATTTTTCTCAGCCACATAATTTCAAGCTAATAAATTCTCATTGTTAAGTTCCCCCATTTCAGAGTATCTACTTTCAGCAGCCTAGGAAACTAGAACATTAGGCATAGCTCCAAACAGTTTATATGTATTATCTCTACATATATATGAGGCTGGTACTGCATTTATTCCCATTTTACAGATGGGGATGTGGAGCCAGGATACAAACTGATGCTGTATGATTCTGGACTACACATTCTCATCTACTGCATCACTGCACAAGTCTGTTTGCTTTTACTTTATTTTCTTAGTGACTACTTAATGTAATGTATAGTTTTCTGTTTTTAAGTTGACCTAACTACAGTTTTATTAAAATACTTCATTTGTTCCTAGATCCAAACTTTCCTTAAAATATCTACTGTGTGTGCAAATTGTTGTTTTATTAACAAACTAAGGTGATATATATATATATATATATATATATATATATATATATATATATGCAAAAGGAACCATGTGGGATGTTTTCTCCCAACATTTCTTTGAGCACCATTGGATAGCCTGATCACATAGACAAGAAATAAAGGTAAAGAGTAGTTTAGTGAGTTGTTCACTATCAGAAAGATAGAGAATGAGGAGGAACTAAAAATTGAAGCCACTCTTGTCTAATGTTACAATTCTGAGTTGCCTCTCTGGCTTTATAATTAGTGTACAAATGGTCTCAAAATAAGGCTGTGAAGACTTGGAATTCTGAGATGATGGCAGAGTAGAAAGCTCAAGGAATCAATCCTTCCACCAGAAAAATTATTAACAGCCAGGAACAGTCTGAATAAACTATTTCAAAACTTTGGAGTCTGGTAGAATACTGAACAACATCCAGGGACAGGGAGGAGCAATAGGCTGGTAAATTATGATCAAGACCAGTAAATTGTTCACTTCACTCAGCAGTTACAAATATCCATCCCCACCCTCATGACAAGCAGCAGTGGAGTCTAGTCCTTGGCATATCTGCCAAAGAACATAAAATTCCACTTCCCCAAGATCATCTTTGAATGAAATAAGCCAAGCAAAGAGACAAATATTGCTTGATTTCACTGCTATAATACTATTTGAATAAGTTAAACTCAGGTTAGAATCTAGAACGCAAGTTCCCAGGGGATGAGATGGGGATAGAGAATAGGGAGTTAAGGCTTACAATGTACAAACTTTCTTATTTTAAACGAATGAAAATTTTTCATAATAGATGGTAATAATGGTAGCACACATTGTAGAAGTAATTAATGGCACTGAATTATATATTTGAATGTGGTTAAAAATGGAAATTTTAGGTTACAGTTTTTTACTAGAATAAAATTTTTTAAAAAATCCATGGAAATGCACAATACAAACAGAGAGCCCTAAGTTAAAGCATGGACGATAGTTAATAGTACAATTATAAAAATGTGCTTTCATCAATCGTAACAAATATATATCACCCCAACGCAAGGTACTAATAATAGGATGGTGGTCTCTCACTTTTCCCACCTCTGCCTTTGCAAGAGTGCCTGCATGTCCTCTCACATGTGTACCTAACAGATTTTCTGTCTGCTTACTTTATGCTATGCTGCGCCCTTGAATTATTTTTGTGGCATGGCCAAGAACCTAGAAACCAAATCAGGCAACATATTTTGGTGAGCCAGCCTAGAAAAACCTCTCCAGCTATCTGGACTGCTAAGTCATGGCTGTTGACCTTGAGGCTTGGTCATGTGTTTTCACTTTTTCCTTCTCTTTTGGCTCCTCCCCCCTGTTTCTTTCTCTCTCTCTCCCTCCCTCCTTGTTTCCCTCCCTCCCTCTCCAGCTCTCTGAGACTTCCCCACTCACTTGGCCTCTGCATCTTTAGAAATCTGGGGCTCTCATCCACGAGACTGGAAGCCAAATCAAGTCCCCCTGTTTCTCTAACTTTCTCTTGTGTCTCATCTCCCTAATACTTTCCCACACTCTCTCTTTTCCTCCCCTCTGAGAGCCCAGACCCTTCCTCTCACTGTCTGTGCTCCTCTTTTCACCTCTTTGGCAGAGGTTCTCTCCCCTTCCTCCATGAGAATCAGCTTTCATCTCTGCCTGACATTCTATGCCTTCTGAAACAGTCCATCTTTTGTAAAACAGGATTCTGAGCTAAGAATTCTTATACCAAATTAGGTGTTTAATAGTCTAGGGAGTCACCTTTGGTTTACGCCCATGGAAATTAGGTACTTTCCAAAAGGAGTGTCTCCCCTTCAGACCCTAATTGTTTAGTCTCTATTGAGACCCTTTGTGGCTGAATATAAAGCTTCCCTTCTAAAATGTGCTTGCCTTTTAGTCCTCAGGAAACAGGAAATTTAAAGGATAAAAGTATTCCTGGAAGCATTGTCCTAAACTTCTCTCAGGTGTGACACCCCCTCACCCCCCACCTCAGGAACATAGGTCTAGACATCTCTTGGGGAAAAATGTCCCAGAAATACCCAGTGACTTCACTCCCTGTGTTCTCAAAGCATTGGGTTGGTGGGGAGGAAGGAAGGGTTAGTGTCCTTGACCTGTTTTTGGAAATGCTCTAGAAGCAGAAGTCCAGACATCTCTTGGGAAAGTACAAGGTTTGAGTCCCCAATTCCTTGTTTCTTGTGTTATGCCCAATGTCTCAATTTCCATTAGAGAAGAAAATATACTTCTGTTAAAAAGCATAAGAAATGTACCACAAGCCATTCATTATAATAAATTTGGAGAGATAACTCAGGGAAAGAGTAAAATCCAGACTTTTTTCAGGGGAGATTAGTAGAAGCCTTTAAAAACTATGCTAATGTAAGGTGAGTTTACTGTCAGGCAAGTTTACTGGGAAAGTTAGATTTTGCTGGACACTCATTTGATCATCCAGTCTCCCCCTGATATTTGGAGAAAGCTTCAAAAAGTTCTCCATGGGTTCACAAACTCCCATAATAACTGCTTTTCCTGTCTTTATCAATCAAAACAAAGCTGAGGAGGAGAAGAATTCAAAGAGAGGTATGTAAAAGACCAAGGAACAGGCTCAGCTTATTGCAGTCACAGTTTAACAGTGCTCTGTCCTCTTGAGGTCACCCAAATCATGGCTCCAGGCCTCAAGATCCTTGCTTCAACTGTGAGTCAGAGCACCAGTGGCAGAGAGGGTTCTAGAAACCTTGAGACAGCCCTCAACTATGTAAACCAATGGGACTTGACCCCAGGAGCCATCAATCTGAACACTGGTCCCAAGAACTATACTGTCTCCCAAAACGGGGGCATGACAGCCCCTTGAGCCCTGCTCATGGCACATAAAGAAGACTGAGGGTACCCAAGGGCTGCATATAGCTCTGCTGACTTCACATCTGACCAGCTAGAGAAACTCTGGGTGACACTTTATATGACAGATAAAATTATTGATTTCTTAGTTAAATAATAGGGCCACTTACTCCACTCTGAATTGCCACTCTGGGCCCACCCCTGCTTAGACTTGCCAAATTATGGGTGTTGATGGTAAAACCAAACTAAAACCTTCACTAAATCCTCTTCTTTGTAAGCTTTGATTGGTATCCCATAAATTTCACTTTGTCCATGAATGCCCCACCACACTTCTATAGAGGCCACTTCAAGACTAGTAAACCCAGCAAGTGTTTACCCCTCATTTGCTCTGAATTGAGACCTCTTGACATCCCAAAGGAACTCCTTAAGCAAGTAAACCCATCTGTATGGGGTAAAGTGCTAGCCCACAAGTGACCCCTGACTGTGTGCAAGTTTTCAGTCCTAAATCTTAAAATGCTTTTTTGTGTTCTTCTTCACTCTAACTCTCAACATATATTTGTTGTTGAGTGGCAGGGATTTAAAATTAAGATTCCCATCCTATTCACTTACACAGTGCTGCCCCAAGGGTTTCAAAATAATCTTCAAATCTTTAAGAATGCCTTAGCAGTGGGCCTTATTACCTTTCAATTGCCTCAAAGTGCAATCTTGCAACATGTTAATTTTGTGAAGTAGCATTCCTTGAATGAAAGTGAACTTTATTTGTTTGAGCCATTATTAACTGAATGTATATGGAAAGTTACAGAAAGTTAAAGAGAGTGAAGTTTGTAATCGTTAGTGACTACAAGCTATAGATGGATATAGAAAGTTGTAGAAGGTTTGAAAAAGTGGATTTTGTAGTCAACTGCTGACTACAAGCCCTGCATGGATGTGGAAAGCTGTGTAATTCTTGAGAAAGTAAGTTTTCCTTGTAGTCACTGCTGACTACAATAAGTTATGCACCCTCTTATTCCCCAGTTAAGCAGGAATGAGTCACCCAGCTATAATTCACTCTTGGATGTTAAAGATGGTCATTTCCTTTCCTCTCCCCCTGTTTCACTTGGCTAATGCATTTCCTAAGCCTGCTTACTTCTATCCTCCTCTTACTATTAATTAGAAGTTTATTGTTAAGCTTTGCACCAAGTTTGTTTCTTCCTGTTTAAAAACCTCACAACACACTTCTCCTAATTAGAGGTTACTATGCTTTTCACCACCCTCAACCAGCCACCATCAATGGCATAATCAGAGACTTCTTTGCTCCCACAAGTAGGGCCTATGACCCACTAACAACTTGAAGCAATTACGGAAGATGGACCATTAGCCCAAATTCCCTTAAGATTAAGATTAGTTCGAAGTCTCTAAGGGGGAAATGATGCAGGGTTAGAAATAGGGTAGTGGCTGGCTAAGCAAAGAGCAAACTCCAAAAAGCAGCCAGGCCTCAAGGAGAAAGAGATCTCTGAGAAGAACAGCAATAAACAGCACCTGGGGACCAAATGATCCCCACCTGAGTGAGTCATTTACAGAGAAGGGTGACCCCAACTGACCCAACCAAATGCACTATCTACCACTGGGCACCCCCTGTAAAGAAAGGAGAGTAGGGAAGGGGGAAGAGCCCTGAACAAGGAAGAAGGAGGGGGAATAAATAAAACTAATCTATAAAAGCAAATGACCTCACGTTGCCTATTGCCTCTCACTTTTATCACCTCTGTCCTTGCAAGAATGCTCTCATGTCTTCTCACATGTGTATCTAATAATTTTTTTATCTGATTATTCTACAAAAAAATAGGGTATACAACCCCCATATACAATGGGGACCCAAAACTTCTCTAATGAAAAAAAGAGACACTTAAGAGACATAAATAAATAATAATAAGGGCTGTGCATATATTGAGAAACAATTAAATTTTCACTTCTCTGGTATCCCAAACAATGCCTAGCACAGTCTTACGCTCAATTATAGAATAAATAAATTGATTAAATGAATGAAATGATCCAAGAAGCTCATCCCGTTTGCTCCCCTTTGGTCATCAATTCACCAACCAATATTCTAATGATGAATGTTCCTTTCTTGTTACAGTGATATTAGAAACAAGTTGTTCTGAATGTCTGAAACACATATTTAGTTGGCTTGGTTGCAAATCATGACAAATTCACATTTGTATAGTGTGAAATTTCCAGAGCCTTGGTTTGAAGGTCACCGTGCTCCTTCAATTTTCCTGCTTTTTTTTTTATCTGTTTGTTTGTTTGTTTGTTTTTACTTGACATATTTTAAACTTCTATTTATTTCCCCTTGGTGCTTACATTTCTTTCTCTCCACACCTTACTCACATTTCTCTATTCATTGCTTTCTGAGATTATCTGTTTATCTCCCAGCATTGTATGGCAACACAATATTACATGGCAATTCCTACTTCGAATGCTCAGAGCCATTGTCCATACAGATACCCTCATACCTGTCAGAACACACATCTTGTTGTTGGATGCAGAGAATAGCTACTCATGCTGACATCTCTTTGGAAGCAGTCTGCTTTCACAGTCAGTCTCTAGGGAGGTTTAAAAAAATGCAGATAACACTGCTGGGGCTTTGGCATTCTGCCTCCATATCCTCAAACATTTTTTTTCTGTCCTTCTACATAGTGTAATTTCAGTGCCATGGATTTCTCTTAAGTTTCTCTCTTTCGGTTGGCCTCACATCAGATCACAATCTAGACTAGAGATTTTTCATTAAGTTTCATTATAAGACATTACAGCTTTGGTTGCATTCCTGTGCTTTCCTCGTAGACTTTTCACTGACACTATTTTCAAGAAATTAAATGATCTGAAGTGCAGCAGTGGTGACACCCATTACAATGTCTGATTTTTAAGGCAAACAAAACTGTAGAAGTCATGTTTGGAAATCTAAGAATGTTGATAGGTCCAAAGAAACTTTAACTATTAAAATAACAATGATAATAATAATTATAATAATATTAACAAGAGCAAAATATACATGTTTTGAAAAAAATGCATTTTAGTATTAATTCCTTCAGTACATATTTTTTATACACCTGCCATATGCCTGGTCCTGTGCAAGACACTGATATAAAAGGAAGACAAAATAAATTATTTGTATATATTTTATCATTAGATACATCATGGTGAAGAGACATTTGGTGATATTTGGCTAAACTTTATATCAATAATTTATGTATTTTTCTTCACAGAGAAAGGTAGATGTTTTCTGTCTCTGGAGTGGCACATTAACAACTTGAATAGAATTTTAGTAATAAGGTCCCCTTGGCCAAGCTCAGATCTTTCCTGTGCCTCCTTTCAGAGAGCTCTGAGAATATTTTCATATCCAAAGACCAAAAATCCAACTCCAAAAGGAATACTGGCTAATGTAAAGTTGTAATGAAGTTTTCCTAAGTAAACAATGGATGATAGTACACATCATTCATAAGGCAAATTCCCTAAATCATATGCCTTTTTATCATCTGTCTTGTTCTGTTTCCTCTTCTTAAGTACCTATGATTTGTTCTTTCTCTCTCCTGCTTTCCTCATCTCCCTAATTGCCAAGCCCTGCCCCCAGTCCTTCTTTCCCTGAAGCCTCTTCTGCCTCATCCTGACTTCTTGGAGATCAGACACTGGTCAAGGGAGTTCCCTTCCTTCCTACATAAGGCAGCCTGTTCTCACTCCACTCCTGTTTAATTTTCATAGCCCCATATGGTCCCCCTCCACCACACTCAGCACACAAAGCATCTGCCCCATGCCCCAACATCCTCAGAAATTAGTCAAGAGAGCAAGTTCTTTCTCAGTAGATAGTACTCTTTTAACTTTTTCTTTTACCTTGTCATAGTTCCTTTCATAACCTCCATTAAGTTAAATGAAGTTATATCTCTAAGTGCACAGAATCTTCTGAATAACTATTTTTTAAGGTTGGCAGCACAGTAAATTGGAAAACTATAGTGACCATTTGTCCAATTTTAGTTATTATTTCCTCATGAATTATCAATTTTGGCGTATGATAGTGGTTGTACAAAAATTTCTAGATTGGAATTATTTAGTGTTTTCATTCAAGAATGCAAGTGGACTGTTTTAAATTGCATTCCTAATAAATGAGAAATTTTTACTTTTGTTAATAAAATATCACCCCAGAAAGTGCATATTGATTGCAAAAGTACATTTTTTGTGAATGTCAATGTTTGAAAATACCTTTTTTCCATTATTTTAAAAGTGAGTCCAGATTTTTCCATTTGTTCTAAAGTAATCTTCACAATTTCTGAAACAGTTCAAAAAATATAACATATACAGCTTCTAAGTTAACTTGTACTAAATTGAACACTGTAATCTAATACAACAAAGACATTTTTATTTCCCTAAAGACATGCCTTTCTCATTTCCTAAGACATGTTTTGGAATTTAACAAACCTCTGCTGTGGATATAAACAAGATGGTTTCATTGTACTGTAAAGTAAAAAATAAAAAATTAAAATAAAAATAAAACCTTGTAAATAACTTTAAACCAAGCTGTGTGGTATTTTTTTTTTCACAGCTGGAATACTAGTTTTTATTATAGCTCAACTGGCATTGCAAATGAAAATTCATCTCTGTTTGTTAAACTGCTACTTAAAATGGCTTCCACCAACTGTTACAGTTGAATATTATGCTGTCATTTATGCATTTAGTGGGAATGGTTCAATAGCATGAATATTTAAAAACAAGTGCACAGAAAGTACTTTTCCCCCATTGGTTTTCAATAGTTTACTAAGTGAATTATGTTTTGAGTTCTTGGTCAAACTTGGCTTAATAAGGCAGCTGTCGCCTGTATTAATTAAATGGTCTTTATAGGTACATTATAGCTATAACTCCTGATTATAGCCAAACAGCTCTGCTCTGTTATTACTCCACTGTCACATTGCCGGGCAGATTTGTCACTTACAAAAGTCAAGGGGTTCTTCAAGTGAAAATTCAAAACCCCTACAATAATGAGTCATAATTACCATTAAAAATGGACTCTTTCCTTTGTATGTTTTAGCATTATCTTTGTTGAGCACAAAGCCTGCAGACTATTTTGAATGAATCATGCGGTTGGTATTTGATCATTCACTAAGCTAAGGTTATATAAATCTACAACCATCTCTCTTTTTATGTATTAATGAAATAATATAAAGAAACTCTCAGTGCCAAACTATATTTGCATAAAAAAGGAACACATCAGTCCTTCTTTTAATACTAATAGTCCTAATCACCTTCTTTGGGACACCTTTACTGATACCCAAGATAGAGTGGACCATACTCTCATCTGATTCCTATATTGTATTGAATACTTTACAGAATATTCTGTATCTCTTAAACATTTTTGTTAATATGTCTGTTACAGAGGTAAGATCATGGAAAGTATCCTACTCTTCGTTATACCAAAAATGTCTAACAGAATTTCTCCTACTCAATAAGCACCCAGCACATGCAGATTGGATTGACAAATGAAATATTAAATTAAAGTTTTTAGACTTGTATGAACCACAAGGAAAAACAGTAAAACACCATCAGATTCTTCTAAAATTCCTTGTTCTAACCTAATCTGAAGTTGTTTGTTTATCATATTTTGCTTTTTAATTGCCACTACTTTCCTAAAATGACAGAATTCTCTAAAAGATAATTTATTTTAAAATAAAGGTGACTTCATACTCATTTTTCCTTGCGATTTTTGTACATTAACATCAAATTTAAAAGAATGGCCTATTATTAGCCCTAGAGATGAGGAAAAAGACTTAGGTTCAAAGACATAAGGCCACATTTTACTTCAGAAAATAAAACTGTGGTTATAATTCACCATTATTTCTGCAGGGTCATCAAAATTACAGCTCATTTACTATTATATAGACCAAAGAAAGTCTGCCCCATTATGTAAATTGTTTCTCAAAGATTCAGATTTTTCATAAACACAACACTGAGAAGAATACAATACATGTATAAATTATAACTTATTCATTTCCAAGTGTTTTATCCTAGGATACACCAGAAAAGGTTGAAAAGAAAGGA
The DNA here is from genome assembly GCF_023851605.1 of Tamandua tetradactyla. Lineage (NCBI taxonomy): Eukaryota > Metazoa > Chordata > Mammalia > Pilosa > Myrmecophagidae > Tamandua > Tamandua tetradactyla. Next base: position 53,853,777 of record NC_135342.1, on the reverse strand, counting down.
GGAGAAACATTTGTGATAGTTTTACAGCCACTGGTAAGAAAAACATTAACCTTTTCTTCCTTTAATATCCCACTAGAACAACTTCTTTACCTGGCATTTATCCATTTAGCTGTCTTCATCATATCCTTTATTGGGAATACCAAGTAAAATGTGCATTTCATGTCCCTAATAAAGTGTCATCTCTTTGACAACTTTCTTGATACTTACCACTAAGACACTGAATAATTTTGGTATATTCTGTTTGTCATACTGCTTAAACTCAAAGAAACTGAGGAACACAAGTGTAACGAAAAACAGAAGTTTGTGAGAAAATAGCTGCGACGAAGGATTGTTGAAGACTTGGGAACCATGATATTTGATAACTCCTAGAAGCGGGCTTTGCAGTAATTGCTAAAGAGTGCTTCTTAACTAGAAAAGAACAATAGTATTGAGTAAAACAGTTACCCAGTTTTTAAAAGAGTAGCAGATATGTTTCCTAAGCTTTAGACAAACAAATTTTTCAGCATTAATACTTTTCTACTGGTAGGTAAATACTTTCCCTTCCATCATAATTCATTAAATAGTAGCAATAACAAAAAAAGTGGCAGCTTTACAGCTTACCAATTTGGAAATAATGCATCCAATATGGAGGATTTCTTCCTTCTTTTTAAATGACTGAAGTAAAGCATTCTGAGGAGTTTGTTGCAGCTTTGTAACTTCATAATGTCAGATAATCATGTCGTATATGAAAGTTAAAAAGAAATAACATTCTGTAGTTGGGACAAAGGGAAAATTATTGCTTTATTAAGGAATACAATAAATACAGTTTGAATCCTAGGTGGAATTCTCTAATCTTGGTATGAATTCCTAACAAGATTTTCACATCATTTTTTTTAATGCTATTGCAGGAAACTGTGTCTACATAGAAAGAGTTGTGTGTGATGCAAAAATATTTTTCTCTAGAAAACGGTCAAGTATGATGTCAAAATGGCATGATTCTAGAATGGGTAAGCCACAGTGATTAGTTGTAGGGTCAGGAACAATAAATGTTGATTTGATTGGGAGGATAATCAGTTTTACTTTAAAATAAAACTGTGATGCCTCATCCCTGCTTAAAATTTTTTAACTCCACATCTCTTCTGATCTTTTGAGAATTTTTCTCAGCCATATCATCTGCCATCCTGCCTGTTCATTCATTCAAAAAATATTTGTCTGTTTGCTGTGATAGTACTGTCCCTATTGAGTTTAGAGCAGCGATTTGGTTACTAATACAAATCAATGTATCTTTAGAAATTGGGTAGAATTTCGAAGGTAAGTGAAACAGCCCTGATGAAAGTAGAGATGTGGCTCAATCTAAAAGAAGTGCAGGAGTGCATCAGGTTGAATTTACCTAAGGAAGTGAAGTAAAAATTTGTTTCTACAGCTTATACCCTGCACAAATGATAGCGACTGTCCACATGTAGCTAGCGTAAGCGCACAATGGATTTTTAATTTTATTTAAATTTAAATAATTTAAACTGTAATTTAAACAGCCATATGGAGCAACTCAATTTTAGAAACACTGAATACTCATCTGGTCCCATATTTATGGTGTTCTCCTTCATCTTGGCCTTGCACATATTATCCTTTTTCCCCAAATACAAATTTCTTTGGTTAAAATCTCTAGGAAACTGTTGATACAAAAGAAGTAAGTCGCAAAGCCTGGTTTAAGAGCACCTAAGATTTTCCATCTTACCATTTAAATAGAGATTTTAATTGCAATCTTAAAAGAGAGACAGAGACAGAGACAGGCAAAGGAGGAAAAGAAGGAAGGAAGGAAGGAAGGAAGGAAGGAAGGAAGGAAGGAAGGAAGGAAGGAAGGAAGGAGGAAGCAAGGGAGGAAAGGGTCAGTGGAAAAGAAAACTCTGAATCTTTTAAATTATCTACTGACAGTTATAATTTATAAGTAAAACTTTGCTTCTTATTCTGGGTAAGAGAACTGGGATACAGGCTGTTTATCTAATTTATCTCTTCCATTCATGTAAAATTTTAACTTAGAAATGAAGTCAGAGAGCATAAAGGCATTTGCACTCTGATAAATGGTGAATTTCAAGCATATCTGCAATAAAACCTTTGCTGATACAGGGTTCTTCTAATGCCACCTTGAATAGCAGTGTCTCCCTGCAAATGTTTTTGGAGTACAATACCTCTTATTTAAATGCACAATGATTTTAAAAGCCTACCTCTACTCTCTGAGGTGTGACATTGTCTAAATCAAAGCTTAACCACAACAGCAACCAAGTCTTTGTACAAACTACACAAATTTAGAATTAAAAAAAATGTAGTTATCTTTACTCAGCAATGAAACAATCAAGGATAAAAATAAAAGTTATCTCAGAGATCATCTTTAATGCATATTAAATTGGTTGTTCTTTCAGTTTTGTGAATCAGCAAATGTCATTGGTCCAGGGGCATTTTAAAATATACTAAACAAGTGGTATAAAAGACCAGTAATGTGTTTTTTGTTTCTGTTTTCTACAGAAAAGTTAAAATTATAATTCTTTAGAAAGAACCCAGCAGTAAAAATGTCTTAATTCAATAAAACAATTTCCACTGGAAATGCACTTCTCTACTTAGTTGTTTGCAGACATCATCAACCCAATGGTTTCAGCGACTCCTTGATGGGGATCCCATCTCCAGCCCTAACTCAGGACTTTTAGAACCAAATCCCCAAACACCCAAGGCCATCAGTCTTTTGTCTCCAAACCATTAAAAACATAAGCATCAACATCATTCCAATCAAAAGCCATATTATTTCTTGATCAACTCCCTCTCATGCTCTGTGGAAATTCTGGGACAAATGGCACTCTCCTGGAAAGCAGAGAATCCCATCTTCCCACACTTGGATGGAAAGCAAGGGTAGGCATTGCCACATGGATATGACTACGGGAAAGACAGAACATGGGGGACAGGGACACAGGGAGAGCAGAATGAACCTCAACATACCACCTTTAGTCTGAAGGGCTATGCAGCCAGATGGAGGCTGCCAGTCAGCTCCTCCAGGAGCCCTACCATGTGGACCAGGAAGGGCTTTTTCACATTGACAGAGTTCAAAGCCCCTAGGAGCTTATACCCTTAGTGTTCAATCAGTCCATCTTTCTGGTAGGATGGTTCCCAGGGAGGGTTCATGGTGCAGGCTTGTTTCCAGAGATGAGGAGTTGAGCTCAAGTTCTGGAGCACAGAACCAGCAGTGTCTGGTGCAGTCCAGTGAGGGCACCTGGGTCCCACGACCCACCCCAGAAGCATGTTATCTAGCTTGGGGCTTCTGATCTCCTGTCATACTGCCCTTCACCACAGTGTGGGCAGAAATCCTTCCAGGCTGCATAGGGGTGTGCTCAGGATCCCAGTGGGCCTAGAGTCTGCAGACTGAAATGTGGAAAAGGTGCAAGTGTCAGGGCGTAAGCCCAATGGACATGCACAAGAAGTGACTCTGGATAGTGCTGGCCGCTTGCCACCAGAGACCCCTCTCCTACAGGGCCTGTTCTCAGGGGACCCAAGATCTCATCAAGTGACAGCATTTAGTTCCTCATCTGCCATTGGTGCTGAGTGAAGAGCAGCACCTAAGTAACTGCAAAAGCAGCCCACCCTGTCACAGAGTCTTGATCCAAAGATTCTGTGAACTGGAAAGGACTTTTGTCATACCTCGGTGTCCCCATAATTGGTGGGGTTAACTCCTCTCGTCCCTGGCATTGATCAGGAGATGCTGGGTAAGGAACAAGTCACAAACGAAGGGTTTCCTGTGAAACCTTCCCATTGGCACAAACTCTTTGTTGCTCATTATTGCTTGAACTTCACTAACAACTTTCCCCATGTTCAATGTTTCTTCAGTGGGCAGCATTTCAGATGCAGAATGAGACATGAACTGTAGACGAAGGTTTTCCCACACTCCTTACATTGATATGGCTTCTCCCCACTGTGAGTTTTCTGATGCTTCAGGAGATTTGAACTTTAGTTGAAGATTTTCCTGCATCTACTGCAGTAAATGGCTTTTCTCTGATTTGGATTATCTGGTGTTTTGCTGACATCAGAACTATGTCTGAACATTTTCCTGATCTGAACACACTGAAAGGGCTTCTCTACAGTGTGAACTTGCGCATGTTGAATATGGCCAGTCTTCTGCTTAAAGATTCATCCACATTCATTGCGTATGTAGAACGTCTTTCTCTGAAAAGGAGTGAACACAGGAATGCCCTCAAAGCCATCCAAGGCATTCAACAGATGCTCCTTGTCTTCCGGGCTCAGACATCACTGTTTATTGTGTTTTTTGGCCAAAGTGGACCTTTTGTTTGACTTTTTCTTTTCTGGCAGTTCTTCTTGGAGCATGTCCTTCTGCACATCTACTTCTTCCCTTGGAATCTGTGTTTTCTTTTTCTTGCCTGGAGGCTTTTCCATCTCACTTTGCTCCTAAGAAGGGGTAAGGACCATGTGGAAGACAGTAAGGTCTGGAAGACCTCAGTCTCTCCCTACAGGGAAAGCCAGGGACAAAGTTCTCTAATCTTATGAATATCTATCTGTGTAACTCCACTTGTTTGAAAATGTCTCACATTTGATTCAATTCAAATGGGACTGGAAATCTGCAACAAAAAGAAAGTATCATCAATCCTTTTGCTGCGTGAGGGGAGGAGCAGATAAGGTCTTTCCATGAAGAGGACCTGAACTGGCCCTGGGCCTGGAGGGGCCTGAGCAGGAGAGCAGGAAAAGAGTGACACTCCCCTCTCAGTTGTCCCTTCCACATGCAGGCCTTACTCACCACGCACTTCCTGGGCAGGAGGAGGGCCCTGGACGTCAAAGGTCCCCCAGTTGCCCTGGCAGGGTGGCCCAGTGCTGAGGCGGAAACACTTGGCACCCTCTGTGCTGGCTGGAGAGCCCACCCAAGTAATGTTGTTTTGTGTTATAAAAGGGGGTGAGGGTAATAAAGCTAATAAAGCCTCATTCCATCATTGCCTAGAAAGACACATAATATTAATTAGTTTATACACTTATTTATTAAGTATCAATTATATTAACTAGTATCAATTACTTATTTAATTAATTCACTATTAATTAATTTATCAAGGTTTGTGGTGATTATAGAGCATGCAGGGCTGAATATGGCATTCCCTTCTCTGATGAAACTCAGAATCTAGCATGGAAGAAGGAACCACCACGTAAAAAGTGAAATGAAAGGCTTAGGCATGGGATCCGTGGGAGGCACAGAGGACAGACTCTTGCAACAGACCATAAAGCAAAAAGTCCATTCACAGAGGGTATACCTGAATATAATTATGGAAAATAACTATGCAAAAGCAGAGAGGAAATAGATGGAATATTTTATTTAGAGCCCAGTAAGGTGTTTGTTATGACTGGAGTATAACATTAGGGAAATTCGGAAAAGAATAAGAAAGATGAAGTCAGATATCTAGGCAAGAAGAAGATAATGAAAACCCTGTAAGTGACATTAAAGAGTTCGGTAATTATCCTGAAAGCACTGTGTAGTAGAAGTACTTATTTTTGCTAGCTTAGTCTCATTTCTTTGGGGAAACCATGCTGGTTTGAAACTGTTATGTATCCCAGAAAAGCCATGTTCTTTTGATGCAATCTTGTGGGAGACAGACTTGTCCTTGGGTGAGACCTTTTGATTAGGTTGTTTCCATGGGGATATGACCCCACCCATTCAAGGTGAGTCTTAATCCTTTTAGTGGAGTCCAGTATGAAGAAAATAAAAAGCAGAACACACAGAGAGAGTTCAGTGCCAAAACAGTGAGCAGAGGGATGAAGCCAGGTGACAGACATTTGAGGATGCAGAAGGGAAGTGCCCCAGGAGATGCCAGAAGCTGAGAGCCATATGAAGCCAGAAGCCAGGAGAGAAGGGTCAATAGATGTCACCATGTGCCTTTCCATGTAACAAAGAAACCCCGACACGATTGGCCTTTCTTGAGTGAAGGTATCTTCTTATTGATGTTTTAATTTTCTTGACCTTAGAACTTTAAATTTGTAACCTAATAAATTCCCCTTATAACAACCAATCCATTTCTGGTATACTGCATTCCAGCAGCATTAGCAAACAGAAACAGAAACTCTTCGTCATCCATTCCAAGGGATTTTGGTAATACCACATCAGTCATGATCCATGAGAATTTTAGATATTTGCATTTTTTGATGGTCTGGAACCTGCAGTGGAAGCCTCCAATAGTTACATTTGACATGTGAGCTTGATTTCAACAACTGACTACTACCAAGATGTTTAGTAATTCTGAGAAATATAACTGTCAGATTTTCAAATGAAGGAAATGGAAATAATGGAATACAACTTGGTAACACTATAGGAGACATAAAGGAAGCACTTCTCAAAGTTGCTGGGGATGAAGCAAATAATTTTGCTTCAGAGGGAGTCACAGCTGCACTTACAAAGTGAAATTTATTGTGAGGGATGAGACTATCTATCCCTCTATCAATCAATTGATCTATTTATCTATCTATACATTTTTTCAAAGTTGAGGGGAAGATACTCCAAAGAAGCACACACTCAAAGACTTCTAAGTCATAATAGAGACTGTCATTTAGAGAACAATTCATTCTACCAGAAATTTGGTTACGTAAAGAACACTTGAGGAAGAGAAGGGTGCAACTTGGCTGTGCAGAACTTTGTGTTTCCATCACAACAGCCCATATGTTATTCTGTAGGAAGTGGGGAGCCTACACAAATGTTTATAAAAATGAATGACATACATAAGTTTGTTTTTGAAAAGTAGCTCTTATGAAATTATGGGAACTGATTGTAATAAAAAAGAAACTTGGCATATAATTTTGATACACAAAAGTGAAGTGTAATGAAGGAATAATCTACTGGTTAAACTTTTGTGGGGTTTTCTTTGTTTCATAAAAAAATCACTTGTGCTAATATGTAGCAACACAGTTGTTTAGACCTCACATAGAAATTCTAATTAAGTTTAATGCCATAGATTAATTCTCTGTCACCAAAGAACTCTTTGGTTTCTATAAGCAGCAAATCTGCAGTATAATATTACAGAGAAATAATAATAAAGCATAGTTGCTTGACTATAATCATGAGGGTTTTTTTTTTTATTTTAAACAAGGAAAAAAAGCATAAACTAAGGAAAACTATACTCCCAAGCAAACAGACAAAGGAAAGAAATCACAGGCAAGGAAAAGAAGCAAAGAAGGTATTTTTAAAATTATATAAGTGAGGATTTGAGGCATTGACCTGTACTGAGCCCTGGTCAGATTAGGGGGCTCTGATGGTAGCACCAGGACAGAATTCTCCATTTCCTGTTCCTTCTGCTTTTCTGGCTTCATTATCTACCACGTTTTCTTCTGCAGATGCTGTTAGACCTTCAGCACCTCCACACCTCATACTCTCTCAGATCCGTGGTCCCTCTTAGTAAGAAGAACTACTCTCTCCCAGTAATAAAAACATGTTGTAGCCCTGTCCCATACTGTTCCAATTATGTCTCATGTCCACTCATCAGCAATCACTAAGAACACATGGACGTCACTGGGAGTTCTCCATGGGAGACGAGGGCAGGGTGAACCCCCAACCATAACCACCGCCGCCACCACCAGCAGCAATGTCGTTCGGTCTGCTGTGATGAATAGCACAATGAGCTCATGTAATAACATGAGCTGAGTTCCTGCTGACTTGCTCCTACAAGCTCCTGCCTATGGCTTTCCATCACTATGCTTGAATTTCTTCTGCCTGGAAAGGACTCTGGCAATCAGATTAAGGCTCACTCTTATTCAGTTGGGCCACATCTTAACTAAATCAATGGGTCCCATCTACAGTTTGCTCACACCCAGAGCAAGAACAAGAACATATATGTGTCTTTTAGGGGCACGTAATTCAACGTGCCAAAACCACTACATCATATAACCTCAGATTCAACAAGAGGATGGGCCTCAAATAAATCTGGAATGGCATTAGGAAGAAGGAATGGAGATTTAGCAGCCATGTAGCGCAAAAACGTCAACTTCTTTGGGTATTAATGTCATGCTCACAGCACACTGTATAGAGAATATAACTTCCCTGTCTTTTTGAAAATAAGGATATCGTTTTTCCAATCTCCAGTCTCCCATTCAGTTGCCACTCCCTGTTATTCTTCAAAGATCAGTGGTTTAGCAATATAATTTCCTACTTATTTCAGTACTCTTGGAAGTCATAAATCTTGACTGGGGTTCTTGAACTCATTTAAAACCTCTATTTGGTGTCATTATAATGTATACACACAACTGACTGTGAGATGCAGTAAGTATAGCTACTCATTTCCATAACCATTCAGAGTTTTCCACTGTAGTAAAAAAGACTCGGTAACTTTTTTTAAAAACTTCTCTCAGTGCTTTTTTCATGGAAGAATGGTGTTTAAAGGGCAGTCTTAGATAATTCACATAGCTAAAGGTCATTAAGTGGGAAAGGAAGAATGATAGAGTTGCTCATAAAAAAAAAGCAAATGATATTAAAGTGAGGCTATTTTACTTTAAAGAAATTGAATTATGAGTAGAAAGAGATTTGATTTTAAAAAGTATATATATATACATATATATACACACCATAAATATTGGGATTTGTAAAGTTATTATAAAGTAAAAACATTATAAAAGAAATATATATATAGTCATAGAAAAATATTGGATAGCAATGAATATTTTATTTTTTATCCTTTCCTTTATTTTCCAAATTTCCAAATTTTCTGTGATAAGCATATATTACCTCATAATCTTTATTCTTTATTCTTCTCAACCCTTTCCACCAAAAATTTATAATATGTTGTTGCTCACCTATATGTTTTTCTTTAAAAGAAAGTGCATAAGATCTTATAGGTATATCTGAAGTCAGAAAAAGAGTAAGAACAAATCTGTGAAGCTAGGGATAAGTTACAAGGCAAAACCATGGAAAAGCATGAAGAATGACATTACACATAAGCAATGCATTTCATTGGTATTGGAAAAAAAAACACCATATAAATATAGCTTATTTTCCTTGCAATATCCATAATAAGTGTATGCCTTATTTTTAAGTTACCAACAAAAATCAGTAATTCAAAAGTAGCAGAAAAAAACAATTCTGAACAAGGAGAAATAGTCTTTTCATTTAATTCTGAAATAAGCCTGATCTTCTGGGTGGATGACATTATCAATTTCAATTTTTCTTAACCAGAAAGACATGATCTTTCTCTCTCTCTCATTCTCTCTCCCTCCCTCTTTTAATTTCTGCCTTGAGAATTAAAATATTAATTTCTTAATTTGCTTACTGGTTATTTCAGGTCAATTGAAGTTACCTCCACATTGATCATTTGCCTCTACTTGTCTAATCCCTTCCCTTATACAGTTCAACCCATTCACCACTCTTCTGTTTACCAGTGTTTCTCAACATTTTATTCCCATCATCTTCCCCCAACAAGATGTTCTATAGATTTTTTTTACCTAAGAAATCTTAGTACCACAGGTGCACTTTTCTTACTCTATAAGCATGCATCTAAAGATGTGTGTGCACATCTTTGCTTTATAAATAAAAAGAATAAGATTTTTCCTCCCCTAAGAGCCAGGTTTTCACCTTTGGAACGCATGAACTAGGTTGCTTCTTAAAGGAAGCTACTGGTGTTTGACAACATACAATTCTTCATTTTGCACTAGTAGCTTGGAAATTGAAGGAATTTAACTTCCCTGGCTCCCATCCACTAATATTACTAGCATCTCTAGACGTTGTAATGACAAAAAAAAGATTCCTAAGGGAAAATGCCAAGTTCCCTTATAGGAGAATTCCAAATAACATATGTACAAATCTTCCACCCAAGAAGTAGGGTTTAATCAACCCCTACACACACACACACACACACACACACACACACACACACACACACACACATTGCTGGTAGACTGAACTTGTGAATAGTGTAAGGAGAGAGAGAAATAGTGGAGAAACAGTAGACAATAGGGTAAGAAAACTTAGCAAACACTACCTTAGCCACATGATGAAGTTTAACGTCCTCGCTGATGCCGCATGGATGGCATGTACCCCCTGACATGTGATAAGAGCACTTCTGTTCTGTGGCACTCTTTCCAAAAACCCATAAATCCAGTCCAATCATAAGAAAAATATTAAACGAACTCAAATTGAGGAACATTCTATGAAACACCTAATCTGTAGTTCCAAAACTGTCAAACAGTTTTTTAAGGAAAAATTGAATAACTTCATAGACCAGAAAACATGAAAGCTGCATGGCAATTTAATGCAAGTGATACTGTAATTTAAATCCTGGAACAGAAAAGAAGACATTGAAGGAAACATGACACCATCCAAATAAAGTCTAGAATTTTGCTAATAGTAGTGTACCAATATTAATACTGACAAAAGAAATTAATGTAAGATGCTAACAAGAGAAATTGTGTGAAGAGTAAATGGAACTCTCTGTACTAACTTTGCAAATTTTTTTGTAAATCTGAAATCACTGTAAAATGTAAAAGTTGATTTCAAAATGCCCCCCAAGCACATACACATGCACACGCACACGCACACACCATACTTCCAAGCCTTTCCACTGAGCAATAGTGACCTGGATTGAGAAGATGTTTACACTGAACTTTTAAAAATACACACCCAGTCATGTCACTCTCCTGCTAAAAATCCAATCACGTCACTTCCCTGCCGAAAGTCCTTAAATGACTATCTCCTGAGAAGATTTATCACATAAGACCTTCATTACATGGCTTTTGAGGACCTTTTCAAACTCATTTCCCTCCACTTCACCCCAGTTGCCCTTCCCTTCCTTCATTGCCCTCGTATTTCCCCAAGTGCATCCGTTGTTTCGTGCTTCCATACCTCCGCTGTACCTAATATCACGATAGTAGACATGATTTAGAAATAGATTACAATGAAGATTTGTCTGAGATTAAGAAAGATTAAATGGACCAAGGAGAATGGCTGTTTGTGCTCTTTTTAGTTATTCTTTTCTATCTACAATAGTCATCCTGTCCAACAGGATCTTTTGATCAAAGATCTAGTCACGTATACTAGTGCTTGCTTGAAAAATGGCCTGTAGTGCCCCAGGAATGAACTAGAAATGAAGAGGCCCATAATGCATACGGTATCAGACCTTGCAATTCTATAGCTCACTACATTCATAGCAGAACTTTGACAGATGGTTTTCAAAAGCAACACATTTATTTTAAGCATTTGATTGTTTGCTAATGACAGCATGATAATGATGAGTATGGGTTTAACCTCTGAGTAGATCGGAGCTAAAACATAACTTGCATGAGAAAAAGCAGAAGGGATTTGTTTTGTTTGCTTTATGACATTATTTAGCAAAATGTATAGGTTTATTATCACTATATTTTCCTTGTTCCATAAAGAATTTGAACTTTCATATTCAATGAAAGGTTCACAATGAAAGAGTAGCAAAATAAGATTAATTGATTGGCTATCATTTATTGAAGTGGAAATTCAATATAGTTTTAATAAATAATGCTCTTGCACTTTCATCCTATAAGTTCCCCCAAAGAACCCCATTTAAATAAATACCTTGTTATAGAATAATAAATGTACAAAGATTGGAGGAGTATATGTTGTTTGCAAAATTTATAATAAACTCTATGAAAGACTTTAACAATTATGAATTACTTATATATATATATATCCTTCTCAAGGTGTCAAATTTGTAAAATTATTGACTATAGACTTTTTTAGCTATGGAGAACTCCTTTTTCAGGATGCTAAAAACCAGAAGGCAGAGAAGACAATGGAAAATGAGTATGAGTTGATTCTAGATGAAAGTTTGATATCATTAAGTAATTATTTGGGTTTCAGAGGCATGAAACACCAATAACTTTAACTAATAGTTGCAATATCAAAATTGTTTATAACTGTTCTTCATGGGTGGTTAGTCAAGTCATAAAACTAAAAACAAACAAACTAAAAACAGTAAAGAAGCAAGGTTCTGATGTCTACAGAAGCAGTAAAGTTTCTATCTCCCAGTGTAAGTAGATTCATACATCCCATTAGAGATAAGATTCAACCCTGCACAGTCAGTGTCACCAAAATCTAAGAATCGATTAGAGACCAATGAACTAGAAAAGCCATTTAAAAATACTATAATTGCTGTTTCTCTATGTATCTTCCTTGCATTTATTAAGATTCTATAACCTTGGCTAAAGTAGTCAGGAACCTTCAGTTCTGTGGGTATGCAACCAGAAAGGATGTAAGTGACTTAAGATATTGTCTTTCTAGCAGTACTTTCTTTGGGGGAACTGACTCAATACTGTATTGTTAATGTATTGGGGTGGGGCTAACACTGGCCTACCTCCAACTCTAAGAATGAATGCACTTCCTAAATTGATAAATCCAGCAGGTTAGGCTCTCCAGAAATAGACTCTGAGTCAGAATTTGGCATGCAAGATGGCCATAGGGGTGAACACCTGCAAAAGCAATGTGGTCTGTGAGGAGCAGGATTGGGCAGGGGGCGAAGCTGAACTGTGATTCAGGCCTCACAGTGCCCCAGTCGACCCGTTAATCAGCTACGGATTGAATATTGCCTGTCAAGGTTGTCCAACTTTGGGCCAAAATGTGCTGGCCTTTATACCTCACATGCTGCACTCACTGGATGCGCTACACCAGGAAGAGCGAACCAAGGGCAAAGTGTCTTGCACTTTCATCCTATAAGTTCCCCCATAGAACCCCATTTAAATAAATGCCTTGTTATAGAATAAGAAATTCTATAGCAGAGGCTGATGGACCTAAGAGATGGAGTCTGTTTGCTGATTCTTCCTACAGCTGGGCAGCAAGTCCTTTCTTGAACAAGGACAAAGGCAATGTTTACTACAGTCAGCATCCCCTTTAGGAGCTTATTTTATGTGTTATCATTGTTGCTGTTAATTTTTTGTTGGAACCAGAAATAAAAAATATTCTCTGCTCTGAGACCCCATGTTAAGGATGTTGCTGGCTAGGGATTATTGTTTTATTCTCTGAGAAATATATATTCAAATAGGGACACTTTAGAAAGTGAAAAGAGATTGATATTACAAACTAGGGAAACTGGAACATGTTGTCTTACTATGGCTAACCTATCTCCTGGTAAGAATGAAGAGAATTATTAATAAAGGAAACCGAAAGTGCACAACTTTAATAAATCCATAGGCAATATATTTTTACATTAGTATAAAGCTTCATAGACTGTTCCAAAAGAGGATTAGAAGAGGAGACACCAGGGAATAAATTGTACACCTTGGAAAATACCTTTGGGTGCTCTCAATTAATAAAAACACAATCAAAACTATTACTATTATCAAAAATTCTAAAATTTGATCAGTGATTAATGAACCAGATAAACTAATAAGTTATTAGATATCCTTATTAAAATAAGAGGAAAGGAAACCAAATGGTGAGGAGGTGGAAGGAAGAATGTGATGGAGAAGACCAGGAGAAATGGAGGAGACTCGGCCTTCTATGGGCCCATTAGTATGAGACCCAACCCATGCAGGACTTTCAGAGATCATTCATGAAAAAGTAAGAGAAAGCCCCTTGTTAAGGTGACTGGAGAATTTGAGAAAGACCTACAACAGTCAAGAGAATGTTGCTCTCTTTCTGAAACGGTACTCAGGATTATATGTGAAGTCCACTAACATTTGTTACATCCAGGTATTCCTGCAGTGGTTACTACAACCCAACAAAAGATACCATGATGCCATTATTTTTGCCAGGGGAAGGAAACTAATAAGACGAATAGAATCATTTCTTTCTGCCCACAGATGGGAATTTAGAAGAAATTTTTGTTTGTTTGTTTTTGTAAGGAGACACGTTGTTTATTTTTTAATGCTATGCATCAAATTACACATTTTATTCTAACTTAAAACATATAACTGTACATATGTTTATTTATATTTAAATACAGCCTCAAGATATTCTTTCAAACGCATGTCTACTAACTGAAGTTTCACTTCGTCTTTCTCACATATGCACCCCCCCCCTTTTTTTTTACTTATATGTCCATACCCAGGATAAAAGGAGCATCAGATACAAGTTTTTTTTTTAACAATTTTTATTGTGAAATTTAACATATATGCAAAAAAAATAATAAATTTTCCAAGTGCATTTTAACAAGTAATTATAGAACAGATTTTAAAGTTGGGTATGGGCTGCAATTCCACGATTTTTCTTCCAGCTGCTCCAAGACACTGGAAACCAACAGAAATATCAATATAATGATTCAGCAGCCACACTCATTTGCTAAATCTCACCTCTATTATACTCCTCCCTCTCTGCAAACAACACATATATATGAAAGCAGCAAATTTCAAAGTACATCACAACTACTAGTCGTAGAACAGATTTCAGAGTTTGGTATGGGTTACAATTCCACAACAGACATGAGGCTTTCACACTCACGCTATCACATTGTAAAAGCTATATAGTTATACAGTCTTCTTCAAGAATCAAAGCTACTGGAACACAGTTCAACAGTTTCAGGTATTTCCCTCCAGCTACTCCAATATATTATAAACTAAAAAGGGATATCTATATAATGTCTAAGAATAACTTCCGGGTTAACCTCTAGACTCTGAAATCACTCAGCCACTGACTATTTTGTCTCATTTTGTTCTTCTCCCTTTTGGTCAAGAAGGCTTTCATGTTTCATGATGCTGGGTCCTGGTTCATCCTGGGAGTCCTGTCCCATGTTGCCAGGGAGATTTAAACCCCTGGGAGTCATGTCCCATGTAGAATGACCCAAATTCCTAATTAAATGACTTTGGGAGACAGTGTGGTAAATCTTGTTACAGAATAGAGAAAATGTGTCTACACAGCCTCACTGGTATGTGAGGTTTATATGATAAATATAAAGCTACGTACCATGAAATGACAAGAGTAAAATTATAGTGCAGAATATAAATGCTGATTTATATAATAAAACATAGAGGGGAAAAGCATAAGGAAGACAGGAAAACGCAAATCATAACCTGAATACTAAATACCAATATCAAATATTCAATCAAACAAACCTGATATTTTGATATAAGCTACAAAGTGAATATAATATCCTGTCTCTCCCTCCCTCCCTCCCCCTCTCCCTCTGCTCTAGCTGTGACTTTGAAGAAGTAACTTGCCCTGTACCTTCTATTTATTTATCAGTTTGTGTTAAGGGATATTTTGAAGATTTAACAGCAAAATCATGTTAAACAACTTAGCACAGGGTATGGAATATCACTTTATTTCACAAAAGGACTGTTGCTGGCAATGTTACTTTTGCATTTATGGCATTATCATCATCATCTTCATACTCATGGTCAGCCACAGCAGTAGCAGCAGAATTTATAAAGGGAAGGACATACCCAACTAGCCAACAGTAAACTGAGTGTACTTATGTATTTTTGTATTGATCAGCAGAATTTACTAAATGCCTCCTGCATACAAAGCCCTTCCAGTTTGAAAAATGTGAAAGAAGATGATCAATGTTTCCATTTCTTAGATGTTAAAACAAATACCATACAATGGGTTGGCTTAACAATAGGAATTTACTGGTTCACCATTTCAGAGGTGAGAAGGCTTGGTTCATCTTGGGATCAATGTCTTCTGGCTGGGCGACATTCTTTGGGGCCTCTTGGTTTTTCCATCACATGGCAATGCACATGACCATGTCTTCTCCTTCTCTGTCTTCCAGGTTCCACTGACTTCCAGCTTCTTGCTTCTCAGGTGGTTTTTTTCTCCCTGTTATTCTTCTTATAAGGGACCTCAGTAATCTGGATTAAAACCCCAACCTGCTTCAGTTGGGCCATACCTTAACCAAAGTCATACTTGAGGAGCTCTTATTTACGAGTCCACACCCACTGAGACAAGACCAAGAACATGTCTAAACTGGAGCACACAATTCAATCCAGCCCAATCAGTTACAATTGACTAATGACAGACAACAAGGACCTAGATGGGGGTTCCTTAACTAGAGTTGCTGAAATTCTCATCAACTCTTTAAGAAATAAACTATCATGCCAGATAGCATTTGAGCTTTATTATTTCCATACAATATGGTCAAATCTATGTAGAGAATTCAGCCATTCTTGGTTAGTTAGCAGACTACACTTCTTTCCAAATTCTGGTATCTGCTTAAACCTTTGTTCTTCCTTTGGAAGGCACATAGGAGGCACTCAAAAATTTTTTTGAACATTCAGTCATATTTAGAATGGAATGAGTTTGAGAGAAAGAATAGGAGTAATAATTAATGACTGTTCTAGTTTGCAAGATACTGGAATGCAATATGCCAAAAATGGAACAGCTTTTAAAAAGGGAATTTATGAAGTTACTAGTATATAACTAGTCATGAAAATGTTGAAATTAAAGCAAGGCTATTGAAATGTCCAATCTAAGGCCTTCATTGGTTCAAGAAAGCTGATGGCATTCAGGGTTTCTCTCTCAACTGGAAAGGCACATGGTGAACATGGCGACCTCGGCTAGCTTTCTCTTCAGGCTTCTTGTTTCATGAAGCTACCCTGGAGACATTTTCCTTCTTCATCTCCAAAGGTCTCTGGCTGTGTAGGCTCTCAAGCATTTTCCAAAATGCTTCCCTGTTAAAGGGTTCCAGTAAACAATCTGACCTTGAATAGGTGGAAACACATCTCCATGGAAACCATCTAATCATACGTTACCACCCACAATTGGGTGGGTCACATCTCCATGGATAATAAAAAAAGCTCCCACCCAGCAATATTGAATGAGGATTAAAGAACATGGCTTTTCTGGGGTACACCACAGATTCAAATCAGCACACTGATCTTCTAATAAGTTCCGGGAACATATAGTGTGGTTAGTTTTTATCATTTCCTTTAATCATCACAGTACTTGGAGGTAGAAATGAGTATCCTTATTTTATACAAGAGGAAACCAGAAATTAGAGAGGTTTATGAACCTCTCTGAGAACATATCTCATAGGCAAAAGACTGAGAGGTAAATTCTGGTCTGTGGCACTCATAGTCTGTTTCTTTTTCCCTTTAGCACCACACCTCCCTAACCTTTAAGGGATGCTAAGATTTTGAGCCATTATGCAGAATTATTGAGTCATGTAGGTGGCAAGTATTTAAACTCTTAGAGTAAAGTTCACTGGATGCATCATAATTAGCAACAGAGATTAACTAATCAAAGTACTAATGACAACCTAATTGGTGTAGTGTTTTATTGCTTACAAAGCACTTTTAGATAATTATATGATTTGATTCTTACAGCAATTTGATTCTTATTTTACAGGTGAAGAAATTGTGGCTCAAAGAAATTGATTGACTTGCTCCCAAATCATAAAATCTCTAAAGAGATAAAATAGGGAAGTGAATGAATTCTGCTTTGATATTTTATATTCTCCAACCACAACATGCCACTTCCAACAGGGTAAAATGATCAAGGGCAGAGTTCTCAGAAGCCCTTCTTCTCAGAAAGGACATGAGGTACATTGCATTAGTGGAAAATTACTCTTTCATCTGCAATCTTAGATCCTAGCTGTGATTCTGGTGTCTTCTCCTTAAAAAACATTTTTGAAATGCCATTTCATTGCCCTGGGAACACAGATTTGAGTCTGGCTTCTTTCATGGTTTATACATCTGGGAAAACATTTGTGATATTAAAGAAAACATGGAAAGCATGTTGTGCCCTCAACATTTTTTCCCTCAACTCCCATTCATATGTTTTAAAACATGCCATAAAAAACTTTTTGTTTTTATTAAAATGGCTATGCATTCAGCTTATCAAGGAATCGTTCTTTCTATACATTTTCCATTCTTTATAGTAGCTTCTTTGGTTCATAGTACAGCACACACAAAACATGCAAAAATGAAGTGTTTTATATTTTATTGTGATTTCTAAGACTTGTTTAAAATATTTGAAGTAATATTAAAGTAATAGTTAGAAGAATCTGTGAACAGATTAAATTTTTTAAAAATGTACCAGACATAACTGATACTACATCCACCTTACTGATTTTTAAAAGCTCTCCCCTGTCCTTTCTCCAATGGTGTTAAGGCGACAGGCAATAAAGTTTCATCAGTGTGGAATATGCCCAGCCCAAGTGAAAAAGCAAAAACTACTAATATCAGACATTTCCCTGTGAAATGGACCAATCTAAACAGCCAAAGTTGGTCTACATTAAGTAAGACCCTCCCAGAGTATCCTATCAGCATTTTAATGTCCTACTCTTAATACGAAAAAAAATCAATAATCACCAGACAATTATGAAAATTCTCTAACCTGCGAGACATAGAACACAACAATAAAACAAATAAAGATAGATGGGGTAGAGGGCAAAACAGAAAAAAACAACTTGTAAGAAACAGAGTAGAAGATGATTTAGAAATGAGCATCCTTTGTGTCTTCACGGAAAGAGAGAAACTGAGTTTTACAATTATTAAATTGGCAAAATATGTAAAATATGCAATGATAAGTGTTGAGGATTTAGGGAAAGAGCAGTTTTCACACATTGCTGGGAGGAGTGTAAATAATTTAGTATAATTACATTGGAAAACAATTTAACATTGCCTAGTATAAGTAAATTTTCACTGTCTGTACCCCAGGAATTCCACCTCTGTGTATATACACTAGAGAAACACTGATGCACATGCACAATGTATGTAGACAAATGTTCATAGCAGGACTCTGTGCAACAGTAAATGACTGAGAACCACCCAAACGTACAGTGACAATAAAGCATATAATTGCAATATATTTATACAATGGTTCTCTAAATGAATAATCTTACATGCTTCAACATGAAGGAATCTCAAAAGCATAATATTGGACTTCCTGGAAGATGGCGGCTTAGTAAGACGCGCGGATCTTAGTTTCTTCTCCAGGACACCTACTAGGGGAGTAGAAACGATACAGAAAGCGCCCAAAGCCACAACAGAGATAAAAAAGACAGCGTACCCCATCCTGGAACGGCTGGCTGGCTGAGAGAAGCAGCTCAGGTGAGATCGCCGAGGCGCGCGGGCCTTACCGGGCGGGGTGGCAAGCGGCCGGAGTTACTCCCTTCCCCCTTCCCGGGCCGGCTGGGAGAATTGGAGAGGCGGTCCCCTGAAACAAAGACAGCTGGCGCCCACACCACGCGCAGCCCCCGGACCAACTGAGAGAATTGGATCGGAAACCCCCAGGCCGCGGAGAACGGTGACCCCGTGACTCCCGGGGAACGTGCACTCTCTCGGGCGGGCCGCTGCCGCTGGCGCCCTCCTGCCACGCGTGTTGCCCAGGGCCGACTAGGAAATTCGGACGGGCTCTTTCCCTGGCTGCGGCGACCAGCAACCCTCCCTGCGTTCGGACCCCGGGCCGGCTCAAGCCACTTCGGCTAGCGAACCCCCAGGACGGCGAGAGTTTTCCAAAGTTTAAGGTCCCACAGCACCTTTTACTGGTGGGACCCGCAGACAAACGTGTGCCACGAGCGCCACCTACTGGGCAGGATAAGAAAAACAGAACCCAGAGATTTCACAGAAAAATATTACAACCTTGCTGGGTCCAACACCAAGAGAAATCTGAATAAATGCCCAGACGCCAGCAGCAGAAGATAACTGTCCACGCTCAAAAGATTGAGAATATGGCTCAGTCAAAGGAACAAACCAATAGCTCAAATGAGACACAAGAGCTGAGACAACTAATGCTGAATATACGAACAGAAATGGAAAACCTCTTCAAAAATGAAATCGATAAATTGAGGGAGGACATGAAGAGGACATGGGCTGAACATAAAGAAGAAATAGAAAAATTGAAAAAACAAATCGCAGAACTTATGGAAGTGAAGGATAAAGTAGCAAACATAGAAAAAATAATGGATAGCTACAATGATAGATTTAAAGAGACAGAAGATAGAATTAGTGATTTGGAGGATGGAACATCTGAATTCCAAAAAGAAACAGAAACTATAGGGAAAAGAATGGAAAAATTTGAACAGGGTATCAGGGAACTCAAGGACAATATGAACCGCACAAATATACGTGTTGTGGGTGTCCCAGAAGGAGAAGAGAAGGGAAAAGGAGGAGAAAAACTAATGGAAGAAATTATCACTGAAAATTTCCCAACTCTTATGAAAGACCTAAAATTACAGATCCAAGAAGTGCAGCGCACCCCAAAGAGATTAGACCCAAATAGGCGTTCTCCAAGACACTTACTAGTTAGAATGTCAGAGGTCAAAGAGAAAGAGAAGATCTTGAAAGCAGCAAGAGAAAAACAATCCATTACATACAAGGGAAACCCAATAAGACTTTGTGTAGATTTCTCAGCAGAAACCATGGAAGCTAGAAGACAGTGGGATGATATATTTAAAATACTAAAAGAGAAAAACTGCCAACCAAGACTCCTATATCCAGCAAAATTATCCTTCAAAAATGAGGGAGAAATTAAAACATTCTCAGACAAAAAGTCACTGAAAGAATTTGTGACCAAGAGACCAGCTCTGCAAGAAATACTAAAGGGAGCACTAGAGTCAGATACAAAAAGACAGAAGAGAGAGATATGGAAAAGAGTGTAGAAAGAAGGAAAATCAGATATGATGTATATAATACAAAAGGTAAAATGTTAGAGGAAAATATTATCCAAACAGTAATAACACTGAATGTCAATGGACTGAATTCCCCAATCAAAAGACATAGATTGGCAGAATGGATTAAAAAACAGGATCCTTCTATATGCTGTCTACAGGAAACACATCTTAGACCCAAAGATAAACATAGGTTGAAAGTGAAAGGTTGGGAAAAGATATTTCATGCAAATAACAACCAGAAAAGAGCAGGAGTGGCTATACTAATATCCAACAAATTAGACTTCAAATGTAAAACAGTTAAAAGAGACAAAGAAGGACACTATATACTAATAAAAGGAACAATTAAACAAGAAGACATAACAATCATAAATATTTACGCACCGAATCAGAATGCCCCAAAATACGTGAGGAATATACTGCAAACACTGAAAAGGGAAATAGACTCATATACCATAATAGTTGGAGACTTCAACTCACCACTCTCATCAAGGGACAGAACATCTAGACAGAGGATCAACAAAGAAATAGAGAATCTGAATATTACTATAAATGAACTAGACTTAATAGACATTTATAGGACATTACATCCCACAACAGCAGGATACACCTTTTTCTCAAGTGCTCATGGATCATTCTCAAAGATAGACCATATGCTGGGTCACAAAGCAAGTCTTAACAAATTTAAAAAGATTGAAATCTTACACAACACTTTCTCGGACCATAAAGGAATGATGTTGGAAATCAATAATAGGCAGAGTGCCAGAAAATTCACAAATACGTGGAGGCTCAACAACACACTCCTAAACAACGACTGGGTCAAAGAAGAAATTGCAAGAGAAATTAGCAAATACCTCGAGGCGAATGAAAATGAAAACACAACATATCAAAACTTATGGGACGCAGCAAAGGCAGTGCTAAGAGGGAAATTTATTGCTCTAAATGCCTATATCAGAAAAGAAGAAAAGGCAAAAATTCAGGAATTAACTATCCATTTGGAAGAACTGGAGAAAGAACAGCAAGTTAACCCCAAAGCAAGCAAAAGGAAAGAAATAACAAAGATTAGAGCACAAATAAATGAAATTGAAAACATGAAAACAATAGAGAAAATCAATAAGGCCAGAAGTTGGTTCTATGAGAAAATCAATAAGATTGATGGGCCCTTAGCAAGATTGACAAAAAGAAGAAGAGAGAGGATGCAAATAAATAAGATCAGAAATGGAAGAGGAGACATAACTACTGATCTCACAGAAATAAAGGAGGTAATAACAGGATACTATGAACAACTTTACGCTAATAAATACAACAATTTAGAGGAAATGGACGGGTTCCTGGAAAGACATGAACAACCAACTTTGACTCAAGAAGACATAGATGACCTCAACAAACCAATCACAAGTAAAGAAATTGAATTAGTCATTCAAAAGCTTCCTAAAAAGAAAAGTCCAGGACCAGATGGCTTCACATGTGAATTCTACCAAACGTTCCAGAAAGAATTAGTACCAATTCTCTTCAAACTCTTCAAAAAAATCGAAGTGGAGGGAAAACTACCTAATTCATTCTATGAAGCCAACATCACCCTCATACCAAAACCAGGCAAAGATATTACAAAAAAAGAAAACTACAGACCAATCTCTCTAATGAATACAGATGCAAAAATCCTCAATAAAATTCTAGCAAATCGTATCCAACAACACATTAAAAGAATTATACATCATGACCAAGTAGGATTCATCCCAGGTATGCAAGGATGGTTCAACATAAGAAAATCAATTAATGTAATACACCATATCAACAAATCAAAGCAGAAAAATCACATGATCATCTCAATTGATGCAGAGAAGGCATTCGACAAGATTCAACATCCTTTCCTGTTGAAAACACTTCAAAAGATAGGAATACAAGGGAACTTCCTTAAAATGATAGAGGGAATATATGAAAAACCCACAGCTAATATCATCCTCAATGGGGAAAAATTGAAAACTTTCCCCCTAAGATCAGGAACAAGACAAGGATGTCCACTATCACCACTATTATTCAACATTGTGTTGGAGGTTCTAGCCAGAGCAATTAGACAAGAAAAAGAAATACAAGGCATCAAAATTGGAAAGGAAGAAGTAAAACTATCACTGTTTGCAGACGATATGATACTATACGTCGAAAACCCGGAAAAATCCACAACAAAACTATTAGAGCTAATAAATGAGTACAGCAAAGTAGCAGGTTACAAGATCAACATTCAAAAATCTGTAGCATTTCTATACACTAGTAATGAACAAGCTGAGGGGGAAATCAAGAAACGAATCCCATTTACAATTGCAACTAAAAGAATAAAATACCTAGGAATAAATTTAACCAAAGAGACAAAAAACCTATATAAAGAAAACTACAAAAAACTGCTAAAAGAAATCACAGAAGACCTAAATAGATGGAAGGGCATACCGTGTTCATGGATTGGAAGACTAAATATAGTTAAGATGTCAATCCTACCTAAATTGCTTTACAGATTCAATGCAATACCAATCAAAATCCCAACAACTTATTTTTCAGAAATAGAAAAACCAATAAGCAAATTTATCTGGAAGGGCAGGGTGCCCCGAATTGCTAAAAACATCTTGAGGAAAAAAAACGAAGCTGGAGGTCTCGCGCTGCCTGACTTTAAGGCATATTATGAAGCCACAGTGGTCAAAACAGCATGGTATTGGCATAAAGATAGATATATCGACCAATGGAATCGAATAGAGTGCTCAGATATAGACCCTCTCATCTATGGACATTTGATCTTTGATAAGGCAGTCAAGCCATCTCACCTGGGACAGAGCAGTCTCTTCAATAAATGGTGCCTAGAGAACTGGATATCCATATGCAAAAGAATGAAAGAAGACCCATCTCTCACACCCTATACAAAAGTTAACTCAAAATGGATCAAAGATCTAAACATTAGGTCTAAGACCATAAAACAGTTAGAGGAAAATGTTGGGAGATATCTTATGGACCTTACAACTGGAGGCGGTTTTATGGACCTTAAACCTAAAGCAAGAGCACTGAAGAAGGAAATAAATAAATGGGAACTCCTCAAAATTAAACACTTTTGTGCATCAAAGAACTTCATCAAGAAAGTAGAAAGACAGCCTTCACAATGGGAGACAATATTTGGAAATGATATATCAGATAAAGGTCTAGTATCCAGAATTTATAAAGAGATTGTTCATCTCAACAACAAAAAGACAGCCAACCCAATTACAAAATGGGAAAAAGACTTGAACAGACACCTCTCAGAAGAGGAAATACGGATGGCCAAGAGGCACATGAAGAGATGCTCAATGTCCCTGGCCATTAGAGAAATGCAAATCAAAACCACAATGAGATATCATCTCACACCCACCAGAATGGCCATTATCAACAAAACAGAAAATGACAAGTGCTGGAGAGGATGCGGAGAAAGAGGCACACTTATCCACTGTTGGTGGGAATGTCAAAGGGTGCAACCACTGTGGAAGGCAGTTTGGCGGTTCCTCAAAAAGCTGAATATAGAATTGCCATACGACCCAGCAATACCATTGCTAGGTATCTACTCAAAGGACTTAAGGGCAAAGACACAAACGGACATTTGCACACCAATGTTTATAGCAGCATTATTTACAATTGCAAAGAGATGGAAACAGCCAAAATCTCCATCAACAGAAGAGTGGCTAAACAAACTGTGGTATATACGTACGATGGAATATTATGCAGCTTTAAGACAAGATAAACTTATGAACCATGTAATAACATGGATGGACCTAGAGAATATTATGCTGAGTGAATCCAGCCAAAAACTAAAGGACAAATACTGTATGGTCCCACTGATGTGAACGGACATTCGAGAATAAACTTGAAATATGTCATTGGTAACAGAGTTCAGCAGGAGTTAGAAACAGGGTAAGACAATGGGTAATTGAAGCTGAAGGGATACAGACTGTGCAACAGGACTAGATACAAAAACTCAAAAATGGACAGCACAATAATACCTAATTGTAAAGTAATCATGTTAAAACACTGAATGAAGCTGCATCTGAGCTATAGGTTTTTGTTTTGTTTTGTTTTGTTTTGTTTTGATTTTACTATTATTACTTTTATTTTTTTCTCTATATTAACATTCTATATCTTTTTCGGTTATGTTGCTAGTTCTTCTAAACCAATGCAAATGTACTAAGAAATGATGATCATGCATCTATGTGATGATGTTAAGAATTAATGATTGCATGTGTAGAATGGTATGATCTCTAAATGTTGGGTTAATTTCTTTTTTTCCGTTAATTAAAAAAAAAAAAAAAAGAGAAGGGATAATTGGAGCTGAAGGGATACAGACTGTACAACGGGACTGGATATAAAAACTCAGAAATGGACAGCACAATACTACCCAATTGTAATGCAATTATGTTAAAACACTGAATGAAGCTGCATGTGAGGTATAGGTTTTTTGTTTTTGTTTTTTTTTGTTTTTTTTTCTTTCTATTATTGTTTTAATTCTTATTCTGTTGTCTTTTTATTTCTTTTTCTAAATCGATGCAAATGTACTAAGAAATGATGAATATGCAACTATGTGATGTTATTAAGAATTACTGATTGTACATGTAGATTGGAATGATTTCTAATTGTTTTGTTAATTCTTTTTTTAAATTAAAAAAAAAAAAGCATAATATTAGGCAAAAACACACACACACAGAGAAAGATACCTAAAATATAGTTTTACATAATGTTAAATAGTTAAAACTAATCAACATAGGGGTTAGTGAACTGTACGTAAATGATAAAAGTATAAAGGATAGCAAACAAGTGGCTAAAACACAAACTGAAGAAACATCGTCCCCTCTTCTGTGAAGGCTGCTGTGAAGGGAGGAAAATGCAAAGACATCAAAGGGACTGATAATGTTCTATTTCTGATGCCAAAGGTGACTCTTCCCACCATAATAGATTGAAAGCACTCTAACAGCACACTACTTGGCCAACAGTGTGTCAATATTGGTGGAGACAGAAACTAAATGAAAAACACTTTCAAAGTTTTGTTAGAGCCAGAGAGAGAGACACACACACACACATTTTTCTAGAGTCTAAGTGAAGAGAAAACTAAAAATGAAGTGAAAGCAGAGGACAGTGAATGTATTTCTTGTGTGCATCCCCATTTTTCTTTATGCTAGTGGTAACAGTAGAGAAGGCTTTGAGGTCAGAAAGATTTGAAATCAAACCCTGGCTCTGCCACTTGACAGCTGTGTGAATTTGGGCAAAGTCAAATCTGAAAACTTCTCTGAGCCTTAGTTTCCATGGAATGGAATCATAAAATGTACTCTGTGGGTTTACTTTGAATATCCAAAATAATGGGTGCACAAAAAGTTTGTAGCTAAGCACTAGGTCCAAAGAATAACTTTAATAAATATTGCTTATTGTTATTAAAATAAAATACATGGAGCTCTAATTCTACCATGACAGCTGAATCATCCTCATAAAAAATTATTCTTGTCTCTATAACCTTTCCAGGTTATTCCAGCTACATGGAACCCACCTTACTATGGAAGGTAAGTTTCTGTTATCCATAAGGAAAATTAATGGGTTGAAACAGCACCCTTTATAGAATTCTGGCTTTATAAATCTTGATTCTAATTCTGAATATTAATATATTTCAGTGAGTTTAAAGGCTCCCTTCCCCAATATTTACTAAATGACCCTCAATTCTGTATATCTATATAAGATTTACAGATATATTCAGTATATTTTAGGATGTTTAAGATGTTCAATATGTGATTTGAAGTCCTAATAACTGCTTACGTGAGGAGGATTGTACAAACAAAAACGCTCCAAGAGCAAAGATTGGTCTGTTGTGCCAGGTCAAAAAATGTCTTGCAAGTATTCACTTCTATTTGAAATTGCCAGGAAAAAAATATGCTTGCATTTTATATCCTTTAAACTGTACCTAGATGACATTTTGAGAAATCAGAAAGATCTATGGTTACAGGTCATTTGATTTCTGGTGGATACTGGGTCTTCTTTTCTTCATTCAGCAGTTAGTTACCTGCAGCTGGTGGCAAAGTCATAAACCTCAAAATAGAATGAAAAAGCATTTAGGCTACAATTCAGTTCACATTTAACGGTGCATGGATGTGCTGGTTTGAAGCTGTTAGTTACTCCAGAAAAGCCATCTCCTTTTTCCTGATTCGATCTTGTCAGGGCAGCCATGTGTCTTTTAATCCTGATTCAATATCAAGGGGTGGAATCCAAGGTGTGCTTGGATTCTTTCCATGGAGATGTGACATACCCAGTTGTGGGTGGGACCTTTCTATTAGACGGAGATGTGGCCTCTGCCTATCCAAGGTGGGCCTTGATTAGTTTACTGGAGTCCTTTAAAAGAGGAAACATCTTGGAGGAAGCTCAGAACCAACAGAGATGCAGATATTTGGAGATGCTTGGAGTGCCAGTAGAAACAGCAGATGTTTGGATAGATGTTTGGAGATGCAGAGCCCAGCAGTTGCTGCCATGTGCCTTCCCAGGAGATGTAAAGCAAGCCAGAACCCAGAGCTGTGGCCCAGAAGAATTAAGTGAAGACCCACAGATGCTTAGAAAGGAAACCACTGACAACAGAAGAAGGAAGCAACGGAACTGGGAAAAAGGACCAGTAGATGCCAGCCACACACCTTCCTATGTGACAGACATCAGCCTTTCTTGAGTCAAGATATTTTTCTCTGGATGCTTTGGTTTGGATATTTTTGGTCTTTGGCTTTATTGTAACTTAATAAAGCCCCTTTATGGAAGCCATTCCATTCCTGATATATTGCATTCCAGCAGCACTTGGAAACCTAAAATATTGAAGCAATTAGGCCAGGTGACAACCAATATATCAAAAGGTAAGATTTGGTCCCATTTTTTTCCCATTTCAAGAGCTCTAGACAAACTTGTATTTGATCCTGAGCAAGAGATCACCAAAGTCTCCCTTTAAGCATTAGACATCAAGAGGTATTTTTTTGTTTTGTTTTTTAATGGAAGCTTTTTGAGGCATTGAATTCCTTTGAATCTTTGCTGATGAGAGGTCTGTATTTACCCAGACAACATTATCTTGCCCCACTAATAGTGGTTCTGGCACCTGTAGAAAGGATGCTCTAAATAGTGAGAGCAGACATTTATTGAACACTTATATTGT
The DNA here is from genome assembly GCF_023851605.1 of Tamandua tetradactyla. Taxonomy (NCBI): domain Eukaryota; kingdom Metazoa; phylum Chordata; class Mammalia; order Pilosa; family Myrmecophagidae; genus Tamandua; species Tamandua tetradactyla. The sequence continues at coordinate 53,826,105 of NC_135342.1, read as the reverse complement.
ATCAGGAAAAGTGTGAAAGCTTTACATTGATTAGTACATCCAATGCTCACAACCCCATAAGGAAAGTATTCAACTCTTCACTGTACAGGTAGGGAAAGTGAGCCAGAGAGCAAAAACAAAATGACTTGCTCAATCCCACAAAGCCACTGTGGCTAAGTACACTATGAGGTCATCAAAATCCAGTTTCTTTATTACTGTTGTTGGATACTACATTACAATTTTCAACTTTCCTTGCAATTATCTTCTGGCTAATGGACTATGAACAGAAATCACGCAAAATCTTTCTGTTAAATGTGAAAAGAAAACGGTGCTCTTCCATATGGGTCTGTTCTTGATTAGTGGCTGAGTAGAGAACCCACTAAGACCAATGGAGGGTGGTAGACTCTCAAAATGTTAAGAGCCTGGGTAATGAATTGATCAAAGAAGGCACCAGTCACACTCCACAAATTCCCTTAGCCACTCATCAAACTTTAAGTAAGAAGTCAATTTTTAAAATGTCACTGGCTTAGGGTGCACGGGTGGTTCAGTGGTAGAATGCTCACCTTTCATGCAGGAGACCTAGGTTCGATTCCTGGACCATGCACACACATACCCCGAAAGTCATTGGCTTAGCATCGTCTCATTTATCAGTTACTAGCAATAACATTTGCATAAATGCTAGTCTTTGTCAGGGACATAACCAAGTGTTGAACACAGGTTGAATGATTCTGAACAAGAGGTTAACCACTATAATATATCGCTTTAATGCCTGATGAATAAATCGTCCTCACTAGAATTCTGAATACCAGCCTCCATTCCACCTTATTTGATAACTTGCAGTCATTGCGGTGATTGGGGGATCAATTAATTTATCATGACTGCATCTCCATTGAATATAGAAATAAATATTTACTACTGGAAAAATCATAAATATAATGTTTTCAAGGCAAGAGAGCAGTGAACTTATACATTTGTGGTATTTGTTTTGAGACTCGGTATTTTGAGATCAATGGTCAAGCCACCTGACAAATCTGATGAGGTTCATGCATTTTTTTCTCCAAAATGCATATAAATATAATATTTTGCATACATTTTCGAAGTGTATAACAACAGCCCTGGGATTCCTGACACAGGTGATTTCATATAATTCACACAGAAGGTTTGCCGGGTAGCTGTTTTATTATTCTCATTTTACAGATGATAAAACATAAGACACAAGTGTTGTGACTTGTCTAAGCTTAAGCATTTGGTCAGTGGCAGATTCAGGATCTAAATTCAAGACAATATTACTCAATGGTTAATGTATTTTCAGCTATTTTACGCTGCCTCAACCCTTGGTATAAGAAACATTGCCCTGTTTATCAGGACTCAAAATCAGCCCTTTTTTAAAAAAAAATACATAAAATTTCGGTAAATATACCAGCCTTTTGTTCAAAATATCTATTATTCAGGCAAATGCGCAAAGTTAATGTGTGTATAAGAGATAAGAGGGAGAGAGAGAGAGAGAGAGAGAGAGAAAGAGACTAAAAGATATACTCCGTTTGAGATTTTGAGAAATTGAGAAAGATCGAGAAAGTTACTATCTTCATAAAGCATTACGTATGGAATTAACTTTAGGAGACATTGACTTTTTATCTAAAAGTCTTACAGAAAACCACTGGAAAACCTAATATAAAATAGCCTTGCATGCGTATTCTCAGAACTCAGTGATCCACCAGTAATTTGAAGTTACCAAAAAGTGCCCTGTTCTCTGGTACCTCATTGTATTTATCAAAAAGTTTCTTTTCCCTGGAACTCTTCTCTCTCTTTGCCTTGCTATTCCACCCATCCTACTTAAAACTTTTTTCTGGCTAATGGCAACCTCTCCCCTCAAAGCAAAAGAAAATGAATAAACAAACCAAAAGAACCTACATTTATCTTTGCATGGGAATGAGGACAGTATGAAATTCACACTTCAAAAGGGTGAATTTTATGGTATGTGAATTGTATCTCAATAAACACACAAACATTTAAAAAATGTAGTATGATTCAGCATCAGACAGAATTGAATTCCATTCCTTTTCTACCACATACTGTGTGGGTGAGCTTCAGCAAGTTAGCAAGTTACTTAAGATTAGTAAACCTCAATTTTGTAATCTTTAAAATGAAGATAGTTATACCTGTATTTTACAGATTAAATAAGATGGCCTGGGTAACGTTAGTATATTCTGTGCCTAGTGACAACAGAAATAAGTATAGCTCCATCAAAACTAAAATTTAGAAAACCCTCATGTCTGTATTCTAAAAGATAAAATCTTAACTTACAAAGATATTCTTAATGTTTTGCCCTCATGTCATGTCCCTTTTATCTTCTGAAGAAATACTGTGTCTCCCTTTTCTTTCTAATCTGTAGCCGATATTCTTTGCTAGATGTATATTATACCTCTGTTCATTTTCACTCCCCTTGCTGTCGAAATATTTACTTCCATGCTTTTTGAAATAGATAGTGTTCTAGTTTGCTAGCTGCCGGAATGCAACACACCAGAGACAGACCGGCTTTTAATAAAAGGGGATTTATTTTGTTAGTTCTTCAGAGGAAAGGCAGCTAACTTTCATCTGAGGTTCTTTCTTGTGTGGGAAGGCACAGGGTGATCTCTGCTGGCCTTCTCTCCAGGCCTTTGGGTTCCAACAACTTTCCCTGGGGTGATTCCTTTCTGCATTGCCAAAGGCCTGGGCTGAGCTGTGAGTGCTGAGATGAGGTATGCTGAGCTGCTTGGGCTGTGCTACATTGAGCTCTCTCATTTAAGCACCAGCCAGTTAAATCAAATGGCATTCATTTTAGCAGGCATGCCTCCTAGCCAACTACAGATGTAATCAGCAATAGATGAGGTTCACGTATCATTGGCTCATGTCCACAGCAACAGAACTAGGTGACTTCACCTGGCCAAGTTGACAATTGAATCTAACTATCACAGATAGCATAAGTGGTTCACTTGTGAATACACAAACTGTTTTCCCTTTTGAATTCCAAAAGAGTTTTGAAAATTTGGAAGAGAGGGGTTTTGACTTGCATCCCTGTATAAAATAGAAGTTTCAGGAATGAATGTGCTGAGAACAGAAATCGTGATAGTCCCTGGCTGATGGTACCCCCCTCTCATTTCTTCTTGCTTGCAAGCTTTTTACCAAATGGCACAAGTCATATTAAAAACATGTCCTATTTCAACTTGCCTACCATAAAGTTCACACAATTAACATGCTGACCTTCTAATGCACAAGTCATCCACTATCTGGTTTTGCTAATTAATCATCCTCACTGTGCAAAATCCCTCTTCACTGCCAACTGCACACCACAGAGTAGCATTTTCTCAGCTCCTAGAAATGTGCCCCTCTTTCCTACCTTGGAGTCCTTCCCACCACTTTCTTTTCTTTTGCCTGGAATGTTCTTCACCTAGTTCCTTACATGAATGGATTTTATCATCTTTTATAGATCTCAATTAAAATGCTGTTATCCCAAAGAATCTTTTCTTGTCCATCCTAACAAAAGTATGCAATCTACATACTCCACCATTTTATTCTCTATCACAGTATCATGTTTGTGATAAGTAATCACATACCATTTCATAGTAATTTATTTTGGAATTATTTGGCTGATTGTCCTTTCCCTCCAATAGACTATTACCCCCAAGAAAGCAGTGACAGTATCTCTCATTCACTCTAGAATCCCCACCCTGAGAACAGCTTCAAACAAAGAATAGGTACACAATATTTGTCGAATGACTGAAAAGTGGTACCTCTTCCCCAATCCAGGGATTTGGGAAAATCTCTAATGATGATAGACAGAGCAACTTATCTTATTTGCATCTTTCCTGAATGGCTTCAGTGCACTTCACATGGTTGTTTCTAGAAATTGGACTAATGAAATGAGCCTGGAGGGTCTCAGGCTTAGAGGAATAGACGACATGAAACATTCTAAATTGCTTTTCCTCCTTTCTGAGGTGAAGCTGAGCCAGGAAATGGTAGAAGGGCAGATGGCATCACTCTGCCACACTCTAGAGGTGCCAGCCTCAGTTCTGCATGGAGAACATCTGCTTGTCTCCACTCCTCACTACAGCAATCCTACCCCTGCTGAGAGACCGGTACCAAAGGCTCTGACCTCCACTGGAACAGCAAGGTTCTTCCTGCCAGTTCGGAGAAATGTCACGGAAAGCTGGAGACAATTGATTTGTTAGAATCCAGGGGTAACACACCGTGTGGCAATGCAACAATGGCAAGCTCTTATTGGATTAGCAGCACATCTCTATTTCTATATCTAAAAAAATTTTAAAAGGAAAAAGAACAGCCTATGTCTTTGTCTCAGTGTTTTAATTCCTGTTTCAGAAATGTATAGTAGGAACAGCGGAATCTTTGAGTTATGATGGCCTGGCTTTGAAATCAGGTTTCTTCATTTATTGACACTGAGCTAAGATTTTATCAATGTTTTCAAGTCTCAACGGCAGTTTCTTTGCCCATGGAAATAATTAAGTCTGTATCAGAGGATTCTATGAGGATTCATCTTATTTTTTTTTACCTCCGTCATCATCCACTGAAAGCATATTGTACTTGTTAAACACCACTTCTCTCAAAATGCCCACAGACCACCTATGTCAAAATCACTCACTGCCAGGTGACTCTAATGTATACTAAAGCTTCTTCTCAACTATTTGATTATATCAAAATCCAGATCATACTGTCTTGGTCATAGGCAAAAAGTATTTTTTTCGTCATCTTGAGAGTTATGTTCTTTAAATCTTCATGTAATATATGGTCAAGAGATTTAGGATGTCATATATATATTTCATCTTAATTTAAAAAAACTTTATTGCTAAAAAATGCTAGCCAACATCTGAGACTTCATAATATTTTCACTAGTGGAGTTTCCTCAATGTTGACTGATCACGGTGGTGGTTGCTAGAGGTTGGAGCAGCTGTGGCAATTTCTTAAAATAACACAATGAAATTTGCTCCATTGACTGTCTCTTCCTTTCATGAAAGATTTCTCTGTGGCATGCAATGTTATTTGATAGCATCTTACCCATAGTAGAACAAAATTGAAATCAATCCTTTCAAACCCTGCTGCTGCTTTATCAACTAAGTTTATGCAATAGTCTAAATCCTCAGTTGTCATTTCAACAATGTGCATGGCATCTTCACCAGGAGGTGAGTATATCTCAAGAAATCACTTGCTTTGCTCATCCAGAAGAAGGAATTCCTCATCCATTAAAGTTTTTATCATGAGATTGTAGCAGTTCAGCCATATCTTCAGGCTTGACTTCTAATTCTAGTGCTATTGCTATTTCCACCACATTGACAGTTATTTCCTCCACTGAAGGCTTGAACCCCTCAAAGTCATCCATGAGGATTGGAATCAACTCCTTCCAAACTCCTATTAATGTTGATATCTGTACCTCCTCCCATGAATCATGAATGTTCTTAATGGCATCTAGAATGGTGAGTCTTTCCAGATGGTTTTCAATTTATCCATCAAAGGAATCATTATCTATGGCAGCTATAGCCTTATGAAATGTATTTCTTAAATAATAAGACTTGAAAGCAAACGACTCCTTGCTCTATACTACAGAAAGGATGTTGTGTTAGTAGGCATGAAAACAACATTAATCTCATTGTGCATCTCTGTCGGAGCTCTTCGGTGATGAGGTGCATTGTCAATGAACAGTCATATTTTGAACGTTATCTTTTTTTTTTTTTCTGAACAGTAGGTCTCAACAGTGGGCTTGAAATATTCAGTAAGCCAGGTTATAAACAGATGTACTGTCATCCAGGTATGTGTTGTTCCACCGATAGAGCACACAGTAGATTTAGCAGAATTATTAAGGTCCTAGGATATTCACAATAGTAAATGAGCATTGGCTTCAATTTCAACCCACCAGCTGCATTTGCTCCTAACAAGAGAGTCAGCCTGTACTTTGAAGATTTGAAGCCAGGCATTGATTCTCCTCTTTAGCTCTGAAAATCCTAGATGACATAATCTTCCTCCAATATAAAACTATTTCATCTACATTGAAAATCTTCTATTCAGTGTAGCTACTTTCATCAACTATCTTAGCTAGATCTTCTGGATAACTTGCTGTAGCTTGTACATCAGCACTTGCTGCTCCAGTTGCACTTTTATGTTATGGAGATGGCTTCTTTCCTTAAACTACATGAACCAACCTCTGCTAGCTTCAAACTTTTACCCTGAAGCTTCCTCACCTCTCTCAGCTTTCATGGAGTTGAAGAGTGTTAGGGCCTAGGTCTGAATTAGGCTTTAGCTTAAGGGAATGTTATGGCTGGTTTGATCTTCTATCCAGATGACTAAAACTTTCTCTAGATCAGTAATAAAGCTATTTCACTTTCTTATCAGTTGTGTCTTCACCGGCATAGCATGTTTAATTTCTTTCAGGAAATTTTCTTTTGCATTCACTACTTGACTGTTTCATACAAGAGCCTAGCTTTAGGCTTATCTCAGCTTTCAATGTGCCTTCCTCTCTAAACTTAATCGTTTCTAGCTTTTGATTTTAAGTGAGAGACATGAGATTTTTCTTTCACTTGAACACGTGGGGCCATTGTGGTGTCATTAGTTGGCCTAATGCCAATATTGCTGTGTCTTAGGGAACAGGGAGGACATCACTGTCAGTCAAGCCACACTCCTTGTGTGTGTCTGTCTGGTAAGATCAAGTCACCGGCAACATCAAGCTTGAAGAATAAATGGCAAGAAAAACTTACAGTTTTGAGGCTGAGAAAAATGTCCAAATCAAGGCATCTCCCCAAAGACTGGCTGTAGCAATCCTGGACTCATCTGTCAGATGGCAAGGCACGTGGCAGCATCTGCTGGTCTCTTCCTTCTCTTCCAGGTTTTGGTGTTTCTAGTTTCATGCTTCTAAGGATTTGGGGGGGAGATGATATATGTATTTTAAAAATAAGCTTATTAAAATGTATGTTATGAGTTAACCCTCAAAAAAGAGCTTTTACAGATTTTTGGTATGAACATAAAATTGTTTCATATGGACCATGCACACATTATATAACAAACACTACAGTACTGTACAGATCTTGAGACATCATAAATGTGGCATTCTTTTTTTGTAGTTTTTTTAACCTTATTTTATTGTATAATATAACATACATACAAAGCAAGGAAAGAAAAAAGCAAAGTTTTCAAAGCACTCTTCAACAAGGAGTTGCAGACAGATCTCAGAGTTTGTCATGGGCAAACTCTGATTTTCTCAGATTTTTCTTTCTGACCATTGGAGGCTAGAAGGAATACACATATTTTTTATCATCACTTTTTTCCTTTTTTGTAAAAAATAACATATATAATAAAATAATAAGACATTTCAAAGCACAACAATTAGTTGTAGAATAGATTTTAGAGTTTAGTATGGGTTACAATTCTACGATTTTAGCTTTTTACTCCTAGCTGCTCTAAGATATTGGAGACTAAAGGAAATATCAATACAATGATTCAGCATTCATACTCATTTGTTAAACCCTGCCTTCTCCGTATAACTCCGTCATCATCTTCCATCTTTCTATCTCACTCTTTAGGGGTACTTGGACTATTCCCAAGGGGCTGTCAATAATATTGGATAGGGGGATGGAACTAAGCTGATGTTCTGGAGAAGCTGGGCACTCTAGGTTTCAGGACTTATCTGATCCAGGGACCCATCTGGAGGTTGTAGGTTTCTGGAAAGTTACCCTAGTAGATGGAACCTTTGTAGAATCTCATATAACATACTAGGTGTTCCTTAGTATTGGCAGGAATGGGTTTGGTTGGGTTTTGGCAAGCTATGATAGGTAGCAATGTCTAACTGAAGTATGTTAAGAGTGACCTCCAGAGTATTCTCTTGACTCTATTTGGACTCTCCCTGCCACTGATACTTTATTAGTTACACTTCTTTCCCCGCCTTTTGATCAGGATAGAATTGTTGATCTCACGGTGCCAAGGCTGGACTAGTCCCTGGGAGTCATCTCCCAAGCTGCTAGGGAGACTTTCACCCCTGGATATCATGTCAAAGGAGGTTTTTTGTGTTTGTTTGTTTGTTTGGGGGGGGGCAGGGGAGGAGTGGCGGGAGAAGTGCAGGGTCTGGGGATCGAATCCAGGTCTCCCTCCTGGCAGGCAAGAATTCTACCACCGAGCTACACTTGCACTGTCCCACAAATATAGTATGCTTAATATCTATTTATCATTAATTATCTTTTCTATACTCAGAGATCTCACTTTCTTACATTTTGCTAAGTAACATGGATAAGTCCATCTGGCTTTGTAACAAATCATCAATGCAGTATGTAATGTCTTGCCATGTTTAAATATGATTCTTGTTTTACAGCTAGGAGAATTTAATCAATGTTAATTAGCAATTGCAAATATTCAAGCCAACATTCGCATGGCTGCAGAAAGGATAGAGTACAGAATTTATGTCTTCCCTTTCATGGATGCCCAGGGAGCTTACAGCTGGGAGAGCTCCATTCATTCCAGCAGGTGGTTGACAGCCAAGTTGTTGATAACCAGTAGATTTATAGCTGGTCAGCAGGATTGAAAAACTGCAGTCTGGAGGTTTGAAGCTCGGTTTCTGACAAGGGAACATTGTGGAGGAGGTGGAGGGGAAAGGGGAAAGACAAAAAGCAGAAGCAGCTACTATCCTGTACTGAGTTCTTGCATCTTTACATTATCTTATTAGCCACTAACAAGCGTAGGGAAGATGCATGCCTTTTTTTTCCAGAAAATGAAAATCACTTATCAGCTGAATAAGAAAGAAGAGCAAGGAGTAAAACTTCCTGTTTTGTTTTGTGTTGTCTTCAATTCCAGAGCAAAGCCATCTTACTGAATTAACCACTCACTCATCTGAGCTTTAGCAGAATCGGGGCGGGGTGGGGGAGGTTTTGATATCCCTGCAGAGATGAAGACGTAAGGCAAACACACTTATAAAACCAACATTTTATTTTAGCAAAATGCAAATGTTTCAGATTCAACAACTGAGAGTGACTTTACAGATTTCTCCCAAGAAGGAAAATAGGTGTGTGACTTAAAGGATCCATTCAGATAGCTGTACCATACAAAACAAAACAAAAAAGATGAGAAAGCAGAATTTCGTCAGGGGACACTGGTGCTTTAAGACAAAAACAAAAGAAAAAAAAATTTTTATCGTATAGTATAACATATATACAAAGCAAAGAAATAAAAAAGCAATAGTTTTTGAAGCACTCTTCAAAAAGTGGTTACAGGATAGATCCCAGAGTCTGTCATGGGCTACCATACGATCCTCTCATATTTTTCCTTCTAGCTGCTCCAGAATATAGGAGGCTAGAGAGCTTAAATACTTTTTTATCATCACAATTGACTTTTTTTTCCTTCTTTTTTTGTGTACAATAACATATACGAAAAAGCTGTAAATTTCAAAGCACAGCACCACAATTAGTAAAAATAATGGGTATCAGAAGGTAAGCAAAAATAAAGGAACTAAAGGAATGTTGATTTACAGACACGATATCTACTGCATTTCATTAATTCAAACCGCACATTTTTCACATTTTAATAGCCCCGAAATTAGGATGAATCACATATTAGATGGTTTCTCATTATTACTCTTAGGAAGACCAAAATTCTGATTCCAACATTAAGATTCCTTCCCCTCTGTCGTCCTCTACATGTGGCTGGCAATCCCTGCATATGTGCTTTCATGGTAGTTACTCCTGGTGGCATAAATTGATGTCAGTAACCTCTTTGTATTTAAGTCAAGAACTATTCAGTGACCTTTTGAGAGAAGAATATGAATCTGAGTTGTTTGAGGACATATCGCTGAATTTTCTGGTAAGATCAAGAAAGTACTAGCAAAAAAAAAAAAAAAGAAAGAAAAAGCAAAATCGGTGTCAGCAGCTTGGCAGCAAATCTCACAGTTAGCAGCACAGCCCTCATTTAGAAAATGCAACATTATCAGCACTTTGATGACACAGAAGATGGTACTGAGTGATGAAACATGAACATCAACAACCCTGAATAGATTTTTTTTAAGTATCAGGAGTGTTGGGCTATGAATGTTAAGATACTTTGGAAATATTTTAATCCTAGTTTATTTCATGCACACGCATAAACACCCATATGAATAAACAAATAAAGAGAAAGAGATGATAAAAATTTTAAAAATCATCTACAGAAGTTTAAAAGAGTTTTTTAGGGTAAAAGTGACAGTATATTTCTTTATCTTAGTACGTAAAATAATGGTGCATCTCACACTTGATCGTTTGTTGAATTTAGTGAAAAATAGTTAAAACTGAGAATATCTTTACCCTCTCAAACTATGCTTTATATTACTATGGTAACTCATTCATTCACTTACTCAACTTCATTCATTAAGTTATTTGAATGTGCTCTGCTAAATACAGGATATAAATTATTAAAAATTGTTATTTCATAAATTCAAAGAACATTTTATTAAAAAGGAATGTGTGAAAGCTGTCTAAAAGAAGCAGTTACAACCTTTCAAAAGCTCCTCTTTAACAGGAGACACTGGCACCTAGGAGCATCCTTGATAACTAAGGACTATTGAAAAGGCAGTTATAAAGCACAAAGCAATGACTGTCCTTTCCTAGAGATTTATGTAAGTTTTTACACACGTAATAGTGTTTGAGTAGGGTCTTAACTGATACACAGGAGTTTTGAGATTCATCTCAAATAGAATGAGATAAGGAAGGCCATTCTAGGCAGAGAAAATTACAGGGGCAAAGGAAAAAGGGTGCAAAACAGCTTCTGAAGAGTACAAGAGGGAAGGGGACAAAAAGAAGGAGGTCAAGCAGGAGGTAAGTCCAGGAGTCAGATCAAGAATAATCTCTTAAAACACTGGATTTCTGAGTATCACATTGATAATCATTTCCCTACTAGGTCTTCTTAAGAGAAAGTTAAATGCATTTGGCCATGATGCTAATCTTTCATGGTCCCTTTGATAAACCAAGTTTGATATAATACTAGGACCAAAGAAAAGTCTTGACCTTTGCCTGTATCTATGGCTCAACGTCTTTGCAATCTCTAACTTCTCTACATTAAAAAAAAAAGTCAAAATATCAGTTCCATGCCAGAGACCCAGGTTCAATTGCCAGTGCCTGCCCATGGCAAAAAAATATATATATATTTATATTTTATATATATCAATTCCACATAATAACTCCCATTTATAAAGCATCATGTATTTTCTCCCAGGAATAGAATCACATATTTTTAATAAGTAAATATATATAATGATCTTTAACAAAATTATATTTACATGGTTTGCTGGTTTGAAACTATTGTGAACCCCAGAAAAGTCATGTTCTTTATTCCCCATTCAATATTGTAGGGTGGAGCCCCTTGATAAGATTATCTCCATGGAGATGGGGCACTCTCAATGATGAGTGTGGCCTTTTGATTAGATGGAGATATGACTCAATCCATTCTAGGTGGGTCTTGATTAGTTTATTAGAGTCCTTTAAAAGGGGCAACATTTTGGAGACAGTGTAGAGCAGATATACAAACTCGGGGAACAGTTGCTTCAGAGCTCACAAAGACACGGGTATTTGGAGATGCCAATGGAGAGAGTAGATGCCGAGACACAGGCAGAGCCCACCAGACATCACCATGTGCCTTCCCATGAGATGCTAAGTGATCCAGAACCCAGAGCTGAGTCCCAGAGAAACTAAGTTAAAACCCACAAATGCTTAGAATGGAAACTACTGGCATCAGAAACTGGAAGTAACAGAACTAATTGTATACTTACAGGAGAACAAGACTCTGGGTATGAGTGCACCTAAATGATTAGGAAATGCAACTTCTTAAAGATTTGACAAAACTTACCTCGTTAGAAAGCAGCAAAGCCACTTAAGCGAATAGCTCAGCTTTCACTACTTCATTGTTTTCCTTACTTCATTCATCCACTTAAATATGTGTCGAGTAACTATTCTGTACTAAACACTTTTGAAAAATTATTTAAAATGGTCTTTCATTTATCTGGAATATAAAGGATTTTTTTCTAGTTTCCATTGGCCAAGGACTGATGAAGGCGAGATGTGTCATCACCCAATGACCGCAACGCTGAATTCCCTTGGTCAGTTGTATGTGTGTGTGTCTGTGTTGTGCATAAGTATTTGATCTAGAGGAGTGGGGGTTAAAACACATATATTATTTTTCTTATATTCTATACTCAGTAATGGCACAAAATATGCTCCAGGGAGTGTCGCCTCATATCAGAGTCATAAAAAATGTCACATTTGACACAACCATATGATATTCCTTTTCGATTGAAAGTTCAGAAAAAAATGAACAATTGCACCTATAACTTCTTAGAAATAAATCGTTGATCCCTATAAGAAGGTCCCTTTACGGGAAAGTGGAGATTCATTGAGAGCTGTGGTTACATTATAAAAGAAAAAGAAATTATCCGTGACATATGTGTTCTTGTCCTTGATATTGTTATTGACTTTCATCCAAACATATTCAATTTATCTTGGAATCAATGCAGTTATTTCTCTTATCATCTGTTCTGCAAATTTGGTATACTGCACATTTCAATTTATTTCTCCACTTATTTCTCTTCTCTTTATTCCATGGGTGGCTTGAAGGCAAGGAGCATTTCTGATTAACCCTTTGTATCCCCAGACCCTAGCACTCTGCCAAGCATGTAATAGCCTTTTAGTAATTGTTATTTGAATTGGTAAAAAAGAAATGAGTGAGTGAGTAAACAAGTAAATGACTAAGTGACTGGGTGTGTATATGTCCTTGAACAACTCTAAAGGGTCATAGTACATTATTATTGCTTATTTTACAGAAAAAAAAAGTTGAACATTAGAAAAGTTGTGATAAAATATTACTAATTATTATTATCAAGAAATTATTATGGAAAGGCATTCTGTTAAAAATTTCATATATGAGATTCTTAATAAAGCCCCTCTCAGCCCCTTTAAAGCCACAGAAGATGAACGTACATTTTGGTGCCCAAAACCTTATTGTACAAACTGGGACACATACAAAAGTTAAAGAGGACACTGTGAATAATTTTCCAGGAAAACAGAAGAAAACTGAGACTGTCCCAGGAAAGCCAGGACATTGTGTCACCCTTGTTTAAGTCTCTATTCATACATAGAAGTTTCCAAAGGCCTTTCCAAGATGCATTGGAACATTGAAGTTTATGTCTGCCTCTGTGCTCTGAACTTTTCCTTCTGTGTGAGAATGAATGAGATTAAGAAAAAATTCTGGGCAAATGTAAGAAGGAATAACATCTCCACAAAGCATTCATTAGCAAATCAGACTGACTAATAATTGACAGTATGGTCGAAAAATAAATTTTAGCAAAGCACAACTAAGAAGCTTAAGTTGCACATCAAACACTGAGGACTTAAATTAACCAACCAACAGATTTTTGCTTTCCCTCACAGACCCAATGTCACAGAATCTTTTTTACCCCTTATTATTCTCTCTCTCCCTACCCTCTTCCCCTTTCATCTCTGTAAGAGCAAGAACACCCTCCTGATTTTTTTTCTCATGCATTCAGTTTTACCATCTTTCTATTACCTGTATCTCATGAAACCCCTTTATGATCTCACTGTTTACTCCAAAGTTAATATCAAAGTAGTTCTTGGTTCTAAGATCCAATAATTCTTGTCTTCTGGAAACAAAGCAGGGTCTGTATCACATGTCAGCAGGACTGAAAATATTTGTGACAATACCTTGTAAATACCTGCCACTTCTAAACTAGTATACAGAGCAGCAGTCAGGTTGCCTGGTGGGGTTAGTTGGTAGTGGTGGAGTGGGTTGTGGTCTGGTTTTAAGCTTTGGTGGGTCTTTTTGGAGGCGGAGACCCAATTCTCTATCAACACCTGTTCTGATTTTTCGGTCAGCCAGAAGTCTACATTTTAATCCTGCCCGGATTTGAAATAATCGCGCACATTGTTACATACTATTCCGGAAAAAAAGAACCTGCATGCCCCAGCTCATGCAGGAGTAAGGAGAAAGTCCTTATTTAGGATCCTAATACCCGAGGATCTGTTTCTTCAAAGTTCCTTATAGTTTCATATTTTAGATCTGGGCCTATTATCCCCAGCATGCATTGTTTAGGGACCTGTTTTCCATGACCTCTACCTTCCCTCTGACCTTACAATCCAGTTCAGAAAATGTGCTTCAGATCATCTCTTGGAATTTGTCTGAAACGGGTCTCAATCTGCTGCCTTTTTGTGGGATTTGTACCTAATTACTGTCCTCCTTCTATGAATTACTAATCCCTTAGTTGCAAGGGATAGAAAATCAACCCTAAACTGTCTTTAAAAAGAAAAAAAAAACCAAAAAATACTGGCAATGCATTTTTTTTTTCCTGAAGCATCTGGGTTTAAAAACTTTAGATCTATGGTTGGATTTAGGTCCTCAAATGATGGTATTAAGGACTGATCTATATCCATATTTGGTTCACTCTTCTCTCTTGTGTTAATTTCATTCCTGGGCTTCAAAGGGTGTTGACATGGCCACAGCAGTATTAGCCTTGAATCCTCACAGATAGAAGATTTACTGGGAAAATTGATCTTCTTTTATATTAACTCCTCCCAATGTCATGGTTTTATTCTGATTCTATTGGCTTACATTATTTGTATACAGACCCAACTTCTGTGTTCAGCAAGATTTGGGTTTCCCATATACCTGGCCTGGGTCACATGTTCCTAGAGCTACATCCAACTAGGAAAGAAAAGGCATGGAAAGTGGGGGTTTCTACATGAAAATAGTGGCTCTTACCAGAGCAACGAAAGAGATGGTGGAAAACATGCATGTCTTCTACACTCTCCCTTTGAGATTACTTTATTTTTTCTCGACTCTAATACTCTTTCTCTTGTGGATTGTGGCTTTTTCTTTCCACCAAGCCATAAGGCCATAGCAACAAAATCACCAATACTGACTTCAGTGGAAAAACTGTGGATAGAATACAAAAAGGAGATCAGTTTCACCCCTTCTCTCCCTTTTTTATAAGATACACAAATAATGCAGTGGCACCGGAAAAATTCTGCAAGATGTTCACATACAATACATTACAAAGTAGGCACTCAATAAATATTCATTGATAGATTTTAAGTCCCACTAAAGTACTTCCTCAAGGCCCCTTTGGCCCAATTAATAGCTTCGCAAGAAGAGAAAAATGTACAAAGCAACGCCGAAAAAAAATGAATTGATTTTGTGTATAGCTTAGTCTATAATCTTGAAGATATATGTTGTTTGAAGAGGTACTTGAGGTGGTTTGTCATTCCCATCTTGTCTCTTTAGTATCAATAAGGGGTATGATGGGGAAAAGAACAGCATTTGCCACTAAATATTTTAGCAACGAAACACTAAGATTTACTACAAAAACTAAGAATATCAATTTTTTTCTATTTTTAAGAACTTTTGTCAAAGCAAGTTAGCTTTGTAAAGAATGAGAGGTTGTTTTTCTTTTTCTTTTTTTCCTGTTTTGATGAATAGAGGCACATACAAAAGGAAACACGCTTTTTGGCAATCAGGAGCAGAATGCTGCACAATGCAGTTGCATTTGTGTTCAGTTAGAAGTGTGTTTACATTATCGCTTATTGACAGTATAACCTTGGCAGTTTATTTCCCTTCTGTGAGCCTCAAATTCATCATCAATAAAAACGGGAAAACCATAGCATCATTGCCCCTATTATTATGAGGATTGCGTGCAATTACATTGCAACCTTATATTTTAATTTATGTAGGTTAACATAGTACTTAAAAACACAGACTTGGGTCTAAAGTTTTCCTGTTTACAAGTTCCAGTTTCACCTCTTATTAGCTGTGTGACCTTTGGAAAACCGTTTAAGGCATGTGCACAATGTATCTCCATTTGTGTAAAAGAACGTATGCACACACACATATATGCATGCTTAATACATTTTTGAAAGGTGATGCAAGAACCTGTAAAATGTTGCAGCTTTTAGGGAGGGGGGCAAAATTTAAAATAACTAATATGCAAAATATTTAAAGAAATCAATTTAACACTATCAATGAAAATAACAACAAAAAGACAATAGAATATAAAATTGATAGTGAATCCTTATGTCATTTAGAAATCTATTTTCTTTGGCTCATAGAAGTGAAGTCAAATAGAATTGAGTTACTGTAATCGTGAATAAGTTGCACACTTTCTCTGTTTCTCAGTTTCTTTATCTGCAAAATGAGGATATCAACATCCAGAGATTCTTTTAAAGTGATAATGAGAAAATCCTTATAAAATCTTAGTACAATGACCAATAAGCATCAATATTACTGCTTTTATCAGCATCTATCATTGTAGTCAAGAGGCCAAGATCACAAGTGGATCTTGGTATATCTAGGAATAGTAGCTACTTCTTCTTCCTCACTTCCCTGAAGTTTACTCAAAAAGGTGTAAAAAGAGCCTTTCCTAATGAGCATCTGCTGCCAATCTTCTCTGTGGAGTCTAACTGACATTTCTATCTCAGGCTAGGATTGTCTGCGCCATCAGCATTTAGATCTATCTAGCTCTTAATGACCGTTTAGCAGACAAGTGGTAACAGGTTCATTCTGAAGTGTTCCTTTTAAAAGTACTCCTTGCAGGAAAGCAATTTTTCTTTGGCCACCAATACTGTCAAAACCTTCCAGAAGCTCACCTGGCAGAACCTCTACAAAGCACTCATGGCTGCTGAGTGAATGTTACTGTGCAACACTGTGTAATGTGTACTTTTCTTCCCCCCAGAATAATATCCCTTGCCTTCCTATGTTTGTTCTTCTTTTCCTATCATTTCCTATCAGGACAGTTAGAAGGAAAAGTGGTAAAATAGTGTCATCTGTAGTCACCCCTTGTTAAGCATTGCTTATTTCCTCCATATGTCAGAATTACCCGAGGCACAGGTAGCAAATGTGATTATCCAAACCACAAAGCAAATCTTCTTCTGTTTTTAAAACATTGTGACCACAAGAGTAGTTATTATCATCACTCCCCTTGGTGAAAATCTGCCTGGGAAGCAAGTAATTTTGAAAAAGTCCAAAGAACAAGCATAGACAATACTATTTGGAGGAGAAAATATGGCAAAGGGAAAGAGCCATTTAGTGATGATAGAAATTATTGCTCAAAGGGAAGTTTACAATATGGACTTCGTATTGGGTTTTGAATTCTGTTCTTGTGACCTCGCTATGACTAATAATCAAGTGTTTTGTTTTCTTTTGTAACCATCTAAATTCAGCAAGTTTCTTCCCCACAGATTTTATTTTCCATAAAAGAGTACCTCTTAATCTGCTCAGTTTAGTACATCTTTTTACATATTCCATATCAATCTTTGGTTTGGTGGAAAGTTCATGCAGGCTTAGGAGTCAGAAAAGCTGTATCCAATTCTTAATGCTTAAGATTGTGGTTTATAGCAACTCAGGTAAACTCCCCAAGTCTCAAAAGATTGATACCTATGCAAATTTTGTCATCCCACACCTTATCCATATCCTAATCTGTAGAACCTGTAAATACTACTTTATTTGGGAAAAGGGTCTTCACAGAAAGGATTAAGTGAAGTCTTTTGAAATGAGGGTGTTTAACAGGGTTATCAGAGTGGGCCTTAAATGTCATCAAAAGTGTTTTTATAAGAGAGAGGTAGAGGGAGTTGACACAGATAAAAGAGAAGACACACACACAGAGGAAAGACCTTTGAAGACAGAGGCAGACTGATGTGGCTATAAGCCAATGAATGCCAGCAGCTACCAGAAGTTGGAAAATGCAAGAAACAGATTCTTCCCTAGAGCTTCCAGAGGGAGTGAAATCAAGGGAGACAACACTTCGATTTCAGCCCAGTGATACTGATTTTGGACTTCTACTCATAAGAACTGTGAGTGAATAAATTTCTGTTGTGTTCAACATCAAGTTTATGGTCATCTGCAAACACAGGAAAGTAATGCATCTTTATTTTGCATTTTGGAAAGGGAGACCAGATAAGAAATGGAAAACCTCTTCAGGTCACGTAAAGAAGTTACAGATCTGGGAATGGATTCCCAGTCCAGTGCACTGTTCACTTCAGTACACTGAGGTGTATTGTCTTTCTATTGCATTGCCATCACCCCAACTCCCATCACTTTACATTTGACTTGCTCCCTAATACCTGCTCCATTCTGATTCACCACTCCCCATTACCTCCTTAAAAACTAGCTGTTCTCTTTTCACCATCTTAGGTATTAGAAGATAGTTTTCATATGCTAAAGGACCATATCTGGCAAATTCAAATACTAGATGAATTTGGCAGGGAGGTGAGGCAAGTGGGCAGATGAAGTTGAGAAATCATTAAGCCTTGGGTGCATATTAAAATCACTGGGGATCATTCAATGGGCCAGAACATAAACATATTAAGTAAAATATTTAGGGGAATGACTCAGACTAATGTTTTTCAAACCTCTATCGGTGATTCCAACGCACAGCCTAGAACCACCCATCTAAAGAGGGAGACTGCTCTTCAGCTGAGTATCATCATGAAGAAATGCAGACCAAACCTTGTTTTTCCTAGCTTTATATTCTAGAAGTTCAAAGAAACAGAAATATCCACACTTTTATGTGAAATCTCCAGATTTTAAAATATCCACAAAATTCACATTTTAAAGAACTTTCGCTGGTGGAAGAAACATTTCTGCATGCCACATTCAGTCTATGAGCATCGTGTTACAAACGCTGTGGTGCATTTACATGTGTTTGCCTATTAAATCTCTTCCTTCTATTAACAAAATATACAGGCTTTTTTTTTCTGAGATGAGTTTGGCCAAAACAATCAATATTTAATTAAGAACCAGTTTCTAAAGCATGGAAACCAATATCTCCTCTTTCCAAAAAGGAATCCATAAGGGTAAAGGCACTAAGCGATTTGGTGATTACATTCTAAATGAATCTTACCGTAATGAAAATTTTAAATAATTTTAGTATTGGGGGAAATATATTTCTAAAATCCTTAGTCTATATGTGGCATAGAATTCATGATATTGTCACTCTTTTTTTTTTCTGTCCCAATGTTTGAAGATCAATGCCATTACTGAAAGATGCCACACAAGAAAACTCATTAAATATTTTTGTGGTCATTGATCCTTTTGACATCAATTCATTTTTGGGGCAGTCTTAATGGAAATATTTACCCTGTGTTGATGTTAGCTCATGAGAGTCAATAACAATAAAGTTGAGCTACATCATATTTAAAGGTTAGACGTCCATGGGAAAGATTTATGGGTGAGATTGTGTATATATGATATTTGGCCACTATGCAAATCTTACTCACTCTAAAATTTTTCTTCCAAATGATTTTAGCAAATCAAATGAATCAAAGGGAAGCATTTCCTTTATAATATAAAAAAAAAATCTATACAATTCAAACTCTAATATTTAACTCAGGGTAAATAGCATACAGATTATAAGGATTTTTAAATCATCTATGTTGATAATATCAATAAGCCAAGTACATGTTTAACTAGATTCATTGATATATAATTCTAAAAGACACTGAAGAGAAAGACTCAAATAATACTATTGCTAAATACGTTAAAATTAAAGACAGAGTCTGGCATTAAAATCGTTTCTCAGCATTGTTTTGTCGGATTATTTTAAGGATAATTAAATAACTTGAAATAATTTTTATCGAACAATTTCTCTGTTAGGAATTCAATAAAGCGTATGTCCCCAATACAGAATAACCACTCAAGAAATATTTGTTGAATAAATAATTGGCAAAGTAAAGTCTTAAAATTCCCAAACATAACTGAGTCATTTCTGTATTTTTCACAAGACTATCCTCTCAGAATTTTGTTGTGGTTCTTTCCTGAAAATACTTTTGTCTTCTACCCTCTTTGAACATTTGAAAATGACAAAAATCTTAATTATGATAGTCTTAGTATTACTTGTCTCAGAGAACAGAGAACAAAAATGTTATAACTCTTAAGAAAGAGATTTGTCACATTAAAAAAAAATGGCTTAAAGAATTGTTGGGATGACTGAAGGCATGCATTCCTATCGAGCTTCCAGTAATTACTCCCAAAGCAACAATGCAGAATGAGACTGCTAGAAGAGTTGGGGCCCCTGACAAAAACAAGTTGCTGCAGAATCAAGAAATTACCTACTGAACTGCTGACATGGCTAATGGCTCCAGAGACATACTGCCTCCTAGAACATAATTCATAACAGAAAATAAAGAATTATCCTACCTCAGCCCACCTAATTTTGTTCTAAACCCAAATTCAATTCAGGTTTATTTGATTGGCAGAACCTAAATCACAGTTGCAGCTCTGCCTGCCAGGGAATCTGGGAAATGTAGTTTTAAACTTCTGAGCCTCTGCCGGTTAGCAAAGGGCTGGACTGTAATTTGAACAAGTCATTTCTCACTCTCTACAGTGCTATCTGAAGAAAAGAAAAAAATTAAATGTGCCTGTACAGCCTTTTCTGTAACTAGTTTGGGAGAGAGCCATAAAATTTTAAATGCATTTGGAGGTTAAAATCTCATCAAAGAAATCCTTCAGAATAAACAGAAAATGGACTTTTGCAAGACTGGTATAAACAATGGGAAAAGAGAGAGGGTAAGAATAAGCAATGAGGGTCTAGAGTATATAAGCTTTCCATAAGCCATTTAATTTAATAATTATAATATCCATATGAGACAGGAATGATTATCCCCATTGCAGAGATGAGACAACTGAGGCTTGGGCAAGTGACACAATCTCTCAACATTCAAAACATTGTTCTATTTCAAATTCCCTGTTTATTCCATTCTACTGTAACTTAGCCTGTTGATTCTCTGCGAACTTAGCTCACCTATTTTGGTGAAGTTATATTCTCTGTGGGTGTGACACTCTGGCATTTATTTCATTCTTGCCTGGCTCAATTGCATGAAGCTAGGATTGTGCGTTGGCCACAATCTGCCTTTTTGCAAAATCACGGAACAAAATCAATGAACATAGAACTATACATGAACTGCCAAACTCCCACAGGGGCTCTTGAGGAAGATGAATTTCTCATAAAATAATTACACTTTTTCTGGAAATATTAAACGAAGCTGAAAAATGACAAAAACTAAAATACAGATACTTGAAAGCCCATGTGAGAAAAGGAGATTTGCCCAAGAGACTTGGAAAGTAGAAAGTATAGTAGAAGAAAAACTGTGCATAGCTGTCAAGAAATAGGCAACATCTGAGTGACCTCCTCGTGTACATAGCTGTGTGCAGCTGCATTTATAAGTGTAGGTTAGAGGGAATAACCAGGGACTGTACTCAAGGAAGTCCCCTTTAGCACCTGGACATTACCAAGGTGGAAGTACCCTTGGGGATAAAAAAAAAAGAACACGACCTTCATTACTAAAGCTGAAAGATTCTCTTTTTAAAAGTTTCCCGCTGTGTCAGGTAAGAGAATGATGCTACTCTATCCTGCTTCTTGAAGAGTTACTGTACACATTCCCACAGGACCGTCTGGTCCTTCAAATGGAGATGCTTACATACATTTAGCAAAGTTCTCCACAAATCTGTGGACCAGAGATCCCTGTGCGTGTATGTGTGCATTAGTATATGAATCTATACCTATATCTGCATAACGCTTATTCATATTCCAAAAATCTGCAATGATAAAGTCTGACCTGACCCAAACCCCAACCCCATCACAACACAAGAAATTAGATATTTGTGGATAAAACAGCCTTACAGAGGAAGTATTGCAGAAAGCACATGGAAGTAAAAATATCAACCCCAGCTACGTCCCGGTGGAAAGCAATCATTCATACCTCACGGAAAAGTATAATTTTCAGTATCCTTTGAAAGAAACACAACAATTTGATTCTTCTAGTCCAGACTTAAACCCTCAATAAAAGCACCTAACTGAAACACAGACCTATGGAAATTTCAAAATGCATGATAGCAGCAAAATTTTTTAAAAAGTAAAAATAATATACATGTTACCAATCAGCCAGTCATAGCATTTATATTCTACTTTCTGGATATGATTGGCAAGATAACGATGGAAAATTAATGTCAATACCAAAAGAAAACTACATATAGGACTTGGAGATCAACAGTAAAATATTTTTAAATTTTTGAAACAGCCATTAGGTGTTTGTTGAGGTTTCATTTAATTGTGTAAATATGTGGAAATAATTTTATTTAAAAAATGGAGCACACACATACGAAAAACAAACAAACAAAAGTGTAGTGTCTAAAATACTAATCCGCCATATTTTTACCCTTAAAAGCACTCAGTTTTAAGAAATCGTTATCAAAGGATGAAATTTTTCAAAATACCTCTTTTTCAAACTATTAATCTAAGGTTTTTGTCTTTTTGTTTTTTAAAATACACAGTCCAGAGTTCTTATTTTCAACTCTTTATATATTAGTTTTTGTAACGGTTGCTCGTATTTCCTGTTACATGTTCTCTCTTAGCATTTTCCCCTCCCAATTCACTACATAGCTAGACTTATCTCTCTGCCTAAATGTCCTCAGTTCATCTCAGTTTCTGGGAGATAAGATTAGAGGCCTTGATCCTCCAGCGGTTAGAACAAGACCTCAATCTCTCACTGTCTCTATTTAATCAGGTCTCTATTTTAGCTGCTGCAAAGCTGTCAACAAAGGAAAATAAGCTATCCTACACCAAGGGGTTAAATTGGATTTCACAGTGTGCAAAGGCTCTTCTGAGCAAAATTCCACCTGCACTCTCCATCAGCCAAATTACTTCTGACTTTTAATTTATTTCTCTAGGAAATGGAAAGGTATGGCATAACCAAAATCAACAAGGAATAAAGTACAAGGTGTAATCAGGTGCTCACCAATCACAGGCCCCCTTTCCTGTCAGTTATAATAGGTTCTCAGAACACACAATTTATAGAATGCATGACATGTCCTTTCTGTTCTGAGTTTTATTTTGGACTTGTCTAGTTAATGACATCTACAAGTGACAACTGATGTTTTCTTGATGCAGCGGTACCTGGAAGATGTATATGTTGCAGTTTGAGGATTTGCAAAATAAGACTAATAATTGAACTGGACTCTTGGCTTCCTAGTATACAATCTCAAACTGGGAAAGGAATCTGATTCTGGTGATAGCAAAGCTTGCATTGCAGGACTGTGGGTGTCAGGTATAAGGATGCTGTTGAAAACCTAGGAATATACATATTTTTAGATGAGGTTGCAGCTTGTGACCAAACCAATTTAGCAGTGAATCATTAAGCAATTTTAACAACACAGTTCAATACAGTTTCTCTTCCAAAATTTAATTGAATATGAAGTTTTTCTCTATGAATTAATTTCACAAAACCAATTTTAGGGGATGAGGGAAATTTATATGAAATTCATAACTTCAAGTACACTTTGCTATGGGAAAACAACAGACATTTTTGTCTAAGAGATTTAAAGTCAAAAATTGTTTCTAAGACAAATTTGATAAGTGATAGGGAATGTCTCTTCAATGAAAGAGAAAGATAATGACAATTTTCATTTTCATTATAAATTAAGAGTAAGTGATTTGCTGGTGGATTTTCTGTTCTAATATTATTTACCATTTAATTCAAGCTGCCTTCAAAGCAATTCTATAGGTCCCCAAAATAATCCAGTTTCTCTGCCATTGTAAAAGATTGTTGATTAATTTCATATTTATATAAACAAAATTTTGAATAGCTAGCAAAAGGACATTCATTGAGTAGTAGATGAGGAGAGAATTATCGGTCAGGAATAATTTTTTTCAGCTGCATATAAATGAAACATGTTGGTCTGACATACTACAACTGACTTTTAAATCTAGATAGGAAGTAATATGCAAGTAATGTGCGATGGAGAAGAAATTTTTAGTCATGAAAGTCATATCTAGCCCAGTGAACACATTTTCCTATCTTTCACTAACAAATTACCAAAGCACAAAAAGTAAACCATAACGTCACATACAATACTGGTGTATTTGTTCATATAATTCTTCCCTACTCCCTCACATTACATATGCAAATCAATGAGCAAAGTACTGCAGCATTTAAAAAAATTAGCTCATTATAGGAATAGAGATAAATATTGATGATATCAGAATGAAATAGATACAAGTATCTGAACAAACGTCTCTCCATCTTCCTCTTTCTGAGCCATCTGATAAATGTTTGCTTTTCCCTTTAAGTTCCTTCAGTTCTTTGTGCAATGATCTACCTCTATTTTTGCCAGGTTTATAGATAAGCCTTTTCACTTTAAATCTGTTCATCTTGTTTGTGATCCAGATGACAGAAAGCAATTGCACTAAGTCCTTAACTTAGATCTGTTTGCATACAAATGGCACCTTCCAGACCTGATTTACATTTCCCAAGCGGGTTTTTTTTCTGGGAAATTCACTTTCCCTGAGACTTGCACATGGATGTCAATTTTCATCAAGAGTGAATCCATTAGTCTCCTTCATTTCCTGATTACTCAAGGCTTTATCAACTAGAAGGGATTTAACTTGCCTGAAGGATAAGCAATCCATCCATTTCTCTAGATATGGTATATTTTCTCTGGATCTACCCAGACAATCACAAAGTCAGGTGCTTGAGCCATAATCTTTTAGCTTCTGATGGAATTGCTTTTACTGAATTGGGCTTTGTTGTTCCCTGGACTTGCATTAAAGGACATAATAAAACTCAGTCTTAGGAAAACTTAGCCCTTGCTGGCACTCAGGCCTGAGAGAATTTGTCACCAATGTGTCTTCCACAAAAGAGCTTTCCAGCCAGCACCTGCAGCACTCTGGTGAGCTGGGGGCAGGCTGTAGGTGTGCAAAAATATTGGTTCACCTCAATCCTCAGGGACATATGGCAAGGTTTTGTCTCATCTGTCTAAGGGCAACCTCATCTACTTAATCGCTGTGTACCTTAAAAATATGACACCTTCCTTTTGTTTCATAATATGAAAAAGGCACTGCCCCTGGGATCCTGTATCAGCTATAACAGTTCATTTCCTAAGTAATTTGTTTGTCTTCCCTGTCACGAAGAATTGAATTTCATAGCTGGCCTTGTTGTTTTCCATTGGCTCCTTGGAATTTCAGAGCTAAATTTAACATTGACACCCCAGCTTGACAACTGTAGAGGGGCTTAAGGCACATGGTTTGAGTTTGACCTTAAACACACCTCTGTTTTATGCCTTCTTATTGAGCTTACCTTCACAAAAACTTTATCTTCTTTATGTATGTATCTTCGTGGATATGTGTTTGGGTATTTACCTTTTATTTTCCTTCTGCTTTATGTTATGTAGGTGTGTTTGTCACATAAATCTGTTTGGGCTCAAGGTGAAACAGGGATATAATATAAATACACACAAATAAAATAGAGTAACATATGTACATAAATACACAATAATTAACGACAAAATATATAGTTGCAGTTTCATTTCAGGTCAATTAACATAAAGCAAAACTCTAAATTTCTTCTTTTCAAATATAGACAGCGCTTTTCTAATAATGGAACTAGAGAAATACGCGCAAAAAATCAACTTTGGAAATTTCTATCACTAGAACACGGGACACATCCATTAGTTCTGCTCACTTGACCAAAGCCTAACCTCACTACTGAAGAAGGGACAGTAAAGGAAATTTAAAAATGCTCTTATTCAGCCAAATATCTATGTTCATTTGGGAGCACAGTTACTGATTTTATTGAGTGAAAGTGGAGGGAATTCACACTGGTTGAGGAAAAACAACGAGTGAAAACTGTTTTCCATTAACTTCGTTTCTCACAGCCTTGTTAAATATTCTTACCCACATTTTGCCATAAAGCAACTGAGAGTCACAGAGTTTGAGTATATTGTTCAAGGAAAACAGAACTTCTAAGTGGCATTGCCAGAACTCTGTCCATCATCATAGGCAGTATGATTTCTATTACTAGGAGTTGTCTCTAGGAAACCCGTGACCAACCTGATCAAACCTGAAACAGCTGACAAACTTTTGTGACTTCAAACTGGCCATTTTTATCCGGAGAAAATGAATATGCTGATTGCCCAACATGGAACAGCTCTCTGGTTGCAGGCCATCCACCTACATAAGATCCTCAGAGTCCTGATCCAAAGAGAATAGAGCAGAAAGGAGAATAGCAAGGATAATGGAGAAAAGGGAAAGTGAGTGTCTGGGAAAAGCACACACCTTAATTTCCACCCATCCCCAGGCATCATTCAGAAAGCCTACTTGGAGCGCTGTCATACCCCTCCTCTTTGTGCATGGCGGGCATGGTGTTCTTTCTGTCTAGATTGGCCTTACCCCATCCAAATGGCCTAGTCACTATTTCCTCTTCTATTTCCTATACTTATCCGTTCTGCAACTGTCAATTGGCCACTTCCTACTTACTAGGTGGTCCATTAGGTGCTAGGAATGGGCAAGATGTGGTTTTTACCATCAAAGTGCCTACAATTTTGTGGGGAAATATATTTAGTTGGGCATATTTGTTTGCCACCATGTACTTAATTATAATGATTATTTTTTCATGAGAATTTCTTACTTGAATAACGTTAGTTCCTGGGAATTCAGCATATGAAAGGCATAAGCTCAGTCCTTGAAATATGCAGAATGCTTGATTACTAGATGCTTAATGCAGGTGGACAGTATGAATGAATGAATGAATAAATGAACATTTGGATTTGCTGATGACATTTTTTGGAAAATTGAAGAAGAAAAAGCCCTCTAATGAAAATAGGGAGAAATGCTTCCAAATATATGCATTTATACTTATCCAAAACCTAATGCTTAAGAGTTGCTTGGGAAAGGGTGAGAAATCTATTTGGAATGTGGAGCAGAATCTCAGGTAGATGAGTATATTGGTAGGGGTGGGGCAGAAGATCAATTTCTTCACAATTTTAATTTGTGCAGTGATTAGGGGTCATTTTGAGTTTCTAAGAAATTATGAGAAAAACATATCAGTAGCTATTCTGTACAGATGTAAAAACTGGCTTTGGAATGAGCTGTCACCGCTAGAGAAGGCTGCAGAAGCAGGCAGACCTCTAGGTACTGCTATAAAGTTTGAGAATAACTATGAGAATGTGTGCTGAAATACAAGTTGCCAGGGCTGTCCAAGGGATTCATCTTCAGTAGACCTGCCATCAGGAACACAGAATCTGTCTAACTCTTGAATATTTGCCCGATTCTGGTGCAGGTGTGGGATGACACAAATTTGGGGAAATATATATTTTTTCACACAGGTCAGCCCCTATGCAGTGTGGTTAGACTGTCGGAGGTCCAGGAAACTCTTAAACTCCTGCCACCAAGAAGAAGGTAGATTTCAAAGAATATTTTTCTTTTTTTCAGTCTTGAGAAGGATCTGCAAAGCTTATTCCCTGAATTGCAAATGAAGGCAGTGCTTTATACTAAAGGCTCCCTGCTGCGGAGCTATCAACTCCAGGGCCAGCCTCAGCTTTCAAGTGTTAATGATCATCAGTCTCTCTTTACCCAGAGGGGAGCAGCAAGCTCTCCCATCCTCTTTAGGGGCTAGGGGCACCACGCTCTTTGTACGCCTGACTTTCTGGGGACTGTCAGTCAGCAGGGGCCTTTCTCTAGGGTATAGGCTTGCCCTTTTTCAAAATCATCTTTCAGCTCACCTACTGGCTGCATGTATTGCAGAGCTGTGTTTCAGTCTTTTCTGAGAGTTTGTGAGTACTTCTGGGGTATGAAAGGGAGACAGAATGTTTGAGGTTCTGTGGACCTGAGTTCAAATGGGGTCTGCCCATCACTAGGTGTTTAGCATTTGTTACTAAATACCTCCAAATGTCCTCATCTGTGAACAGGAAATAATAAATCTGACATTGCAGGCTTCATTCACTCAATCCACAAATATACATTCTGAGCAAGGATTGGGGGCCAAACAACCTGGTAAGAACTGGATATATGTTGATAAATAAAGGGTTTGATCTTTGGAACTCAGAAGGAAGACAAGCAGGGCAGGGATAAATCTCCAGAAGCCCAATTACGGACTGTGATAACAGTTGTGAAGCAAACAAAGAGGGTTCAGTGAAAGATTATAACAAAGGTAAAAGGGGAAGATGTGATTACTTAGGTAGAATCACAGTAACTCCTTGGGGAAGTAACTTGGGGAGGATCAAATTCAAGCAAGCAAGAGCTGGGGGGAGTACAGCAAACAGAGAACAACTTGAGTAAGGTCCTGAGTTAAGGGGAATGTCACTAATGAGAGGAGGGCAATGGCTTTGGGGAAAGCAGCACATGACGAGTTTACAGAGATCAGTAGGGGCCAAATCACGCATGGTCTAAAAGCCCAGAGACAAAGAATTTGGATGTTGCTCTAAATGTAACTGGAAAGTGTTGAAGGGGAAAGACGTGTTCCAATTATGAGAATTAAATATGATACCTCAGTTTCTAGACACAATAGTTATTTTATAACAGCAGATCTTAAGAAATCATGTTCACAATATAACTGAGTCTTCAGTCTCTGAACATGACAGAATAATGTAATTTTATTGGTTAAGGAGTTGATCAATTATTGCTTGCCACATAAACTGGAAGGACTCGATCTGTGCAGTTTACATTTCTTGCATCTGTGAATTGAGAATGATGTTTTGATAAATGCTGAAAGAAGGCTAAAGGGCAAATTTTTCCACAAAAAGATGGAAAAATAATGTGTTCACAAAATATGGAGTGAAACGAAATCTTTCTTGACAGAAAGTTTTTATATACACTATCAGTTTATATCCTATAAAGAACAGAGATTGCCTAAACACCTACTCTGTAGATTTAGTGATAGTTACTACTAATACATTGTTTGCTAATGAAGAAGCTGTAGTTAAGAGTGCTTAAGCAACTTTTCTAAAGATATCCAGCTAATGAATGAAGGAGCTGGAAAGGCAACTCAATCTGCATGACTGTTTCATTTACAGTATTTATTACTGTGCTAGACTAGAGGCTTTGTAGCTCTCTTTGAAAATAGAAAACAGCGGTAGTAGT
The DNA here is from genome assembly GCF_023851605.1 of Tamandua tetradactyla. Classification (NCBI taxonomy): domain Eukaryota; kingdom Metazoa; phylum Chordata; class Mammalia; order Pilosa; family Myrmecophagidae; genus Tamandua; species Tamandua tetradactyla. The sequence continues at coordinate 53,797,226 of NC_135342.1, read as the reverse complement.
TGAGGGACAAAAGTGACACTGGATCATTAAATGTAAAGTTAGATATACTAATTATTAACAACAGATTAAAAAATTACAAAATTGGAGTGCTGAATGTTTCTGATGGATCTAAAGACAGCAGAAGGCTAAAAAAAGAACTTGAAATCCACGGGACTGAGGACAGAATAAACCAAATCACATGCTTTCAATAGAAACATAACTAAACATGTTTAAGAATTGGTAAGGTCATCAGCACCTGAAGTAAAATGGAAAGATAGTTTGAAAGGATCCTTTAAAGATCATCCAAACAAAACTTTCTGGTTTAGTTCACGTTCCTGGACTTAGGAAACCAGTTTTTCTTATTAGTAACCATGCTCTACTAATATATCATGGAACACAATTTAGGAATACAGTATGAATAAAAATGTTGCAGGAGATAGCTGAGTGGGATGGAGAGGACAATCGCTGCTCTTTAATCAGAAGCCCTAGCTCTACCATATACGTGGCATATGGTCCTGATCAAATGAAACGTGCCAGCCTCACTTCCCACCACCTCTCCCTCACTAGAAATATGAATAATCCTCACCTCCATGAGGTCATGAAGATGAAATAACTTTTGAATGACCATGCTTACTGACACTTTTTTTTTACATACTTCATAACTGTATTCTGTCTTATAGCTAAACAAACTGTGACATTTACATAAGATGGAATATTATACTGACACTTTTTATAAACAAATCATTTAAGGCAGATCTAAAATGCCTTGTGAAGTATTAATGTCAGAAATAAACTAAGTAGATACCATCACATATTCTTCCTTCAAAATTTCAAATTATCTGTCAATTGTTGTTATTGTTTTTCTTTATTGTTTCATTTCTTTTCTTTCGAATTGCAGACATCAGACATGTCTTTCCTCGTGGAAGCCAGCAGGTGGCTCTCTGGCGTACAGCCTCCAAATAAAACCCTCTTAATCTGGTCACAAAGTTTATAATGGCCCCAAGCAGAGACAAATTGAAAGATCATATAAAGCCATCATTAACACCATATCACTGCCCTCCCCTACTCCATGAGTGCACTAGTTACAACCTTGAAACAAAGTTAGGAGTTTAATTTCTGTTCAAAATACCAAGTCAACAAATTAGAACAGATTTCTCACAGTTCCAACAGTTTCACTAAGGAAAGTGTTTTATTGTTGTAGTTTTCTTTTCCCTTCCCCATAATAAGCAGTATTCATTAGAACAGCAAGTGACAATGAGCAAATCAGACCAAAAAATAACAATGAATACTTTAAAGTAGTCTAAAATGGCAGAACCATTGTTTCTGGATATTGGTATTAATATATCAAATGGCACATAGATTTAGTGTTGATTTATTTCATCTCAATATTACCTTTACTACTTTTCATTTTCCTTCTTTTTTTAACTTCACTTTAGAAAATTGAAAACAACTTTGAGCCAAACTTCGTTGAAGTCATTCTAATATACAGTAAACCAAACTCTCATCTTACATCCTGGATTAACATGTGGCTTCTGATAAATAATCATGACCCTCAGGTTTCATAGATTTCATAAAATGCCATACTTACTCAGTTGAATACATTAGACTAGGAATCAAGCTGTGATTTATCGAATTTTAATCTGGAGAACAGATTACGATTCCCTATCATGGATCTCTAAATTTGAATCGCAAACTGCTATTCGGATACAAGTTGCTAAGAAGACCTTTATACATTTAGTTTTATAAGCATAACTAGATAAAAGAAGTTATCTTCAGCTACATATTTGCTTTCACCAATGGAATGCTGAGTTTATTGTAATGTGGTTTATCAGGAATAAAATCCTACAATTTGGAGTGTTAATTAAGGCTGATAATTGAGTGAATTTATTACTTAACAAGGCTTTATAGGTAATTCTGACATGAGGCTCCATAATCATACATATTTTAACATCAAAAGCTAGATGATAAGAATTAAAAAAAATAATTTTTAAACCTCACAGAAACTCAATTTTGAAATGGAAAAGTTTGTTTATGCATTACCCTCTGTAAAGAAAGAAAATCAATCAGTCTCAGTTTAGAGAGGCAGAAACCCTGTAAGAAAAGAAAGAAAAAAAAAAGGAACAGAAATAAAAAACTTGGGATTCCCATCTATTTGTTCCAGAATCATATTATTGAAAGAGGACCCCAGGCTCCTTTCCACCCACCAGACCCTTTGCTCAGGACAGTTGGACAATCTTGACACACCAAACTAATACCCATTTTCAATTCCTAATCAAGGCAGATAAGAGATATGGCAATGCATGTCTGCAAACTCAGCCTAAATTGCAAACCAAAGCCTTACTCCCGCTCTTATTGTCTATGGAAAAAAACAAAAATAGAAGCAAATTTAAAAGCAACTTAAGTCACCAGAGCCTCAGTTAAATTAGTAAAGACTGATTTAGTTAAGGTTAGATTGAGGAGGCTTATTTGGATCAAATTTGTGTGAAGCAATGAACAAAAGATGGGAATATATAACAAGATTTCCCCCCACCAGGCTCCTACACACACACACACACACACACACACACACACACACACACACACACACACACACACCAGCTCCTCTGGTCTGAGATTTTAATTTATTTTCACTTTTCTTGAGGGATTTCTGCCATTCAACTCAATTGTAGTTATCATGTGTTGATCTTCCCACAACCTAAAATGCAAACGAAATCCAATTGACTATGAAAAAGGGAAAGATTATCTGTGCTTGACAGGCTACAAAAGTTCTTGCACTCTTCCACTACTCTTCATTATGCACATTGTTCATGTGGATGTAAAGGCTTATAAGCCACTGTCAGTCTGTCCCCTACCTCCTGCTGTCCATTGTCGATCTGCTGCCTTCCCACTGCGCTAAATCATTCAGCTCCTCTCCAAGCAACCCCTCTCATTGATCACTCCAGAGGGGCAGCTTCTGAAAATGTTGATTCATCTCGGTGGGGAAGATGGGCCTGGCGCAGCTGAAGAAGCAAGAACTGGCATAGACTCTTGAAAACAACACACACCCTAGTTCTCTTTGGTACTAAAAGCAATCGCTATGCCCACTTCCCGCCCCCTTGTCTTTTAAGCAAACTTTTGCCAAGCCTACAAGTGATCACAACTTGACATAAGGGTAACTAGAAAACCACTTGAATGACATTGCATGAAACACCTGCTTATTTCTGCCCTTGCACTAGTCACATACTCCTAAGAGAATCTAACACCCAGCTGCTTTCAGAGTTGCCATGCTTTGCTTGAATTGTAAATCTGGAGAATTGAGACTAACGGAAAGTACTTTTGCCACTAAAAATACCTTTCCCAAAGCAGTGATTTCCTAACCCACAACTGTTTAGAATGGCATCATTTAACAATGTTTTTAAGTCATAAAACATGCATAGGGCTGATGTATGAGTTTGTATCTTTGGAGGAACTAGAATTACAAACAAACAACAACCACAAAAAACGCAGGGAGCGAGAAAAGAAAGACATTTTAACAGATGTGTTCACTACTAAATAGAACACACAACATGCACTGCAGAATAAAAGAGCCATTTGGCAACATAAAATATCTTGGCATCTGTGTTAGATTTGTAACCACAGTAAAAATATTGATATGGACCATAAAATTCAAGTTCTTTATTCCTGTGCTTCTGGGTGACTCTGCTTTGGAAGAATTTTGCACTGTAGAATTTGTTCTTGTTCATCAGAGACATTTTATGACAAATCTGCTTTATGACATTGCGTGATTGGCTCATTTTCAAAAAGTAGATGCAAAAAATGAAAACATTCATTAATCCAAAAGGAAGGCATAAATTTGACATCATAAATGAACAGAGAAGAAACTACACAGCTTGGCTTTATTGATAGGAAGTACAATAAGTATATATCATATTGAGGGGAATATGCTCAAAGAAATATCATTGCAACCTGAAGCTGAGTTCCTTAAGATTCTGTATCTTCATATAGTTTAATATTAATATTCGATTTTGAGAATATGTAATGGAATTAGCTAGTTTTCAGAAGACTAGTCCTGATAAATATATAATCATCTAAATTGTATGACATAACATTTTAATAGCATGCAACATTTTAATAAAATGTTATTAAATGTAATATATCTGTGAATTTTCCTAATTTAAATCATCATTACCATTTTATAAACTATATATTATGTATAGAAGAAAGTAATATAGCAAATGCACATAGCTCATGAAGACAAGATAGTACAATAAATGCAGGTAGTGTTTTAGTAAAGCTTCCATTCTCCTCACAAATGTAAGTACTACTTTAAGCTCCTTTAACTGTTTCTTCTGGCTGTTATCTCTATTTTTTCAAAAATGTGATTATGCTGCTATTTTCTGTCATATCAATTTTAGACACTATTGAATTTCTAATATGAAAAATGAACCGTTAGTGTTCTTACATGATACGCACTATAATTACATCAGAATTATGAATTAACTAATGAGCAGTTATATTTACTTTTTATGGTACATTTATTCACAGAGTAGTAATAAAAATAATCATGGTGTGATGCCTTGCTCAGAATGAACAAATTGTTGCATCTTTCTAAAATTTGTAATTTTATTTGCACCTATCATTAATTAATCCCCAAGTTCACAGGAAATGCAAAGCACAAAGAAATGTTTATCAGGTAATTTACTAAACGCCCTCTCCTGATCCACCTCTGCAAATTCCCATCTGACCCCCAACCCTGAGACATTCTCCTTGCAGCCCCCTATCCTTCTGTATCTATAACCTAAGGCTGTTTCTGTGTCTCTGTAACTGCCATCTTCCAACTAGTCCTCCCCAGTGCGGGTGATTCTCTTCATATCTCCCATGTGTTTCAGTCTCCATTTCTGAATCCTATGTCTTCCTGTGCTTGATTTACTCCTTTCTTTAGTTGGAATGCACTTTCTATTCTGTTCTTGTAAGTGGTTTATGAGAACCTATTTCATGTTGAGACCTTACGTATCTAATGGTATGTGCCTTTCACAGGTTGACTAGGGATAGGAGTCTAGTTTGAATCTCAATCTCTCCCTCATCAGCATTTTGAGGACATTGCTCCAGGTTGCCTCTGAGAAATGCAAAATTGTTGTGCTTTCTAAGTTTTTAAAGTTTTTTTCTGTGGTGCTTTGAAATTTCATGATGGTAAATCTTACGGTAAGAGCATTTGATCATTCATTGAGCTAGGTCATGTGGGCTGTTTTAATATGGAAACGTGCGTCCTAATTTCAATGAAATGTTCTTATATTCTGATATTTCCTAGAAATTTTGGAAAGAACAAAGATAGAAAATGGACTCTGGGATTTTATCCATTGGATATTGGACTTTCTGGATTAGTCTACTAATTTGCTTATTGTTATTCTTTTTATGTTTTTCATCTCTCTTGTGTTCTACTTCTTGAGATAGTATCTTAAATTTCTTACAACCCTTTTTTCTTAATAATTCTGTTGTTTAATTTTTAATTCCTAAGAACTCTCTTTTTGTTTTGTTTTCTGATTCTTCCTTTTAGAGAGAATTATCTTCTTAAATCATGCCTGCAATAACTTCTCTTATCTCTCTGAAGACTTGCCTAATGTTTCCCCCTGTTTTCTTTATTATCCCTTTTCCCTCCAAACTCCTTTCAGTTGTTATTTGTTTGACCTCTTTTCACATAGGAAACTTGCTTTATATGCAGGGTGATCAGAGGCTCTCTGTTCACATTTAAGGGGGAGGCTCTAGGTGCCTGTGCAGAGCTTATATACTGGTGGCCTAACTACTAAAAAGGAAAAATATATTTTTCTCCCATGGAAGCTTATTTCCTATGGGCATTTTCATTAGAAGAACTATGTATAATAAAAATAACATTAGCTTCGTTTTTAGCTCTAAGAAAAAAGTTTAAATCCAAAACAATGTTGAAATCAACAACAATCAAAAAGCTAGTTTTTCCATTGGTTGACTCAGTTTTTACATTTTTCCTCAAATCTTCTTGTCCTATCTCTGAAAATGAATAAAAAGGGCCTTTAAAAGTGATAAAACCAAAAACAAATGTGCCTTTTTCTTGTGTTAGATAGAATGAGAACTGGTGTGTTCTCTCTAAATGTATCCAGTACATGTGTACAACACCCGAACAGCACCACATCGACCAAAGTTAGATCACAACTTTCCATTATCTGAATCAAAAAGCTAACATATTTTGATAATTCACCTAGCCAAATATACACAAAATAGAAGAGGTTAGTCATTGTTAGAAGTAAACCACAAGTCAGCCTTCAAAGGTGTGACCAAGTAGTTTAGGCTAAATAGTCTAAGGTGACCTAGGTGTGATGTCAGTAAGGGAGAACTACAGTGCAATTGAAATTCAGTAAGTGCACATCTAAGCAATTGCATCACATATTGTCTGGAGAATGAGAACAAAAGGTGGGCTTCTCTCCATGAAACACAAACAAGGAAAACCCAAGGGGCAGTACATGGAGAGGAGTTGGCTACGCTAGACTACCAGTGTGCTTAATTGGTAAGCTGGATATAAGATATGAAAGGAATTTTTCCAGTAAGTTTAATAAGCTCATGCCCAGATCTCAAAATTTGGCAACTTCACACCAGAAATCATTCCTGAAATTCACTTCCCACTCAAAAGTGTCTCTGTAATTATCCTGCTAGGGCCATGCTGTCTCCAGGGAGCACTGCACCACATGGCATCGTCTTCCCAGAGGCGGTCAGCAGCCTTTCTCTTGATTTCCTACCATTCAGCTGAGACCGGGACAGAACTTTAAGACCATACTAAATATTCTGATGAATTAAAAATAAAAGGATCTTGATGAAATAATAAATATAATATGCAATTGGATTTTTTGTTGTTGTTTTTTACACTCAATGGACTTAGATTTTGCCACAGGATTGTTTCTGTCCCTTTTGCCACAAAGCAGAGACCGAATTTTCAAGGATCAAGTAAGGAATAACGAGTGCCCCTATGTGCAGGCTAAGCAAAGAGCTCCTCTCAGCCTCATGTTTCCCTATTTGTGCCATTTCCTGCCTGACTGGCACCAAAAATATAGATACCTTCTTCTGGATATCACTCCAGTCTTTACTCACAACGGTTTACTCACAGTGGTCCCAACTGGAAAGCCTTATCAGAGGACAATGTAGGAATCCAAACCATAAAACTAACTCCTCACACACAGTAGCCCGGAACGGCATTCTTTACAGGAAATAAGCAATACTACTCATAGTTAAAGACATCGGTATTACCAACCATGTTCTCATTGAGTCATCATAATAAATAACCTTTGAATGATAAGTACAAATGTTACATTTGCACTGCAAAAGAGATTCGCATTTCCTACATACCTCCTGCCACAGTGAGAGGCAATGTTGATAATGTCATCATAAGCAAGAGTCTAATTAACAAGATAGTTTAAATTTTCATTTATTTACAAGCTGATTTTGTTTTTATTTATATTCTGTGCTGTGGTCTTTTATTAAGTTACTTAGCAAGAGATAGCCTTAATTCAATCTAGGCAAGTGACAAAATTGGGGTCCTCTTCCTGCCAAGCTGATAACTAAATCTCAGGTCATCATGACCCAAACGAGATGATGTTATTCAAAAAAGCTTCTTGAAATACAGTCAGTTTGTTTCCCCTAGTGTTAGTGGTAAATAGTCAAACTCCTCCATCACACTATCCAAAGGAGAGAAAACATAGAAGAAAACACCAATGATAGAAAATACCAAGGGCATTTCAGAACAAGTGCAGAGATAAGTTAGCTTCAGGAAATTCAGGGAAACATAAGGAAAATCAGATGCTCTAATGGAATACAGGCCAGAAAATGGCCTTTATTGTGGATATTAAAGAAGGGAATTGGTTCCAAAATTATCTCTGTGTTTGCCTTATGACAGGTGTTGGCTCAATTGTCCTAAAGTCCTTTGACAGGCAGAGCAGGAGGTGTGGGGGAAAAGCAGTGACATCTCCACCCCTCAACAAACCATGGCCAAAACACTCACTAATCACTCAAAACCTGGAAACACCCAGTGAGGCTGACTGAGCTACACGTTTTAAATTGTTGTTAAATTCCGAACTGCCCTACTTTAGCTTCTGAAGCTCATTCTCTCTTAGGGATCCACTAAATCTGACAGCAGGTCGACAATTAGCACAATCTACCATATGTGGACACCTGTCCATTAGGAATTGGACTGGAACCATCCATCCACTTTACTGAGGCTACAGAATGGGAAGTGACTATTATAAAATAATGGCTTCCAGCCTTTATAGCTCAAGGTCAGTTGTGGATTAATCATGAGAACTAAAAAGGCCTTGAGTCTCTTTACAAACCCTAGCAAAATGTTCTCTTTAGATGGGTCTATAATAACACACGAGGGCAGAAATTGTTTGCCTGTACCAGGCTTTCACCTTAGATGTACATGGTTCTTGTTGATATCTTGAAAATAATAGATATTAATCTAAGGAAAGATTTGGGGTCACTTTTTTCCAAGAGGAATAGCCACTTCATAGTACAAACCATTGCTTTTTGAAAAATTATTCAATTCACACTTTAAATTGGAGCTCTTTCATAATATCGTCCCCCATGTGTTTGTGTATGTGTGTAAACTTCTCAATTTATAGGAAGTTCTATAAAGTACTTGCTTAGACTCATATAACCATAACCACAAATAATCCTTCTTTGTATTCAGATGCTCTCCTCACCCCAAACACCTGCAACATTTATTTGTTCTCTGTTCATAAGGTTTTACCCTTTTCAGAAAGTCACCTAAATAGATTCATACATTGTATAACTTCTTGAGATTCATCCATGTTGTTTGTGGAGTAATAGTTCATTCCTTTCTATTGCTGAGTAGTATACCATTCCACAGAGGAACCACAATTTGCTAATTCATTCATCTATTAAAACAAGACAGTTTAGACTGATTCCAATTTGGGTCAGTTATGAATAATACCACTATATACATTTATATATATATAAAGTTTTGTCTTGGGTAAAATTCTAGGAGTGAGATTGCTGGGTCATATTCTAAGTGTATATTTAACTTTTAGCTGTTAAGTATTTGTCTTTATCCACAGGTGTGCAGATGGAAGATTCTGATTTTAAATGTACATAATTACTATATCAGCATTTTATGATTAGTATCATGTTCCAAGCAGTGCTAGGCACTGAGGACCCAGAGATGAATAATGCATTGCATATCAAATGAATGAATGAACGTATGAATGTAATTAAATACAAAAATGTATTATGTATTATATATTGGTTAGGCTTGTGTGAGGTATGGAGATAGAATGGTCAGTATATTAGGCTAAGCTTCTACCCTCATAGACTTCATAGCCTGTGGGCAAGACAGACTTTGACATAATTATTATAAATAATCTATTTATAAAGGTAATTTCCTTCCTAGGAGAAGCACTGAATGCTCTGGGAATGAAAATAATGGTTCTAACCTTGATCCAGGGTTTAGAGAAGGCTGCTCTGAAAAAGTAATATTTAAGCTGAACCTAGAGGACCAAATGACATTAGGCACACAAATCAATAGGGGTTGGCATCCCAAGCAGAGGGTAAAAGCATGTAGAAAGACTAGGAAGCTGGCAAGAATTTTGTCTTGCAGGAATTCAGTATATATATATATATATATATATATATATATGAAAGGAAGAGTGCCAGAAGTTGGCAAAAGGTTGATGATATAAAACTTTATAGACCTTTGCATTTTGCACCACATCTTACAGGCAGTGTGAAATCATTGACAAGTTTTATTATAGAGATTGACATGGTCAGAAATGCATTTATAAAGGTTCCTCCACTTGTTGGAGACTAGATTGAATGGAGGCAAAACAAGTGGGAGGGGAGATAATTAGAATATTTAAATGCTTAAATTAGGTAAAAGAATGATTTAGATTAGGGTGGTGTAATGGGGAAACAATGAGATGAGGATGAAATGATAAATATTTGGATGCTGAATCAACCAAAATCTCACATGGAATGAGGAAGACAGAGATATCAAAGAAAATTTTCAGATTTCTAGGATCAGCCATTAGGTGAGTGGAAATGTCTTTTACTGACTTAATGTCCACTGATGGCCACTCACGGTTGGGGTGGGAGTTGCATCAGTGATTCCATTTTGACACCTTGAGTTTTAAGTGTCCATTAGATATTCAAATGATTAAGTCAACAGTTGGATATAAGATTCTAGTGCCAGAAGAAGTATCTGGGCTAGACATACAAATTTTTGAGTCACCAGTATATAAATGATTATTTAACTTAGAGAATGAATGAAATTATATAGGCAAGAAGTACCGACTTAGAGGAGCTAAAATTTAGTCCTGAAGAACTCCATGACTGAAGATCGGGCAATAGAGGAAGTGAAGAGAAAGGGGACTGAAGGAATTTGACTTTTTTTTTCTAGTCTATACAACCGAAGCAATAGGGTTTGGATGAGGACTAATGGCAGAAATTGAATGCAGAGAGAAAAACCAAAACAAAAGGCAAGGTTGCAAAAATATTAAATTTAGAACATATTGGCAATTGGTTTGCTTAGCTGAGGGATTGATGTAGTGATAAGGAAGCCTTAAAAGCTGGGTTGTGATCAGATCCAGGAAAGCCTTGGCTCAAACATTTTTTTTTTGTCTAATATTGTTTAAAGAAAATGACATTAGAACAAAAAATTTAACGGATGGCCCTGCAATCAAATCCTGGGGTGTGGGGGTAATTCAGATTGCATTTTAATAAGGTACTAGTAGTACTCAATCCTACTGTACCTACTCTGTTTAGGGTCACATATCCCATGACTTCCTCCTATGCAAATTGGTGATTTCTATTATTCACAATAAAACGAATAGTATAAATAATAGCATAAATATGGCTTTTCATCTCCTAACTGTGCCAACACTTTCTTGAAAGGCAGTCTTTAGGAAAACCCAGTTAAAGAATCTGTTTAAAAGCAAATGTTAAAAACGGGAAAAAAGCAAATGTTGCAATCAACTGGCAGTTTAATTTCCAGCAGTAACACCCGCATTCTAATTCCTCAAGGTGTGGTTTTCCTATTCCATTGAGCCAGCACAGACTACCTTGGAAATCAGTCAAGAGCTGAAATTGACTCAATACCAAGCACAGTGACCAGAGACATTAACTACCATGACAAACTAATTGTAATGTAATTCCAGTAACATGCGCAGTTAGCACTGAACACAATTTAGGATTCCCTGCCTAGAGTTTCAGGAAAGCCATGCTGTTATTGTAATGAACTCACTGCTTTGCTGCTCCAGTTTTAGACCTTAATTTTCTTCCTCAAGATGAGTTCTCTGTTGTTTCTAAAACTTTTTCTAGAAAAAGAAATGGTAATGATGTTGCATGTCACTATAATACTACTTAGGAACACTCAATAAATGTTAATTATTACTAGCTATCTCATACCTCATTACTATGCTTTTTACACAGATTACATGATCAAATCTGCTCACCAACTCAATGGGTAAGAACTACTGTTTATTCTGAGTTTTAACATATTCACAGTCATACAACTTGTAGGAGTGGAAATAGCAGAATCCAGTTCTAAATCAGTGGGATCCCAGAGCCTGTTTATTGTCAGTTTCCTGTATTATAGCCACTAGCACTTACATGATAATTTGTCTCCTCAAGAACAGCATAAGCTTTTTCAGAAGTTCTGCTTTTGTCAGGTACTTTACAGAGTTACCAAATCATCAAGTTTTGAATAGGGAAGGGGAAGAAAATAAGAAAGGGAAAGAAAGAAGGAAGGAAGGAAAGAAGGAAGGAAAGACCATTGTGACAAAAATTGGAACAGCTGAGCTTATGGTGAGAAATCTTTATCAAAAAGGTCTCTAAAAAAAAGGCAAACTAATAAAAATGATTATGAGACAGGGGCATTTTAATTTATTTGAATATAGATATATCTAGTTACTGGAGAAATGTGGGTGATATTTCTTTTAAATACCTGATATCTTAAAATACTGATTCAGACTGAATCTGGCATTTTATCTGGTGTAAGAGGCTGTACAATATGAAGTAAACAGCACAGCTGACATGGTAAGGTTTGAATTTTGGTTTTACCAATTGTTTGCTGTGTGATCTCCCGTTAATTAATGTGGACTATACCTCATACAGTTTGGGTGAGAATTCTCAAATTAGATAGGTGAATTGGATTTCTACCATAGGATAGCCCCAGTTATTTCTCTTTGCATCTTCGCTCATCTGGGGCCACATGGAACAGCCTTCCTCCCAGCATCGCAATGACTAGAGATGGCCATGCCACTTCCACCACGTGTTTGGAAATTAAATCTCACAACAACTCAGAGAGGTACGTGTTATGTCTCCATTTCATAGATGTAGAATCTGAGTCTCAGGTTAACACAGAGAACTGAAAATATAACACAGAAACAAAATAATGGTGAATGTTTATCATGTACAAATCCTCTTATCTTCATCATCTCATAAAGTTGAATCCAAGGGATGGTTGTACAGTTTGATTATGTTTCCCATTTTATGAAAGTGAAGGCTGACTATTGGAGACATTAATAGACTTGCCTATAGAAAAAGCTGGCAAGATACAAAGCAGGAACTTGAATTTGGGATCTTTTGACTATGTATGCCATACTTTTGCCTAGTGTAGAATGTAGAATGTCCTCTCTTAGACCCAGATGTCCCAGACACTTGAGAAATTCACCAACAGGGACACATTCACTACTCTTCATGTTTCCTTCTGCTGTTTGTCTTCATCTCTGATTGCCTTTTTGTATACTTAAGGATATTGATAAGAAAGTCTATTATTTACCTATTGCCATGTAACAACTTATGTCTAAACATAGTGGCTTAAAACTAAATAATCATTTATTATCTCATAGCTTCTGCAAACAACTTATGTCTAAACATAGTGGCTTAAAACTAAATAATCATTTATTATCTCATAGCTTCTGCAAATTGGGAATTTGGAAATGGCTTAATGGATAGCTCTGATTCAGGATCTTTGATGAGGTTGCAGCCAAGATGTTGAGTGGGGCTTCCATCATCTGAAGGCTTGACTGGGGCTAGAGGATCTGCTTCCCAGGTGGCTCACTCTCACGGATGGAAACACAGTGCTTGTTGTTGGTTGCTTGAGTGTCCTCATGACATGACAACAGTCTTTCTCCAAAACGAGTAATCTAAGAGAGGGTTCGATAGAAACCACGATAATGTTTTTGACCTAGTCTAGGAAATTGTACCCTGTCACTTCAATTGGCCCTATTAGTCAAGCCATCTTTTAGTGTGGGAAGAAACCACGAAGGAGGTAGAGGCCATCTGGAGGCTGGTTATTTCAATAAAAGTTTAAAAACACGCAAACAAAACAAACACACACACAAAGAAGAAATTAAATGCAGGAAATTGTTTCCACAGGTAATGGAAGAGTTGAGAAGACAAACAGGGAGAAATATACAACCCACATATTAGCAAAGGCAAGAAGCCACTGCCACCGCTAGGCTGCAGAGACAAAGGAAGAATGACGTGCCCAGGGGCTTGGGTCCAATGATGGGAAATAAAGCATAGTGGCTCAGTCCAGGGCACCCAGAGATACAGAAAGGTGCAGTTGCTGCTGGAGTTGCTGCCTGAGGCCAACGAGTAGCAGGAAAAACTGCCTCTCCCTCTCTCCCTTTTTCCAACTCTGCATTTTCCCACCTGTGTCTTTCTTTGGTTGAACCCAGCCAGAATCTATTTGATGTAGGATCCTTGTAGCAGCTAAGGCTCAGCCCACCCACTACACAGCGTATGGCAACGGGATGTTGAGAAATGGAGCAATGGTAAAATAGGCTTAGGATTTAATGAGTAAAACTAGAGAATTAAAAATAATATATTTTATTATCTTTTAAAAAGAACAACAAACTCTTATGTGTCATTCATTTTGTATAGAAAAGCCCTCATTGTAATAATCCTTCTAAGAGAGTCCAGCACTCAGACTTTTTGTCGAAAAGGATTCTGAGGCTCCAACTTAGCTTAATGGAAAAGGAAGTACAAATATCTGCCATAAGCCTAGATGGTAAATGGACCAGCTAAGGTAGCTAAAATATAACCTCCACCTACTACCTGTATCTTTCTCTCCTCTTACCCTCTTTTTAATCCATAGCACTTATCATTTTTAACAATAAATGAGTGTCTGTTTTATGGTTGATCATCTCTCTCAGCAGGCAGGCTGCCTTTCTCACTTCTGTATCCCTAGGACCTGTAACAGTGTCTTCAACATCGATGATACTCAACAAACATCTCTTTATTCACTCATTCAATAAATAATTGCCATCTCTGAAATAGAAATGTACAAGCAGAAGCGGTACCCTTAACCAAATACTGAGAGGGTAGAAATATGAATATCCCAGCTTCCTTAACTCAGCCAGGACAACTCTAAGCTTAATTTATACCCCATGGTTTGCCTGTGGCCTCAGGATAAAACTACTCTTTTCAGGACTTTGCCTAAAATCATCCTGGCTGGGCTTCCTCACCTCCCTGTCCTGCTTGCCTATTCTCTGGGATCACATTATTGGTAAATCATTTGCACAGGAAGCCTTATCTTTGTAATCTGTCAGATACTCAGAGAAGAAAACCAAGATAATACAAAGTAAGCTATTTACTAACACATATCTCATAGGAGGGTTGTGTCAATTAACAGATAGCAAGACAGAAAACCACTTGCATAGAAACAGGAACTTTCCAGAACTGTTAGTTAGTTTTGCTATCAGCTCTTCAGAACTCTATATTTACATAGTGCTTTCATTTACTTTATCTCATTTGGCCTTCCCAAGGCTCATGTTGCATTTTTATGCCCATTTTAGACCCGAGATTAATAAAATTGGGAGAAGAGAAGCAATTTAGATCCAATACTAGTCAGGTTAGTGGCTGTGCATACTTTGGCAGACATCCTCTGTCTCCAGAGCTACGTGCCTCTCCTTGGTCTAGATGATTTTTACCTTTTTTAGTTGAAGAAATCATTCTCCAAATAAGTGTATTAGTGGAATTACAAACCAAAAAGTTGCAGGGTATCTGCTGTCCAGTCCCCTGTCTATTCATTCCCTTCTCTAGTATGGAGTCCATAGGGGCCCATTAAATTCCTAAGGCACCCCAGGGCCCAGCTTGAAACCACTTTACTCCATCATGCTCAAGAAACTGCTCTGGCCAGAGCCCTGTCATCTTACAGCACAGTCTAAAGGAACTCAGCAGCTCAGGTTGAAAAACACAATCACCAGCATCCATCACTAGCGAAAGGCAGGGAAACCATTAATGAGTGTCCTGAACACCTCGGTCTCCACCAACTCACTATTTTGGTGTTATTACTAATGGAAGAAGAAGAGAGTAAATGCCCTTCTGTGTATAATATCAACTACATGAGTCTTGATAGATATCTGTAGCTTTTATAAATTGTATGGGTTAGTCATCAGGGAAAGCCACCACTGTGTTTGCAGACAAGTTTTCAATGCCACCCTGGATGGTGGGGCACTAAGATAAGTAAAGCAAACACCTGTGCTCGGGGGACGAGCCACAGTTGATCTTTAATGTTTGGGTCAGAGGAGACCTTTCGTTCAAAGGATGAAGAATGAGGTTCTACGGCATTTATGGTTTCCTTTGCCAGGTACTTTCTATCTATTATTGCAGGCAGGGCCTTCATTGATCTTTTCTCCCAGCTGTTATTTATTCTCTTCCATTAGCCTCCGAGAGGGAGGAAGATGAAGGGTCCAGGAACTTTGTCATTCCCCGATACACCTAAATGGTGTCGCACTTTCTAAATAAAAAATCAGCGGTTATTTCCCCCAGTGCTGACCATGACATTTTGTGACCTCTGGGAATGCAAGGGCCACCTGTTAAGGACAGCAATCAGGTAGGGTTTGAATTGGGAATATACCTGAGGTTTTGTTTTTTATTTTACTTCCCTTTAGGGTGTGTGCTTTCCAAGAATGAACTACTTCCAACTCCCCAAAATGACAGCATCCTCTTTTGCCTCCATGCCTATTCCCTCACCATTTCTCTTAGTCTCTCTTTCTTCGCTCCCTGCTCCGGTTCTTCAATAGGGGGAAGGAGCAACTTTGTAGCAGAGCAATTAGAGCCGAAAAGGCTTTGGCATCAATAAAAGCTCATGTTTTAATCCAGGTTCCATCAGTTTTCAGCTGTGTGACCTGGAGGATGTTTCATAACCTCCCTGTGTCTCATGGCTCCTCCAAGAAATAACACCACCACTTCTTAAGATTGCTAAGAGATAAGATGCATGTAAGGCACCCAGTATGTCAGTAAAGAGTAATAATTATTATAGGATTTTATTTAAATATGATTAATAATAATAACAATAACAACTCAAGTTTATAACATTTTCTCCAAGTTACTCTCCCTGATCTACAATAATCTAGTTTATTTTATTATTATTATGTTTTAGGTGCACAGTTCAGAAATCGAACACGGGTCTGCTGTGTGGAAGGTCAGCATTCTGCCACTGCACCAACTGTGCAACAAATAACCTGAGTGCAGGTATCTTTCTTTGGGCCCAGGTGGTAGCTTGTGCTTACCTTCATCTTAGAATTAGGATGGTGGGATGGTTAATTTACACATTTCTTTTCCTTCAGGTTTTAAATATTTAGAGGAAAGTGTAATATAGCTAATTTTGCATGCACAACACCTAACACAGTGCCCGCAACAGAAGAAAGAGTCATTAAAATCTTAGTGGTATTGTTTTCTTTGCTTTCTTTCTCTGCTTTCTTCCAAAATATCTATCATTTCAATAAATATTTAATAGTTGATTGCTCCCAGCATAGATGTGCTGGAGATGTAGGTATGGTATAGACATGGTCTCAGGAATTAATTATCCAGATGGAGAAAAAGATTTGTAAACTGAGAGCTTCAATATAACGTACTACATTCTATGAAAGACAGATGCCCGGGGTGTATTGGGAATATAATTAAATATAATTCTTTATATATTGAATGCAGGTGAGAGAGAAGAGGTAGAAAGAAAAGAATTATGAAGTTTATCCAGTGGAGATGATACCCAAATTGCATCTTGAAGGTGAGCAGTTGATTAGGCAGGTAAAGGGAATAAGGAGAAGGCTGAGAGCTACAGGCAAAGAGAATAGCCTCTGCAAGGGGAATGGAAGTATAAATGACATAGTGAATTTAGGGCATATCACACAGTTCAGTCTCTCCTGATCATAAATATCAAGGCAGTGGCAGAAGATGAGCCTTGAGAGGTGGGCAGAAGGCAGATCACGGAGGAGCGTGAGAGTCACGATGGTAAAATGCCAAAAGCCTGTGAAGTGCAATGAGACGCATTTTTTTTTTTAAACTACTCAGCCCACGGTCTTGACCAGCTAGTTAATGTAAAAGGATGACCTATGTATTAAAATCCTCCTCCTAAAGTGACATAGATAGTATTCAGCTGGAAAAGCAATTGAAGTGTTGGTATTCAAAGCACAGCTCCTATCATGAAACACCTTATAGGTCGGAGCCACAGAGCAAAAGAAATAACAAAGAGCATGGACAGCAAATTGCCTCAGTGCAGAGAAAATGGAGCATGAAGTTGGAATTGTTGCCAACCTGTCACAAAGTACATGACTAGGAAGAAAACTTACCTATGGTGAGGTTTACAGGACAATGCCAGCACATAGAAACGAAAATGAAACCAGCATGGTCAGACAGGTGTCCCCATGAACCCGTAATTATGAAAGTGTGATCTCCACAGTCTTCTTTGTTTAATGTGTAACTTTCATTTATAATTAGAGACGTGAACGGAATCTTCAGATCTAATTGCTATGATGGATATACTTAGAACAAGATTTTCTTCCACGTTGCCTCTTCCTAAAATATCTATTAAGAGGCTATTAATGAGGATTAAAGAAACATTTTTTAATTCATGTTTCTCTGCTTGAAACTGCATTCTTAGTTTTAAAGTTCTGTTCCATAGCAACAATAAATACTTTATTGCCTTCTCAACTTTTTCTAAGCAGGCCTCAGATCCAAAAGGTCTTGGAAAGAATACCAGCAAAATTAGAGTTATATAGTGTACTTGATTTGCTATTTGTATAATATAAAAATTTAGCCAATATTGGGTGATCAACTATGATATCCCAGGCACTCTGCTATATACCATTTTATCCCATCTCAAGTTGGGATCACGGTAAAGTTACAGCTTAGACCTTATCATACCCAAGCATCCTGGAGTCCAGAGAAGTTGAGTAACTAGCCCATGTTGCAAAGCTAGCTAGAGACAAATCTGGTCTGTTTGATTCCAACAGCTGTGTTTTCCCATTACATATCATTTTATGGTATTGTGACAGATCCAGGAGGCAGAATAGGGACAGGATGAGACTTTCAGGAAGTTATATTCTGAGGAGAGCTGTGCCAAAAATGCTTCTCCCAATTGAGCGACTCTGACATAACTGTCAATTACTATGCAAGTCTGAGTATAAACAAACTCTAGGGGTGAGAACTACTGGTCCACCTAAGCCACCAACCTCTTTCACCTGGACCACTGCAATTGTATGCAAGTCCCTTGCATTCACTCTTGCACTCCCACCCCAATCCATTCTCCCCACAGTGCCAGAGTGACCTCCTAGAAATATAAAACTAATCCTGCCAAATATTCCTCATCATCTTTGCTTGTAAACAGTCATTGTCTCCTTGTAATTCTCAGTCTAAAGACCAAAATCCTTTTTTAGCATGACCCATAAATCCCTACTATGGCCTGGTAGCTGTTTTCCTTTCCACATTTGTGTGGCAGCTAAGACGGTCTTTTAGTTTCTTGGATATACTGTGTTTCCCCTGCCAGAAGGTTCTTGGGCGTGCTCTTCCTTCTGTGTGGAAAGGTAACCTATTCCATATCCAGATCTCAGTTTACTTGTCTCACTCTCTAGGAAATATTTTCTGACCTCTCATTCTAGGTTAGTTCCTTTGATATCTGCTTTCATTGACTCTGATCACTTTTCTTCATCTTGTTTCATAAGTTTACTCTTCAAAGCATAGAATGTAATCTTCTCCAATCAGACTAAGAGTCCATAGAGCACGCATATCTCTATCCTGTTTACCATTAGATCTCAGGCCTATCAGAGAATCTGAGACATATTTATTGAATGAATGAATAAATAATAATAATAATAAATCATATATAATAAATAATAAATCAAATTATATGCCTAGAAACAAAACTCTAGGACAAAAAGGCCAAATTCTTTGGGATTACATCTCCTTTGAATCATTTTTGGCATTTGCCAGCTACATGCCCTTGTATACCAGTACTCACTAATTTATTTCATTCAACAAATATTAAGTCAGCCACAACCTTGTCTAGGTACAGAGCCAGAGTAAAGGGATAATTATGAGGAGAAGAAACACAGTTTCTGACTCATGATGATGTTTACATTGTGGGGATTGCAGGTTTCTCTTTCTTATTTTTATTGAAAATGTTGAGATAACTGTAGGTATACATGCAACTGCAAAAAATAATACAGAGAGATTCTAAGTATACATTACCCACTTTGCCCCACTAGCAACAATATCATAGTATATCACAATGAGAATATGAAACTGATACTGGGATGTAAGTTTTAGACAAATAATTGCAAATGCAAAGAGTGCTAAGAAAATGGATGCTCAGAAATTGAAAGAATTTGAGAGGAGCAGGAGCAGAGACACTAACGTGGAAAGAGACAAATGAGTGCATTTGGACAGTTAAATTCATGCCGGTTCATGGAGGAACTATAAGGCATAGGCAGGATTTGGGATTATATCCAATATGCAGTGCAGAGTCATTAGGAGAAAGAAAACTACATAAGGATAAAAAAGATAAAGCTTCAAGAGTAGGACAATAGAACTTTCTATTTCTAATTTCAAATAATAAAGATTTCTCTACTGTAGGAGGACCTGCCCATCAAGAAATAGGAAACTCCAGGAAACAAACCTCAACCTCCATTTACTTAACCACGTTAGGAAAATACTGAGTAAATTTTCAGGTATATTCTGTCATTCACTGCTCCTTGAGGCCCAGTCTCCTTAACCTATAAAGGAAATCCCACCGCCTCCTCTAGGATACGTGAATACCACTTTTATTCTATAGAAAAAATGGCAAGGAGTGTGAGACAAATGACTGTCCCTATGGCCCCTTTGGCCCCTTCCCCACCTTTTTTTTGTGTGTGTGTGTATGAGGTCCTTACTTACCTAAGGCTTTATTTTAATTTTCGAATTGACTGGTAAGCCTTAATTTGAGCCATATATTGTTACACACTTTTTTTCATATATTGGTACACTTTTAACTTCTTAATGTATTCTTTTTCAAAAAATATATTTTTATTGATAAATCTTAACACATAAACATTCCATACATGGTGTACAATCAATGGCTCACAACATCATCACATAATTGTATATTCATCGCCATGATAATTTCTTAGAACATTTGCATCACTCCAGGAAAAAAAAAAAAACTCATACAAAAAAAAAAAACCCTCATACATACAATAGCACTTACCCTACCCTCTCATTGATCACTAATATTTCCATCTAATCAATTTATTTTAATCTTTGTCCCCCCTATTTTTTGTTTCATTTTTATCCATACTTTTTACTCATCTGTCCATACCTTAGATCAAAGAAGCATCAGACACGAGGTTTTCACAATCACACGGTCACATTATAAAAGCTCTATCATTATACAATCATCTTCAGGAATCAAGGCTACTGTAACACAGCTCAAGTGTTTCAAGTACTTCCCTCCAATATACCATAAACTGAAAAGGGATATCTATATAATGTTTAAGAATAACCTCCAGAAAATCCTCCCGACTCTGTGTGAAATCTCTCAGCCATTGAAACTTTATCTTGTCTAATTTATTTCTTTTCCCTTTGGTCAAGAAGGCTTTCTCAATCCCTTGATGCTGGATTCCAGCTAATTCAGGGAGATTTACACCCCTGGGAGTCATGTCCCACATAGGGGTGGGAGGGCAGTGAGTTTATTTGTTATGTTGGCTTAGAGAGAGAGACCACATCTGAGCAACTAAAGAGTTATGTGGGGGTGACTCTTAGGCCTAATTTTAAGTAAGCTTAGCCTATCATAGGGGTGAACCCCAAAATCGAGGGCTAGGCCTATATTGATTTGGTTGTCCCCACTGCTTGCAAAAGTATCAGAACTACTTCAAACAGAGAAGTTGAATATGTCCTCCTTTCTCCCTAGTGCCCCAAGAGGAACTTGAAAATACTTCTTTATTCACTGCCCAGATTACTCTGGGATATACTAAGCTGGGCAAACCAACAAAGTCTCATTCCCTATTCAAGATTCCTTGGAGTTTTAAAATATGGAGAATATCATCCTTTACCCTGTGTTCTGATTTACCTTAGTCCTATCCAGATCAGCTTCATTCATATCTCTAGTTGTAGTCTGATCACTTTTTCAACTTTTTAAACTGTTCCTATGTGGGGTAGTGCTGACTTTCAAATCTTTAGAGCTCTAATTCTGAGTCTCAGGTGTCACATAAATACCCAAAGTTTCTGGGAACTACCGGATTATAAACAAACAGCTCAGTATCTTATAATTTAGAAATATCAATTATATCTCCTGAATATATGTGACTGCTGTAAGAGTTAACAATCTAGTACCCTTCACAGTGGACCCCAACCTGATAACCCATGCTCTCGACTTTACTTCCGCCATCTTTGATTTTTAAAAAATTGAGAAGCAGAGATCTAAAAATTAAGCTCTTTAGGAAGTAGGAAAGATTACTATTTTACATTTTTGAATGTTTTATTTAGAAAAATGATTTGGGAACATTATTCAGTAATAAAAAAGAATAAAACACTGAAATATGCTATAACATGGTTGAACCTCAAAAACATTACACAAATATGAAAGAAACCAGACATATCATATGCACATATGATATGATCAAAGAGCACATATCATATGATCCCATTTGTATTATATATCCTGAAAAGGCAAATATACTGAGACAATAAAAGCAGATTACTGATTGCCTGTAGCTGGAGGTGGGATGGAGATTAACTATAAATGGGTATGAAGGATTTTATTGGAATGATTAAAATCTAAAACTAGTTATGGTATTGGCTTATCAGTTGAGTAAATATACCAAAGATCATCGAATCATACACTTAAAATTAGTTTTTTTGTTTGTTCTTTTTTTTGTTTTCGGCTTGCTCAGGCACCGGAAACCGAACCCGGGTCTCTGCCATGGCAGGTGAGAACTCTGCCTGCTGAGCCACCGTGGCCCACCCTTTTTTTTTCTTTCCTTTTTTTATTTTAAATCAGTTTTATGTAAGTAAATTATAATTCAATAAAGGTTTTAAAATTGAAATTGTATCTAGTTTAAAACATATTTTTAAAAATTCGGGAAGTTTTTTTTGATGAGATACAAAGTATCATCTCTTTCGCATTCTTAAATAAATAAGAGATGACATGATTGTTTCTGTTCACCCTAGGATATATTCAACTCTATTTTTTTCCTCCTGTGTGAAATAATTTGTTTGCTCCCATTATTCTATGAGACGAAGCTACCTTGTTTGAACTGCTTTTCTTAGGCAATTTCTTGAACATGGATTTTCTGTTGTTTGTCCATTGACTTTTTAATTCCTAAGTTCTTGACAATGGGGAGTCAATATGTGCTAAAGGTTTAAAAATACCAGATGAGACAAACAGAAATTCTTTCCTCGTTGAGTTTGAGTGAAATCTGATAGAAGAGGGTGTGTGGTTAACACTGTTGCCACAAAATAGAACTAAATTATTTTCATTGAACTTTATCTCAAAAGTGGTTAAGGCAGCTGCTGCATGGCCTCTGCTTCCATTTCTCAGGCGTGGATGAGCAAGTGGGCATAAGGGCATCATGAAAAGTCTCTCTCATATCCTCTAAATAACCATTATAGCAAAACTACAGCTAGCACACTCTTTCCAAAAAGGGTTAAGAATAAAATTAATAGGAACAGCAGCAGCCTGTAAAACAGTGGTTCTCAAAGCAGGTTCCCCAGATGAGCAACAGCTTCACTACCTGGTAACATTTTAAAAATGCAAACTTTCTGAATCAGAATTCTGGGTGTGGGATCAAGCAATTTGTACACTGACAAGCCCTCCAGGTGATTCTGGTCCATGCTAAGTTTTGAAAACTAAAGCTGTGAACAAAAGAGTACAAATCTGGGCATTAGGAAGACCTGGGTATAGATTTTGACGTTGCACTAGTTTTGTAAACTAGCTCTGTGTAAAATATATTTAACCTCTCTGACTCTAAATTTATCCATAAGTTAAATGGGGAAGATAGAATATGTATTAGTTACCTATTACTGTTGCAATATATTACTAAAATTTTAACAGCTTAAAATAACACAGCTTTATTATCTCAAAGTTTCTGTAGGTCAGAAGTCCAAGCACAGTATGGTTCAGCTGGTTTCTCTGCTTTGGGTCTCATAAGGCCAGAATCAAGGTGTCTTGCAGCTAGGACCTTATCTGGGAGCTTTTAGAAAAGAATGCACTTTCAAGTTCATTTACGTTGATGGCGGTGTTCAATTCCTTTAGTTTCTGGAACTGAGGTTCCTCCATCTTCAAAACCAGCAATGGAATAGCAAATCCTTCTCATGTTTTGAATCTCTCTGACTTCTCTCATCCTTATGCCTTACTCTTCTATTGCCAGTCAGAGAAAGTTATCTGCTTCTGAGGATCACATAGGGCCCACAAAATAATCTAGAATAATATTCTCATTTTAAGATAAACTGAATAGTAACTTTCGTTGTACCTGCAAAGTCCCTTTGCTGTGTGAGATAACATATTCACGAGCTTGGCTGCACATCATATTCCCAGTGTGGAATAGTATAGGGGGCCATGATGCTGCCTACAGAATCCATTTTATATGTCCCAAATAAAAAGAGGAAGATATATAGATGCGTTGGAGAGGCCTGAGTTTAATAAACTCAGTTTATCACTTTATCATAATCAGTTTAATAAACTGATTAAGAACCAATTTTTGCAGTTCTTCAAGAACAGCAGTTGAAGCAGAGGATTGCCTTTTTTTAATGTGCTGCAAATAAAACCTGTCTAGTGACTGCTATGATTCACCTAGTTCTCAGAGTTCTGGAACCATGTCTCTCTGAGGGAAGGTTAATGCGCGAGGATAGTACTGGAATCAACTTGACTAGGTAAAAGATGGAGTCATAGCAAAAATAAGATGTGTTGTTGGGTTGAAGGTGGATATCATATGATAGTGTCAAATGTGAGTCCAAAAGGCCCAGTCTCAACTCTTTTAGGTTTAAGGGTTAGAGCCTCACTGTTTTGGTTTGTTAAATGCTACTGGAATTTATACCAGAAATGGAATGGCTTTTATAAAGGGAATTTACTAAGTTACAAGTTCACAGTTCTAAGACCATAAAAATGCCCAAACTAAGGCCTCCAGAGAAAGATTCTTTGACTAAAAAAAAGACCAATGTCTGTCACATAGGAAGGCATGTGGCTGGTGTCTGCCAGTCCTTGTTTCTGGTTCTGATGTTTCCTGCTTCTGATTCTAGCGGTTTCCTCTGTAAGCATCTCTTAGCCTTTACTTAGCTCCCCAAGGGCACAGCTGTGGGCTCTGGCTTGCTTAGAGCTCATGGGAAGGCACATAGAAATGTGTGCTGGGCTCTGTATTACCAACCATCCATGTCTAGGTGTCTGCTCACTCTGTCGGCAGTCCAAGCATCTCCAGCTGTCTGCACCCAGGAGTCTGCTCTCTCTGTCGGCACTCCAAGCATCTCCAAATATCTGTATCTCTGTCGGCTCTGAAGCAACTGCATTTTCTCTAAAATGTCTCCCCTTTTAAAGGACTCTGGTAAACTAAACAAAACCCATATTGAATGGGTGGGGCCATATCTCCATTTAATCAAAAGGTCAAACGTGCAACCGACTGGGTCAGTCTCCATGGAAACAATCTAATCAAAGGTTTCCCTCTTACAGTCTTGAATCAGGATTAAAGGTCATGGTTTTTCTGTTGGACACAACACTTTCAAACCAGCACACTCACTGTTACCTATGAGAGATGGTTTTGTTTAGAGAGCCTTGCTTTCCATTAACCAATCTCAAACAAAACTCAGTTCTATCTAAAGAACATTTTATTGACAGCAAAGGTCATTTACTCTGTAGTCTTTTTTAAAACACTTTCAAATTCATTTGATCAGTACAACATACATATATCTATAAAACAATCAAAAATAAAAGAAAGAACATAAAATATAAAATTGTATGTTCTTTCACAATCTATCATGTAGATACACCAATTCCACAGAAGGAAATTTTATTTTTAAGCTTTTTCTTCTAGTGAAAGACTCTCTCATAAGTTGCAGGGCAATTTCTTTTATGGGATAATGGTAGCATCACCTGCCCAAAGTCCTTTTAAAATTCCAGGTAAACCATTTTTCTTTTATCCCTATTTGCCTTATCCTTCCAATTGATCTTAAACATATTTATAACACATGCTACCAGAAAACTAAGGGGTTTATTTATTCTTCTCCCAAAAACAAAGCCACAAAATTGTTGATTGACTCCAAATACTATTATTGGATGGATTCCTTTTGAAAAGTTGCATAGAGGTTATAATATTTTCATAATTAAGAAGGTTTTATAAAGTAAATGTGCAAATTTACATATATATACCAAGGAAAAAGTATAGTCATCTTTGAGTCAAATGTTAAAGAACTTATCCTTGGAATTTAGTCATTTTCCTAATGTTCTGCCTTAATATGCTCTTATTTGTGAATTGAACACTTGTATTGCTCTGTTGACTGACACTGGAATCACTGCAGTTTTAATAAATGTTTATTGAGCATTTACTATATGCTAGAGCCTTTCTAAGCATAAAGATACGGCCATGAATGATATGGCTAGAATCCCTGTTATCATGAGATTTGTATGTGGTATTAAGGTATATCCATCGTGATGAGAAACAAAGAACAAAACCCTTTGGAATCACCTGTATCTGGACTTTTCATCCAATTGGAGACTTGCCATCAGTCATTGGGTTCCCTCAGGCAACTTTTCATCCAATTGAAGACTTGCCATCAGTCATTGGGTTCCCTCAGGCAAAGTAATTCATCAATTTGCATGTTTAAACCTCTGACTAGAAAGATCCTGGCCTATTTCTGTCTTTCAGGTAAGCATCCCACAAATAGGAAATAAAACACTATTTCAGAGTAGGTCCTATAGTATTTTAGAAGGAGTATGGATAAGAAAAACAATCTAAGAACAGCCTTATGTAAAAAAGCTGGTAATAAAATAGGGACCATGAAAAAATAGATTTATTTTAATACTAACAGATACCAGTTGACCTTAAGAATATTAAAAGTTACCATTAAGGAATGCCTTTAAGACACAAATCTGCTTATAGCCCATCTCATATACTGTAATGGCATTGCTAGCACAAAATATACACTAGCCTGGCTTTGGCATGGATTTTCATGACTCTATGGGGTTACCCAGGGTAGACTGCATCTGGTTTAGAAAGGCATTTTTCTTGCCACTGTGTTCAAAAAAAGGACATTTTGAGGGGGTTGTATAATGTATCATCTGAGTTGTAGATTTGTCAATTCCTTGGGTACCTGTTGGTGGATCTGTGGCATCATAATTAACCACGTAGTTGTAAATATAGCAATATTCACATTGGTATGTTTGCTTCAAATGGTGGGTATCTTGATATGGAAGAAATCGTGGACTGGAAAACCAGAAACCTCTGCTCCCTTAGTGTCCTAGACAGGTGGGACTGGGATCAGAGTAGTAAGGGAGGCTGTTTTCTAAATTGTACTCCTTTTCCTTAACTGAATGAACGTGTCTCATTTTCTAGAAGTCCAGAGAAGAAGAGTGATATTCATAAGGCCTGATGAGAAGGCTGAAACTTGGGAGTTGAGACTAGATGGCAATGGCTCTCTGAGTGCTCCTACATCTTGCCACCAAAAGAACATAGACAAGCCATTTGGCAATGGTCAACTTTTACTATTGTTGAGCCTATTGCCCATATGCACAAAATCATAATTGCACTGTTAACTAGGAGCGCTTGTTTATTGATCCTACTCATTTTTTATTTCCAGAATATATAGAGGGCCAAGATGGCAAATGTGGGGAATTGATCCTGTGACATGAAAAAAAAATGCACTATTATCTTTTCATAAATGGTGAAGTACAAATCCTTCATTTATTCTCTGTCCTCTTTTCAAGCTTCCTTGTAATATCAGAGAAGCGTCCCATCAGGGCTTGAGTTTCATATTAGTGATTGCATAGTTATATTGCGTGCTTTGCTGTTTCTTGATTATAATTGAGTCACTTATACAAATCTGAGCAAAGGCAGGAAATCAACCATTTGTGATGAATAATTCCTGCAAATTGGATGCAAGACTACATTTTACAAATGCAGATTAGGTAATAGTTCAGATTTGCAGAAAGAATCCTACAGGTATATATACTATATGATCTCACTCAATAACACATTCATTATAGACAGTCAGGGTGTGTGCATGTCCAAGTATGTTTGGGACAGTCTTGGTTTACAGCTGTTGCCCGGCTGTCCTGTTTAGTACTTGTCTTAGGCAAAAGTATCATTTGAAATGGTAAACCATCATCCTATAGTGCATTTAATCCTGAGTTTAATCTCAGCTCTGCCACACATTAACTGTGCATTAATTGGCAGCTTTTAACCTCTCTGGGCTTCTGCTTTTTCATAAGTACACTGAATGTGAAATTGCTGGCTCTGACATTCACGTTAGGATTGTTGTAAAGATGAATAAAATCCTGCATGTACAATGCCTGAAATATTACCTGTTACATACAGTTCTCAATGAAAGGTGGATGAACTCACATATATTTTTTTTCTCTCTCTCTCTCACACACACAGACACACACACACACGCACACATACAAACAATACATCTGGTTTGGGGGTTGATCTTTTTAAAAAGCCCACTTACATTTCAAATAAACAAGCCCCTGCTCCTCCAAAGCTATAAAAAATTTGCAACACATGCTAGTTTGATAAGTAGAAAATGATACATATTAACAATTAAATATGGGTAATTGTGACATTTTTAACAAACCAGTTCAAAGGAACGTGTTGCCTTGAAGCCTTTTCCTGATAAACGTTGTCTCCTCAAAATTCCAGCTCTGCTATTTATTTCCTTCTCCCTCCCTTTTCTGTGAGCCTTGAAGAAGGCAAAGCATGACTGCTTCTCCACACCCCTATGGACGCAGGGGCTCTTGCAATTATAAATGTTCCCAACCCTCTGTGACAGCTTGAGCAGCTCTCCCCCTACCCCCACCCCCAGAGAGCAGGATGTATATTTTTCTGCCTTTAACTTTCTCTTTTAATGAAAAACAGAACTCAGCTTCACTGAAGGGAGACTTGCAGAGATTTATTGGGCTTCAGAACCCAAATCCATAGCCCTTTGATGTTCCTTCCTTCTTCTACCCTGAGAAAGCAGTAGCCCATTACTGATTTTCATCTGGATTTAACCTTTCAATTGTTGGGCATGATACTAGCAATTATATTTGAGTTTGTTTCTAATCCGAAGGTACACTGATTTAGTTAAATCCCGAAATACACTTGCTGCTTTTTCTTTCCATTTAAACAAAGAATGCAACTTGAAACATCCTTCAATGATAGGCATTTATAATCTTCCATTACTGCTTCATCTAGATAATTAATACATATTTCAAGAGTGTTAGTCTATTGCAATTGTTTACATATATAATTCAAATAATCTTCTAAACAGCTAGTTACCATGTATATATGAATCCTTATTTTAAACAAATATAATGCTTACTGTAATTTCCTGGGCTAATGTATTTGGAATAAAGTATTTAAGTAAAATTCTTTACCTTCAATTTTAGACAAAATTCAGCCGTCCTTCCAAAGATATGAAAATCCTCCTTGAGAGAAAGCGACAGAATTATATGCATGCTTGTGCATTTTTATTATACATAGATAGGTATAGGTATAAATACAGGTATAGATACAGATACAGATTTAGATAAAGGGAGAATAAGAGTATATGCAGATTTAAACTTTTCCAGCCCACGAAAACATCCTATAATTGCCAGTCCCATTTTCCCTTCTTTTTTGCATCCTGTCTATATAGGAAGTAGTCTATCTTACTCAAAAAGAGATCCTTAGAACCACATAATAAAATTCGGAGAGGGTAATGGGGTGGCAGAAGAACAAAATCTCACAGCCTGGAGGCAAAGTTTCAAATCTGCATAGAAGAAGCTACAAGCATTCAGGAGCTACATGTTCACAATTGTTCATACAAAAAATCGGTGTTGTCCCTGAATACCCTATTTTCCTACACAATCCACAGTCAAACCTTTTCAAGTCAAATTTGGCCCCTTAAACTTGCAAAATGTACACAGAATCCAACCACTTCTCAGCACTCCTATTGCTAAGACCCTGGTCAAACTTCCCACCTTTCTACATTTCCGAATTTACTTCCCTGCTTCTGCCCCTAATTCCCCGGAGTCGAACTTCAGTGGAGCAAGAAGAGCCTTCGTTTTCAAACAGGATGCTAAAAAATACTTCTATAACTCCCTAACTCTCTCAGAATGGGGGTTGAAACCATCACTGCATGATTTGCCTCCAGGTAGAGTTGCCAGAGATGGTAAATACCAAAACAGAAAGCCTATTTAAACTTGAATTTCAGATAAATGAAAAATATTTCTTGGGCATAAAGGTTTCCCATGCCATATTTAAATATTACTGGCAACCCTAACTCCAAGCCCTGTGCCATCTAAATCTCTGACCTAATATCCTTCTACTACCTACAGTAGCAAAGATTGCCTACTTTGCTGTCCTTCTTTGTCCATGTGCTTGGTGAGTTTCCATTTCCTGAGATGGAAGAGGCCATCAAATAAACAGGTTAGGGCTGAAGGACACATTGATTGTCCTTCAGGGAGGGTTTTCCTGACTATTTTTTCCAAAGTAGCATCCTCCCCTCATCTATATACTTACTCTGCTTTCCTTTTCTTCATAGCACTTTTCACTATAGCAAAACTAGTGCAGTGTCTCCTTCCACCAGAATGTGAAGCTCCCACAAGAGCAGAGATGTTGATTTCTTTCTGCTGTGTCACCAATACCTACAATATTGTTTGGCATTTAGTAGATTCCCAATAACTCTGTTGAACAATTTTTTTTTTCCAGAGACTCAAGGAGAAGCAGTGTAAAGAGTTTTTATTTACTTGTAACTGTAAAAGAGATGTGATAGTCAAAAGGTTCACTTTGAGTTAAAATCACATTATTTTAGATTTATAAGGAACCCAGAATGAAATAAATTGTTTCCAAAAACAACAGCAACGTTCATTCCACAGACACGTACTGTGAATTTGACATGCATTGGTATAAAAAGGACCTGAGCCTTCTCTCAAGGAATCCATTGTATGGCCTGATAGGTAAGCATTGATACGCACCTTGAAAAAGTGAAGCACTATGGAGAGAAGGAGGTCAGGGGAGTACAAAACCCAGGAAGACAGGGCTCTACTGAATGCTGAAGGAGAAATAGGAGTTAATTAAACACAGAGGGAAGAACAAAGAAAGAGGCTCATTTCGTTCAGAATAAGACAGTTTCAAAACAGATGAAGTCTCAAGATGTTTCCTTTCTCCCTATATATGTACTTGAAGTGTATAGTATGTTGATGAATTTTCCACTTCAAAGTATAACAACGTAAAAATCAAGCAGAATATACCAACTTAATATAATTAACACAGAAAAGATCGTCATATGGAAAAATACACTTAGATTTTCTATCTCCCTCTCTAGATAGATAGATAAACACACACATTATATATTGTATATAATAATGTATGTATAATATATTTAAATACATTTATAGATTATCTATATATGAATAAATAATCAGTGTCATGTTTGTTACCAAAATATATTTTTCTTCTTCAGGATGTGATCAGGCTAAATTTTTAGTATACTTGTTTTTAGCTAATTGAGAGCATTTGTTTTATATCTTGCTAGAATCGTAGTTCTCCAATGAATATAGACATGAATAGAAAGTAGAACGATTTTGATCCTACATAGTCCTTCAGTCACTATGCAAATCTGTCATTCCTCAGTAGCTTTTCCAGTAAAATGAAAAATATGAATTATTTCCTCTTTCTTATGTCATTATTTGTGATTTATATGTCAACATGGCTAGGTTATAGTGTCCAAGTGTTAAGTCAGATAAGTCTAGATATTGCTGGGAACGTATTTAGTAGATGTGATTAACATCTATAATCGGTTCACTTTAAGTAAAGGAAATTACCCTCAATAATGTGGGTTTACTTCATCCTATAAGTTGAAGGCCATACGAGCAAAAAATCAAGGTTTCCTGAGGGAAAATAAATTCTTCCTCAAAGCTGCAGTGTCAGCTCCTGCTAGGTTTCCAGTCTGCCAGATTACCCTATAGGTTTTGTACTTGCCAGCCAATCATATGAGACAATTCCTTAAAATAAATCTCTTCATATGTATGTAATCTTCTATTGGTTCCTTTTCTCTGGAGAACCCTGACTGAAACACTATTATTCAAAAAATGCTGTGTTAGGGGGTGCAAGGGAAGTTCAGTGGTAGAATTCTTGCCTGCCATGACAGAGACTCGGGTTCAATACTCGGCTCATGTACTTCCCAAAACGAACAAACAAGCAAAACAGACAAACAGCAAAAATTCAGCAAAATGGTGCTGCAATAATGGGATACCTATATGGGAAAAGAATGAAATATGACCCCCACCATATAGCAAACCAAAAACAAAATATATAAATAATAAGATGATGTGTTAACTACACTGAATCCTTCAAGGAGGAAGTCATACTCTTCCGTCAAGGAGATGTTCTGTAAGAAGAGACTTACATAACATCAGTTAAACCTTTTCATGAGGTGAGTGTATGCAGAAATAGTTAACTGATTGTAACTGAATAGAAAATAATGTTCTGTTTTACTGACAAGGCACAGAGATATCAACATGAACTGGTTAAGTTCACTTTTGGTAAATGGAAAAATTAGTTTCTACTTTTTGTACTAAAACTGTCCAAAATCAGATTTACTTTAGAAGTTGATTTAACAGCATACTTTCTGGAATTATAATTATGGAGTTATATTCTTTCCTCTTTGTACTCACATTCCTATTTTGATGTCTGAGAGTGGTTATTGAGTTAGATGTTGTAAATCATTCTGTTTGTATTTTAGAGAATTGTCAGTGTTAACCTAAAGCAATATACATCATCATTGCCTTCCCATCTTCTAATCCATTTTAATTATCAGAAAATTGAAGATTATAAAGTAAGCAGCTTTGTGTACAAGGGTGGAAGATCACTTCATGAGTTGTCTATCCTGCAGAAATGTAATTTCATAAGTGAACAGTGGACAGAGAAAGATCTAGACAGGAGAGGTAATAAACCTCTATTTCCCTTTTCAAACACAACAAAACAGGGCAGTAGCTAGAAGCCTGGATTTAATGGCTTCTAATTGTAGTTCTGCCATTCCCCAGTAAATCAACTTAGGACAAATTACTGAAATAGTCAATATGTTGATCTCCTTATCTATAAAATGGGACCAGTAATGCTGGCTATCACATAGGATTGGTTCATGCAATGTAAAAGGTGATATTCATATACAGCGACTGACATCTATGTGACATTCAATAATTAATATTGTAGTTATTTTCTACATCCTACTCCAACATTAAGTTTCTGCTGGAAGGTATATTCAGATACTTGCTCAATTTTCACAAGGACTCAAGGTCTTCTTATACATATCTGGCCTCACTGTATTCTAAATCCCATTAGGCCTCAGTCCCTGGCCTCAAACACTTATGGATTATATAAAATCCAAGCTTTATTATGTGAGGTGATATGCATGGGACCCCCAAGTTTCTTAGCAGAACCTATACCACCTCTAGTTTACCAGCACAGATGACTATGAAATATATTTTGTCCTTCATAAAGATTTTATCACCTAGGAAATTCAGTCTTGGAGAGATTATGAGATTAAAATTTTGAACCTAAATGCCACCATTTACCAAACTTTCAAATTGGCTTGTTAGAAGTGCCTAGGAAAAGGTTTAATCTGACGTAATAGGCCTCAGACATAGCAGGGGATTCTGGTTATCAAAAATTAACATGGTAATGAGGGACTCACTCCTAAAAGGACAAAAAGTAAAAGCATGATTGTGAAAGTATGGTTGAACAGGAGAATATAAGTGAAAATTCCAGCCAGGCCAGCTAGTTGATTGGACGGAACATTTTAAATACCTTTAGTTAAGAACAGAGGATGTGGAAAGTGTCTTCAAGATGAACAGGCTCTTGGACATTGTATTAGAATAACATTACCTTTGGTCACAAATCTGATATTAAGAGTACCTGTAACATAAAAAATAATTGCGCACTTGAAGTCAGGGAATGACATCATTCATCCTTACACCTGCAGCACTTGGCCCAGTTGGGCCATATCCCTTTGATTTGCCCCAGTGGGTCTATTCTTCACTTCTCTCCTTTCTATTCTCTATTCTGGGAGGCTGAACTTTATGAACCACATCAACAGTTCCCCTTGTGCTCTACTTTCTATCAAGTTTGACCAAGAAAGATGTCCACTAAGAATCAAAGGAGAAATGGAGGAATGTGGGGGATAGAATATTGAATTCCGAGGTTTCTACCTTATGAGATCATCTTGACCTGGCGATATCACAGTGACTGCCCTCAAAATGCACCCTCTACATCAGTATTTCTCAACCACTAACATGCATACAGATTACTTGGGAGGCTGTAAGAACGCAGTTCTGATTCTGTAGAACTTGAATATGGCCTGAGATACTTCATTGCAATTAACGTCCCAGGTGATGCTAAAATTGATATGAAATGGACCACATTTTCATTGGCAGGTCTTTATATAATGGTCTCCTCCTGATTTCTGACTTTCTCCTTTGTTGTTCACAGATGGTAACTACAGTTGCTACTAGCTCACAGGGTCTGCAATTTTCTTTGTGGTCTCCTATACCACACTCACCCTTTAAAAATGTTCCCTTTGAAAATGGACACAGCCTTTCTCAATTAGCTGGTTGGGCCCACCTTCTAATAAACTAACTCATGGCACAGAGTAAAATTTCAATACATGTTTAATGACATCAAATTCTTGATAATTCAAGTAAGTGTGGAACTTTCAAGTGGATGCAGCTTTCTTATAAAATCTTCTATATAATGGATGTGTCAAATGATTCACAGTTTATAATATAAAGGCAAGAAAAATGATTTGTAATAGTTAAAGATAAGTGGAGACTTCAAAACAAAGTAGCTTCTCTTATCTTCTCATGATATTGAAAACAATGACATAAAAACTGATATTTAAGTGAAGGAAGAAGTTACATAATTGAAACAGCTTCATTTGGAGAGAATTTGACATTTTCTCTAGGCATGTAAATCAAATGGTTGAAAATCAAATCAATTAGCTTGGGACCAGCAATTTGGGAAACAATGCTACATTCCAGAAAGAAATCATTATGAAACTTATAGATAATATCCAAAAATAGCTGAACTATAACATTCTATCTAAAGGAATTCTTTTCTTCAGAGTATGTATTTAATTAACATTAACATTTGTGAAATTTAGGAAGGCTAAACACCTTGAAAAGCATATGTACTTATTAAGGAAGCTTATGCATCCAAATCAGTTTCATTACTAGCAAATGTACACCAATAACTTGATTAGGGAAAGTCGAAATGGAGAGACACAGATGATTTTATTCAACAAGTTCACTGAAGTTTTATCATGTACCTATTACCTGCCAGGTCTTATAACAAATTCTGCATCTGGGCTAAATTTCATATGGTTGTGGTATCAGAAGTTGTACATACTTCAGAAAAGATCATCTTCCGACCCATTGTAGGTGCAGACTTTTAGGGTGGGAACTTTGATTACATTATTTCTATTGAGATGTGACCCACTTCACTCAAGGTGGGTCTTACTCCTCTTACTGGAGTCCTTTATAAGAGGAGAAAACACATATAGAAGCTAAGAAATGAACTTAAGTGAAGCTCACAGAAAAAGCCACAGAGGAGAAACCAGAAGCTAATGCAATGCACCTAGGAAAGAAGGACCAGCAGATTCTCATCATGAGGCAGAGGAGCTCCAGATGCCAGCAGCCTGTCTTCAGAGAAGGTATTGCCTTGTTGGTCCTGCTGGTGCTTTAATTGAGTCATTTTCACAGCCTTAGAATTGTAACCTGTCAGCTAATATGATCCTCATTGTTAAAAAACAGTCAATTTCTGATATTTTGCATTTCCTCAGCTTTAGCAAATCAAAACAGTTGCTCATGAGAAAGGGATCAGGTACCTGAGTTTGAGTCCCAGCTTTATCATAGAAGAACTCAACAATATTGGGAAACCACAGTGAACTTGTTGAAAGCATTAAAAACACGAGTGATTGTGAAACACCTTATAACTATAAAGTGTGGGGCTAAAAGTGAGAGGTTTTACATGAATGAAATATTTTATGGATACATCAAAGAGAACTTCAGTTAAAAAGGAAGTTCAAGGAAATTTCTGCAATTGCATATATATATATATATATATATATATATATATATATATATATATATATTGATTTTTATTGACTCCAGTTTCTTGCTTTCTTTCATAGAAAAAGAAAGACAAAGAGAAACAGTTTAAGGGATGTATGGCTTTTTATGCTGTCTTTAGAACCTGTTCCATCCAGTTTGGGAGCACCAAAAAGATATTTTGAGAAAAACTTAGTGGGCAGCCTGGACTCAAACACAACTCTTTCCCAACCCCCCACCTCCAGCTGGGAAAATAATATGATATTTAGGAAAATTGATGTTTAATTCATTCATTTAAAGAATAATTAAAGCATTCAGCAGTGGAAAGTGAAGAAGAAGAGAGGGATTCCAGCTAGAGGAGAATGACTGAAGTCCATCATTGAACAGTGTTAATACAAGGATACTTTTAGGCCATGGTATCTGGCTACATTCATCCTGCAGTGACCGGCTGTGTGGTCGTACTAAGGTCTCTGTGAGCTTGGGTTTCCCATGGCACCTTCTTTAAGACAGATTGTTGTGGGGAAACCATGGAGACCTGTCCAGCAATGTTGGCTGAGGCATGTTTAATTATGTACTCCAACAAACACGTTCTTAATATTAATTCTTGCCTTTGTGGGTGTGAACCCATTATAAATAGGAACTATTGAAGATGTTATTTTCAGTCAAGATGTGGCCTTACTTCTTATTACTGGAGATCTTATAAATTAAACGCCAGAAACTGAAAGTCAATGGAAACTGTAAAAGCAGGGAGAAAGGAGAAGGGCATCACTGTGTGATATAAAGGAGAAATGAAAGTCAAGGAACCCCAAGCATTGCAGCAAGTCAGCACCACAGCACTACCAATGCATGGAGAAAGAAAACCTTCTAGTGTCTAAAACCATGAGACAATAAATTCCCATTGTTTAAGCCAACCCATTGTTTGGTATTTGTGATAGCCGCTCAGGCAAAGTAAGACAGTGGGCCAGTTCATTCATTCTGCTGGTTAGTAAGTGCCTATACCCTGTGGACTGAGAACTATAGATAGTCAAAATCCCTTCCAAGACCAATGTAAGACAAAGTTTCAAGATAAAGTACTTAAAATGTAGATTCTTAAGGGGTAAGGAAGTTTAATAATGTGGTTTAAGAAAAGAACAAAATACAACTGTTAGTATAGAAAAGGTGAGGTGTCTTAAGCAAGTTTC
Source organism: Tamandua tetradactyla (assembly GCF_023851605.1). Lineage (NCBI taxonomy): Eukaryota > Metazoa > Chordata > Mammalia > Pilosa > Myrmecophagidae > Tamandua > Tamandua tetradactyla. The sequence continues at coordinate 53,760,515 of NC_135342.1, read as the reverse complement.
CATAAAAGAACCTGAGGAGAGTATTCTTGTGATAAAGATCTATTGAGGGAGGGTCCTCAAGAGAAACTAATAAGAAAGTGAAGCTACCCAGACAGAGCTGGAAAGAAGCTAAGAAACTATGAAGTATCAGCTCAATTCCATTCTCAGCATGATTTCATGGCTACCTCTGAAGCATAAATGGCCCCACAATTTTTAATTGTCTAGAGGTAAGATGACTGATTTTTCTGCATTATCAGTCAGTGAAGCACAACTTCTTGGGCACTTCCTGCTGAGGCAGCTGCAAAGGCAAGCAGCAGCTGGGGTATGGGGATACTTGCCCAAAGTGAAAGACTTAAATATCTATGAGAGACCATCCTTATATCATTAGATGCACTTGCTTCTCCCATTAAAATTATTCCTTTGAAGCATAACCTATCCAGGATTCTGAATTGTCACAATCTGGGGAGAAATTTATAAGAGGAAGTTTAATGAGACAAATGCCCCCTATGATCCTGCAGTGATTCAAAAACCATAACTGATACATTATCTCTCTTTTCTACCATCCATTCTGTTTGTCTCTCCCCACTGGCCAGCACTTCTACTGGTCTAGGTGCCTTTCAAAGTGGAGTACCAGGCTCATAATTAAGGGAGATGAAATCCTAACTACCAAAACCTTTTCAAGCTGCAGGTGCCTATTTACAGTTAAACTGGAGCTTGGAAATAACAAGAGGTAACCCAGTGGATAACCCACCTGATTTACATAGCCATATGATTATCTAAAAGTACTGTAAATCCTTTCCTTGACTGCTGGCCTTCTAGCTCAATGTGGTGGGCATAAAAACTGAGTTGAGTGGGATCTGTTAGGAAGTGCTCCCTTCTGGTAAGCCAGATCTCTAGACCCGCAGAGCCTACAACTGGGGAACAGGAAGCCTAATACCTCAAGTGATCAATGGAAGTCACTCCAACTCTCAAACCTGTTCCCATACCCATGCATTCTGCCTGTAGAGGAAAGATCATATGATAGCTGTCCTTTTAAGGTATATTTTGCATCTTGAAAATTGCAGTACCCTTAACAAATGGCATCCCTAAGTTGATGATTCAGCTACATCTTTTAGCGATGATTTCACTACTCTTGTAGAACAACAAATTCTGAATGGAGTAATTTTCAGTAGGACAAATGGATCTCAAGGTCATGTGCTTAAAGGCACTTCTCCTTTGCTTAAAGTAGGTCCCTTGATTCAAATCGCTGTTTTGCAGTATCCCATGGCAGTAAGTCAGACACTCTGAGTCTTCAGATAGTGGCCTTGGCTTAGGCACTTAAAGCAGGCAAGAAAAGCACATACGAAGATTGTGCCACTACCTTTCCAGGTGAGACATTGCCCAGCCTGGGGTTTAAACAAATCCAGTGTAATAAAATTTTCATTTTTAACTGGCTAATTGAAGGCTAGTATTGTGTCAGCAATGCAGTGTGCTAGATTGATCATTCAGTAGCAGCAAGGGCTGTGCCTTGATGAGAAGAAGCCCATGCAATCAGCTTAATCCAGACAGTCACTGACCAAAGGCAATTTTCTCTACCATCGTGGATACTCCATTCATAGCCCCAGTGTACAAGCACTGGGGACAGAGCCTTGCTGATCTTACTTGCCTGAGTCATCCTAGTCTTATCTAGTGTCTCTTCTATGGTGGGTGCCCTCTGAAGGACACTAACATGTGATACAAAATTCCTACACTTTGTGCAATTTCTTTAGGTCTACCCACATGCCTCTTCCCCCAATCTCCTTGCCTTAATCTTCCAATCTTGCTCTACAATAGCACTTGACATATGTGACATATAGCAACTGACTTAACCTAAATGGAGCAAAGGAGACATATCAGAGTAGTTGAACCTTCCATAAGAAGCAAGAGAGAAATAAAAAAGGTTATGTCAGCCTCTAAAATTCCGGGCAGTAGCATTCTTGTTTTAACTTTATTCATAATAGAAATTTATATAGGTGTTTAAACCTTCTGAGGGATAGTATAGTACTGATTTAGTGAAAATTTATTCTGCAACTGAGACTGCATTGGAAAACAGGAAGATGAGTTTGGGGAAGAAAGAGATGCAAATGTTCCATCTCTGATATGGGGTGGAGGTCTGTGAAAATGAAGTGATGAATTTGAAACATTAAGAAGGCTGAAACTAGAATTTGGTGACTAATTGGTGTAAAGTTTGATGAAAATTTATTTTTAAAAGGGGGAATTTGGGGCATAATCTGGTCTCTCAGGACAATAGATAATGCTTTAACTGACTTGTTAAGAGTACCGAACAGAAAAATACAGATGGTCCTCACACCTGTATTTTTAAAAGATCGTTCTTTTTACAATTACCATACTATGTATAGTCTCTAATAATATTCTTGGTAATTGGTACAGTATTGTTGCATTAGCTTTTTTTTTTTTTTTTTTTTCATGAGCAGGCACCAGAAATTGAACCCAGGTTTCCGGCATGGCAGGCGAGAACTCTGCCTGCTGAGCCAGTGTGGCTTGCCCTGCATTAGTTTTTACATTTTTTTTTTTTTTTTTTGCATGGGCAGGCACCAGCAATTGAACCCAGGTCTCTGGCATGGCAGGCGAGAATTCTGCCCACTGAGTGCATTAGTTTTTGAAATGTGTTTTTTAGCTTCAAAAATACTAAACCAGAGCTTCAGCTGCTCTAATATTTTCTCCCCTTCTGGAAGTTAATAATGCTCCTGAAAAGGCAATTAAATGAAAAAAATAAAGCTTCGTTTTGAAAAATAAGCAGCTTGCAACCCGGTTTAATGCTGAGATGGCACTAATAACACAGTACTTATGATCTAAGGGAGAAAATGAAAAGTCTTTATTATTCCTCCAAATGCTGGAATAACCAAGGCCTAAAGACACACTATCACCATTTATTGCATTAGATAATGTGCATTTTTGTAAATGAAATGCTTACTTCTGAGCATTATATCCTCCACTTTAGTGATTTGGCTAAATAGTTAATTTGATCCCCAAACATAAAGAGCTCTAATGTCATTTTAAGACTCAGAAGCCAAGTGGAAAGGTGAGAAGGAAACAGAACTGAGCAGAAGCCATGAGTCAGCCTCTCCTCAGAGGCGCATGGTGGGGGCATGAACACTCAACTGATTTAACCCAGAGAAAAATTATCTTTGCATTTCAAGATGGGGCTACTGTAGGAAAGCCTTCTTTCTAATCCTGACACCGCTCTCCACAAGGCTAAGACAGAAAGCTTATTTCAATGAAGTATAAGTGAAACTTTGCTTTTAGCTGAGGGATATTAAGTCTTGCTGTTCTATTAATCTCAAGAAACGAGACCCACTCTAGTTTCTGACACACTCTTGGTGGACTTAACATAGAGAAAAGTGTTTCACAGTCACATCTCAGAAACGAGTGCGTCTCTGTTCAATTTGACTCTTGAATTTGCAACTACTAGTCAAGACGGAAAGTTCCACCGTTAAAACGGAAGCCATATTAAACAAAGGACTTACACTTAATGAAACGCCTAGCATAGCCTCCAACCTTTCAACCACACTGATGGTGGCAAACACCAGTCCCTCTGCTCACCTCCTCTGATGGTGGTCTGTGGATGCTTGTGATGCGGATTGTATATCCCTAATTACAACACAGATTCCCATGCAAAGTGGTGATACATTGATTTTGAATCCAGAGAAAAGAATGTAGCACTATGGATAGCTGGCTTTCTTTCCAGAAAAAGAGTCAAGTTTTACTTTAACAGACAAGTATTTATTTTACTCTCACTCCCAGTTCTTCCCCTTTGGCTGCTCACAAACTGAGCTCTCTTTGCAGTCACTATCTTATTCACATGCTTGTAAATATCCAGCTGTTCTTTCCCTACGTAGTTTTAGGCATATGTCCTTCCATATAATTTTGATTTTTCCAAATAATGAGCTTTTGGTTTCATTGATTTTAATGTGTTTTTTTGTTTGTTTGTTTGTTTGTTTTTAGTGCAGGTTCTCTTTCAGCTTTTTGTATTAGGAGAAATAATTTATTTTTAACTTAGTTTTAGAAAGTAGCAGATTTTTACAAAGTTGTTTAAAGACTGGGAGAGCAAAAGGAAAAAGAAGGAATATCTGGAGCAGCAAAAGAAGAAAAGAACATTTTTAATTCAATATTAAGAAGTTGCTATTATGCCCAGACGGAAGCCCACAAATCCCAGCTTGCCACTTCCTTCCATTTTTCCTATCTCCAGTTTATGGGAAGTTTGCAGCCTAATTTATTTTGCAAGTTCTTAAATCCATCAACACAGAGAAGAGTATAAGAAAGGGTGAATAGTGATGCTGAGAGAAAAAACTTTATCTGGCATAGGCAAGGAAACCATTTTGGAGAGCCATATGGCAATAACAGTGTTAAAAAAAAGTGCGTACATTTTGAAAAACATATTTCTGGGATCTAAACAGAAGAAATACTCCTTGGGACATGATTAAATAAATGATAGAATATATCCACATTAGGGATATTTATATGAAACATAGTAACTATATACACAAAATAAAAGGATATTCAAAATGTACATGAAACTAAAGAAATCTTGGATTAAAACATCTTAGATAAGATAATTAAATACATAAATTCTAGGGCAACCTCCTCATACACACATATTATACTTTTCTTGTAAGTAGGATTTTATGAAAAAGTTTAAAATACAATGGGGTTGCAAGAGAGAAAAAAATTCTTTTTTGTCCTATATAATTCTATATTTGAGTGTTAATAGTGAATGTATATGTATATTTTCATATTTCTTCAAAACATACAATGTCTTGCTAATTTTCCTTAAGAATTCACACAATATTGGTTGATTAGCAATACAGCATCAATGAACATATTTCTAATAAAATACATTTACTGTGGTCAGCATCTTTTATTATTTATTTAATTTTTTTTTAAGATTAATGAATAGTTTAAGAAAATTTTATATTTCTGTGCTGGTTTGAAAGTTTATGTACCCCAGAAAAGCCATGTTTTAATCCTGATTTAATCTTGTAGGAGCAACCCTTCCTTTTAATCCTAATTCAGCATTGTAGGCTGGAAACTCTTGATTAGATTATACCCACAGAGATGTGGAGATGTGGGACATCCAATTGTGGATATGCCCTTTGATTAGAGGGAGATGTGACTCCACCCATTCCAGGTGGGTCTTGATTTGTTTACTGGAACCCTTTAAAAGAGAAAACATTTTGGATAATGTCAGAAATGACGGGGCTGACAAAAACTTCAGAGCAGAGCTGAAACAGATGCCGACACTTGGAAAGCAGAGATACAGATGTTTGGAGATGCTTGGAGCCTGGCAGATGTTGCTATGAGATGTTAAGCAAACTAGAGCCTGGAGAGAGCCAAGGGGAACCTAGAGATGAAACCCAGCCCTGGAGAAGTCAGGAACCCCCACAGGAACAGAAGCTGAAAGCATGGAGTCCAGGAGTAAGGGACCAGCAGATGCCAGTGATGTGATGACCCAGCTAAAAGAGGTGTTTCTGACCCATGGACCTTCCTTGAATTAAGGTACCTTTCTTTGGATGTCTTAGTTTGGACATTTTAGAGACTTAAAACTGTAAATTTGTGACTTATTAAATTCCCCTCTATAGAGGTTGTTCATTTCTGATATATCACATGCTGGTGGCTTGTAAACTAATGCAATTTTCTTAAGTATAAATTTTATTTAAAAATTCTTATCGCTATTATATTTTTTCCAGCAAAAACTTTTACTTCATAAATATTTTCAATTATTAATGTATTGAACAAAAAAAGCCCATAAAGAGTTCCAATTATATATAAATGTAATCCATGTGAAAATGACCTTAATTTATCCCAAAACAACATCATATCTTGGCTTACTACCCCTTATAAAATTCTGCTTCAGTATTCCCAAATCATTTGAAAATAGCACATTTTTATCCTAAATTCTAAATACTATGTTATTAGGAAAAATTCTGAATACATGGTTGAATTGTGTGGTAAAGACTTCTCATTAGGTATTTCCCCTATTCTGGTATTCCCAATATGTCCTACAAATGAAGGCTCATTCACTTTGATTTTAGAATTGGCATTTCCTCCATATGAGAACTTTACTGATGAAGGAATTCAGAATCATTGAAAAGTTCTTTTATTGATTATAAAGAAAATATTTTATACACGTTAAACCTCACATGTATTACAAGCTTTGCTCTGTGAGTAAATGGCTTTTTATGTTTATTCCACTGAATAATTTCCTCAGAAAAAATTATTGGTTATTCCCTTAGCGTCTCTTCTTTGTAAAAACATTCCCCTCTGATTGCATGTTTTAGTAGTCATTCCTACTTTAAGTTTTTCTTTTGCATACCAAGTCTGGAGCTCAGCTAAAGTATCCTACAGGTAACTACACAGAGTTCCTTGTACAGCACAATCATGTCGTTTTAGGACAAATTTTAAATAAAGGCATTTTAACATGGATTATACCGATATAGAACCAAACCTCCATGTGGGCTCTTTCATTTATTTAAAGGTTAGAGCTGTGGCTGAAGACCTCTCCATATTCATGACATTTTTAGTGTGAGTTCTCACATGTCATCTATGAGCAAAACAATGAGTGAATAATGATGTTCCCACATAAATGGCATTAATATGTTTTCTCTCCAGGGCACATTCTCTCATGTTGTCTAAAGTTGAAAGATTGGCTAAAGGGTCTCCCACATAACTGACAGTCATGTAGTTTTTCTCTAGTGTAGTTGTCACATGTATTCTTATATGAGAACTATTAGTGAAGTCTTTCCTACATAGATGACATTCATATGTTTTCTCTCCAATGAAAGTACTCTTATGTTGTTTAAAGGTAGAATATTGACTGAAGCCTTTCCCACAGAGATGACATCCACGTGTTTTCTCTCTGCAGTGAGTTCTCTCATGTTTTCTAACTGTAGAGCACTGACTGAATGCTTTTCCACACAGATGGCAGCCATAAGATTTCTCTCCACTTTGAGTTCTGTCATGTCATCTAAGGTTGGAAGATTGACTGAGGGCTTTCCCACCTATATGGCAGGCATGTGGTTTCTATTCAGTGTTAATTCTCTCATGTTGCCTGAGCTATGGAGACTGACTGAAGACCTTCCCACATATTGGCAAGTATAAGGTTTCTCTCCAGTGTGAGTTCTCTCATGCTGCCTTGAGACAGACAAATGGTTTATTTCTGGTGTGAATATGCATATATCGAGTAAAGATGAGTGGTCATTGAGGGCTTTTCGAAACTGTTTGCTGACACAGGGCTTCTTTCCCATGTGAGTTGATACATACTGAGTTAGTGTAAAGCTGTGAATGAAGTTCTCTTTCAAGTCATTACGTTTATAGATACTTCTGAGTGTGAGATATCTGCTTTGACAGATTGGTGGATGTATCCTTCCTGTAGATGTGTTGCATGGATATCAGTTCTTGTTTTTTAAGGTCACCTTCTGTACTTGGGCTCTGGCCATCGGCAAATCCTAACACTTCTCACCACAGTTGCTCCCCTTACTCAGATGGGAAGTCACATCTGATTTACAGAGCTGATACCCCAGAGAAACAAGATGATTGACATTCTCCTGCATGACACCTCTGAACAGCTTTCTCTGGGTTGCATCCAGCAGGGCCCATTCTTTAGGTGTGAGGTCTATAACTAGATCTTTGAAGGTCACTGATTCCACTGGTTGCATTGCCACTACTTCAGTCATCAAGGGTCTTCCTCTGGTTTTCCACATTAACGACAGACCGAGCACAAAGTTGTCAATGCCAATCGAAAGGTCCCAATTTTGCATATTGCTTTCAGCTCTGTATATACTTTTCTTCTTTCTCTGAATCTGTACCAGGACTGCTTCCAAAAATAACTTTTAATTCCACAGCTTGCCATCACTTCTAGACGGGAAGTCCCTCAATGAATGACTACTGTGGTAAAGCATGGCTTCCAGAGTGTTAGAAATAAACCACGTGGGAATAGTGCTGGCAAGAAAAGCATCTCAGAGAAGCCTGACAGAGCAGCACCCTTAACACAGGATCAGTCAAGCTTCTTACTCACTGTGGCCCGAGCTGGCCCAGAACCTCAGAGCCAGCGTCGCTGGGCCCCACCCAGACAAAGCTCCTGTCCTCGCCGGGGACACGGCAACTGCCCAGCAGGGCAAGCGGGGGGAAAAATGCCCCCCTCACTGTGGAGGCAGCCCCGAGCCATGCCAGAACCACAGATGTCTTCCTTCTGGATCCGGGACATCACATTTCCATCCCTCCTTTAGAAGCTGCTACCCCCCTGCTATTATCTTTTAATTACACTTTTTATTTTGATATAATTTTAACTTAACATGGATTTGTAAGCCAAACTATAGCACACTATAACAACCAGGTTAAGATTGATATAGTTAAGATACAGAACATTTCCATCACAAGGATCCCCCAAGTTGCCCTTCTATAGTCACACTTGCTTTCCTCTTGTCCATCCTCTCCATAACCATTGTGACCACTATATTATCCATTTCTATCACTTTCTTCATTTCAAACTGTTATATCAATGAACTCAAACATCATTTAACATTTGGGATTGACTTTTTCACTTAGCACAAGCCTGTGTCAATTCATCCAGGTTATTTTATGTAACAGTAGTTCATTCCTTTCTATTGTTTATTTAACTGTGCAACTGACATAGGGCATCTGGAATTTTTCCAGTTTGGGGCTGTTATGGATAAAGCTAATATAAACATTTGTGTACAAAGTTTTGTGTGGATATTGGTTTTCATATATTTGGGATAGATGTCGAGGACTGCAATTTTCTGGCTGTACGGTAAATGCATGCTTACATTTCTAAGAAACTGCCATATTTTATCCAGAGTAGCTGTACCATCTTGCATGCCTATCAGAAATTTTTGAGTGGTTCAGTTTCTCCACAATCTTGCCAAGCATTGGTGTTGTCACTGCTGCTATTTCAGCCATGATAACATGTGGTGACATTTCATGATGGCATTACTATGCATTTTCCTAATGGCTAATAGTGTTGAACATCTCTTTATCTCTTCACTGAAATGTCTCTTCATGATTTTTGCCCATTTTCTAATTGAACTGATTTTTTATTGTTGTGTTTTTGAGGCTTCTTTACATGTTCTAGATACTAATCATTTGTCAAATATGTGGTTTGCAAATCTTTTCACAGAGTTGGTACCTTTATTTTATGAAGTCCAATTTATTACTTATGCATTTAATAAACGTGCTTTTGGGTCAAGTCTATGAACTCTTTGCTTTATATTTCTGAAGGTTTTATGGTTTTATGATGTATATTAACCTTTTAATCCATTTGGACTTTGTTTATGCATAAAGTTTGAGACTTTGCTCAGGGATCAGCTCCACATGGACCCAGTGTATATCCAATTGCCCCAATTGTTGAAAAGCTATCTTCCCCCATTGAATTGCTTTTTTATCTTTTTTCAAAAATCAGTTGGATACTGTAGATGGACTGTATGTATGAAGATTTCTCAATTAAAATACTTAAAAAATCAGTTGGACATATTTCTGTGGGTTTGTTTCTGGGTTCTCTATTATCTTCCATTGATCTATGTGTCTATACTTCCACCAATACCACATGCTCTTGGTTACTAAATAATAAATCTTGAAATCTGATGGATTGATTCCTCTAATTTAAAAAATATATATTTTAACTATCTTAATGTCTTTCCCTATAAATTTCCCTAAATTTCCATGTAAATTTTAGAATGATATTTCTATATCGGTAAAAAATAGTGCTGAAGTTTTAATAAGAATTGAGTTAAACTTGCACATCAATTTAGGGAGAACTGATATCTTTACTATGTTGAGTATTCCAATCCATGAACATTGCATGTCCATCATTTCCTTAGGCCTTTGATTCTTTTCCGATTTTATTGTAATCTCAGGACAGTAAATCAGGGCAATTGTAGGACTCACCTCATATGCTTCCTGTCTGTTACAGATTTCTGGCAGCCAAAACAAATACCAAGCAAAGGGTTGGCTTAAACAATGGTTTTGGGAATTTGCTGACTCATGGTTTTGAAGTTAGGAGAAGACCAAATCAAAGCATCATCAAGGCAATGCTTTCTTTCCAAAGCCTGGAACTTTGGCTTCTCCATCATATGACAATGAACATGGTGGCCACTCCTTTCTCTCCTGACTTTCAGCTTCTGGCTGTTCCCTCTTTGGCTTTTATGTCTGATTTTCTCTCTGCTTATAAAAATATATAGTAATCCAAATTAAAGCCCAACCTGATTCATTTGGGCCATAACTTAACTGATGTAACATATGAAAGAGATCTCATTTACAATGGGGTCACACCCATAGGAACGTATTCAATTTAAGAACATGTTTTTCTGGGAGTACATAGCTCCAAAGTTACCACACTAACTGTTTTTTGCTTTTGCATGGGCAGGCACTGGAAATGGAACCCAGGTCTCCAGCACGGCAGGTGAGAACTCTGTCGGCTGAAACATTGTGGCCCACCCACTGCACTTACTCTTAAGGACTGCCATTTGTCTTGGTTGTTTCAGGTGCGAGGGTAAATCCTAGATCTGCTACTTCAAAGTAGATGGAAGAGAAAGTTTCTCCAAATAAATTTCAATTGTCCCACAAATGTTTATTTTCAAATGGTGGGCAAATGCAAAAACTAAAAACCAACCAACTAACCAACCAAGAAAACCTTTTTTTGATGTAGGGAGGATAAATATTGCATGATGATACATTCCAAAGAGCTCATAATTTCAAGCATTCTCTATTAGATTAGACTCCAATTCAAAGTCACATAAATGCCTTTCAGTTTTCATTATTTTGATCTGCAATGGCTCCTGCTCTCAGGAAGGACACAGCTATCATTCCTTTCTTCTTCTTCTTTTTTTCTTTATTTTTTCAACTGAAGTGCCTCAATGTTTAATTCATATGACAGGTTTTGTAATTGTTGTGATCATATTTATTATCAGTATTATGTAAAATTTATTGGGCACTTAATTATGGCCTGGCAATATGCACATAGTAAAGTGTATGGATTATCTCTCTGAATCCTCATGGTAAATATTTCATATTGATAATTAAAATGCCCATTATACAAGAGAAACTGAAAATATAAAGATGAAGTACTTTGCATTGGAACAGAAGTTCAGAGAGCTTTACTTCAGAGTGGATGCATTAGTCACCATGAAAAAACTGTATTGTAATCAAAGTTTGCTTAAAGATATAGGAGAGATTCTGACCATGCTATGTGGCTTTATGCTCATGTCTGTTAGCAGATATTATTGCCTGAAATATTATTCAGTCTTATCACCACATTGGCTTTTTTGCTAGGAAGATATTCTCGCCGTTTTCCCCTAGGTAGCCACATTAGGCCATCTCACTGGAGGGAGAAGCCATTGAGTACCCTTTTATTGCTATGTCTTTTACCAGATATTATACAAATGCCCTACTTGGACCTCCCTTAATTAAATGAACACTAGATCCTAAACATTTCTGCCAAATTTTAACTAAATGCTTGTGAAGGACTCATGGGCTGGGGGATTGTGTGTGGGTGTTCTCATTTCACACTCAATGCTCTTTCCAGTAGAGAAGCCCAGATAACAACAGACCATGACTTGGGCTCTTAGTCATTTCCAAACCAATGGTTTTGCTGAAAAATCCATTAGAGTTTCCAAAGAAAACTAAATAACATGTCAAGTGTCAAGTTGCATGTGCTCATATAATTAGGACAAAAGCACAACAGCAAATAAGACTTAGAAGATCTAAACCATGTTGTTCCAGCACTGCTAGCGCATGAATATGTATGTATCTTCTCAAAGACCCTCTCATCCGCAACTATAAATGCATGGCATTTACCAAGATAATTCTCTGCACTAGTAGGGGTCCCTACTAGACATTACTCCAAGCAGAAAAGTAGGAAATCAATAGATTCAGCTCTTTCTAAAGGGGAGGGGAAACAAGGGAAGGAAGGTAATTTGTCCATTGTCAAACAGAGCAAGAATTTCTTTGTCTGCCTCTGGTTTTGGGTTGCTTTTCACATAAAGTAGAAACCTGACCTGTGGCCAGTATGTAAGTACCCTTTGACAGGATTCCCACTTCAAAATTCAAGTCTGTTATTGTAAAAAAAAATTATATTTTACGATCTACAGTAAACAGACTATTGAAGACACTTACGAGGTAGCAGGTAAGAAAACAATCCACTCATGGTTTCCTTTGAAACCCTAATTACATATCATATGCAATAAGAAGGAAAGATGGAACAATCGAAAGGAAACAAAAAAAAAAACACTTCTTGCTAATGCTGGTGACCTTCTCAGCATATTTGAAGAATGATTATTGTTATTGTTTTAGCAAATCAAATGTGAAACACTCCTTTTAATTAAGGCTTGCATTTGATCATGTCATTTGAATGATTATTGCTTATTTGGAAATATGTGCATGAGCATTAACAAATCACCCTTTTCTCCCTCATTTCCTTATTTAGATTATAAATACAATTGTCTCAAAACCTTTAGAAAATAAATATACTTACATGAGCTTTAAAATTGTGGTTTACTAATATATAGCACTTCTGAGACTTAGGGAACAAATTTGAAATGTTAAGTTATTGTTCAATGATTTGTCTATTGTCAGATAACCAGCTTTTCTCAGGAAGTGTGTCATGACATTTTTAAACGTATAATTCTACAGTTTCTAGACACAGAGAAGACTAATTTTTTTTGACAAAGCAATTGTTTTTGTTTTTGAAAGTACAATCAAACAATTAGACTTTATATATAATGCATTGCATTTAGTGTTAGGTTGATGCCAAAATGATAAAGACACAATTTATATTTTCAGGATGCTTATATGAGCAAACAGTTTAAATGCTACACTGGGGCATTGCTCTTTGCTCCTCAGACAGATGATCTAAACATAATTAAGTTTTCTGGGTGCATAATGGTGTGAGGAGACATTTGGATAAATGCCCTGCCTTCAGTAGAAATACTAGAAAATACCACATAATAAAGAGATTCTAAAATCAACATGTGACTATGTCTAGGCAATTTATAACCACTACAGCAGGGAATAAATTGATATTTGAATTTAACAGATGATATTTAAACCACTTTAGAATGTGTATTATTTGTTAAAGAGAAAAATGGAAAAGAGTGTAAACTGACCTATTTTACAGATTATACTTGTCTATCTTTGCCATCTAGATGCATGATTTCAATCGACGTATGTCTTCTTTCATCTGTGAAAGGACTTATCACCTTGTCTTTTCCAGGCTTATGCTTTGAATTTATATATAGTGAGGAGATTAGAATTTATGGGAGATTTTTGTGAGTACAATAAGCAATTATTTTGAGAGCTATCTCTATTACCTACAGGATGTTGAAGATTGTAATAATAAAGTTCCTGATTCGATCCAATGTCTTTTAAATAAAAATCAAGATGTACTCAATTCATCCTTACAAAGTTATTTACCCAGTCAGCTAGTACTTAAAACATATCCATAGAATGCATATTACGTATGGAGATGATGTGTCGATTTCATTTAAAATGGAGAGTGTCTGGTATGGAAAGTGTTCTTCATGATCTCACAATGGAACAACTTAATTATGATTTTGGAATGATTGGGAGCTAGAAATAACTCCCAATTTCCCCAAATCTCATTAGAAAAAAAATTTAAGTGAAATTATGGATGATTTAAGGTTTGTTTTTAGTTTGTTTGGTTAGTTGAATTTCTGTTATCTTCCTTAGTATAGATTTTTAGGAAAGATATGTACTTGATAATTATGTATGGAATTCCTGAACTATGGGAGGTTTTGCAAAGTGTAAAGCTTTCTTGATGATATTTTACATAGCATGTAGGTACAGAAGTAGAGAAGGGAAAAATAATATGTGGTTCCTAGGACCTATTTTGGTTTTATAAAACTCCCTTGTGGACCCAATTTGAAATATGACCTTTTTTTAAATGTAGTACAATTTTTTAAGTACTTAATTTAAAAAGATAATTATATATATATATATATTTTTAACATAGACAGGCAAACCTGGGTCTCTGGCACAGCAGGCGAGAATTCTGCCACTGAGACACCATAGCATTGCCCAATAATTTTTATTTCAATCATTTTTGTTTTTAATTCTAGCAATTATGAAAATGTGCATTTATGTAACATTTATATTTAAAGAAGATGTGGAAAGACTAGATAAGAAGGTTTTGACTTTATATTCTGTGAGACCAATGCAAAAAACAATGTTTCTATATTCTGCATTGTCTTTTCTCAAGAATTCAACAATGAAATTCAATTCTGAGACAGTTTCACAGCAACGCATGCCATCTTTTACCTTGTTTTGGTGGTTGAGATATAATATAAACAACTGCTTTCTCTTCCCTAAGCTGAGTTCAGCAAAATGAATCATATAAAAGAATCTGATCATATATATTTTTTCTATGAGGAATTCTGAAAAGCAGTACATTGATTTTGAAAGCTCATATATCAGTGTTTTCCACAGATCTGTGTAAAAAAAAGAAAAGACAGTAATTAACTTCAAATTCTTAAATTATTAGGCGAAGGCAGAAACATATGTCACTATGACATAAATGCAAATACATCAATAATTAGTTTAGATATAGTACTTGACATTTAAAGGTGATTTATCCTAATTCATTCACATAATATTCAGTTATCCTTTTTAAAAGTTAGGTTGAATGAAAAGACTAATGTGCATTCAGTCATATAGAATAAAGGCAGTTTAGAATAAAATTTTTTTTTTCTGATCTTTAGAAATCTTAGGTAAAATATTAGTAAAACTCCAGGGAAGGGTCTTAGAGTCAGCATGAAGTGAAGGAAAGAGTTGGAAGACCAGAAAGAAAATGTCATTTAAATTTTATATCCTTTGTAATATTTGAATATATTAAGTATACACATGCTTTACATTTATAATTTGCTAAGAAAATCTGATCTTAAGGATTATTTTGATATATCAGAATTTTTACAATAATAGATGAAATGTTTTGAATATATAAAAATGTATTTTCCAGGGTGGGCCAGGGTAGCTCAGCAGGCAGAGTTCTCTCCTTCCATGCCAGAGACCAAGGTTCATTTCCCGGTGCCTGCCCATGCCAAAAAAAAAAAAAAAATTTCCGGCAAAACGTAAATACTGAACAGATTTATGTGTATAATTATATTCCATCAATCAAACATTGAGGTTGAGTAGTGAAAATATTTGGCAGAATATCTGTAACTCTATCCAAAGATTCGTTCTTCCTAACCAGTCTTTCTGTGATCGCCCCCATCCTCAAGCCCTATTTGACATTCCCACTCACCACAGCATCTTACAACTCTAAGGTCTCAAATCTTACCCAACAACTAAGTACTTGCTGGAAGAAAAAAGGCTTCTCATTTTCAGAAGTATTTAGTGTATAGGCTGAATGGTCTTTCATTTTCCTATGCAAATGTTACTTCAAAAGCAGGCGCAATGCCCCAACCTCTTTTTCATCTCAGACAAGTGGATATATTGTTTGTGTCTGTTGACTAAATATATGTTTAATGACTGCAGTGTTAATATTTGTTTTTCTTTCAGATAAACCTGTTTTTATAGAGACTATCTTTTGAATTGAACAGATTCCTTGTCCTGCAGAATTATCTTGTTTTGGTTGCTGTTGTATACTTTACATAGCCATTACTTCTTTAGGCAGCAAGGCATTAGTTTTCCCCCCTGAAGACTGAAGTTCAAGGAAATGCAAGGAACCACAGGAAAACCAGCCTTTCCAGTGCAGTGAAAGGTAAATATTGCAGTGTAATGCAGGAGAAATCAAATGGTTTCCTTATCCTTTCATCTCTTTAACTCTGCACCAGTTCTCTTCGCTTCTCTAAACTCAGTTTCCACATCTATAAAACAGTGAATTTTGACAGATGTTTTAATAAAGTTAATGTATTTGAAGGATAGTTTTAGACTTACAGAAAAATTACAAAGATATCATAGAGAATTCCAACACACCCTACACCCATTTTCCACTATTATTAACATCCTATAATAGTATCATTTATTTGTTTCAATTAATGAATAAAAAATGATACATGGTCAAATTCAAGGGACCTTTCTCATTATTCTTTATTCTCAGCCTCTTGAGAGCATGTCTTTCCTTTTCCTTCGCTGGCAACTCCATCTTGAGCCTCTTATCACACCCACTTCTCCTGACATATAAAAATATTCCAATGCCCAAGGAACTGGACTACCTATAATTTCACTTTTTCTGATGATTCCCTGGTTTTAAATATCTTCCAAAAACCATGTTGATCAAATTTATAGCTCTGGTCCAAATTTTCTCCTTAAGGTCTAGACGTACATACCCAGTTGACTGTCTTCGTAATAATACGCTTGAAAATGTTTAAAATGGAAATTTTTGAGTTTATATTTATTGCTACAATAAAAATTTGGGGGGAAAAGACTTCTCTCTCTTCTAAAATGCAGTGATATGACATTGAGAAACTTGTATTTTGATGTTTTAAAAAAGGTATCTCTGATCACCAGTGAGATTTAATAACTTTCCATATGATTATTGCCACTGACACTTTTTTGTGATTTGCCTTTGCGTATTTTGAGCATTTTTTGTGTTTGGTTTTCTGCATGTTTCTCATTGGTGAGAAGTTCTTTTTATATGTTGGATATCAGTCCTTTGTTTCTTACATAACTTGCATATATTTCTCTTCATTTTATTGTTTGCCTCTTAGCATTCTTTACAGTAAGTTTAATTGGTTTATTTGCCTTTGTTTTTAATTTTAGTCAAATGTCCTTGATGCTGTCTGAGTACTGCATCTCAAAAAGACAGAACCTTTTCTATTTCTATCATATGTATTTTTCGCTGGCATCTCATTTTTTCAAATTAAACATTTTGATATTTAAATCATCTGAAATTGTATGCATGGTGGGAGACAAGATTGGTACTAAGTATATTTATTATTTGAAACAAATATAAAAAATAGCCCATATTTTCTCACTGATTTGAAATGTCACAGTTATTATTTGGAAACTTTAATTTGTATGGGACAGTGGCTAAACACTCTATTTCATTGTCTGTCTCTTGTGTCTTGATTCTTGGTTTTTCCTTTACCAGTGATTTATTACATTAGCTACTACTTACTGTAAAATATTGCATTATGGAAGTGTTCGTGGTCATTTTTTTCATTGCTAATTTCAGTGAGTATATTTCTCAGTTTTTCCTCTCAATGGCTAACAAAGAATAGAAGGAAATCTCTTCAAATTGATAAAAGTTCCATAGAATATTTATTTGTGTTCAAGTAATAAATGTGCTAAAAATAATTAATCAAATTAATTTTTAAAAATTAATTAATCAAAATCAATTAATCAAATGAATCGGTCATATATAGCAGAGACAGCTTCATAGGCAGTTGCACAGAGTCCATGCTAAGAAGAAACCTTCGTGATTAAACTTCTGCTATTGCTGTCTTTAAATTATTATTTTTTGAGCAAGGAATCCCACATTTTCATTTTGTACTGGCCCAAAACATTATATAGTAGAACCTCTATCTATATGTGTATGTGTATGCTTTATAGTTTCTTAATATATAATACTTGAAATTTATGGATATTGAAAAACCCCTGCATAGGTGAAACTTCTTAGCTTATGATGTGCTATTCCTTTAACACCTAGGTAGAATATAATGCTCTGTAATTTCACAGAGGAATTTAGAATTGTATACTCATAAATCAAATTGGCCATCGGCTGCTTTTTATGCTAGCCTCATCTTATTTTGGAGTGATGGGAATGCTAGCTCCATTCATGTCTCAAGAAGAGCAGAGAATTTTTGAATTTTCCGTCTTTAATTAAAAGTCAGAAAGTCAGGTCCTTAATTATCCCTGGGAATGTCTCAGATCTTCTAATTATTTTTATTTATTCATTCTGTTTGCAGTTTTTATAAACTGTCCTTATCTCCTATACTTTCTGTTCTTGACAACCCAATGGCATGTGCTTTCTGCCTTCCAGGAATCCATTATAATATCTGTTCTGGTATTTATACAGTTTCCTGTGTCCAAGCACTACCTACATACCTACTATCTATCTATCTACCTACCTATCTAATCTATATACCTATGTATTTATCTTTTTGCCTATATATCATCTATATTTTAATTTCTCTGCTTATATCTCTATGTAATATTCCACTCACATTTCCTTTTTTAGAGTTTCATTCTAGAGAAAAGGAAGATGCATATGCTTAATATAATACTTAATCTAAACCAAGAAAGCATTTACTTTTTGGTGAAATAAATGCCATCCATATTTTTGTCTTTCAATTAAAAAGAAAAACACAGGTGCTCAAGTATACTTTTTCACCTCCAGTTTGGATACAGAAGTTGTGATTATGGATATCACTCTCTTATTTCTAACCACGAGAGAAGTGTTTTTAATATTTAAGCATGATACTAGGTTTTGATTTGCCTAATTTAGATTTATATGAATAGAAACTTGTGTGTGGGTGTGAAGTTATGCCTGTGAAAGTGTATATATGTTTAACAAAATAGATACTGTTTCATCTAGTTCCTCATCAATATCTTTATTTTGAAACTGACGTTTGAAAAAAAATTTCTCATCTGCATGTTAATATATTAAAATGATCACATTTTATGGTTTAGTTAAAAATAGTATGTAAGAATAGTAATGTTATAATATTAAACCATCCTTTCATTCCTGAATTGCAACCCAGCTGTTTTTGATACATACTTATGAGAATTTATTCAGTAATAGTTAATTTAGTACTGATGTGGTTGAAAGGGAAATTATAGTGTATCTTTATTTCAAAGTTTTAAATTATTCATATACATGAATCAAATCATTCTCACTGAATGTAAATATGTGTAATAAATATCATTAAAGATCTTTAATTAATGCCACAAATATCTTTTGTGCTCTTTTCTTTTAACATTCTTTGGGCACTAACAGTATATAATGTTATAATTAGAAACAACTGTGTACTAAGCTGAGAGCTTTAAAAATGTCTTGTTGGAAGAAATATTGTTAAAATAGAATTCACAATAGTGCTTTCCAAGGTCACTCAAAATACATACTCTCCTTTATAAGCTTTGTGTACTTGCAAACAGTTTAAATGAAATCTAATAATCAGCTTGGAAATATTCTAAGTAAGTGCTGTTGTTCCTGGAAATATTTCCACTGACAGCATCTCAATCAAATATTGGATTTGGCTGGCATATTTCAAGAAAAGGAGCATTCGAGCTGGGTTTTGAAGGAGAAATAGGCAAGTAGATAAAAAAGTTATCCCAAAAAAGTCAAACAAACGATCCAGCATCTGCTGGATATTTCTTCCTGCAATTTATAGCTCTTCTCTTTTCAAATATAGCATTTGTGCAGAATCAACTTCCAGAATGACAGTATCATGAGGTCTATAGAAACTCTCCTTAGCAAAACCACCACAACAGATAAAAATTATTTTAAAACAATCACTGAAAATCTCTGGAAATCATCCTAAGAGCATTCAACAAACAGATAAGAATGTATCCAAGAAATTCTAAGTTTAGGCAATAGTGAGAGCCTGTGGCAGTTGATCCATGATGCATTCCTTCCCCTATTAACAGCAAACAACTATGGAGCTTTATTCTAATGAATGCAGCCATTTGAAAATATTCTCCAAAGTAAGCTTGAATGTTCATCATGAGTTATACAGTTTGAGTCTTGAGTGACTACCATACCAGTAGTTCTTCAGTTCCTGCCAAAATCTTTCTGAGTGTACTTGGCTTAGTTTTGAGGGATAACATTTATTGGATACAGAAAATGAAATTCATGCCCTTACTGATTAATTAAAATAAATATATAAATACACTGTCCAAAAAATAAAAAAAAGAAGGCAAAATGAAGAATTGAAGTTTGCAAATGAGTAAACTTAAAGAGTTCAGTGTTAGAAGAACACTGCAAGAAACACTAATGGAGTTCTTCAGGCTGAAAGCAGTGACCCCAGATATTTATTTGAAGTCACACAAAATAATGACAGCACTGGTAAAGATAACTAGGTAAGTATTTGTAAAGAATTGTATAATTATACATTTCTTCTTTCTTCTCTTAACTGATTAAAAAAACACATTCGTATAAATGTAGATATGAAACATGTTAATAATAGCACAAGAAAAGGAAGGGAGAGCAAAGCTGCACATGACTAATGTTTATATATCTCATTGGATTAAATTAGTGTAAATCTGAAATAGATTCTAATAAGTTAAGATGCATATTGTAAGCCCTAGAATTACCATTAAGAAATTTACTTTAAAATATGAGAAAATTCATTAAAGGAATTCAAGCACAAGAAAATATTTACTTAATGTAAAAGAAGCCAGTTAAAAAGGAAGAGAAGTACAAAAAAGACAGGAGTGTTTAAAGTAACCCAAAGGCAATGTGGCAGATGTGAATTTACCTTGTCAATAACATGAAGTGTGAATATATTAAACAAGTCCTTCCAAAAGCAGAGAATTTCACACTAGATGAGAAAACAAGATCCAATACAGGTCACAAACATTATCCTCAAAAACACAAATACTTTAACAGTACTGGGATGGAAAAATATATTCTGAAAACAGTGACCATAAGAAAGCTGCAATGACTGTACTAACATCAGAGATACAAATTTTGTCTGAAAATGTTGTAATTTCTCCCTCATTTCTGAAGGACAATTTTACTGGATATAGAATTCTTGGCTGGCAGTTTTTCTCTTTCAGTAATTTAAATATATCGTCCCATTGTCTTCTCACCTCCATGGTTTCTGCTGAGAAATCTATGCATAGTCTTAATGGGCTTCCCTTATATGTGAGGGATTGCTTTTCTCTTGCTGCTTTCAAGATTCTCTCTTTCTCTTTGACATCTGACATTCTGATTAGTAAGTGTCTTGGAGTACATCTTATTTGGATCTATTCTGTTTGGGGTATGCTGCACTTCTTGGATCTGCAATTTTAAGTCTTTCATAGAGTTGGGAAATGTTCAGTGATAATTTCCTCCATTAGTTTTTCTCCTCCTTTTCCCTTCTCTTCTCCTTCTGGGACACCCACAACACATATATTTGTGTTCTTCATGTTGTCATTCAATTCCCTGAGTCCCTGCTCATATTTTTCCATTCTTTTCCCTATATTTTCTTTTGCTTATTGGATTTCATTATGTTCCATCCTCCAGTTCACTAATCCTATCTTCTGCCTCTTGAAATCTGACATTGTAGGTTTCCATTGTGTTTTTCATCTCTTCTACTGTGCCTATCATTCCCATAAGTTCTGTGATTTGTTTTTTTAGACCTTCTATTTCTTCTTTTTGTTCATTCCTTGCCTTCTTTATATCCTCCCCCAATTCATTGATTTGATTTTTGATGAGGTTTTCCATGTCTGTTCGTATATTCTGAATTAATTGTTTCAGCTCCTGTATCTCATTTGAATTGTTGGTTTGTTTCTTTGACGGAGCCATATCGTCAATTTTCCTAGTGTGATTTGTTAATTTTTGCTGGTGCCTAGGCATTTAATTACCTTAATTAGTTTATTCTGGAGATTGTTTTCACTTCTTTTACCTAGGATTTTCTTCTTGCTGGATGACTTTGTGTCTATCTGTTCTTTGACATCCAGTTCAGCTTATTCTGGACCACTAGTTTAGGTTTTGTTAAACAGAGGAGAATTTTTCAGTTCTTTTTTTCTTGTTTCTTGCCCTGTCTGTATGCTGCCTTTTCTCCCCTACCCTTAGGGATCTACTTGGATATTATAGACCCCAGCCAGATTTTCCCAGACCAAGTTGGCCTCCTGTCAGGAGAAAAGAGTCACCTCCATCAGTTTTCCCTGAGGGCGAGACCCAGCAGGTTGAAAGACTTTCTGTGATGTCTCTGTACTCTGTGTTTTTCTTCTCCTGCCCAGTATGTGGCACTTGTCTGCCTGCAGGTTCCACCAGCAAAAGGTGATGCAGCACCTTTAACTTCAGCTGACTCTCCCTGCTGGGGGCGTGGTCAAGACAAAGGAGAGATGGTAGGCTGGCTTTAATTACTTCAAATTTTCAAACCCTGGGGTCTGAATTCCTTGAGAAAGGGAATACACCTGAGCTGGGTCCCATCCTTCTCCTGGGGAAGGTACAGACTTCAGACAAGCTCTCAAACAAGGTTGTTTCTGCCTATGCCTGGGGCAGTTGCAGCCTGAGAAGTCCTGCCACTGTATCCAAGGGCAGTCAAGCATAACAGTTAGCCACAAAAAAGAAAGAGAAAAATCCTTCTCAGAGCAGGACACCCCATTCCTCAGGTTTGCCAGTCAAGAACATAAATCAGGACATTGCTTTGTGTACCTTCAGGTCCTATGTGCCCTCTCCTTTCCTTCAGGGCATAGACCCTTTCAAGTATTATGTGTTATCTGATCCAAAAACTTGTTTATTTATTTATTTTTTATCTTTTTTTCTTTTTCTGTCAGCCTTGCCCCCTTGGTGCTGGGGCAAAAATCAGCAACCTCGGCTTTGACCAGGTTCAGCTGAGCTGGGGGCCTATTTTTAGTAGTCAGAATTTGTGAATTAATTCCACAGTTGAAGCTTAGTTGTACTCAGCCCTTGCTACTGGTAAACTTTCTTTCCTTTCCCCTCTGGGAAACAGCCAGTTGGGGTGTCAGATGCTGCAGCTTGGGGAACTCATGGTTCTGGGGGGGCTTGCAGCCGGTCCAATTGGCCCAGAATCGGGTATGCTGTGTGTCTGGTCACTGACATGGTCCCAGCAGTTGTTCTGTACTGTTCCTGGCTATTTAGTAGCTGTTCTGGAGGACAAACTAAATCCCACACCTCTCTAAACTGCCATCTTGGCACTCTCCAGAGATATAGATTTTGAAAAGACAACAAGAGTGTTTTCAACAATAAAGGGAAGAATTTAAAGTAATGAAATACACTAAGAAATTCTGACAATCATAAATGTATTGCGTCTAACAACACAGACCAAAAGTAAATGATGCAAAAACTTACACAGTTGAAGTGAAAAATAGACAAATAAACAATAATAGTTGAAGATTTAAATACTTTAATTTTACTTAACCCACAGCAGTAGGATAGGCTTCCACCCATAATTTAGTTTGCATGTCAAGGCTGATTATGCCATATACACACCAACATGATATGAAAATACTATTATTTGCATGATGATGCTTTCTAGGGAGAACAGGGAAAATTCCCAGGGTGATCAAAAAGTGACTTGAGAGAGCACAGAAAGGATATCAGCTTGGGGTATTCATAATGGTTAGGAATTAGAACTAGAGTGAAGGTTCCTGTGTTGTTTAAACTTGCCAGTAGTGCAAAGGAAGGAGAACCTGGGTTTTCTTAGAAGCTTAGCTTACATGTGGGGGCAGAAAGACTTAAAGCTGTGAGGAGTCAAACAACAGAAAAGGGAATCAGATTCTTTATTAAAGCCTCACTCTCAAAAAATAGATGGTGCAACTGCTTGGAGATTAATAAATAATTAGAAGAAATTGAACCAACTATACCTAACAGGCACCTATAGAACTTTTCACCCAAGAATGATGGAATATACATTCTTCTGAAGAGCACATGGACTACTATCCAAGAGGGACAATGTGATACACCATAAAAAAAAAAAAGGCCCAATAAATTTAAAAGGATTGAAATAACGTAAAGTATATACTCTGAACACTTGGAATGAAATTAGAAATAAATTACAGAAATAAATTTGGGAAACTTACAAGTTTATGGTGTATTAGTTAGGGTTCTCTAGAGAAACAGAATCAACAGAGAAAACTCAGAAATATAAAATTCATAAAAGTGTCTCACGTGACCACGGGAATGCAGAGTCCAAAATCCGCAAGGCAGGATGTGAAGCTGATGATTTCAATGGAGGGTCTGGATGAACTCCACAGGAGAGGCTCTCCAGCCAAGCAGAAAGAGAGCCTGTCTCTTGTGAATCCTCCTTAAAAGGCTTCCGGTGATTAGATTGAGCATCACTCATTGCAGAAGACACTCCCCTTGGCTGATTACAAATGGAATCAACTGTGGATGCAGCTGACGTGATCATGATCTATGAGATGTTCTCATTGCAACACACAGTCCAGCACTTGCCCAACCAAACAAACAGGTACCACCACTTGGCCAAGTTGACACATGAACCTGACCATGACAGTCCACCCCTTATCAACTTGGCAGCTGTATATATCACCTTAAACCATACCTAATTTCTAAAGAAAAAACATTAAAACACACATTTTTTTCTTTCACCTAACAATACTCAACTGTCCTGCATATAACTGAAAACACATTAACTCTCTCCAGAATAGGGTACAAGTCCTTGTGTAATATTCATTCTTAAACTTGATATCTTACAACTTAAATAGTATAACAGGAACAAAACATCATTGCAGTCCTCGTTTCTGTAACTGATCATGTGACCATTGTTCATATTTATCACTACCTTCTTCCACTGCCCATTCCATGTTCCCTTTACCTTCAGCAAGCACTTCAGCTGGCCGTGGTTCTTTGCCTGGTGGGGTGACCCAAACCTTCATTCCTGAAGTTTCAGAGCCATGGGTAGTCCTGCCTAGATTGGGCTGTTGCAGTTTTCCATTATTTTAATCAGAGGGCATGGTAGTACTAAAAGACACCTTAGGGGATATCCTGTATTCCAGGGAAACTCTTCTTTATCTCCATTGTGTAGTTGCAGTCTATTTCCATTTTATAGTCAGAATCAATCTCCCCAGACAGAATAGTAATCCCCTTTCATACCTGTTGATTCAGTGGCATGAGAAATCCAAAGTGGCCAGGTGGCAGTCTTAATTTCCAGTTCAATGGAATCATTGTTGTTTCTCCTGGTGGAAGCACTCCCCCTTTTGGAACAAAAACCTGTAGACCAGCAGAGCTCAGGGTTGCAGGGACAGGAAACAAAAATTTTCCTACTGGATCACTAGGGGTAATAGTGAGTGGTTCCCCTCCCATCTCCACCCCTTGGTTCCTGGACCCATGGATCCTGGCTATGGGAGAAACAGCACTGTACAGTGGATGCTGATTCAGAGCACATACAGCTTCCTGGAGAACATTACCCCAACCTTTCAAGGTATTGCCACCTAGTTGGCACTGTAATTGAGTTTTCAAAAGGCCATTCCACTGTTCTATCAATCCAGCTGCTTCTGGATGATGGGGAATATGGTAAAATCAGAGAATTCCATGAGCATTTTATTTATATTGTGAAGTGTGTTCCTTGATCAGAAGCAATGTTACGTGGAATACCATGATGATAGATAAGGCATTCTATAAGCCCATGGATAGTAGTTTTGGCAGAAGCGTTGCATGCAGGGAAAGCAAATCCATATCCAGAGTATGAAAAAAGATGGTCTCCTCAATGTTCCCCGAGGTTAATTTGGAAAGAGGCGGGCCACTGCACAGGTCCTTGGAAAGGGTAGGACTGCCATTTCCTAAAGCTGAAGAATAAATAACGTTCAGACTTTGAAATCCAATGGTGTTTGCCCTACAGGATTTCCTTCTAATTTTTCCCTATGGATCCTATGATCCTATGACTGTCCCTCCTTTGCATATTGGCACCAGACAACTTGTTTTGAGATTCACAGGTCCACGGTCAGAACAGAATTTTTTACATCTTAATATTGTTTAAGGTGATGCATGTAGTTGCCAAGTTGACAAGGGGTGGACATGTGGCAGTTAGATTCAGTTGTCAACTAGGCCAGGTGAAGGTGCCTAGATCTATTGCTGTGGACATGAGCCAATAGTACATGAACCTCATTTGTTGCTGATTACATCTGCAGTTGGCTAGGAGGCATGCCTGCTGCAATGAATGATGTTTCACTTAATTGGCTGGTGTTTAAATGAGACAGCACAATGTAGCACAGCCCAAGCAGTTCAGTATACCTCATCTCAGCACTTGCAGCTCAGCCCAGGCTTTTGGAGATGTAGAAATAAATCACCCCAGGGAAAGTTGTTGGAACCCAGAGGCCTGGAGAGAAGGCCAGCAGAAATCACCCTGTGTCTTCCTATGTAAGAAAGAATCTCAGTTGAAGTTAGCTGCTTTTCCTCTGAAGAATTAATGAAATAAATCCCCTTTTATTAAAAGCCAGTCTGTCTCTGGTGCATTGTACTCTGGCAGCTAGCAAACTAGAACATATGGTAAACCACACACTCCTCAGTAACCAATGAGTCAATGAAGATAAGATAAGAAAAATTATAAAATTCCTTAAGAAAAATGAAAAAGAAGTCACAAGTATCAAAATTTATGGAATGCAGCTAAAGCAGTTAAGGGAAAATTTGTAGCTGCAATATCCACATAATAAAAGAAGAAAGAGCTAAATTAATAGCCTAACATTTCACTTTAAGACCCTGGAAAAAAGAAAAGAAAACTAAACATAAAGTAAATAGAAGAAATAAAATAATAAAGCTTAGAACATAAATTAATGAAATGTGGAATAGAAAAAATAAGGAAAATGAACATAGCAATAGTTGGTTCTTAGAAAAGATAA
The DNA here is from genome assembly GCF_023851605.1 of Tamandua tetradactyla. Taxonomy (NCBI): domain Eukaryota; kingdom Metazoa; phylum Chordata; class Mammalia; order Pilosa; family Myrmecophagidae; genus Tamandua; species Tamandua tetradactyla. The sequence goes on along the minus strand of NC_135342.1, from coordinate 53,734,061 downwards.
AGTTGGTGTTCTAGTTTGCTAGCTGCTGGAATGCAACACACCAGAGATGGATTGGCTTTTAATAAAAGAAGATTTATTTTATTAGTTCTTCAGAGGCAAGGCAGGTAACTTTCAACTGAGGTTCTTTCTCACATGGGAAGGCACAAACGCTCTCTGCTGGCCTTCTCTCCAGCCCTCTGGGTTCCAACAACCTTCCCCTGGGTGATTTCTTTCTGCATCTCCAAAGGCCTGGGCTGAGCTGTGAGTGCTAAGATGAGGTATGCTGAGCTGCTTGGGCTGTGCTACATTGCGCTCTTTCATTTAAGCACCAGCCAATTAAGTCAAATGCCATTCATTGCAGCAGGCACGCCTCCTACCCAACTGCAGATGTAATTAGCAACAAATGAGGTTCACGTACCATTGGCTCATGTCCATGAAAACAAAATTAGGTGCCTTCACCTGGCCAAGTTGACAACTGAATCTAACTACCACACGTCCACCCCTTGTCAACTTGGCAACTACATCATCACCTTAAACAGGTGCAAAATACTCTCTTCTGGCTGTGGACCTGTGAATCTCAAAACAAGTTATGTGAAGCCAATATGCAAAGGAGAGACAGTCACAGGATCCATAGGGAAAAAATGGAAGGAAAACTTGCTGGGCAAACACCACTGGATTTCAAAATCTGAAAATCATTTATCCCTTGGCTTTAGAAAGTAGCAGTCCCACCCTTTCCAAGGGCCTATGCAATGGCCCGCCCCTTTCCAAATCAACCTTGGGGAATGTTGAGTAGACCACATTTTTCTTGGTTCCACTCTCTCCAGGCATCAGGGCCACCCTTGGGCTCTTTGCCGTTTCTGGGGCACATGCTCATCCCCTCCATGTGGTGGCAGCCTGGCTCTCCCCAGACCCCAAGGAGTGTACTATACCTTCTCAAAGGCCTGAGGCTTCCTAACTCTACCACTGCAACAAGGTGAGAGACTCATCCTCACCCTTCAGGGTAAACTCACCCTCTCCATGCATATGGGTGGGTCCATTCTCCTGGCCAAGGCTTCTTGGCTTCAGACCTGAGCTTCCATGGTTCTCACTCTTCAAACTCCAATTTGTCACTTTTGTGTCCACCTTTGTCCAGATTGGCAGTGGTTCCTTTTACACCAACAGTCTCTTCAAGCACTCTAGGACTTCTCCATCATTCTCTTCACAGTTCCTCCAAAATCTTTCTCTTAGCCATCCAAAAAAACCTTGAAACATCTCTGGTATTTATAAATCTCAGCAACATCCCACTCTCAGTACCAAATCTGTTCTAGTTTGCTAGCTGCTGGAATGCAACACACCAGAGATGGATTGGCTTTTAATAAAAGGGGATTTATTTTGTTAGTTCTTCAGAGGAAAGGCAGCTAACTTTCCACTGAGGTTCTTTCTTATATGGGAAGACACAGGACAGTCTCTGCTGGCCTTCTCTCCAGGCCTCTGGCTTCCAACAACCTTCCCCGGGGTGATGTCTTTCTATATCTCCAAAGGTCTGGGCTGAGCTGTGAGTGCTGAGATGAGGTATGCTGAGCTGCTTGGGCTGTGCTATGTTGCGCTCTTTCATTTAAGTACCAGCCAATTAAGTCAAAGGTAATTCATTGCAGCAGGCACGCCTCCTACCCGACTGCAGATGTAATCAGCAACAGATGAGGTTCACATACCATTGGCTCATTTCTGCAGCAACAAATCTAGGTGCCTTCACCTGACCAAGTTGACAAATGAATCTAACTACCACAGTGGGCAAAACTTTGGCTAGGCTGACCAAGAAAAAATGAGGGAAAATCAAATTACTAAATCAGGAGTTAAAGAATGCCTATTACTATAAATGCTATAGAACTAAAAAGAATTATAAGGAAATACTATGAACAACTATGCCAGTTATCCATGAGTTGTCTCATTCGATGATTTTTAGAAACCACCAAAAATGACTCAAGAAGAAATTGAATGTGTGAGATTCAATCAGCAATTCAAAAACTTCCCAAAAAGGAAAATCCAGGCCCAGATGGCTTCACTGGTCAATTCTACAAATATATCAATATATATTAATGCTCATTTTACACAATTTCTTTCAAAAAATTGAAGAGAGAAGAATATTTTAAAACTTCTTCTATGAGGACAGGTTCATCCTGATGCTGAAACCAGACAAAACAACCTAAGAAAAGAAAACTACAAAACAGAATCTTATGTAAATATACGTGAAAAATTCTTATTAGCAAATCTAATCCAGCATTGTGCAAAATGTCATATACACCATGACCTAGTGGTATTTCTCCCAGGATTACAACGTTGGTTTAACATCCAAAATTCAATGTGATAGGCAATATCAATAGAATGAATGATAAAAAACACAAGATCATCTCAATAGATAAAGAAAAAGCATTTGATAAAATTCAATATATTCCATGATATGTAGAAATAGGAAGTAAATTTACCCAGGAATAGAAGTAAATTTACTTAACCTGATAAGATACATCTATGAAAAACCCAGACCTAAATTCATACAGAATTATGAAAGACTGAATGATCAGGAACAAGTCAAAGATGTCAGTTGTTGCCATTTCTACTCCATATACTGGAGGATCTAGCCAGGACAATAGACATTAAAAGGGAATACAAATGATCTAGGTTGGAAAGGCAGAAGTAAAACCATCCCTTTTGCATGTGGCATGATCTTTTATGCAGAAAAGTCTAAGTGATTCACACAAAAACACTATAAAACCAATAACCATGTTCAGCAAAAGTACAGGACACAAGATCAAGATAGAAAAATATATTTTATCTTTATAGAATATCAATGAACATTCCTAAAATGAAATTAAGAAAACAATTCTCTTTATAATAGCATTTAAAACAAGAAACTTAGAATAAACTTTTTAAAAAGTGCATATTTGTGCTCTGAAAATTATAAAACATTGTTGAAAGAAATTAGAAAAGGCTTAAATAAACGAAAGAAACCAGGTTAATGGATTTGTAGATCTGATAATGTTGTTGGGTAAATTCTAGCTGTCTTTTTTGCATAATTGAGAAGCTGAACCTAAAATTCATATGAAAATGCAAGGGACCCAGCGTAGTCAAAGCAATATTGAAAAGGGAAAATACAGTTGGGAGACTCACACATCCCAATTTCAAAACTTCTTACAAAGTTACAGAATTAAGTCCATGTTTTACTAGCGTAGGAATAGACATATAGATGTATGGAACACAATAGAGAGTGTAGAAATTAACCCTTGCATTTATGAGAAATTGATTTCTGACAAAGGTGCCAAGAAAATTCAATGGAAGTAAAAATAGTATTTTCAACAAATGATGCTGGGACAAATAGATACATGTATGCAAAAGAGGAACGTTGGATCGCTATCCCACATCATATGCAAAAGTTAACAAAAATGGATCATATACCAAAATGTAAGAGCTAAACTATACAACTTTTAGAAGAAAACAATGGCATTTATCTTCATGACTTTGGATTAGGAAATGGCTTCCTAGATATGTTACCAAAAGCAGAAATAATTAAAGAAACAAGTAGACAAATTGTATTTCTTCAAAATTAAAACCTTTGTGCATCAAAGGACATGATGAAGAAAGTGAAAACAAAAGGTACAGAATGGAAGAAAATACTTGCAAATCCTATAGCTGATGAAAGTGATATCCAGATCATATAAAGAAATACTACAACTGCATAATGAAAAGACAGCCCTATTATAACTAGTAAAGAAGCTGAAAGAATATTTCTCCAAAAAGAGATATACAAATGATCATTAAGCACATGAAAAGATGCTCAACATTATTTGTCATAAGGGAAATGCAAATCAAAATCACAATGAGAAACTACATCACATATTCTAGGACTGCTGCAATTCAAAAGCCTGAAAATAGCAAACGCTGGTGAAGATATGGAGAGATTGAAATCCTCATACCTTGTTGGTGGGAATGTAAAATAGTGAAACCACTTTGGAAAATAGTTTGGCAGTTCCTCCAAATGCTAAACATAGAGTTTCCATAAAACTCAGTGTTTTGGTTCGCTAATGTGCCAGAAAGCACCATACCAGAAATGGATTGGATTTTACAAAAGGTATTTATTAAGTAACAAATTTACAGTTCTAAGGCCATGAAAATGTCCAAATTAATGCATCAACCACAGGCTACCTTCACTCAAGAAAGGTCAATCATGTCCAAGCTTTCTCTATCACATGGGAAGACACAAGGCAATGTCTGTGGCCTTCTCTCCCAGCTTCTGGTTTCAAACGGCTCTCTCAGCTTCTGGCATATCCTGAGGCAGTTCCTTCTGTGTCTAGGTGTCTGCTCTCTGTTCTGGATCTCAGTTCTCTCTCACAAAGGGTTCCAGAAAAGGATTAAGACCCACCTTGAATAGGTGTGGTCCTATCTCCATGTAATTAACCTAATCAAGAGGTAGCATCCAACCAGAGGTTCTCCCACACAAAGACTGACTTAAAAGAACATGGCTTTTCTGGGGAACCTAACTTCAAGCTGGCACATCCACAATTTCACTCTTAGGTATATATACTCAAGAAAAATGAAAATACATGTCCAACAAAACCTTGTACAGCATTTTTTACAATAGCTAAAAGGTGGAAACAACCTAAATGTTGACCAAATGATGAATGGATAAGCAAAATGTGGTATATCCACACATGCAATACTACTCAGCCATAAAAAAGTAAAGATGCATTCTACAACAAGGATGACCTTTGGAAAATTATGCTTCATGAAATAATCCAGTTAATTATGATCACAACTCTATGGTTCCATTTATTATGAAATGTCCAGAATAAGCAATTTGTAGAGACAAAACTAGATTAGTATTTGCCTAGGTCGGGTGTGTTAAGGGCAAATGAGAAGTGAAACTGCAAAAGTATACTTAGAATTAGTACAAAATCTAACATTGTGTTAGGAAATTATTCTTTAGTGTGATACCATCTTAGATATGATAGGGTTTCTTTTGGGGGCTATTATGTGCTATAAAATTGATTGTGATGATAGTTGCACAACTGTGAATATGCTAAAAAGCACTGATTATACAATTTACAATGGTGAATTGAATGGTATATGAGTTATAATTTAATAATTCTTAATAAAACTGTTAAAATAACATTTTAATGAGTTATGTTTCACACCCAGATATACAAAAATCTATCCAGGAAATTTGTTAATGTAAGAAAAATGTAGGGGAAATGAGCAAAAATTATGACTAAATGGAAAATAAATGCCTAAGTATGCCAAAGCAATAATGCGTTTTACATAAGAATGCCCAAAAAGTCAATGTTTTTTTCAATGTTATCTTTTTTTTAATCCTGCTTTTCATGTCATTAGCTACAAATATACTTTATTCTCTCCAAATTTAGTCATTCTCTCATTGTAAAATATATTGGCCTTCATTTATATCGGCCTGTGTGTGTTCTAAGGAACACAGAGCTCCAGAAACTTTTTCTGAATAAGTGAATCTGATTTCATCTTGCTAGTGGAAACAATTCCTTTTGATTTTAAGGTTAATCTGAACCACTCTTGCAAGAATAACCTCTTGTCATTAGTGTGTCTTCTGGGCCAGTTCTGCTACCAAACCTCCCCTACTTGCAGAAAATGAAGAAAAATGAATAAGAAGGAACAGAAGATTTCAATTTATCACCCATGCCACACTGCATGCCTTCAAAGATCTTTAAAAGTCAAAGGTTATGCATTTTTTCCTTTGCTTTGAAAACACAAAGAGATTTCAATGAGTCAAACTTAGTAGCAGCGTGGGGGTGCAAGGGTAGTTCAGTGGTAGAATTTGGGCCTGCCACGCTGGAGACCTGGGTTTGATTTTCAGCCTATGCACTTCCCAAACAAACAAGCAAGCAAACAGACAAACAAAAATCCAGACAAACAGAAACTCAACAAATGGTGCTGCAATAAGGGGATAATAGCATGGAAACAAATGAAATGTGACACCTGCCACACAGCATAAAAAAAAAAAATAGTAGCAGCAATTTTGGTGTCTTTGCAAATATGATTAAACATTTTGGAATATATTCTCTTCTTTGATGATGAATACATGCATGCTCTTAAAGTCATACATGTTAAACTCACACTCCAGTAAGAATCTCATCTTATTTTTTGATTCTGTTACTTTTTATACTCCTCTTTTCATATAGAATGTGGGTTTCTTCCAATATATGTAATTTGTACACAGCTGCTGATATTCATTCTTAGAGCTCCTAAATTTATTAATAGCAATACGCAATTCTTCCAGGTCAAAAATATTTTAAACTATAGCCTCCCTATACCACGGTGAAGTTGAATTAATGCAAAGTGTAAAAATAATCAAAAATCAATAAAAAGCTCTTCAATATAATAGAATGAATCAGGGAGATTGGTGTTAAAAACTGGGTTCTGCTTTTACTATCTGAGTGACATAATCAAAATACTTAAACACCCAAAACCATACATTTAAAACGAGGGCTTTGTGTCTACCTTTTATGTTTTGTAGGAGATCAAATAAAATAATAAATAAAGGAATAGTAGCATACCTCAAACATAGTACACCCTCAGAAAATATTTATCCTCTTCTTTTCCAGTTATCTTCTGAGCTTATAATACAGTTATTGATGTTTATGAACAAAAATACAGCTTCTCTAAATGGATGACAATCAGGGGGACTGGACAGAAATAACACACACAACCGAACAAACAAGCACACACATAACATTGTATGAAGAGCTTGAGAGTGATTTGGGAGAGAGAATGATGAGAGGTGAGGTAGTAGCAGATAAATTCTATCTGCTCTTAAATGTAATTAACAAAGGTAAAGGTAAAAGTAATTAGAAAAAGTAAAATCTTAATTTCTAAGTTATACCTCCTCCCTCTCATTTGATTTTCCTCTCAATCTTCAGGGAGAAATGAATTTACTAAGGAAAAAATTATAGAGACTTAGATAGAGCCTAAAGCACTCCGTAGAATTTTCAGGAATACTGCTGGTTGGGGCTTGGCATGTTGTGGTAGTTTGCAATATCAGGTTAAAGTTTGCATAAGGGTAGCCTCCAGAGTGACATCTTGAATTCATTTGAAATCTCTTAGCCACTGCAATTTTATTTTGTCCATTTCTCTTTTCCCCTTTTGTCAAGAAGTCATTGTCAATCCCATTTTGCCAGGCCCAGGCTCATTCCTGGGAGTCATGTCCCATGTTAGGGGGGTGGGCGGTCAATTTATTTAGGTTGCCACTATTTTAATGTCTGTTTATAGTGGAGTCATTTTCAGCTAAGCTTTTATGAAAAACCTCTTACCTAGTTACGTGCAGGGAGGAGAATCTTCTGCAGGAATCTTTTCATTCAAAAAATATGTGCTATCTGGTTTCAGGTATCCAGAAGATTCCAAACATGGTTTCTCTAAGCCAAACCATCACACCCACAGGTTAAACTATTCCATTGAGTTTGGCGGTTCCTCATTAAAAAAAAAAAAAAATTCCCTCAAACTGTTAAAACAAGATATTTAGAATCAGCCAGTACTGGGCTGAAAATAGGCATGAGAATTTTTCAAGGGCATCCATGTCAAAAACTTTGTTTTAATAGAGGACCAGGGTTTCTGAAAAATTGTACAATGGGAAATAATGCTGTTTTGGATCCCTGGGGAGTTCTGTTCTTTGCTGACATGAATGGAGGGCATTGTGCACAACTCATTGCTTCATTTCTAAGCAAAACATTGAAGTGGTTAGTGCCAGTCTGGTTCTTATATCTTCAGTTAGCAACTTAAAAAGAAAAAGAAAAGAATAAAGCAATGAATTGCAAGGCTTTTAATATTACACATTCAGAACTCCAACATGGGAGTTTTCTATCTAAAAGAAATAAAAGTATGATACTTAAAATATTATGTAAATTGGCACATCTCAAGGGGAACAGGAAAACATTCTACAGTTGCAACATGTCATTCCAGAATGATTTTTTTTCTTGAAGAAATATATTTATTTTAAATTTATAATTGTTTCCTATTACCAAGTAAAACTTTTCAAAAATACTAAATGGCTGTTGAAATAAAATGTCCTTAAGTAACCTGCTGCTTTCAGGATTCTCACTGATAATACTGCCTTAACAAATACCTTCTGGACATGTGTGAGAGTGGGTACATATAACAGCAGCAGCAACAGCCAAACAATCAACATGCCAAAATGTTCCATAGAAACAGACTGTTGGGCAGCAGACAGCCCAGAAAAACTTCAGTAGTTTTCCTTTTTTTTTTTCAATTTGGTGAGCAAACAGTTAAACAATATATCATTTAAACCATCTCAGAGAGAGAAGATGCCTTACATGAAATGAGATATATTTAATTTAAATACTATGATGACAATGTCATTTTTAAATGACTGCACCCCATGCTATTTCCTGTTATTTCCCAGCCCTAAATCCAGTGAAAAGAAGGGAAGACTGGCCAAGAAGATTAAGTTTTTGAAAGTGTTTTGAAGCTCTGAGGTTTTCATTTCAGATCTGCCCCTCCTACACAAAACATAGTCTGTGAATCTTGACAAAATATGTAGCAATACAGAACTTTCATTTTACCAAGGCTAAAGATTCTTTGTAATGTCAAGCTGTAGACGTATTCAAAATGTGCTTTTACCAATACTTGTATGATAATTTATCCCTGTTGACCAAATAACCTGGTTCTCCTGCTTCCAAAATGAAGGACAACTTCCTAAAGGGGGGCTATTGCTTTAGCATGCTGAAAAGGTTCAACAAAATTTAATAGGAAGTAAATGTAATTAAAAATGGATTTCCAATTCTGACAAAGAGAGAATTATGTATACCTTACATATCTCCAACCATAAACAACCATATTGATGGATAAAATTTATGAAGCAACTATTTTCAGGCATTGGACCACAGAAAGAAGGTAAATCCATGACGTGACCTCCACATCATGGATCCTGTCTGGAGGCATTTTCCTTAATAACCCCATGACTATGAAAAAACAAACCAAATTTCAGTATCCAGAAAGATAGAGGCAGCGTTTATACAGAAACTATGACTTTGGAAGGTAGTAAGAAAATATTATGAACAATTTGATGCCTATAAATTTGAATGTGCATAGAAAAAGATTGATGCAGGAATAAATGGATAACTAGAATAACAGTATACTTATAAAAGATATTAAATTTTTGTAACTAACAATTTTCCACAAAGAAAACTTAAGGTGCAGATTATTTACTGTTAAATTGTAGGAAACATTAACTGAAGAAATACTACAAATTTTTAATTCTTCCAGAAAATATTGGAGTCAAGAACACATTCTAATTCACTATATTAGGACAGCACATCGCTGATAGGAAAATTAGACAAGGATGTAACAAGCAAATAAAATTTCAAATTATTATCATTCAGACAGACAATATTAAAATATTAGAAACTCAAATCCAGCCATATACCAAAAGGAAAATGCTTTGTGACCAAGTTGGGTTCATCTCATAAATGGAAAACTGGTTTAACGTTTGAAAATCAATCAATATAATCCACTATATTAACAAATTAGAGGATTTAATAATATGATTATGTCAATAGATGCAGAAAAAGTACTTGACAAATGTCAACACATATTCATGATAGACCCTCACAATGAAGTGGGAAATGGAAAGAAAGAATATTCCTCACATAGATAAGGGCATCTAAGGACACTTATCCATCCTTAATAAGCGTCCTTAATATTGCATGACTACTACTTCCATTGTCCTTAATATTGAATGACCAGTGATGTCCCCCTAATGTTAAGAGTAAGATAAAATTGACTGTTAAGACCCTGTCGTTCAACATTGTCCTGGGTGCCGTAGCCGGTGCAATAATACAAGAAAAATGAAGTTTATATGCATAATAATTGGAAAAGAAGAAGTAAAACAGGCTTTTCTTTGCTGTGTATGCAGAAATCTTAATAACTTCCAAAATGACTACTAGAATTAGTGAATTAACGAATACCACTGGATACAATGTTATTATAAAATATCAACTGGATTTCTATAAACAATAAACAAATGGCAAATCAAATAAAACATCCTATTTACAATAGCACCAGAAATCATAAACGTATGGCAAAAAAATGTGCAAGACCACCCTAAAAATACAGAAGACTGCTTTGATAAATTAAAGACTTAAAATTTTATAGTGTAAAGTGACCGTGGAAGATGCAATATTACTGATATGCCAGTGCTGTTGCAAACAAAAGCCAAGTAGGAATTTCTGTAGAAATTGAAAATCAGCTTCTAAAATTCATATAGAAATGCAATGTATCTGTAATAGCCAAAATCATGTAAAAAAAAACAAACAAACTACTACTAGCATTAATCTACAATTATTATAAATTTACAGTTAACAATATTTTGTACATACGAATAGAAAAATAGATATATGAAACAGAATGGTAAAACTAGAAATAGGCCTGCACTTATGCCAATTGATTTTTTATTGTGGTAAAATATACATAATACAAAATGTACCATTTTAATCACTTTAAAATATATAATTCAGTGGCATTAAATATATTCCCAATGATGTACAATCATTCTCTAGCTCTAGAACCATTCAACTCCCCAAATGGAAGCCCCATACCCCTTAAAGTCACTCCCAGTTGAACCCTCTGCCCCTATCCCCAGCAACCACCAATCTGTTTTCTGCCTCTATGGATTTGCCTATTTTGGACATTTTATTTAAATCAAAGCATGCAGATATGTGGCCTTTTGTGGTTGTCTTCTTTCAATCAGCATAATGTTTTCAATTTTCATCCACCTTGTAGCATGTTCATCTATGTTGTAGCCTTTTATAGTTAAATAATAATTCATTTTTCTGGATATACCGTATTTTGTTTATCCATTTATCATTGATAGATATTTGAGATATATCTACCTTTTGGCTATTGGAAATAGTTCATGTTGAAACACCTGTTTATAATTCTGTTATAAAAGAGAAAACCTTTACAAAAAGGGTGTTGGAAAAAGTTGCAGCTGAATGAATTTTTTTTTACCTCAACCCATACGTCATACCGTACAGGAAAATTAACTCCAAATGGGTCATAGATCAAAATGCAAATGCCAAAACTGCAAAATTTCTAGAAGAAAACAAAGGAGAAAATCTTTATTGGCATTGGGTTGGGCAAAAAATTCTTAAGTAGAACATTAAAGTCTGAAATTATAAAAGGAAAAATGATAAAATGTATTTCATCAAGATTTCAAAGTTTTGTGATTCAGAATACGTGGTCGGGAAAACAAAAGGCAAGGGACAAGCCAGTATAAAATTTTGTATCTAATATATCATACCTCTAACAAGGGCCCATATCCAGAATATATGAAGAACACTTAAAGTTCCATAACAAGATGACAAACAACCTGATAATTAAATTGGTAAGAGATTTGAAAAGACATCTCTGTCCAAATGGCAGGCAAACATGTCTTTAGTCATAAGAGGAATGCAAATTAAAACCATGATGAATTGCTCCTACTCAAGCTCACCCATTATAATATCTAAAATTTTAAAGATGGACAATGCAAAGTGTCATTGAGGATATGGAACAACAGGAGCTCTCACATATTGCTGGCAGAAATGCAAAATGGTTTAGCCAGTTGGAAACCATATGAAAATATAAATTAAATACAGACAGTCTTCTTTGCATGGTAATACATGATCATAACAATGACTGTGAGAGCTGCGGCTGTGCAAAATGACCTCGATCAGTGGAGAAAATTACTATCATTTGGGACTTTTAAATATTTTTTGTAAGAAACATTAAAAACTTACTGTAAATTATATATGCATAGATAAATGGGAAAAATCTACTAAAGTTTGTATTTATATGGTAGACTGTAGTTTTAATCATTGAAAACATTGAGAATCAAAGTGATTTATTACTTTCTCAAAAATGAATCAACAGTAATTTGAGCAGTGCTTGTCTTCTTATTGATTACTGACAATATGGAGCGACCATTTTTTCTATGTCTTGGCCAATTTTTATTCTGTTCTAGGTTAGGATCAACGTCCAACATTTTATCCTTTGTATATTCCATGACATGTCAAGGTGTGTGCCACCGTTTGGCGACAACCACTTTCTTCATTTATGTTATTAAACTCACCTTCAGTAGGTTTCTCTGGCTGAGCATCTAGAGTCTCTCAAATGGCATTGGCATTAGCAACACACCCACAGTCAGTTACTTTTTCTATAATTCATTTATGTTTAATCTGAATTTCATTTTCCACTTTAACACTTTTTATCGCCTTGCTGCATTTTCATCTTTATTGGTCAATTCACCCTTTCTTGATCCATTTCTTATAAAGTGTTCCAGGGTTTATCACTGGAAGACAGAAGACAATACTACATACTAAATTGTGCATGAGTTGAGTAACAGATTCAGAGTACACAATCCCTGGCAGACTGTGAAGGAAATGGTGTGATTGATCACTAACCATAATGCTCATCTGTTACTTATGTAGTGATTGGTGCACTGAAGAACTCGCCATGATGTTTTGTACGTTATGCAATTATCACAGCCAATGCAGCTAATGGACCATGGTAACTAAAGTTTGAAGTTTGTTGTTGGTGGATTGGTGTTATTTCACAAAATCACAGTAACAAAATTTGTGCATATTATAACCATGTAAAATGAGGACTGCCATGTCATTTAATAAATGCATATAGGCATTTATATGCATTTTTTTACCCAAGTTTAAAAAAATTAGTTACATCCAAATTTGTATATGTAATTCTTGACAGCACTATTTGTAATAGCCAAGGTATGGCACTAATATACCTCAACTACAGAATAGATAAGCAAGTTTTTGCATATCCACACTATGCAATACTACTCAGCAATTAAAAGTAATAAAAATTGTACTACATAGAAAAACATGGATGAAATAAAAATATTATGCTCATGAAAAACAAGAAAACTGTGTATTATATGGCTCCATTTATAAGAAATTATAATATACATAGAAATAAAACATAAAAATAGTGTGAAGGGCTAGTTAAAAAGGAAATATATGTCTCTGAAGTTTTTATATTACATGTGAAATGGCATAATATTATTTTGCTGTGAGCTATAAGTCAAAGATGCATATTTTTACATATTATACTTGAATTTCTTTTATGTTGAGAAAATTTTAGACTAACAGAAAAAGTTGCAAGAATAGTGTAAAGAATATCCAGATAACTTACCAGAATCCTAAAATAATAGCATTTATATTACATTTGCATGTCATCTTTCTTTCTCTATTTGCTTGTAAATATAAACACAGACATTATGTCCATTACCTTTAATTATTCTGGTGTATATTTCTTAATTTTAAGGGCTTTTCTTACATAATAGAATTACCACAATTAGAAAACTAGTATTGAGAAAATAGCTAATCTACAGACACAGTTGAGACTTCATCAATTATTAAACAATATTCTTTATAGCAAAAGAAAATTAAAGGTAATGTATTGCATTAATTGATCATATCACTTTAATGAGATGCATATTTTAAATCTTAGAACAATCACTAAAATAGAGAAAAATCAAAATGGTATAGCAACTATACTTATAAAGAGGTAAAATGAAAAACTAAAAGTAATTGATTAATCCAAAGGAAGGCAGAAAAAGAAATAGATGGGACAAATAGAAAATAATTAGGGAGATAATAGATTTAAACTTTGCCATATTGATAGTGATGTAAATTATAAAGAGTCTAAGCACTCCAATTAGCAAACAAAAATTCTCAGAATGGGTAGGCAAGACCCAATCATATATTTTCTAAAAGAAAACCTCTTGAATACATAAAGATACCAAAAGTTAAAAGGAAAAAGATGCAAAAAATATGAATGTAAACACAAATCACAAGAAAATGAAAATGACCTTTTTAATAGAAAATGTAGGCTTCAGGACAATAAACTTTACCATATGTAATAAAGAACATTTCAGAATGAGAAAAGGCAATACAGAGTTAGGTGGGAAGACAGTAGAGTATGGTAAGCTGGTTTCATCACTGCTGTATGGGGCAACAAGGGAGCAGATAGTAAAAACTGGGATTGCAGTCTCAAGGGGTAAGTGATCAAAGAGGGTCTATGGCATTTCATGGAGAGGTCCTGGTAGAGAGAAGTGGAAGATTGGGATGGGGAGAGCAGAGTGAGTCTGTTCAGCCATGACCCCATCAGTGAGGGGCAGTGGCACACAGGGAAGTGTGGATTCAAGGGAACAGATCATCCCTCCAATCCAACCTGCCATAGCAGCTTGCATGGGGAGAACTTCCTCATGTCTCCACAGCCAGAAGGACCCATAAGGAGCCCAGAGGTGCACCTAATCACCCACCATGAAAATCTGCATCATCTGGATGCAAGATAAACCCATCTTGTCTATATGGGGTGCCAGGCACTGCAATCAACTGCTCCACCAGACATTGTGACCAGCCATCCTGCAGCCATGTGCTAGGAGTGGCGCCCCTGCCTTGCACACCATCTTGTTAGACTGACTGCTGTGGTCAGGGTGAGGTGGACCTGAGGGGAGGAGGTGGTTTAAGATGCCATCTGTTGGGAAGATGTAGTAAGTGCAGTTTGGCAAATTCCCTATCTGCCTAACTTTTTTACTTTCTATTTTCTTTACTTTTTTTTATTTCATTTTTAAAATTATAATTTATGTATTTTTTCCATTTCTCTTCTGTGGGCCCAGTCTGAGTTCATTCCCAATATATCTTGGGTATCTCCTTCTGGTTTTGTGGTCTACTATTGCTGAGGGTTTTTTCTTTGCTCTTTTTTTTGAGGGGGGGGCAGCACATGGGCTGGGAGTCATGTCCATATCTCCCATGTGGTGGGTGAGCATTCTGTCATCGAACCACCCATGCACCACTGTCCAGCATTTAATAGACTCTCAAGTAGAATTACACACCCTAATATCCAGGCTTTGGTTGGGCAGGGAATTAGCGAGAAACCAAGTACAAAAGTGAACCTTCAGTGCAAAACTAAGTAAATATGAAACTTTAGATGAATGAAGGAAAGCAACTTGCAAAATAACCTTATTAAGATAATCAAATGCCCTGAGCACAATAGAAAAATCACAAAGCATGCAAAAATCCAGGCAGAAATGGACAAGCTAAAAGATCAAATCAAAACACCAGATGGGTCACAGAGCATGGAGAAACTACTCAAGGAAATTTGTAAAGACATAAAGGATATCAGGAAGACACTAGAAGAGGATAAAGAAGAATATGAAAGATTGAATAGAAAAATAGCAGATTTTGCAGAGATAAAAGATACTGAATACCAAATGGGAAATATGCTAAAAACACACAATAGCAGATTCAAAGAAGAGGAAGGAAGAATAAGTGATCCAGAAGACAGAACAATTGAACGAGAATGCACAAAAGAACAAATGGCAAGAAAGATGGAAAATATGGAACTAGACCTCAGTGAAATGATGGACAACAAAAGGTGCATGAATACAAGAATCGTTGGTGTCTGAGAAGAAGAGAAAAGTAAGGGACTGGGAGGAATAGTTGAAGATATAATTGGAGAAAAATTCCTAACCCTTATAAAAGACATAAATATGCCAATCAAAGAGGCCTAGTGAACCCCAAATAGAGTAAATCCAAATAAGCCTACTCTAAGACACATACTAATCAGACTGTCAAATGTTGAAAACAGCAAAGAAATCTTGAAAGGAGAATGAGAAAAGCAATATATATACAAGAGAAACCTCATAAAACTGAGTTCAGACTACTCAATAGGCACCATGGAAGTGAAAAGGTAATGGTAGTATATATTTAAGACCCTGAACAAGATAAGCTTCCACCAAGAATTCTCTATCCATGCCAGTTGTCCATCAAAATTGAGAGAGAGATTAAAATCTTCAAAGACAAAGACAGAGAGCTAGACTGCAAGAGACCTGTTCTACAAGAAACACTAGAAGAAGTGCTGTCAGCTAAAGAGAAAAAGTCAGGAGTGAGAAGCTCAGAGAGGGCACAAAATTGCAGAGTACCAGTAAAGGTGATTTAAAGGATAAAAAGAGTGAGAGGGAAAAGAGTATATAGATCTGAAAAACACTAAAGAATAACATAGTAGATTCAAGAATTGCTTTTATGGAAATAACTTTGAATGTCAATGAAATAAACTCACCAATAAAAGATACAGATTGGGATACAGATTGGAAGAATGGATTAAAAAACATAATCCATCAATATGCTATTTACAAGAGATGCATCTTAAACCCAAGGACACAAACTCATTGCAAATGAAAGGATGGAGAAAGATGTTATAGAAACTGTAGCAAAAAGAAAGTAGGAGTGGCTATGCTAATATCAGACAAAAAGACTTTAAATGTAAAGATGTCATAGGAGACAAAGAAGAACACTACATATTAATAAAAGGGACAACACCAAGAAGAAATAACAATCATCAATGTTTATGCTCCCAATAAGAAGTTCCAAAGTATGCAAAGAAAACATTAGCAAAAATGAAAAGAGTTATAGACATTTCTGTAGTAAGAGTTAAAGACTTCAATACACCACTCTTCACTAGAGAAAAAACAACCAGACAGGGGATCAACAAGGAAACAGATAAACAAATTACACCTAATTAATAGACATATATGCAATGTTACAGCCCAGAAGGCCAAGATACACATTTTTCCCTACTGCTCATCGAATGTCTTCCAGGATAGATCATATGATGGGACACAAAACAGGTCTTTATAAATTTAATAAGATTTAAATGATCCAATTCACTTTTTCTGACCACAATGTGAAGCTGGAAATGAATAATCACAAAAGAACCAGAACTTTTACAAATACATGGAGATTAAACAACATACTTAAATAATCAGTGGGTCAAAGAAGAAATTGTTAGAGAAATCAGCAAATATCTGGAGTTGAAAAATAATGAGAATACAACATATCAGAACTTAATGGGGTAAGTCAAAGGCAGTGCTGAGAAAGAAATTTATTCCCCTAAATGCCTGTTTAAAAACAAGAATGAGCAAAAGT
Source organism: Tamandua tetradactyla (assembly GCF_023851605.1). Lineage (NCBI taxonomy): Eukaryota > Metazoa > Chordata > Mammalia > Pilosa > Myrmecophagidae > Tamandua > Tamandua tetradactyla. The sequence goes on along the minus strand of NC_135342.1, from coordinate 53,717,082 downwards.
TGAGGACTTAACTGCTCACCTGGAGATATTAGAGAAAGAACAGCAAACTAGCCCCAAAGCAAATAGATGAAGAGAAATAACAAAGATTAAAGAAAAAATAAATGAACTGGAGAACAACAACAGAAACAATAGAAAGAATCATCAAAACCAAAAGTTCATTCTTTGAGAAAATCAATAAATCAATGGACCCCCTAGCCAGATTGACAAAGAAAAAAAAAAAAGCAGAGACAAGGCAAATAAGTAAAATCAGAAATGAGGGGGGTTTACTATGGATCCTGAAGAAATTTTAAAAATCACAAGAGAATACTGTGAATAAGTATATGCCATCAAACTAAACAACTTGAATGAAATAGTCAAATCCCTAGAAACACACAAACTACCTACACTGACTCGAGAAGAAACAGAAATTCTCAACCAGCCAATTACAAGTAAAGAGAGTCACTCAGTCATCAAAAAACTTCTTACAAAGAAAAGCCCAGAATCAGATGGCTTCATGAGGAATTTTATCAAACATTCCAGAACTAACACCAATCCTCCTCAAACTCTTCCAAAAAATTGGGGAAGAAGGAATGCTGTCTAACTCATCTTCTGGAGTTAATATCATTCTAATACCAAAACTAGATAAAGACGCTACAAGAAAGCAACACTACAGACCAATCTCCTTAATGAGCATAGATCCAAAAATTCTCAAAAAAGAATACTAGCAAATCGAATTTAGCAATGCATTAAAAGAATTATACATCACAACCAAGTGGGGTTTATACCGGGAAGGTAAGGGTGGCTTGCAGGCATAACAAATCTCTGAGTTCATCACACGGTCGTCTCTGTTCCCATCTGTCGCCTACTGACTGTTCAAATTTCCTCTACTTACAAGGTGACAGTCATCTTGGATTAAGACCAACCTTGATTCAGTTTGACCTCATCTTAACTAATGATAACTAAAACTGAGCTCACAAGCACAGGATTGCAGGTTCTGACTTGAACATGTCTTTGGGGTGGGGGTGGAGTGAGATAATTCAATCTATAACACTGATAAACACAACAAATAGATGAATCTTCGAAACATGATAGTGAGTGAAAGAAGCCAGACACAAAGGATACATTCTGGATAAGTCAATTTATATGACGTTCTAGAATAAGCAAACCAGCAAAAATGTGGTTGCTTCTAGTGGGAGGAATGACTAAGCAGCAGGAAGGAACTTTTAGAGGTAAGAGAAATGTCATATCCTTTTGGATGCATGGATGACAAAAGTGTATTCATTGTCAACAATCTCTAAACGATACATTTTATGTAAATTTACTACTTTAAAATAGTTAATTAATACCTGGTGTGATAGGTAGATTCAGTCGTTAACTTGGCCAGGTGAAGGTGCGCAGTTCTGTTGCTGTGGACATGAGCCAATGGTACGTGAACCTCATCGTTGCTCATTACATCTGCAGTTGGCTAGGAGGCATGCCTGCTGCAATGAATGATGAGTGATTTTTAATTGGCTGGTGCTTAAATGAGAGAATTCAACGTAGCACAGGCCAAGCAGCTCAACATACTTCATCACAGCACTCGCAGCTCAGCTCAGCCCAGGCCTTTGGAGATAAAGAATCACCCTAGGGAAAGTTGTTGGATCCCCGGGGGGCCTGGAGAGAAGGCCAGCAGAGATCACCCTGTGCCTTCCCATGTAAGAAAGAACCTAAGTTGAAAGTTAGCTGCCTTTCCTCTGAAGAACTGACAAAATGAATCCCCTTTTATTAAAAACCAATCTATCTCTGGTGTGTTGCATTCTGGCAGCTAGCAAACTAGAACACCCTGTAAGCGAGTGTCAGAAATTTTCCTTCTAACAATTTGACATTGGAATCAGAGGCACCCTAGTTTTACTTCCCAGCATAGACCCTGACCAAGTGACTCTGTGCAAGTTAAATTCCTGGTGCCTCATTTTTTCATGTCTCTTTACCAGTCAGCCTCCTGAAAGGAAAAAAATAATAACTCATCCAATTTGTGTAATTTCAGGAAATTTTTATGAAGGAATTATTTGCAAAGGCAGTGTAGTAGGAAAAACAAAAGTGGTCATACCTATCCCAGCAGGTTGTTCTTATACTCCAAGAATTGAAAGGGTAAGGGGGGCAAGACGAGAAAAGAAAACCTTCTGCCCTGTAAAGAGCCATCTGACAGTGCTATAACCATTTGTGCAATGATGCTTCTGGCCTGAGGTGACAGTACAGAGAGGAATCTTGGAGGAAAAATACCTCAATCTCACTTCCTTCCTTCCCTCCATTTCCCTTTAGGTGTTCCCATGGACTAAACTCAACCAGAAGTCAAAGAAGTTTGTTGATGTAGTTCAGTGTAGTTTAAAGTTCCTTAAACTTTAGTGACAAAATTATTTAGAAGACTTTACACCACATATGTTGAGCCCTAGCTCCGATTTTCTGTTTCAATAGGTGTGGGTACAGCTTGCTACTTTGCATTTCTAATTAACCCCCTGGTGATGCTGATGCTCCGGGGCTGGCGGCCCACTTTGAGAATCGCTGATAGAGCTCCTATGGGTTCTCCAAAGCAGAGGACATGGTGGAGAAGGTGGCTAATAGAAATGAAGCAGAGACAAAATGAAAATATCCAGCAGAATCTCATCTATATGGAACACATGTAGAAACTCATGAACATTAAAATATATTTGTCAATCAATTTAAAACTCCTTTTACTACACCAAACAAATTGGGTAACCAAGGTAATGCCTGCTCTACTCCAATTGAAATAAGCTCCTTCAGCCATGGAAAAGAAGAATCTGCAGATGCTAGTCTTTCGTCTGAAGGGCTGGCCCTTAAGATCTTAGAATTTTTGTGAGAGGAACCTTATGACTATCTTTAGAGATGCCTGTTACCCCAAAATCTTGGTGATTCAATATAAGAAGGTAACAAAATATTTCATAACTTGCATTTACATTTCTTGAGTATCTGGTGTATTCCAAACACTCAAATGACTTTGTCTAGTTTTCTTAACCTCAAGAAGGGGTATACTGACATTAATTTATTTTCTGATTTTCATTTTACGGTTTGCTAAATGGCTGAAAGGAAAGTAAACGGTCTGCACAGAAAATAATGGAGTATTGTAATGTTATAATTAAATTTGTTCAATGTATTCTCTGAATTTCTTTTTATAAAATATTTTTTGGATTTGATTTATCATCTAAGCATATCTAAATTACTTCTACCTTTCTTTTAATGAATTAATATAGACATTTAAGGTATAGATATTCTATAAATGGCTCCAGCCATAATATGCTGATCATTATAAACTTTTTGATGTTTTCCATTTTGGTGGTGGAGAAGTTAATAATAAAATATTCTTAATACCCATTACTCATTATTAGATTTCTAACACCAACTCTTCTGTCATTCCATTAAAAAAAATCCTTAATTTTCTTTGTTTCTTCAGTCCTTTCTTCCTTCTCCTTTTTCTTCCCTTCTTTCCTTTCTCCTTTCCTCTTCCTCCCATCCTTCTCTCTTCCTTTTTTGGCTTCTTTTCTTCTTCCTTTCCTTTCTTCTTCCCTTTCTCCCTCCCTCCCTTCCTTTCTTTTCCTGTCTTTTATTTTTTCCTATCTCTCTCTTTTTCTCCCTTCCTTTCTTTTTTCTTCCTTCTTCCTCCCCTGCTTTTCTCTTTCTTCTTTCTTTTATTCTTTCTCCTTCTTTTCTCCCTTACTTTTGGTTCATTTTCTTCCTTCCTTCCTCCCTCCCTTCCTTCTTTCTTTTCTTCCTTTCATGTTTACTTCATTATTGCCTGCTTCCCACCAATATAAGCATCTTTCAATCAGGGAATTAGGAGGTGATAAATATTTTTGACAGATGAACTCTTAGGCAATTTCCAACACATTGATGATATAGTCATAAATAAGAGAAAAAACTTAAATTTCAAATGTATCTCACTTCACCTTATCAATAACTCTATAACATAGGGATATTACAATTATTATCATGTTGAAGGTGATAAAATTGACTCTTTGTCAAGCCATGTGACTTGCCCAAAGCCACATGGTACAGAAGTAGAGAATTTAGGATTGAAATTTAGTTCTATTCAAAGCCAGTGTTTGGTAAGAGTTATTGCCCAAACACTGCAATCAAAAACCATCTATGGAATTATTACTAAGTCAACCTTTCTGTTTTCATCCAGTCCAAGGAAATTCTGTTATAATGCAGTTACATTTTTATGATTACTACCAGAAACTAATATTCTTTATAAAATTACTACCATGAATTAACTTTATGTCTTCAGGAAATGGGATTGTATGTAATTACTGATTTCCATTCTCAATAAAGTAAGTAAATTATCATCAACAACATAAATGCACCATAAATTGTTTTGAAGTATAAAGTAGGAATGATTTTCTGGAAGAAATATTGACCAAAGTTACCAAATAATTGTAAATGATAGGCCCTTTAAAATTAGGACATGCAAATTGCAATTGGAAAATCTTATCCTTTTAATGCTTACATCATCATTTGGGTAGGCCAATAGTCCTTTTTTTTTTTTTTTTTTTTTTTTTGCTGATGCTCCATTTCTGGAGTATTGACAGATCTTACACAATTTAATACCAAAATTTATATATAGAATGATTTACTGTTTTCAAGGTTAGAGTTTCCATAATGAGGTGTCATTATTTCATCCATGAGCATAACATAATGTCATTTAATTTGAGAGATGATGATTTGGCAAATTAAAAGGAGAAAGTTATTTTTGTTTGCATATTTCTGACTTTGTTGATGATTTTTAGCTCAGTATACTTTCAATTCAAGAGATTGTTCTAACATATGGCCACATACATTTAATCTTAATGAGTGAAAATAACCTTTAGTACATGACATTTTAAATCAAATAGAATAATCAGCCTAATTTCAGCAGTATTTTATAACAATTATCTATTATGCTTTGCATAAGAATGCAGCATCTGCATCACAAAATGCCATAGATAATAAAGGTAGTGATCATTTTATTGTAAAACTCTCATGTTATCTATTAGAAAAAATCATCTATGTTATAAAGCCAATACTAGCTAGCTGGCAGCACCCAATTAAAATGTTTTCAAATCAAACTTTCATTAAACTTAAAGTAGCTAATCAGTGATTTGAGAGATTTCCCATTTAATGAATTAACCAATAAGTGACCCCTTTTCACATTGCATGCTCATTTAACAAAGACATATGCATGCTAAAGTATTTCTCACATTACCACTATATCTCCAGCATTCATTCCTCTGTCTATGATTTCTCAAAAAAAATTAAACAGCCACAGAATATTTGACTATATAGCAGGCACTGTGTTGGCACAGGAAAACAGTTATGTAAGACAATTACTCTAAGCACAGTGTTCCTAAAAACTACAAATATCAGAATGCATTGAAATGTTGTCATAATTTGGATGCATCAATATAATGTATATAAATCCACAGCGTGATCATCCCAATAAGCATAATAACATCATTTCAAGTCATTGTCCCTAAATTAAACTACTGGGAAAATACTGCAAAAGCACAATTGGGAAATAATACTTCTCAAAGTGAGAACTTAATCAAATATATTATTTGAGCTTAATTTTGCTCATCTGAGCAATAGGATCAGAAATAGTATTGAGCAACCAACGCTGGCTCAGCAGGCAGAGTTCTCACCTGCCATGCCAGAGACCCGGGTTTGATTCCTGGTGCCTGCCCATGCCAAAAAACAATAATAATAGAAAAGAAATAGTACCTGCATTAGCAGAAAATCTAGAGGACTGATTGAAAGAAAGCATGAAAACAATTGACACACTAATGTTTAATTCTCAAAGAAGGACTTAGAGGCTTGAGAACCAGGACATACCTCTTGTTTAGTTAGGTGGAAATGAAATATGATTGATTACAAAGTACAGAATTCCAGCTTTATTGTGGCCTAAACTGGCATCATTTTTATGGAAATGTGTGTTATGAACGATCTATTTTCAAGTTGCTTCACAAGGCATATTTAGTGAAAGTCCACATAGAAGACACTTAGATGAAAGTGGAGCTAAAGAAAAAACTACTGTGTACTGAATATAACAACTGATTTCATGGCCTATGAAGAATAATTCATTCTGCACACATCAATTACACAACCACATATGCAATTCTATGCAGGACACCAGGAATAACACTGACAAAGAGCCACACATTCTTCTGGACATCTTTTCTTGGTTTCTGAATATTGGTTGGTAACTTTATCCTCTTTGAAAGAAATTCCAAACAAGTATATGGCCAAGGTACAACATGCCTTTATTCCAACAAGCAAAAATTTTCTTTATAGCTTTCTGACTGAGATGAAGAAACAGACCTCTCATTATACTATAAATATGAATCACACAACTTACAGTTCATTGAGAACCACATTCAAAATGTATTTTGCAATGATACAAAGTAATCTCAATAGGCTGAAGATCCAAAATCAGCAAAAATAAACTTAACAGATGAATGTCAAGTATGTTTTTATTGTTGATATCACATGGAAAGCTTGTATTACAACAGTTCCTTTGCATAAAGTCAGGGCTTTTTACTTACTGCACATTTGGCTGTGATGGGGCTACCATCCAACCTAGGTTATTCACAGAACAACCTTGCTCTTTTCCTTGCCGAGTGATTCACCTACAGTTTCCATAGTATGGAATAAGGTGGCAGATCTGCTTCCCAATCTTGGTTACTTACTACTTACCACTTGTGTAAAACTTGCTGGAATTGATGAGGCTCTCTGTCTCACCATAAAGTTGAAGATTACCATTTATTGGGAAACCCCCATAAGCTAGACACAACTTGTCTTACTATTCATATAAGTGGAAACAGAATAAATGAGGAAATGAGTAAGAATTCCTAAGGTATTACAACTGGCAAAGCCAGGATGTGAAACCAAAATGCGGCTGCCAAACCAATGCTCAAGTTAAAAACAAATGAAAATCTTAGTTCATTCTGAAGTAGGCAATGACATGAAAATTGTCTTTTTAGTGTTTCTGTGAAGTGGCAATTCTTCAAATACATGTCTTATTGTTCGTGTTCCTTTTTAAGTGCTAATAATTGTTCTTCTGATGCCACAATCTTGGCCCACTCTAAAGATTTTTGTTGCTGCTCCTTAACAATTAGAGCTGTCCAAATTCTCTGGACTTAAGAATGATGAAAAAAATTCCCCATCACAGGAAGTTTTAAAGGAAGAAACTTTCATAACTTATTTTGCAAATGAAAAGTAAAAGGTATACCCTTTGAAAATGTACAAGAGACGTCTTTTGATAGATGACACTGGAAAATTAGAAGAAATATTTTTCTGTAAACTGTGGTTGCATACTGAAAATTTGCTACTGTGCTTCCCCTGTAGTTCTACAGCACACACACACACACACACATACACACACACACACACACACACATCATTAAAGGAAATTTGGGAAACAATAAAGGCTCCGTGGCATAAAATAACAGGGAGAAGTTTAATTTAGCAACAGCAAAATGTTACAGTAAAAGGAGCAGGCAGCAGGAATTAATGCCAGTTTGTGAGGAGAGGAACGAATATTTGAATATCCACTATATGCCAGTGACAACGTGATAGGCATTTTAGCAACATTTTCTAGTTTAAGTCTCCAAAATTTTAGAGGTAGATATTACTATCTTTAGAAAAATAAAGAAACTGAGACTTTAGAGAATTTAAATATTTTTGCTTACGTCAAAACTATTCAGGCGCAAAGCTAGGATGCATACCTAAGCAAGTTGAACTTCAAAGCTCACGCTTACTCTCAGCCATCAGGCATTACTCCACCGCCTGATTCTGCTCTCTTGCCACTAGAAACCTTAGATTTATAATTTGTTAACATTCTGCTTCTCAGTTACTTCATTCCAGTTCTCCTCTCTAACCTCACATTTGATTGGGAGGTCTCTGGATTTGGAAATAGACATTATTTCTAGCCTTCTGTTTATCCTGAATGCTTTATACCCTTTCCTGTGAGTTTGGAAAGTGACTGGTATTTGGTTTAAATTCCTATTGTCTAATTTCTTTCCCAATGAGGTGGCTCTAATAAGAATTGATTATGGTATCAGTGAAGTGCAAATCTTTGCCATTGTTCCATGTTAAAAAAAAAAAAACATACACACACAATACAATTCTTCTGACTTTAAACAGATTCTAAGAATGTGTAATGAGAAAACAGTCATTCGCCATGATCAGCATGAACAATATACTGTTTTTCCTCAAGTAAGAGAAAGAGCTACTGTCATGTAATGTGGGCGCAAATAGTCAGGGACATGCTGAGAAAAAAGAACTAATACATACATCTAAAACATCCAGAACAGTGGTTGCTCAATATTGCACCATAATCTGGAAGTGCTAACTTTCTTTCTTTTTTCCTACTTAAAAAAAAAAAAAGTTAAGAGGGTGGGCCGCGGTGGCTCAGCGGGCAAGGTGCTTGCCTGCTATGTCGGAGGACCTCGGTTCGATTCCCGGCCCCAGCCCATGTAACAAAAACGGAGAAACAGAATACAATAAAACAGGAAAATGTTTAAAAATGTTTCCCTTTCTTCCTTCCTTCCTTCCTTCTATCCTTCCTTCCTTCTCTCTGTCTTTCCTTTAAAAAAAAAAAAAAAAAGTTAAGAATCTGTGGCAAAGCTTAAAGTTTTCCCTATTTTTTGGTTATTATAAAGCAAACACATTTGACTTTAAGGTCAGGCTTACATTTTTATATCTCCTATCAACTAAAATGTACATGCATTAAAATAATAGTTGCATAATTTTGTCCTCACGGAAGGAAGTGTATTTCTGAAATCTCTCTGCAATGCAACAGAGAGAAAGTATCTCCAGGTTGATAGTTACTTATTTAATTTAAAGATAAGTATAATACCTACCTGTAAAGAAAAAACAAGCAATAATTACATGCAGGTGTAAAATGAAAGTATTTCTAATTTATATAAAATTGGAAAATTCATACTTTCTTAAGAAATACAATAGCTCTTTCCCCCCTTACATTCTATAAACTTTAAGATGTCAGTAAAATTCATTTTTATGTGTGGCATAATTTCACTAAATTGTCTTGTCAATTATTTTGTTAATACATCCTAATATGATGAATAAAAGCGATAATACAAAAACGGCAATCATCTAGTCTCCCACAATTTCAAGAAATTAGACTTTCATCATTATAAAGCACCGATTGTAAACCTGTAGTTTTGTAGCCCCTGAAAATTTAAAAGGATAAGTATACATATAACTGTTCCCTTCCCTCAACCAAAAAAATCGTATAAGGGTAATGAAAACATGTCAGCTACCAAGTACATGTCAGCCTTGTTCTAAGAGATTTCCAAATGTCTCTCCTTTGAATATTCATAATTATTAGAAAATGCAAATTTTGGCATGAAGGTTTTGCTCTTCTACTCATCATCTTTATTGACGATCACGGAGCATGTCAATGCTTGAGTGAATAACAGGAAGGACAATTTCAGCCTCTTCCATATGTTGGGAGCAAGAAAGACTGTTGGTGAAAAGCATACACTAGGGCCAATCCATGTTACACAGTAGGGCCAGGCCTACCATCGGTATCTAATTATAAAGTCTAAGAAGGAATTTCACATTCTAACTCTGTTGTTGTCTAAATTATTGACATTTTCCACTTCAGGTAGAGGGTGGAGTAAGATGGCTCTTTTTTTTATAACCCCACCTGCCTGTGGACAGGCCTGAAGATTTTTTCAACTTCATGAAAGCGGAAACCCTATGGAGAGGATTAGCTGGTTGCTTAAGCCAGAGTCATCAAAAAACATAGTAGGTCCTGGGATGGGAGGTCAGAGGATACACAAGATCAAGGGAACATTGAGCAGTAGGGAAATGAAGAATGTAAGCGTTCAGATGGCCATTTATGTATAAAATGATAAGCAACCCTCAGGTACAAGGAAGAAGCTTCTGTTATACCACCCTTAAAAGGGGTCAGAATTACTTGGGGTGTTCTTCAAGTCTAATTTTGATTACCATCAATACATCATCTTACGCAGGGCTAGTACAGAAAGTGTGCTAATAATTAGATTTTTTCTATTGTACATTGTACAATTTCTTTCAAAGATTAAGAAAATGAGACTCAGAGTGGATTAGTTAGCTGTTCATTGGCATATCTCCAGGAAGGGCCGAAGCAAGATTCATAGCCAGGTATACATGAATCTAGTTCTATTCTAGAGATATAGAATAGAATCTCTTCATAGATAGAGAATCTCTATCTACTATGCAGGAATACAGAATTTCACAAGCTGCCTTCAGCGAGAGAAAAAGACAGAGACAGAGGCAGAGGAAGAGGCCAGTGAGATATGCTTAGCTTTGGAATAAAATCCTGTGTATGCTATGGGGAAATATAATGAGGGCAGGGGCTAAACTTCTGCACATCACCTGATGATGTATTTGGTCTCAAGCTCAACCAAATAACTAAAGTCAAATATCTCTGTGCCATGGGATGGGAGTCAGGAAATGCTATCATTTCCTTTATCCTGTGTAGGTAAAGCGAAATTCCTCTAAGCACTTAGGGCAGAGGCTATGCAAGTTTATTCTAGTCTCAAGCAAGCAAGATGTACACTTATTCAAGGACAGGCAAAAAATAATATTAGGTAACTTTCCCCGTTTTACAGTTGAGGAAGCAAACCCAGAATACTTTAAGTGACTCTTACAAGATAACAGAACTAGCATGGGGTGAACAAGAATTCAAACACATTTTTGCCTGGTCCCCGAGACCATGCTGTTTGCTCTGCCTCTTTGTATGTGATTAGACCAAAAAACAAGAGCCAAGTTGCAAATGAATTGTATCTATTACTATAGGCAACTGTTATAGAATATATTTGTATATTTAATATACATATTAAATCTCTCTCTCTCTTCCTGTGAAAATTGTTCTTTTTGAAGTGTTCTAACACATGTCATTAATGGAGGAAAAAATCTAACTATTAGCGCAGTTTCTGTCAGCGTTTGCTGGCTGGTAGCCTTTCCTTCAAGGATGATCAGACCAAAAGCTGAAACATGGGAAAGCATTAAAATCCACCAGTTTACCCTCTGAGTGTGTGAACCTGAGAAAAGAAGCTCAAACACATTAAAAGGTGCTTTACCCTTTTTAGAGAGAGTCCTATTGAAACCTTTGTGTGTGAGATTTTTTTTTTCCTTCAAGATCAATATTAAGTGACTTGTGAACCAGAAATGAGGGACTTCCTGAAGCAGCTCTCTGAGTCTTCTGAGGACGCACCACTGCTCTTTGTAATATTTACTGAAGGTTTGCTTAAGTTTTGTAAGGCACTAATCTTCTGGATTATGCACCCTAAAGAGTGTTAGTGGGTTTATCATCGTACGAATATGCCACATCTTTAGTTTTTATTGCTTATTATTATTGTTGAATCCCTCATCAAAAATAAAGATGGCGCCCAGTGTTCTCATGTTGATTTTCTTTAACAAAGTCTTTTCTTTAAGCAGAAAATAAGGAACATTTTTCCCCTACTTAAAAAAAAAAAAACTACAAAGGAGGTGGTTTGTGAGTGACAGATTGTAGGATAAAACACCATAATCAGTGAAAATGCATTATTTAAGAAAAGTAAATTCCCTCAGTTTCTGTTAGCTGCTCTAATCATCTGAATAAAATAACAGTATGCAAATGCTTGCTCCGGAGTTTGACAAGGCTGTCACTTTCCCTTATCGGACACAGTGCTTTATCACAATGCAGTCGAAAGAAAGGAGGAAATGAGGTGGAAAATATTATTATAGGATTTTTAGAGTACTTTGATAGAAACTAGAGACAGCTGTTAAAACTACTGTATTTAAGAGCAAATGTGAGTAATGAACCGTAAAGTGAAATATGTAAGGCAGGAAAATATTTCTGGCAAACCATATGCTCTAACATAAATTTTACTTATGTATAGAATTAAAGAGTAAGCTGAGGCTGCATAGAGACACCGATCAGGCAGTCAGCCCCACCACCTTGTTTACACAACAGGGCTTGCGTAGTGCTTTCTGAAGAGTTACAAGGCTGTCTTGTGCCATGCAACAGTGACTATGTAACTAAATTTTCTTCCCTCCTTGCCACCTTCCATCCTCTCCTCCTGCTTGCTCTCAAACTTCCACCCTCCTCTCTCCCTTTCTTCTTCTTTGCATTGGCTGTCAGGCAGCACGGTGTAGTAAGTATACTGAGCAATGGTTCAAGTCTGTTTCCCAGGACAGTTAACATGTTTTAATTGACATCTGTCTATTTTTTTCTCTGTATCTTACACACTATGTACAGTGGCATACAAGTGATTGTATTGTAAGCAATTTCAAATATCTTTGAGAGAAGCAGGTTATTAATTCGAAACAAACTTGAAACAGATAGAAACGTGTGTCATTAATTTCAAAGAAAATTCAAAGATACAGCAGGATGGCGATACGATTGTTTTCCTTTTGCTTATGTGATTCTCTTTGCTGACTTTAACATAGAGGGAGGGTGGTAGCAACAGTGAGAATGTGCTATGTTGCATTGGAAATCATTGCTAACAATGTTTTTTGGCAAGTACACGAATAACAACATGAGTTGTATTGATTTATCATTCTACCGTTTGCTCTGTTAAAGCTTTGTTATAATATATCTGGCATTGTTGGGGGAAACAGATTTTTATTCATCCCCCCAAAATATGCCTATCATTTGACTTGCTCTTTTCCTCCCTAGACAATAATTTGAAGGTGGTACAGTAGAACAATTTAATACCTCAAAGACAAACCCATCATATTGTAAATATTTATTGTGGTTTATAAAATATTTTCTCTTGATGTTAACTATAGGTGGCTGATACTGCTGGTGCTTCCTTCTACTTAACTGCTGTTCTTCTTTTGAGTACTTTCAAAAGTTGTTTCAAACTGTCGTTTGAAATATTTGTTGGGAGGAAGTAGGAGAAGATATGGATATTACCAAAGGGTTTGCTAAACCCAAAAAGAGTATGAGATGGGAGGAGGATATGAAGGCGGCAGAGCTTATCTTTGAGAAAGTGGAGGTGCTTTCTCGAACAGCATAGAGCACCTATGGAAAAGGTGCCATAGAAGTCCCTGTGGTGGTTCTACAGAATAAGACGGAGGAGGTTAGAAAGCAAACCTCACGGACTACTATCAAAGGGTGAGCTTGTGGGACAACTAGTTGACTGATCCTTCTTCTTGCAGAGAATGCAGAGGACAGGAAAACCAACACCTTCAGTGTGAACTCTGAATAAGATTCGGCCAAACCATCTTTAAACTCCTAGTGGTCAAGATGAGAAGAATCAGGGGAGAAAATGGCATTTCAAAATTGGAATCATGCATCTGTCTTGAAGAGGTTTGAAGCTCCTCTGGGACAGGCTGCCACTTGTTACTGGAAAGCAATTTGAACTGCCTTTTAGCCACAAAGATGGGAAAGCAGCAGCCCCCATGTGGCGAGTCCTATGTCCCATCAAACTCACCTTTCTTGAGTTGCCCACTGCTACCAATAACAACCACAAAAATTTGGGTCTATGTAAATGTTAAGAAAATGTGCTTTTGATTTTCTTTTCTGCTTTTGGTCAGTTTTTTTTTTTCTTTTAAGAAGCACACTAGCCATTTATTAGGCCAGCATAAAAGTAACAGGGCCTATGACCCCTTCTTGGGGTGACCCATACAATTTCTCATTCAAACCCAGGTATATTTGACTTATAAAGTGCATTTTCAGCAATTAGATAGTGGTCAGAAACTGAGATAGCCCTGGGTATTTCCTCACTCTAAATTCAGTTCATTGAATCCAAGCTTTATTTTTTGATGCCCTGATCATCAACACCAACATCATAAAAGGTTTAAATAAACAATGCTAAGTTTCCAGAGTCAGGATTTTGTTACCCTTTCGGCTGGCAGAATCCAAAACATATGACTGCACTCTGGGTCAATTCAGGATTGAGTCCAAAGCACCATTTCTAAGGTCATGATAGACTCTCATAACTTGTTCATGTAAAGGTGGGAAGTTTCTCTTAAAATTAATGTGCCTATGGGTCACTTAGGGATCTAGTTAAAATACCAGTCTTGATTCAGAAATCTTGAGGTGGGGCCTGACAGTTTGCATTTATGACCAGCTCACAGGTTGTGCTGGTGGTGATGGTCTGCAGAGCCCACTTTGAGTTACAAATCTCGAAAGTATTTTAGTTCATTCAAAATCCTGATTACCTCTCATTTCACCAGAGAGAGCTCATTTCACCACAGTAGTTACTGAGATATTACTAGATTTGCCGATAAAACTCCAATTCATGTATTCAGAAAACTAATTAACAAAGAACAGGGATTTTAGGAAGGCTTCCGTTAAGCACTTCTGGAGTGAAACCCTTGAAGGAATGTTTAAGTGTGCTTTCTCTATGAGCTGTTTCAAGTCTCACTTCTTTCTGAATGTCTTTAGAGCCTGTTCCTGATTCTCTGATCTCTTCTTCCATCTCAGTTCTTATTAGATAAACACCTCAACAACATCAACTCCTCCTCTGATGACCAAAATTCACCCACCTCACTGTTTCAGTCGACATTCCATGGAGGATTATTTTTGTCCTACGTGGGAAGAAGAGAGGAACACTGGTGAATTGGAGGCATGAAGCGTGTCAAGTGAAGAGACTATGATCAACACAGGTGAGGGGCATCGTGGAACATACCATCTGCAGAGAACGTTTAAGTCTCTTACAAAGCAGTATGTTTTGACCCAGCCCCATGCTAGTCATGCCTCTACTTACCCCCTGCTCATGGAGAATCTAAATCAATCTTAGAATCTATTCAAGTAGTTTTTTAATTTGAATATTCTGAAGCATAATCCTGAAAGCAAGTTCATAACCTTTGTCTACATATGACCTTTTAAGCAACAGAGTATTGGAAAGATGAATTGTTTAAAAAGCCATCTTCATACCCTGCCCTCCCCACACATACAGCCAGTTAGTACATCTTGAAACTCTTCAATCAGCAAAAGGGAAGTATCTCTTAAAAACTCATTGTGTTTGACAGTCTGTGTCCCCATTCACTCCTGCATATATACAGACACCTAAATATACTTAGACAAGCCATATCTTTCTCATGAAGGCTAAACACACGCACACACACACACACACACACACCCATATTCAGCACAGTGAATCTGTGCCAGGATATGCATTAATTTCTTCATTCAGCAAATATTTATTTAGCTGTAAAGAAAAAGGGACCAAAATATTTTCATTCCAGATACTCAAAAGAAGCATCATCATGATAAAACGAGATATGAGATAATCAGGGCAAAGGATTTTAACTATTATACTGATGCCCTACCTTATTCTAGTTCTAGTTTACGATGCAAAACTGCCCATTGAAACTCTTTAACTATCATCAGAATGCTTAAGAGTCCTCCAAATCTGCATTGTTCTGCATACTTTAAATGTCGTTTTATGCCCTTCTTTTTTTTTCTTAACTTAGGTGTGTTTATAAGGTCTTGTGATGACCAGAAAGTCAATTTTCCTTACTCACCTGTAGGAGTATGAATGCATTCATTATGGATGTGCTTTTGTCTGTGGTTAAACATGCTCTTGGTGTACCTTTGCAAAAATAATCCAAATAAAAATGAAGAACGGTTCATATCAATGCTTCCCTGCTGATCAAATCTGCAAATGCAAAATACAATCATTTCTCAAATAGTAATAGAATATTTAAAAGGCCAGGCTAAATAAATAGAATTCAGTCATTCATTATGTAAGTCTAAGCAATTGCATAATAACTGGTCTTTTACTTACAAATACAGTTCGTCCTGCATTTTCTACTTTAAAGTAATGGAACAAGTAAAGAAAAGAAAAAGGGGCTAACAGTCATTGGACACTTTACTAAGTGCCAGGTATGGTGAAATATTCCTCTGCCTACTATTTTTATTATGAGGATTTATTATAATGATTAGATAATATTATTTCTTATAATAGCTAACCAATTATTGAAGATTGCTGATATGCCATAGCTTTGGGCTTTACTTGAATCATTTGACATACGTTTAGTCAGATCTCATTATTCCCATTCGATAGATGATGAATCTTAAAATCAGAGGATTGAGTAACTCTCCAATGTTATTATTTTCATAATAATTTGATGCCTCTTATTAGCATTTCTGGCATTCTCACTACTATTGTATTTCTGAGACAATGTACCAATACTGTGTACTAAAAAAAAATTAGCAGAAATGCAATACATGTCAAAAAACAACCTGACATCTGTAACTCGGATGACAATTCACAAATGTTCTTGTCATCTTGAGAGGAAAGCTAAGCTCACTTTGCTTTGCTTTAGACAATAGCCTGGTTCACATGTTCAAATTTGCATGTTGAAAATCCGTATACAGTGATTTTCCATATGTATGATTACTATTATTGGTCTATGTGCATATATTTATATGTGGTATGTACGTGTGTTTATTTTTTTCTCCTCACCTCTTCTTTCCTTTCTCACCTCTCTCCTCTATGTTCTCCTCTATTTTCTAAGGATAGTACCTCATATTCAAAGTCTCATTTGACTTACCGTGATCTAGGAGAGTGACTTTCAAGCTTTTTTTTTTTAATCAGGTACTCATCAGTAAAATATTTAAGCTGTTATTATCAATTTCTGTATTTGTAGTCATAAATAATAAACCAAGATTCTTGCAAATGTTATGTTCTATATACTATCAAACATATGCAGAAAATAGATGAAAAATATATTAAAATGAATTCTAACACTTGCTTTCTCCAACTCAGTAAATTGTATTGCTCACCTCACTTTGGCTTAGAAGATAATGTTTAATCCCTGAACCCTAGCTTTCAAGGTCTAATGTGAAATATGTGACACTGTATTGCCCTAACCCTACCTCCTATCCATCTTTTGTCACTCTAGACAGAAATGTTTTCCTTTGAATGGGATTTCACCTGGGTCAAAGGATAAAAGGATACTTCCTGTGAGAATCTGAGCATCAATAACCCTTCAATAAAAGGACATTTGGCAAAGGTTTTTTAGAACATTTTCAAATATAAAAAGAAAATGTTTTCCATGGTTTGATCAAACCACCAGTACCTGAAAGGGTATTTATTTTTTAAAAAATGGTCCATTTGTGTTTTCTGTCTTCTACAACAACACAGAGCAATTTCTAAATCCAGTGACACCCACACAATTTAATAAAAGACTTTTAAGAAGGTGGGAAATGACCTGATTGAGCAATCTTTGGAAAAACAATTTCCTTAAACTTCTACATGGTGAAAATGCGATTAATGGAACGTCAGAATATTTCAAATAAATATGTTATTTTGCATCTCTTAAAATAAAAAAGCAAAAATTCACAGGCATTAGCTTTCTGTAAATCTTATGAAAATTAGACAAAATTTTACCCATAGATGCCTTAAGTACTTTCATTTTCTACGTAAGAGAACACTGTATGAAAATAGAATAAAGTTTAAGAATAAGGTACTTCAAAAAAAGATCTTCCTTTGTGATAAGTGCCAACAGAGAACACATTTTACATTAATTGGTTGTCTCAGTCCAGACCATCTGTCTTTCCAAATGTAATGAATGCTGGCAGACTTGTTGATATGTACTCAATAGCTCAAATTGGGTCTGAAATAAACGCTGTTCGAAGTCTCGTTATAGTATCCGCTTGAGTTGTGGAACAAATGTTCGGTTTCCTCTTAGCAGGGTCTCTCCCAATGAAAAATTTAAACTCAATTCCATATAGACAGAGCATGGACTTCACATAGATGCCTATTTGCTTAGTTGTATTACAAATTGTTCTCTTGCAATGCAGTACGCAGATGTGCATATTATATAATGTGACCATCTACTCATTCATTAAAATGTGCACATGGAGTACTTCATTGGTTTTTGACAACCATGTTAGATACACAGGCAATGAACTTGGGCTCCATTTCACATGTGAGGAAACTGAGAATCAGAAGCCTGCCATGATTTGACCCCTATTTCTCCTGTTCTCTCTTTTGACACGTTTACTTTTCATTGTATTGGCATAAGCTATGCTGATCATTTCCTTTAGGTCAAAGTCCTCCCCTCTGCCACTCTGCTCCCTGCAGATGCCTTTGTAATAATGTACGAGAGAAGGAAAAGGCAGAGGAAATTCCTATAAGTTCTCACTGGACATTTGAGTCTCATCTATGTTCCATCATCAGGAAAGCTATTCTTACTCCCTCAGACCTGGATTTGCCCATTTTGTGTGCTCTGATAGATTCTTATTTATTTGCTTCTAAAAATAATATCACAACTTTAATTAAATGGATACATATACCAGTATGTTACCCAACAAAAAGCAAACTCCAGGAGAACAGAGACAGAAACCTTTTCCCCAACATTGATTGAGCAGCTAATTATCAGTCATTGTGTTAGCCACAAAATCATGAAATCATGGATGGGAAAATGTAGGGCTTCGTGTTACTTAACAGTCCTTTCCCCGCTGTAAGAAAACAGAAAATATAAAAGTAACTAACTTTATTCGGCATTGTTCCATGCTGTGGAACTAGTGAGGAGCTTTTAGAATTAGGTCATGGATTGCTTGGTAACTTATCCATATTCTAAGGGATATGTAACTGTGTGGAGTGCCTATTAGTATCACGTAATTGAAACGTCTATTTAGATACTTACATAGTTTTTCAAACTCTTTGTAAATGGTTAAGGATCCATACCTCAACAATACAATCATTTGATAGATGATAATTTTTCTCTCTTCTGGTATATGGATCTGCCTAGCTGTCTTTTATCTATTCTCTAATGTATCACTTATCTATGTCTATCTCCTACAGGACAGCTGATCATGAAGTAAAATATAAAAAGTCTAAATTGGGGATGGCAATCATTGATATGATTGGAATTGCAAAATGCTTTTGTTTTTTGAAGAAATCTCAAAAAAAAAAAAAAGTGACTGTTTTACCCTTGGGGAATAAATAACAGCAGTAAAAAAAATGTTCATCACTTGAACACAATCACCAGAAACTAGGAAAAATTGTACCTAATAGTCCAACTTCTAAAGTTGAGGACCAAAGAGGCTGAGTTGGAGAGCTATCCATGGAGGTAGTAGGGCAAACCACCTTCTGCAAAGGTTTATTCAAGAGTTCTAGATCCTTCATTACCAATATCATTATACCATCCTATTAATAACAAAAAGGACTACTGGAGGAGCTATTGGCCTTTGGGAGAGTGCAGTGATTAAGAGAGAGACTGTACTTCTACCAAGTGCCAAGTGTTGAATTTCATCATGCAAATAAACACAGCTCTATCATCACAAAATTTGTGATAAGGACACAAATTATAAGGACAATAACTGTATACAGAAATACAAACAACGCCTATGAGAAATGCTATCAAGGAGGCTCTTGAGAGGTAATTGAAGCTATTTGTAACACAGAAAAACATGTTCTAAACTCCAACTCGTTCCTTGGGGTGTAAACCCATTGTAAATAGGATCTTTCGATGAGGCTACTTCAGTCAAGGTGTGACCCACTTCATTCAGGATGAGACTTAATCCTATTACTGGAATCCTTTATAAATGGAATGAATACAGAGAGAAAGAGAGAGAGAGAGAGAGAGAGAGAGAGAGAGAGAGAGCAACAAAAGCCAGAAGAGAAGGGAGGGACCAGCAGATGCCACCATATGCTCTGTCAAGTGACAGAGGGGCCAAGGATAACTGGTAGCCAACCTTCAGGAAGAAAGCATCGCATTGATGATGTCTTGATTTGGAGATTTTCTCAGCCTCAAAGGTATGAACTAATAAATTTGCATTGCTTAAAGCTAACCTGGTTTGAGTAGACTAGGAACCTAAAAGAGAGTGTATATGATATGGAAATCTGAACTAGTTAGGATACTCAAAGTATTTAAGAGACAATAAGATAAAAAGAGATTATCTAGGTGAGAAATAGAAAAGGAGCATGGGCATTCTAGATTGAGGAAATAGTATATGCAAAGAATTTGAGGTGGTAAAGAACATAGAAAAAAAAACATGGAAGGAAAGTCTCATTCATTTTCCATTTACTTTACATATATCATCTTATCTATAAAATCCTTATTTCTACTCTCCCTTATGTCAAATAAAGAGATAGATGCACAGTGAGACTAAGTAACTTGCTGAGAGTCACAAAGCTACAAGCTGACTTTTTAACTCAGACCTGATAATAGCTCTGTTTGAAATTGGAGCTCAAGCTCTGGTGAAATATGGAGTCTGTTACAGTGAAACAAACATGGGAAGCTTCCTGGGGCAGTGTGTCCTACAAATTTGTCTGATGAATAGGAAAAATCAAAGCATGTGGATAAATCATGTTATTCTGCAGCTAGAAGGTCCAAATTAACTGCAAGAAGTTTTTGCTCATTATTCACTTGCACAACTAAAATTAAGTGATAATATAAGAAATCAGCTGGCGTCCTATCTGTTCCTTACAAGAAAAGACCACTTTTGAACATTTTTAAGAGGCTGACAGATACTTAGTTTTTTCAATATGTTTTAAGTAGAGAAAAACAGACAGTGCATTCCATTTATTTCACTTCTATATTTAAAGCTCATTTCTACAGTTGACCATAAAATATCTGCCTTTGAATTTAGAACTATTTATTCCAAAACACCAGTGTGGCTCAAAAAGAAAGTATATGAATGGACTAGATTCACAGGGACAATTTTCATGGGTTTTCTGATGGTTGACAACTTTTCAGAAGATGTGGCATCATGGGGAAGAGTTCAGCCATCATGATGATGTGAGTTGTCTAAGGGCTTAGAAACACAAAAGCAGAAATGATACATGAGCGTTTACTTTTCAAAATAATAGAACAGTAACTTTCAAAGGGATCCAGAGAAGGCAAGTGGATTTGAGTCTTGTGGATTGACAACTACTTTAGCAACAATCCCTAATGAGATACTGTCTGCCTCTTTAAAGCCTCAAGAATGTTTTAAAGTCTTCAAGAAGAAACTAAATAGGATGTAGTTTGCCTTCAGTGCTGCTGCCACCAAACATTTTTGAGCTTTGTGATGCTGCTGTAAAATCATGCCTGATCATATTTCAGAGTTCCAATATGGTATCGTTGAGCTCAAGACTTGCCTGCGTGACCAGGTACTGACGTTCCTGAAGAGTGGACACTTGCAGGATGCTATACATTGATTTATTCACGGATGACCTTTTTCCTTCTGGTTTTCATGGAAAGGCATTTATACATATGCTATAAAACAGCTGAGTAAATGTATCCAAAAGTCATGTTCATTGCTTTCAAAAGCGTTCAGAGAAAGGATGTCAGCCATGATTACTAAAATTCCATTTAAAACATAAATCCACATTGGATTTTTAATTTTTGATTTAATTGATCTATATTATATATTCACATACCATATAATCATCCAAATTATACAATCAGTGGCTCCCAGTATCATCATATCTGTGCATTCATTATCACAGTTGATTTCTCAACACTTTCATTACTCCAAAAGAAAAAGAAAGAATAAAAGTAAAAATTAAAGAGAAAAAGACACCAAAATCATACTACATACCCCTACTCTCCTATTATTTTTTTTTGTCTTGGATAAAGGGAGTGTCAGTCATGAGGTTTTCACAATCACATGGTCACACCTTAAAAGCTCCAGTCTTATTCAATCATCTTCAAGAATCAAGGCTATTGGATTACGGTTCAACAGTTTTAGGTATTTTCTCCAGCCACTCTAATACACCAAAAACTGATATCTATACAATGCATAAGAATAACCTTCAGAATGACCTCTCGACTGAAACTATATTTCGTTTCATTTCTCTTCCCCCTTTTGGTCAAGAAATCTTTCTCAGTCCCATGATGTCAGAGCCAGGCTTGTCCCCTGGAGTCATGTCCCACATCGCCAGGAAGATTTACACCTCTAGGAATTGTGTCCCTTGTAGGGGAGAGGGCAGTGAACTCACTTGTGGAGCTGCCTTAAGAGAGAAAGGCCATATCTGAGCAACAAAAGAGGTTCTCTGGGTGTGATTATTAGGCATAATCATAAATAGACTTGGCTTCTCCTTTACAGGAATAAATTTTATAAGGGCAAGCCCCACCAGTGAGGACCTGGGCCATCAAATTGGCAGTCCCCAGTGTTTTCGAGAATATCAGGTCTTCCCCAAGTTTAATATTTCCACCATTTTCCCCAGTCCTTCAAGGGGACTTTGCAAATATTTTTTTAATCTTCTGCTCAGATTACTCTGGCATGTTCAGGGCATCCCACCAACCTGCACAACCAACAAGATATCACTCCCTATTCAAGTTTCCATGCAATTATGGTTTTTAGACAAGTTGATCATACAAGTTAGATTAGATAGAACGCTTCCACAAATAAAAACTTCGTACCAAGTAAACATCTTTTCCTTTGGTCTCACACAGAAGTTGAAGTTCTAAAATACAATTCATTAGCATCTTTTATCCTTTAGTCTGATTTACCTTAGTCCTACCCAAATCACCTTCATTCATATATCTAATTGAAGTCTGACCACTTTTTCAGTGTGTTTAACAGTTACTGTATGAGGTAATGCTGACTTTGATAACTGCAGAACTCCAGCTCTGAGTGTCGGGTGTCAGACAAATACCCGAAGTTCCAGGGAATAACCAGGTTATACACAAAGAGCTCAGCATTTCAGAATTTAGAAACAGCAGTTACCACTCTGGAATAGATTTGGGTGCTGTAAGAGGTTACAATCTAAGAACCCTTACAATAAGACCTTCACCTGATAGCCTATGCTGTCGGATTCAATTCTCAGAGTTTGCACAGTTATACTTAGTCCATGCTAGTAAGACATAATAATATCTGTCTTTTCATTTCTGGCTTATTTCATTCAACATACTGTCCTCAAGTTTCATTCACCTATTTGCATGTCTCACAACTTCATTCCTTCTTACAACCATGCAGTAAGCTGTTGTATGTATACACCACAATTCCCTCTTTCATTCCACAGTTGATATGTCTTTAGGCCCCCTGCATCCATTGCAAATCATGATCAGTGCCGCTGAAAGCACAAGTGTGCAAATATTCATTTGTATTCCCTCTCTCAGTTCCTCCAAGTAGATATCTGACTACAGGGTTGAAAGATTATATGACAACCCCACCTCTAGTCTCCTGTGGAGCCAAAACACTGCCCTGCAGAGGTGTTGCTCCTCTCTATTTCAATACCGACAGTGACTAGGTACATGACACTCTCCAAAATTTCTCCAGCACTTGTATGCCTCTGAAAATAAAACAATTTTATTCACATAGTATACAGTCCAACCAGAATTAAAAATCAATGGTTCCTAGTATAATCACATAGCCATGGCTTTACCACCCCAGTCTATATGAAAACATTTCCATTCTTCCACAAAGAATCCCATAGCCTCTGCCATATCCCCTGCTTATTGACATTTAGTTTAGTTTTGGTATATTGCCTTTGTTACATTCAATGGACGCATATTACAATGTTACTGTTAACTATAGACTCTAGTTTGCACTGATTGTGTTTTTTTCCCTGTATGCCATTCCATTTTCAACACCTTGCAATACTGACATTCATTTGTTCTCCCTCATGCAAAGACATTCTTATATTTGTACATTTAATGACCATCATTGTCTCCTCTAGTCATGACTAAGTTATTCTGTCCCAGTCTTTATCCTCTATTTTACCTTCTGGTGTCATGCATACACCCCCAACCCTCCTTCCTCAATCATACTCACACTCAGCTTCATTCAGTGTGTTTATATTGTTGCACTGCCATCAGATAGTATTGTGCTATCCATTTCTGAAGTTTTACAGTCAGTCCTGTTGCACAATCTGTACTCTTTAAGCACCAAATGCCCAATCTCTATCTTCTTCCTATCTTCTGATAACCTGCGTTCTTAACTTTAACTCTCAAAGTTCACTCATTAATGTTAGTTCATATCAGTGAGACTATACAATATTTGTCTTTTTGTTTCTGGATAATTTCACTCAGCATAATGTCCTCAAGTATGTCCACATTGTTATATGCTTCACGACTTTATTCTAACTTATGGCTGTGTAATATTCCATCGTATGTACACACCACAGTGTATTTAGCCACTAATCTGTTGATGGACATTTGAACTGTTTCCATCTTTTGGCAATCATGAATAATGCCACTATTAATATTGTTATGCAACTATTTATTTGTATCCTTGCCTTCAGTTCCTCCTAATATATACCACTTTGGATTTTTAAAGTACATTTAATTCAAGTTGCACATGGTAAAGGAATTTTTAGTACTCCCCCTACATGCAAGTCACACGGTTTTGCTTTTTTGCATCTTATGTTTATTCACTTTAGCTATTTCTTCTTTATCTGAAATTATTATTTGGACACAGCAACAGAAGCATAACTGGTTAGTTTAATCTTTCCAAGCAATTGATTGAAAAGACACTGGGTAGATTACAGAATCCAAGGTAAAACTGAACACCTGGATATCTGGAGAAGTACCATGGCATTTTGAAAGGTAGCAGTAGGAGGTATTAATGTACAATCTCTTTCTCAGCACTAGTATTTGCTATGAGTCACGATGCTAAGAATTTAAATTCCAGGATAGTTTTAATTTGGGTCAAGAGTTAGTCTTGGCTGCGAAGTGAGGCACGTGCCGTTATTAAGAATCCCAGAATAATATAGAATGAGAGCAAAGGAAGTAAATGCCCACACTAAAACTATGTTTCAGTTTTGTTTGGTTTGTCCTGCTTTTGTGTGCTTGTTCGCGGTTCTGTTTTTAAATCTATGTTCCACATTGTTTTTTATTTTTATTTTTAAGTTGTGACACAAAACGACTCAAATTCTCATCAGTAGTAAAGTGAATAAACCACGTTGTATTATTCATGCAATGGAACACTACACAGCAATAAGAATGAACCTTCTAGAAGTGCACAAAAGGGCAGATGAATCTCACAAGTATAATGTTGAGCAAAAGAAGTCAGGCAAAAAAGAACACACTGTATGATTCCAATTATATAATTACACGAATAGGCAAAATTCAGTTAAGATGTTAGAAGTTAGGATTTCCGTAACCTTTGAAGACCACGAGTAGTGAGCAGAAGGGGAAACGAAGAGGCACTTGGGATGCTGACCATGTTCTTTTTCTTGATCTGGGTGCTGATTTTAGAGGCTGTGTTTAGTTTGTGAAAATTCATTGAGCTACAGATGTATGTTAATTTTTTGGTACATATGTCTGCCTGAGACATAAAAAAAGTCAGTAATACTGTTCTTACCTTTATTAAAATTTTGGTATTGTGTTCAATCTGGATATCATGGCCTTTTTTTTTTTTAACATTACTTTAATTTATTTAATCCATTAAAATATTATTTATATTAATTGCAAAATGTTTTGGTGCCTTCCTAAATTTTTACCCTAGACCAGATCCAATATTTCACAATAGAGAGAATAAAGAACACTAACTGGCCTAGAAAAAGTCATAGATAGTTACTTCTTTCTGGAAAGTATACTTTCTTATTGGTTATAGATTTTCTATATCCACTACTCTTATTTCTATATAATTATACACTTCAGAATGAGTATCATTCCTTTCCATTATTCAGCCAAGTCATGTATTGCATTTCCAAAAGAAGAAATATATATATAAAATCCCCCAAACACAGATACACACACACACACACACACACACACACACACACACAAGAAAAACCCAAACACTTTTTCCTCAAAACCTTATAGTAACTTCAACTTGTTAAGCAACTCTTACATGCCGGGCTCTCCTGATCACTTGCTGTTGTGTTTTCTCTAAAGCTTAGAATAACTCTAATTCTCTTAACAATCTTAAAACTAGAGTATGATAATCTTAATTTTAAAAATGAATAAAGGATTATCAAAAAGTTTGTATGTCTTGCCCCAAATCATACAATCAGGAAATTGTAATGTCAGTATCCACCACTGTGTACATACATAGAATCTAAGTATATTTTCCATTAAACTTCCCTGCCCTCTACCCTTGAAGTATAGCCACAGCCAAAGTTTGGCACTGAGGGGTACAGTTAATAAGGTCTTAATAAATGGGGTTGTAGGTGTTTTCAAAGTCAACTTGGTTCAATTCAGGACAAAAGTAAATTAAATTCCACAAAGTAATAATTTTAGTCATCACTATATCCCCAGTGCCTAAAACAGCTCTTGGCATTCAGTACTTACTTGTAAAATATGTGTTGAATATATATTTTTATTGGAGAAAACATTTGTCAAAGTCTGGTCCTTCTTATGGAAGACTCACCCAAATGTCAAAGTGAAGAGTTTTTTTTCCTCCTTTAAATGTGAGCAACTCCAGTAAATTCCTTTTGAATAAGGCCCAAGGTCAGAATATCTTTGTGTGCATATGATATGAAATCTGTTATTCAGTTTTCTCAAAGAAATGTTAATTTTTAAAGCCATCAAAAATTTTCCAAGATTAATTATCTTCCTCAAGAGAGATAATGACAAAAGTCAATTATGGCGAAAAGGCTGCAAAGAGTGTATGATTTTCCAATTATTGCTATATGTGATTTTTTTACCTTTTCTTTAAAGATAAATTGCATTTAATGTAATTTGGTTCTTTCTCTTGAGACTATAAAAGTCTATAAAATACTTTTGTCTCTCCCTTTCGCCTTGGCTTTTGCTTTTGGATTGCCTATTTCTGATTAAGAAAAGCTTAAAAGTCTCTTGTTCAGAAGTCAATCAGAATGCAGCTGTTTAATAATGGTAGAGTGAACAGCTGACACTTTGCCAGGCTAACATCTTTTTGACAAAATGATTACATCTACTGCACATCAATCACTTGACATAACCAAAATAAAGCCAGCTTAATAGAACAATATCTCATGATAAATACCTTCCCTTGAAACTTCCCATCTTTGCCTCCACATTTATATTTGATAAATGATCTTCGCTTACCTTGATGCTCCTTTTCTCTGAGCAAGAGGCCCATTGTCCTGTGACAGCATCCTACTGAATTCACTAAAGCGCATAGATGTTTAAGAAAGTTTTCAACCAAAGTCTTCTCTGTCCTCATTTATCACCTGTTAAATCAGAAAGCACTAAGAGATGGGCCAAAGTTTAAAATGGCAGCCGCTGCCCTCCCCCAATGGAACTAGATAGCAAGACATTTGTTTCTTCCACTCTCTCATTTTTATAACCAGGAGAAAAATCATGGGTTAATATCAGAATCCCTGACAATCTTGACGAGGGTCACCCAGTTTCACAGGTCTCAGGTGAACACAAACTAAGTCTAAGCTTCTGTCTTCAGTGGTTTCTTCCTTTAGTGGAGTAAAAAGAATAATATTTATCTCTTAATGCTTTAGTAAGACTGCCATCAACAAGTTTTGGAAATGCCATAGGTTTCAAATTGCTGCGCTTCTTCTTTATAAGTACGTTTCTGTTATCTCCTAAAGGAGTTGACAGTCCTATATAAATTCTATATTATTCAGCTCTTGTTGTAAGATCACCGCCCCGAACAGGTGCAGCTTAAAACTAAAATCATTCATTATTGATTACAAGTTCATGGATCAGGAGGGCTGATTTGGGCCTGGGTCAGTCATGAGTCACCAGTCGGGCCAGCTAGGGACTACCTGGCCTAGAATGGCTTCACCTGTGTGTTGTTGTTTCGATGACAGTCGGCTTGGCCACTGGGGCGACTGGGTCACTGCTGTCTCATTGTCCCACAGACTAGCCTTGGTTGACTTATAGACAGTGGCAGGACTCCAGGAGAAGGGTGGGAACTGCAAACCACCACATTGTGTCTGTCATATTCTGTTGGTCGAAATAAGTCACAAAGTGAACGCAGATTCAAGGGATGTGGAAATATATACCCATTCTTAAGGGAGATTGCTGCATAATCTCATTGCTCAGGGCATGGACACAGGGAAAGGAGAAAAATCACAGCCAATTTTGAAGGTAATCTGTTTCAAACTCAATAGCACCCCCAATAGTTAAATGATAAGAAGTGTATTTACATGGCATTTAAAAATATTACCTACCTTAAAATTTCAACTAAAGTTTTGAAAGAGTCTTATGAAATTACTTCAATTATAGAAACCTATTTTTGAATTTCATTGGTAGATTTATTTTAAATATTGGATATCTTTTAAATGGAAAACATTATATATAAATTTGAATTCTTCAATTTAAAATTACATTATGATTGTACCATTTCAAATTCAAAGGCAGGATTTTTTAATTGTACTATCACTAGGATTAGATTTTTAAGATTTTAAATTAGCTGTAAGTGGGGATAATAACAATGACAATAATATTCTGTACTTCAAGTACCACCTCCTTTGGTGTAAATTGTGAAATGTGAAAACAGGAAGAGACTCCAGTTCATTTATCATGTAAGCAAAGTAAGTATCATATCTGCTCGCTTTGGTCACCCACCATCCAGGTACTTTTAGTTTGTCTTTGCTAAGTCCAAAAGAACATGTTTTACTCAGAACTTTATAGCAACATCATTTAAAAAATCACGCACTTCCAAAGAATAGAATCCATACAACGGAATTTAGTCAAGCTAACAGAGCAAAAATATGGGTAAAATGACTTGATTTATGAAAGGTTTAAAATAAAAATATATATTTAAATAACAGTAGAAGTATCTCATATTCATCACTCCACAAACAGTAGCATTTTAATACTAGGGCTTACCATACTATTCATTACTTTTTAGAGGTTAGCATATATATATATATATATACACGCTATATATATACGCTATATATATATATATATATATATGTATACGCTATATATATATATATATATATATATATATATATATATACACATATATCCCCCTGGTGGTGGGAGTGGGGAATGAATGAGCCAAGAATCTCCCATATGGCAGGAGAGCATTCTACTCTTGAATCATCCAAGTATCCATGCATGTGTTTTTTGATTGATCCCTTGAACCACAATTATACGTCACTGTGATACCCTTCTGATACTTATTTTAATCAGTAAATATTCTCATATGCTACTAGCTGCAACAGATCAACATTTTTTAATTTAACAGCTTTTATTCCTATGTAGGCTGTGTTACTTTTTATCATTTTCTACTCCAAAGGAAGCTGTTTCAAATAGAATCTATGTGATTATATTAGTGGTCGAATAAATGGATGACTACTATTTTTTCAAATATATATTGAGTACTAAGTGAAGTTAAGTAAAACATGAAAAATGTTGCTTAATTGCCAAGGTTCTAATAATCTAAAAAGAAGATAGAAGAAGTCAATATATTATAAGAGGAAGCAGAATGAAATAAGTGTTAAAACAGATACTCAATAACTTTTAGCAGCCTTATAAAAACTTCAAGCATCAAAATGGAATCTTCATGAAATACTACCATAAAGAGTAATTCTATAAAAAGTCTGATAATTTTTTGATTATGTAATTCTCTCCCTGAGATCAAATAATAAGAAAACAACTAAGCAACAACAAAACAAACTTTCGATAGGGTCATATAGTCTACATCTAAGAAAGGCAAATACAGGACCTCACCATAGATTATTTTCCTTTTTTAGCTAAATGAGGGTTTATAGTGAGGAAAAGATATATCTAAAAAATAACTGCTGCTAGAGGAATTTTTTGAAGTCAAGCTGGTTTGAAGTCCTGGAAATATATTATAAGGTTATTGTGAGGTTACGAAAGACTATAATTATGAAGTACTTATGAAAATACATGCCCAAAATGGGCATTTTAAAAATACTGGTAGTGATATTTTTGCTATCTTTATTAATATCATTATTCTTCCATTGATTATCTCAAAAGTGTATTTGTGTTATTAAGACTCCTATAAAGTTCAGTAAAAGAAGTTTTATGAAAAGCATTTTAATTGATCTCCACAGTTATATTTTACTTTTATCCACACAGGTGTTTTAATTGAAGCTGACATAGGGGAAGAGTTTCCTACATAAGGACCTTTAAAAATAATTGTACACACAGTTCAGTGATAACAAGACAAGGTCATAAAATTGTATCTTCAGCCAATGCTGTCAGTGTGCTCAGCCATGTCCAAAGCAGTATTGCCATCTACTTGGACATAAAGCCAAAGCTTTGTTCGGAGCAAACGATATAATGTTGTCTTTACCATGAGATGGTTGCCTCAGTTTCTTGGCTGCGGAAATTCAACAATAGGTTGAATTAAGCTGCCGGTATTTGTCAGCTCACCATTTCATAGGTTGGAAGGTTTTCTTCCTTGGGATGTGGGGGTGGGGGTCAGTAACATTCTGGCTACCAAGCAATTCTTGGTTTCTTTGACTTTCACCAACACATGCTGATGTCTACAACTTTCTCTTCCAGGTTCCTGCTGACTTTAGCTTATGGCTCCTCCTGATAGCTTTCCCTTTACTAGGTCTCCAATAATTGGATTAAGACCCATCCTGATTCAGATGGTCACCCTTGAATTAAGACTAACATCTTCAATAGGTCCTATTTATAGAGTTCACATCCACAGGAATGGGATTAAGACTGAGAACAGGTTTTTTTCTGGGGTACAAATTCAATCGACCATAACAGTTGTTTCAGTTGGTAAGCTGCTAGAATGCAATTCAGCAGAAATGAAACAACATTTAAAAAGTGAATTTATTAAGGTGCAAGTTTACAGCTCTAAGGCCATGAAAATGTCTAAATCAAGGCACCAACCACAGGTTACCTTCACTCAAGAAAGGCTGATGCTGTCTGGAACACCTCTGTCAGCTGGGAAGATACCTGGCTGGTGTCTGTGGAGGTCTCTGCCTCTGGACACCACTGTCAGTGGCAAGGCACAGAGGAGCATCTGCTAGCTTTCTCTCCTCTTTTCATAAGGCTTCCCGGGGGTGTTTTCCCTCTGCTTCTCCAAAGATCTCTGACTATCTGGGTTTTGTTGGCTCTAAAGCTTTTTCTAAAATGGTTCCCTCTTAAAGGACTTCAGTAAGCAACCCCACCTTCAAAGGGTGGAAACACATTGCCATGGAAACCATATAATCAAAAGTTACCACCCACAATTGAGTGTGTCACATCTCCATGGAAACAATAAAAGAGATCCCACACAGCAATATTGAATGAGGATTAAAGGACATGGCTTTTCTGTGGTACATGACAGTTTCAAACTGGCACAACAGTTTTTCTCCTTTTCAGAGTTGCATAAAGACCCAGCACCAGAGAAGCCTTGACTCCCCCATTTAGTCCTCTACTAACTTCCGTCTTCTGCTTCAGACCCTGTTCTTTTTCTACATTTGTTGCTCTGAATCCCTTAAGAGTTGACCATTGGCATGTTTCTTAGGTATAGGGATTTTTAAAAGAAGAAACTGTGTTGGTTTAACTGGCTTTGCACGGTGCATACAAGGGAACAGAGCTCAGAAGGATACCTAATCAATGCTGACTAAGGATGACAATTTGAGAGGTGAAAGAAAATCCATGAGGATTTCTTTGGAAAAACCTGAACCATCAGAAACAAGATATCAATTTAGAACTTAATCTGTTGTAACAAACTTATAAGAAAATAATTTTTTAAAGCGCCCCACCATCATGTCAGCATATTTTTGAGTACCACAGTGACCAGGACACTGTGCTTGTTGCTGGGAATATAAATGTCACTAAGACACCCAATCTGCTCTGGAGTAACACTCACTTTAAAAAGGAAAAAGTCTATGATGGCATTTTCTGTGATACTTGTATTTTAACGTATCTCAAAAGAATAAGAGGAAGTGATTTAAACTTGAATGTATGAATGAAAATTTCAGCACAAACTGCATATAAATTAGTTCAAGGCAATTACTTATGGTTCTCCTTATCTGACATAAAATGCATGAATTCAACAAAAAATAGGTTTCTTCAGTTTATGATAAAATGTTTTTAAAATGAAGGACAAAAATCCTCATACAAATAATCTAATATTTATCAGTAAGCTTTTCAAGGAATTAACAAAAATATCCATGTATATTAAAAATAATAAGCTATTAACAACAGTGCATGGGGCTTCAATAGTCTAGGCTTTGGCCCTTTATATTTTATCACTGTTCCTCTAATGTACTCAATGATCTTCTGACTGGTTTGCATATTTTGATGGTGAGGTGTGTCCAGGATGCACCTCTACAAAGATGGCAGTGGACTGTTCTCTTCTTAGACATCTTGATGAGGTTGGGAGTGTGGAGTAATATGAATCTTCTCAAAGATAAGGTCTGTGGTCCACATGGTCGATGGCGCATCTGCTACATAGTTTGCTATGTCAGATTTACTCTCCTCCCTCATTAAGTTGGTTAATTGTTTACTCTTGAGAATAACAAAAGAAATACCATTATATGCATATAAATATGTATTTAAAGTATTTAATAGCATTCTATTAATAATCTTATAACGATTCTTTCAATGACTCTTTTCACCAGACTAGTCATTCAGACTCATTTTCAGTTGCATAAAATCGAGCATCATAAAATCACATTTGCTGGAACAAAATAAAAGTATTTTTTTTTCATGTACTGAACATCTGAACCTAGTCAGTCCAGATCTGTTTGGTGGCTTCATGGCGATTCCAGGGACTCAAACTGTGTCATCTTTCTACTCTACCATCATAAGGCATCATTTCTATTTTCAAGATCACCACATGGTTTGAAAAGGATACTGGAATTTCAGTCATTAATTCCATTCATTTGTTTCTGTTTAGAATGGAAGAGGAAAAAATACAGAGGGACAAAGTTCTTCACACTTGAATCAACAACTTTAACTTTTAACCCTACCATCAGAGAAATTCCATGCAACACTTCTGCTTAGATCACATTACATCTTGACCATACTGGGAAATGTGGGCATATTAGACCCTGAATAAAATCAGGGTTGTATTCCTGAGGAGGAAGGAGAATATGAGAAAAACAGGAATACGAGATAGATAATTAACTGACTCTGTCACAACAAATTTGTGATCTTATCTAAGTAGTTAGAAAGAGAAAACTGAAGTTAAACTTTTTAATTCACTGACTCTGTTCTTCACTCACTCATTCTTTCAGGCAGCCAATAATATCACTGAATATTTTTCTTTGTGATACATATTGCCCTACATGCAAGGGCTCTAATGATGCCCAGGTAGATTTTGTACTCACTTTCACACTGTGTCCAGTGCAACAAAGGAATTTGATCAGGATATAGGAAAATGCAATATAATGTGACATGTCATTATAAGCAAGGGATTGTGTTAGACAATAGACAAGACACATTTAGTTTAGCATCCTCTTACTTTGGGAAAACTGACTGACTAACAGTAAAAGTGATTAGGAGTTGGCCAAGTGAGACCAGATAATTAAGAAGAGTGTTTCAGCACAGGAACAACATATGTGACAATTCGAGACCACAGTGAGCATGCCATTTGAGGCATTTAGAGAAGTTCAAGTGACTTGCCATAGTGAACGTGAAAATGGGCATAGCAATAGAAAGGCAGAGATGTAAATAAGATTTAGTGGACCACTTCCATGACTCTTTTCTTCTTTTTCAGAGTAACGGTCAGCTACTGAATGATGCAAACAGGCGAATTATTACTAGATCTGCTTTGCCCGAAATCTTGAGGCTTCTGGAGCCAATGAGTTACAGAAGAGTTACAGAAGTGATCTACTAACTAAAAACTTCATATGCTTTATGTATTCTCTCTTCCCCAATTATAATAATGATATTTTCTGAATCCAAATTTAGAAAACATCTTGAAAAACAGTTGAAATTTTCTCTGTCCTGGAGAATCCAGTCTTGTGTTTCTGTGTTTATTGAAGAGCTTTAATTTGTATGATATTTGTACTGTTTGAAATCATACAGGGGATTTAGTGCCATTTTTAAATTCAATTTAGATCGTTTCTAAAATAATTTCCATATCTTTAATGAGTTTTGTAAATCACCACTGAGAACACACAGACTAATATCCTTTGTGAAGCTACTGGAAGAACAGCACTCATAAAAGAAAGCTACGCTAATGAGTGAATTGTATTGGAATATTCTTTTCACTGTATGTTTTCCATTATTTTAATCAAGCAAGTGACAAAAAGAATCTCCATAATTATTGTCCAACAACAACAACACCTGCAGAAAAATGAAGACTGTGACAGTTAACAAATATAAAGCATACAGTATGTTAAAATGAGCACTCTTTTATCAAGACTGAAAATAATTCCTCAACACTACAAAAAGGGCTTTGATTGTCATTCACAGATGTTAAGATTATAATTGTAATCGAACCTGAAATTCTGTCAAAATAATCACTGTACCTCAGTTGCCTGAGGTTAAAGAAAATAAGAAAAAGAAAAACTATGATTACATTAGAAAATATTTTTGTTCCGAGAGAATTATTAATCAGAAAAAAATGCCCCCAACCAAAAGAAAGGAAAGAAAAAACATGTTCTTACTAAAATGGAATAATTTTTCTATTAATTGTGCCCATTGAGATTTCTTCAGTGACATAAAAATGTACATGCTTATATGCCAAATAATTATAATGTCCCCAAGAATGAGACATTAAGCGCTTTGCTCAACATGTCTTCTGGTACTGAGGCATCAGAACTATTTTGAAAAGGATTCTTACTTTATCTTTAAGTAATGATAAAAGAGACAGAAATTAAAGAAGAAACTAATGATCTCAGGAAACTAACTTCAGAAATATGACAGTCCTTAATAATGCTGACATAAAAATGGTACTTAAGAGTAGATTTATATCTACTGCTTACTATGTAGCATCAAATCAAGCTGGATAGCAAATAATTTGGGAGGCCCTCTCAGAGAGTCATTGTTATCTTGGAAAATATAGACCATACTCATTGCCTTCTTCCCCCTTAATTTAGCAATTTCTTTTAATTACCTTTTTCAAGTAATTAAATTAAGTTGGTAATCTGAAAGTTTCTGAGATAATATGGTACCAAAATATTATTAAACCTTTAGCACTGAAGTGAACTTGAAAACAAGATTTCAATAACTTGTATAGCAAAAATTAAAGAGAGCTGGTGAGGAAGTTTTTTTAATAATAAAATCAGCCAATATGAAAACTCTTAAACATTCACTTTATTTTATTTGCAATCCCATATCAGCTATACCAATAGGAAAGTCAACACTCTATATATACATAAACAGAAATTTGGATGAATCTAGTATTAAGGCTGTTGGTTAGAACTCCTTCATAATAAGGCCCCCTGAATAAATGTATTTGAATTTTTATTAATCCACATCAGTAATATATTTTGATCAACTTCTATATGTCCCTTTTCATTATGTCCTGGGCAAGTGGATGTTAGTGATTAGAGAGATGTATGATAACACTATAGTAGAGGCAAAAATAGAAGCAGTACATAAAAAAGTTTCTGGATAATCTTGGAAGTATAATAATTCTCTGCATTAGTGTAGGAAGGAAAAGCTCCCAGAAACCCATTACCCAATCTCTTCCCCAACCTATTCACCCACCAATCTGGGTTGAATCGAAAAAAAAGTTGATTGGCTTAATTATGCTAGGTCCTTTGTTAACACTGGGTATATGGGACAAACAAATGGTGAAATTCCTGACAGCAGGTGTAATGTAGGTAATCTATTCATTTGTTCTGGGTTTTCATAGTAGCCATTCATTACACACATAATTAGATTGATTTGCTATGTATATGCTGCTAATCTATTCCTTCGGGCCCTGATCAGCATATCAGTCTTGGAAAATGGTGAAATTCCCAGCAGGGATTAGATGAACATCAAATGAATTTCTATAAACTTTCAATCTCCTAATTCTATGCATCTTCTACCTATGTCATCTCTCTCTTTACCTGAGCTCTGCCTAAGACTAGCTGTTGGCCCCATTTCAAGATGGTATCCAATTACCATGGAGTCCTGGTATTTACATGCTGTGTAGTCTCCTTCTAGATTGTCCAAGTTGATCTTTGTAATCAATAGGATTTGGCAGAAGTGAAGATATGTCACTTCCAGGACTGTGGTTTCTGCTATGACCACTCTCATTTATACTCTCATTCTTGCTTACCTTGTTACAGGAAAAGTCAACTATTTAAACAGTCCCATGGAAAGGTTCATGTTCTAAGAAACAGACTCCTCTAGCCAACAGTCAGCAAGGAACCAAGAACCAAGTCAACAAGGGACCAAGGCCTACCATCAATCTGTGAATGAGCATGTAAATGCATCCTTCTACCCCAATAGAGCCTGAGGTTATTGCACTCTCAGACAATAACTTAACTGCAAACTCAAAGAGATCCCGAGACAGAACCATGTAAGTAAGCTGCTCATAGTTTTGTGATCAACACATACTGTTAGGTAAGAAGCCTTAGTTGCTTTTAAACTGCTAAATTATGGGGATAATTTGTTATGAAACCACAGCTAACTGATATCTGGAAGTAGAGGATTGCTGTAGCAAAAACCTAAAATGTAGGAGTGACTTTGGAACTGGAAGATAGCCTTTGAAAAATGTTAGCGAAAGCTTTGCTCCTTGAAGAGGCTGTTACCAGAAGTTTGGTGGTCTCTGATAGAGCTGCAGATGAGAGCTTATAAGAAAATGAAGTGAATGTTACTGAAAATGAAAGAAGAGGGTCCTTTGTTATGTAGTGGCAGAAAGTTTAGTAATGCTGTTGTCTGCAATTATGTGGAAAGTGGAAAATATTCCTAATGAAATGGACAATCTAACTAAAGATAGACATAAATGTATGGTCTGATTTCCTCTTTTTGTTTATAGTAAAATGTGACAGAAGGAAGAAAAAAATAAAGATATGGCTTTTTTTTTTTGGCATGGGCAGTCTCCGAGAATCAAACCCGGGTCTCCTGCATGGCGTGTGAGAATTCTGCCACTGAGCCACCGTTGCCAGCCCTAAAAATATGACTTTTAAACAAAG
The DNA here is from genome assembly GCF_023851605.1 of Tamandua tetradactyla. Classification (NCBI taxonomy): domain Eukaryota; kingdom Metazoa; phylum Chordata; class Mammalia; order Pilosa; family Myrmecophagidae; genus Tamandua; species Tamandua tetradactyla. The sequence goes on along the minus strand of NC_135342.1, from coordinate 53,680,303 downwards.
AATATGACTTTTAAACAAAGAGCATTTAATAATTTTGAAAATTTGTCTCTACAGATGGCAAAATGATCCAAAGATGATTTTGAGGGTGTAATTATAAAATCTTTTATTTTAAGACTTCATAAAATCAAAGGTGTGTCTCAGTGTACTGTTCAGTCAGACATAAAGCCCTCTGAAGGGATTAAGGGTGTGCCTTACTTATCTTCTGAATCAAACAGTAAAACTTCTTGGAAGCTTGAGGGAATTGTCCCTTAGCCATCTCAGCAGATGGTCAAAATAAAAAAAAAGGTTTATCTCCAAGATATATAGATGGGGCTTTTGCTAACACAGTAGACTCCAAACAGATTCACAGAAGAGGCACAAAATTTTTCAAAGAACTATATATGCAGAAACATAGCCATTTTGTACTGAAATTAATAGATACAGTACAAAATGAAAACAGAACTTAGACTTCCCATATACTAATGGCTGGAAACCGATTGAGAAAATTACCCAGCCACAAACACGTGCTGTCTTTTAGGAAATAAGAAGGATTACTGAGAAGTCAGAGTCAAGAGAACTCAAGTGTGAAGTAAAGAGCCATGAGAATTATTGCCATAAATTGAGACCTAATCAAGCAAATTTGAAGATTTATAGCAGTTACCCTATTTCTGATTCACCATCATATGTTGGTAGTAGGGGTACAGATCATTTGTCTCTATTTTCACAGGTCAAGAAAAACTAAACTTGAGTGGCTATAATAACCTAAGGTACCTCACCCACACTTGGACCTGAATTAGATGATGATATTCTAGAATAAAGCTGATGCTTTAACAGGATGAGATGTTTGGGAACCTAGGGAGAGGATAAGTGTATATTAAATATGGATTAGAGATGAATCACTGGGGCCAGAGGGTAGATTGTCGTGGCCAACCTCCAAGATGTCCTTACGATTATTCCTGCCTTCTGGTATTCTCAGTCTTATACAGTTAGTTTCCACATTTTTACTAGTGTTGCTCTGTATGATCAAAGCAGAAAGTAGAAGCGATAGTATCTCACTTCTGAGATTAGGTTATACAAGACTTCAGCTTCTGCCTTGGGTGATTTCTTGCCCTCATTCTCTCTCTGTCTCTGCCTCTCTGTCACTCTCTCTGTCTCTCTGTCTCTCGTTCTCTCTCTCAACTCACTCACTAGGGGAAGACAACTTCTGTGTCAATGACAGTGGTCTTGTGACAAGGAATAGATGTCTCCAGCCAACAGCCAGCAAGGAAATAAGAACTGCCAACAACAATGAAAGTGAACTTGGATTCTCCAGCCCCAGTTGAGCTGTATGATAACTGCAGCCTTGGTTAATGGCTTACCTACAGCCTCATGAGAAACCCTGAGGTTTCCAACTACCAAGATAAATCCTTCCAGATTTCCTGATCCACAGAAATTGTAAGATAAAAGAATGTTTATTGTTTTGTGCTGGTAACTTTGTGGGGTATTTGCTATGAAGGTATATATGATTAATACACTGTCCTAACCTGTTTGAAATAACCCGTCTTTTATCAATGCATAAAATGTAATGCTAGGTGCTGTGGTTTGAAGAAGGGACAGGCAGGTTCAAGAAACGCAAAAAGGAGAAGCAGGCAATACAGGTCTTGATTTGACATCTCCTCAAGGCAGTGTTTCCTCTGGGAGCAGCTCTCTTTAAAATACTTTAGGCTCTGTCTTTTGAGGTGCATGGGGTGGGAGGGTGTTCTAGTTTGCTAGCTGCTGGAATACAATATACCAGAAATGGAATGTCTTTTTAAAATGGGAATTTAATAAGTTGCAAGTTTACAGTTCTAAGGCCTAGAAAATGTCCTAATTAAAACAAGTCTATAGAAACGTCCAATCTAAGGCATCTAGGGAAATATACCTTGGTTCAAGGAGGCCAATGAAGTTCAGGGTCTCTCTCTCTCTCAAGTGAGAAGGCACATGGTGAAAAGGGTCAGGGTTTCTCTCTTGACTGGAAGGGCACATGGCGAACATAGCATCATCTGCTAACTTTCTCTCCTGGTTTCCCTTCACTAAGCTCCCTGGAAGACATTTTCCTTCTTCATTTTCAAAGGTCGCTGGCTGATGGACTCTCTACTTTTCGTGGCTATGTCATTCTGCTCTCTCCAGATCTCTCATTCTCCAAAATGTTTCCTCTTTTAGAGGACTCCAATAAACCAATCAAGCCTCACCCAAATGGGTGGAGATACACCTCCCCTAATCCAGTTTAAGAACCGCTCTTGATTGGGTTACATCTCCAGGGAAATGATCTAATTACATACAGTACTGAGCAGGGATTATTCTGCCATTATGAAATGGGATTTTGACTAAAACATAGTTTTTCAAGGGTATATACATCCTTTCAAACCAGCACAGAGGGAGTCTGATAAAGGAATAATCTGATCTTTCTGATCAACCTACCCCTTAACCAAGAGTGGTTTCTGCTATACATAGAAATGCCCTATGTATTTCTGCCTGAAGATGAAATGTTATCCTGGACATCTGTTTGAGTCTCTCTTGAGAGGTTTATATCCTTCATTGAATTGATGGGAATCACCTTATCTGGACCTGGAAGGAATTGGAGCCTGTCAAAAGTGTCCTGGAACTTGAAAACTTATGATGTTAGAAATATTAACATGAATTACAAGACAAGTTTTTGCAATGATTAGACATTGGTTCTTGCATCTTAAGTTAAATATCAAATATTCCTTAAAAGGGAAGTGATAGACAATTTCTAGTATTTATTTAAAATATATCTAAATTTTCACATTAAATGATAAAAGCAGCATTTATTTTTGGGCTTTTCCTATACAGATGAGGAAATGAGGCAACTGAATGCTCCACAGTTCTTGCACTGGATTTTAAAAGTATACTTTAAATCTCAAAGTAGACTCTGCGCTCTTCTTTTCATGTGCTGTAATAATTATTTTTCAAAGAATAAAAGTTCATTTTAAAGGGCAAAATAATTAGGATAAGAAAAATGGTATACAAACTGGCACGGAGGGCTAAGTGGTCAGATGAACTATGCTGGGGAAGGAAGTTCCAAGAATACATGAAGAACTTCAGTATTAGTTGAAGTTGGACTGTGAACATATGAGTAGAACAGAGCTGTTAGTCTTATTGTAGACTAATGATCCTGATTCAGATTGAGCAGAGCCTGAGGTGTTAATACTACTGCAGACCATGACGCTAGCATTCAAGATGAGAAAGAAGTCACATTGATCTTGACATTTGGGTAAGGCAACTATCCTTAACTTTCTCTAAGAAAAAAATGGTTGATGCATATAGCTATGAAAAATAAATCACATTGATGTACCCACTAATGGGTTTAATACAACTATATACAACTCTCTTATTCAAGAAAGTATTATAGGAATAAAAGCAGGTTGTGGTGATGATGCACAATCCTGTGATTATACTGAAAGCAATGTATTGTATACTTTGGTGGGCTGTGTGGTGTGTGTGTAAAACTGTTTTAAAAAAGGTGTATGGCCATTATTAAAAAAAAGTGTATGAGGGTGACATTAATTATAAATTTCTTGATTTTTACTTGTTTATTACAAAAAGGAATAACCTTCTGGTGTTGTTATGGTTACAACTAACAGTCATATTTCTCAAGATTCACATCCTTCAAAGTACGAGAAAGGTAGTTCTGTTGGGAGGGGTACTAAAAGAGGTAGCCATTGAAAAGGGAATGAAACAGGATCTCAGAAATTGACATTGTGGTAGAAAAACCAGAGAAGCTACAACAGATAAATTAACATCTTGAGATGTTAAACTACTAGGAAAAGAATTGCGTATGTCTCAAGTTGTATATTTTTCATTATCATCATTCTCATATGGATTCGGGCAGGGTCTCATATTCCTAGGAACAAATACTATGGGGTAAGAGGAACAGCATTAAGCAGGTAATCTGTAAGCATGGTGTGCTGGTTTGAAACTGTTAATATATCCCCAAAGGGTCATGTTCTTTAATTCTGATACAATATTGTGGGTAGGGTCTTTCAATTAGGTGTTTTCCATGGAGATGTGTCTCTATCCATTCAAGGTGGGCCTTAATCTGCTTATTGGAGCCCTTTAGGAGGGAACCATTTTGGAAAAAGTGGAGAGCCAACACAAACAGAGAAATCTGGAGATACAGAAAGAAAACACCCCCGGGGAAGCTGTTTGAAACTTGAAGCCAAAGGACCAGCAGACACGAGCCATGTGCCTTCCCAGCTGACAGAGGTGTTCCAGATGAGTCAAGGTATCTTGACACAAGTTATCTTTCTTTGGAAGCCTCTGTTTGGACATTTATATGGCCTTAGATCTATAAACTTGTTACTGAATAAATTTCCTTCATAAAAACCAACCCATTTCTGGTGTATTGCATTTTGGCAGCATTAGCAACCCAAAGCACATGGATTTAGTCCTCAAATCCACTGAACTGGGACAAAATAGTCTTTTCAATAAATGGGTATGGGAGAACTGGATATCAATAGTCAGAAGAATGAAAGAGGACACTTACCTTACATCCTAAACAAAAATTAACTCGAATTGGATCAAATACCTATATATAAGAACCAGTACCATAAAGCTCCTAGAAGAAAATGTAGGGAAATATCTTCAAGACCTAGTAATAGTAAGTAGTTTCTTATACTTTATTCCCAAAGCACAAGCAACAGAAGAAAAAATAGAAAAATGGGAACTCCTTAAAATCAAATGCTTCTGCACCTCAAAAGACTTTGTCAAAAAGTTGAAGAGGCAGCCAACTGAATGGGAAAAAATATTTGGAAATCACACATCAGATAAAAGTTTGATATCCCATATACATAAAGAAATCATACAACTCAACAGCAAAAGAACAAATAAACCAATTATAAAGTGGGCTAAAGATATGAATAGGTATTTCTTTGAAGAGCAAATACAGATGTCTCAAAAGTACATGAAGAGATGCTCATTTTCATTAGCTGTAAAGGGAAATGCAGATCAATACTACAATGAAATACCATCTCACACCTATAAGAATGGCTGCCACTAAACAAACAGGAAACTACAAGTGTCAGAGAGGATGTGGAGAAATTGAGACACTTGTGCACTACTGGTGGGAATGTACAGCCACTATAGCAGATAGTCTGGCGGTTTCTCAGAAAACTAAATATTGAGTTGCCCTATGACTCAGCAATACCACTACACAGTACATGCCCAGAAGAGATGAAAGCAGTGAAATTAACAGACATTTGCACACCGATGTTCATAGCAGCATTATTCACAATCGCCAAAAGATGGAAACAATCCAAGTGCACATGAACAGACAAATGGATTAACAAAATGTGATATATATATTATACATATATATAATATATACGATGGAACATATATTTGATGGAATATTATGCAGCAGTAAGACAAGATGACATCCTGAACCACATAATAAGATGGATGAACTTTGAGGATATAAAAGGATACCCAGACACAAAAGGATAGATACTATATGATTCCACTTTCATGACCATGGTAAAGGTAAAATTGGAAGCTTATAATACAGAATTTAGGGGATTTACGGATACTTAGAAGCTAAAGATGGGTGAATGTTTAGCTCATAAGTTTGAACTCAAAGGTAAGGGAATAGATAGATGTGAATGCAGCTCACAAGTAGTTCTATCAGTGATATTACCATACTGAAAGTAAACATAATTGAAAGGGGTTGTATAGACCTTTGGGTGCCACTGATTAACAATATAAATATAAATAGGTTCTTGCATAAACTACTTCAAAGGTATGATGCTTGTACAAAGAGTGTTTAAGTTCAGGGTATAGGGATAAAACTACTATTGCATGCTATGGGATATGTTTAACAGGAAAACATCAGCAGTACCACAGCAACACCAGGGGTAAATAATGGGGAGAGGGACAAGAGTTAAGGGGATGTTCAGATTTTCTATTTGGTGAGGGTATGTTTATTGGTTATCTTTCTCTTGGGAACAATGAAATTATTTAAAATTGAGAGTGTTGATGGACTTTGGGCATTATACATGATGCCTAATGAATGCAGGTGGCTGAAGGATCCACTAACTGCAAAGTAGATTGGCGAACAATGGTGTCTACATGTGATTGACTATTGTGCTGGTGCAAAAAAGGAATAAAGTTGTGAGGCAGGCAAAACTGTGAATAAAACTGTGGGACACTTGGTGAGGCAAAATAAGCCAGAAACAAAAGAGCGATTGTTGCATTGCCTCATTTAGAAAATGCTTATAAGAAAACAGGGGCCTACATTATCAGCTCTTATAGCAGTCACATTTTGTTTGGAGTGGTAATTATTATTTCTAGATTTTAGAAGGCTGTTTTATATATGCATATCCTGCTATTTAGAGATAAGAATCAAGCCGATCAGGTCAGAATTAAGGTAATTCAGAAAACAGGGATAAGGAAGACATTGTCTATATTTTAGAACCATACCTACTCTTTGAGACCAAGGAAAAAAGGTTTATTTTGTCCAGAACCTAAATTTTCTGTAGCACATATTCTAACTTAGCCTGTCTGGACAGATCATTTAAACAATCAAAATACTGGGAGCCCAGAATGAGAATGAGGACCTTTAATCCTCTATAGCTTAATGTAATGCCTGGATACATCCCAGAATATATTAAACAGATAAGCAAAATGTATTGACAAAGTTCCTTGAGGAATGGGAGAAAAAATATGGACCTATGAAACTTTACCACTGGGGAAACCCTGTATACTTTGTCAAACATTAGAGATACTCAAATCAATAGGCCAAGCCCTTGATACTGAGGTTTGATCTTGGGAAGCTTATTTTTATAGCAGAAAAGGTTAGCCTATCTATAGGTGTGCCTAAGATTCACCTCTGGAGGACCTCTTTTATTGCTCTAATATGGCCTCACTCTCTCTAAGGCCAACTGTGCAAATAAAATCATTACCCATCCCCCTACATGGGACCTGATATCCAAGGGTGAAAGTCTCCTTGGTAGCACGGAAGATGACTCCCAGGGATGGGTATGGGCGTGGCACTGTGGGATCAACTATGCCATTCTTACCAAAAGGGGGAAAAGAACTGTAACAAATAAGGTATCAGTGGCTGAGAGAGTTAAATAGAGTTGAGAGGCTACTCTGGAGGTTACTCTTACACAAACTTCAGTTAGACATTGCTACCTATTATAACTAGCCAAACTCTGATCAAAACCATTCTCTCCAATACAAAAGAACACCTAGGGCAATATATCAGATTCTACAAAGGTTCCATGTGTTAGAGTAACTTTCTGGAAACCTATAACTTCCAGATGGGTCCTTGGACCAGACAAGTCCCGAAGCCTGGAGGGACCAGCCTTTCCAGAACATCAGTTAGTTTTATCTCCTTACCCTTTATTATTAACACCTCTTCCAACGTGAAAAAGTTAGAATGGGTATAGCTCAAATATGCCTAAAGTGTGGACAAAAGATCAAAGGTGATGGTAGAGTTATATAGTGAAGGCAGGGTTTAACAAACGAGTATGATTGCTGGATAATTATATTGATATGTCTTTTGGTCTCCAACGTCTCAGAACAGCTAGAAGTAAAAACCTAAAATTCTGGAATTGTAACCAATATCAAGTCCTGAAATCTGTTCTACAACTAATTGTTGTGCTGAGTGTTGAAACTGATTACTTTTTTGCATATATGTTATCTTTCACAAAAAAGTAGAAGGGGGGAATATATATATATTCCTTCTTGCATCCAATGTTCTGGTGCACCTAAGAGGAAAAATCTGAGATGATGGTGTAGCCCATGACAAACTCTGGGGTCGGTCTTGTAATTACTTGTTGAAGAGTGCTTTGAAAACCATTGCTTTTCATTTTCTTTGCTTTGTATATATGTTATATTATATAATTTGAAAAGTTAAAAAGAAGTCATGAATAGGCATTTTTCTGAAGGGCAAGTACAGATGGCTTAAAAACACATAAAGAGTGCTCATTTTGATTAGCTGTAAGGGAAATGCAGATCAAAACTACAATGAGATACCACCTCACCCCTATAAGAATGGCTGATATTAATCAATCAGGAAACTACAAATGTCAGAGAGGATGTGGAGAATTTCAGACTCCTACGCACTGCTGGTGGGAATGTATAATCGTATATCCCAGAATATATTAAGCAGATAATAAAAAAAGTATTGGCAAATTTCCTTGAAGAATGGGAGAAAAAATATGAGCTATGAAACTTTACCACTGGGGAAACCCCTGATACTGTATCAAATATTAGGAATACCCAAATCAATAGGCCAAGCCCTTGATCTTGAGGCTTGCTCTTGTGAAGCTTTTATGTATGTAGCAGAAAAGCTTAGCTTACCTATAGGTGTGCCTAAGATTCATCTCTGGAGGACCTCTTTTGTTGCTCGGATGTGGCCTTACTCTCTCTAAGTCCAACTCCGCAAGTAAAATCATTGCCCTTCCCCCTACATGGGACATGACATCCAAGGATGAAAGTCTCTCTGGCAGCGTGGGAGATGACTTTCAGGGATGTCTCGCCTTGGCACTGTGGGATCAACAGTCAGTTTAGCAGACAGTCTGGCGGTTTCTCAGAAACCTAAATATCGAGTTGCCTTATGACATGGCAATACCACTACATGGTACATGCCCAGAAGAGCTGAAAGCAGTGACACAAACAGACATTTGCACACTGATATTCATAGCAACATTATTCACAATCACCAAAAGGTGGAAACAATCCAAGTGCTCATGAACAGAGAAATGGATTAACAAAATGTCGTGTGTGTGTGTGCGTGTGTGTGTGTGTGTGTGGTGGAATATTATGTAGCAGTAAGATGAAATGATGGATGTCCTGAACCACATAATGAGATGGATGAGCCTTGAGGACATAGTGCTGAGTGAAGTAAACCAGATGCAAAAGAATAGATACTGTATGGTTCCACTTTTATGACCATGGTAAAGTTAAAATCAGAGGCTTATAAAACAGAATATAAGGGATAGAGAGAAGTGAAGGCAGTTCACTAGTGGGTCTGTAAGTAATATTACCATATTAAAGGTGAACATAATTGAAAGGGATTGTGTAGACTCATGTGTCCCACTGATTAACACTACAAATATATATAAGTTCTTACATGAATCAGGGCAAAGGTATGAATCTCATACAAAGAGTGTATAATTTGGGGGTGTAGAAGGAAACTGCTATTTGATGCTATACACTGTTTAACAGGAAAACATCAATAGTATCACAGCAATACCAGGGGTACATAATGAGGGGAGAGACAAGAGTTAGGGGGAGGTTTAGAGTTTCTATTTGGTGAAAGTGTGTTTATTGGCTATCTTTTTCTTGGGAACAAAGAAATTATCTAAAATTAAGAGTGTTGATGGACTGTTAACTTTGTTATACATGAGTCTCAATAGATACAGTTGGATGAAAGATTCACTGACTGAGAAGCAGACCGGTGGACAACAGCATATACATGCAATTGAACATTGTACCACTACACAAAGGAAAGGTTGTAAGACATGCAATGATGTGAATGAACTTATGGGACACTTGGTGAGGCAAAAAAAGGCAGAAACAAAAGAGCAAATATTGTAGGATCTCATTTAGAAAATACTTATTAAGAAACTGGGGCCTAGATTGTAAGCTCTTATGGGAGTCACATTTAGTCTGGAGTGATCATTGTTACTTCTGGATTTTGAGGAGCTGTTTTATATATGTATAACCTGGTATTTAGAGATAAGAACAAAGCTGACCAGATTGGGAATAAGATAATTCAGAGTACAGGAGTAGGGAAGACATTGTATGTATTTTATAACTTCACTTAATCTATTTTTTTTTTTTTTGTATGGGCAGGCACCAGGAATAGAACCTGAGTCTCCGGCATGGGCGACAAGAATTCTGCCACTAAGCCACCATCACACTGCCCTTCACCTAATCTTTGAGAACAAAAGAAGAACGGTTTATTTTGTCCAGAACCTAACTTTTCTGAGGCACATAATCTAACTCAACCTTTCTGGATAGATCATGTAAACAATCCACACACAGGGAGCCCAGAATAAAAATGAGAGCCTTTAATCCTGTATAGCTTAATGTAATCCCTGGGTACATCCCAGAGTATATTAAGCAGATAATCAAAAAGTATTGGCAAAGTCCCTTGAGGGATGGGAGAAAAACTATGAACCTAGGAAATTTGACTACCAGGGAAACCCTGCATACTGTGTCAAACATTAGGGACACCCAAATCAATAGGCCAAGTCCTTGATCTTGAAGATTTATCTTGTGAAGCTTATGCATGTAAGCAGAGAAGCCTAGAGTACCAATAAGTATGCCTAAGAGTCACCTCCAGAGGACCTCTTTAGTTGCTCAGATGTGGCCTCACTCTCTCTAAATTCAATGCTGCAAAGAAATCATTGTGCTCTCCCTACATGGGACATGACATTCAGGGATGAAAGTCTCCCTGGTGGCGTGGGAGATGACTCCCAGGCATGACCCTGGCCTTGCACCATGGGATCAACAATGCCATCCTGGCCAAAAGGAGGAAAAGAACTGTAAAAAATACGTATAAATGACTGAGAGAATTCAAATAGAGTCAAGAGGCTACTCTGGAATCACTCTTTTGCAAGCTTCAGTTAAACATTGCTACCTATCATAACTTGCCAAACTTCAACCAAAACCATTCCTACCAATACTAAAGAATACCTAGGGCATTATATAAGATTCTACAAAGGTTCCATCACTAGGGTAACTTTCCAGAAACTTATAACATCTAGATGGTTCCCTGGACCAGATAAGTCCTGAAATGCAGAGGGGCCAGCCTCTCCAGAGCATCAACTAGTTCCATCCCCCTATCCCATATTATTGACAACCCCTTCCAACATGAAATAGTTGGAATGGGCATAGCCCAAATACCCCTAAAGAGGGGATGAAAGATCAAAGGTGGTGATAGAGAAGGTCAGATTTAACAAATGAGTATGAATGCTGAATCATTAAATTTAAATTTCTTTTAGTCTCCAGTATCTTAGAGCAGCTAGAAGTAAAAACCTAAAATTGTGGAACAGTAACCCATACCAAAATCTGAAATCTGTTTTACAGCTAATTATTGCAATGTACTTTGAAATGTATCACTTTTTTTGTGTGTATATGTTGTTTTTCACAAAAAAAGGAAAAAAATGAAGAAATAAAACAGAAAAATAGGATTTAACAATGGAGTATGACTGCTGAATCATTATATTGATATTTCTTTTGATCTCCAGTGTCTTGGAGCAGCTAGGGAAAACAACAACAACCACAACAACAACAAAAAAAACACAAAAAATTGTGGAACTGTAACCCATACCAAACCTTAAAATCTGTTCTATAACTACTTGTTATACTCGGAATTTATTGCTTGGTATTTATTGCTACTTGGGAATTTATTGCTGTTTTGTATATAAGTTATTTTTCAAAATAAAAAAAGTTAAAAAGAACATATGGATTTAATAAATACATTGGAGTGAAGCTTATCATTAAACCCAGTGCTTGGCAGAGAGTTTAACACATAGTCAAAGCTAATAAACACAAGTTGAAAATTAATTCTCAGAATTTTAAAACTAGAAAGGACCCAATAGAATTTCTGTGGCAACCAAGTCATTTGAAAAAATGGACAAACTAAGCTTTTATTTGTGTGTTTTGTTTGAGAGATTTAGAAATGCAATTGTAGCATAGTTCAGAACTTAGTCGGTAGAATAGCTCAGTTGTTATTTGTTTAATGAGCTTCAGAAAGTTATTTAATTTCCATGAGCTTCACTCTCTTCAGCAGTGACAAATGTCCCCTCTGAATTCTAACTGTATGTAAAGTGTTTAATATAATGTTTGACCAATAGGGAGCATGCAATAAAGGGTGGGCATAGCATTAATACACAAAGCTGGTGACAGACCAGAGAATAGGATTTATGTCTCCTATATACCCCACACTATTTTAATCTATTTCCAAATTCTAATTGAATTATTACATATTTTATCTTTTATGTATTTACATACCAATTTCATGTATGTTATTCCTAAATTCACCATGATACCACATTCTCTATTTTCCTGTGATCTCTTTCTATCAGAATTGGTATACAACAGTGCATAACATTACCACCAGTTCATTATTTCCCAGTAATATTCCTCCCATTATAATTTCTGAACATTCCAATTCATCAGTGTTAAAGATAGCTTCCTCCCCTCATAAAATATGAACATTCTTTTTATGTTTGACTAAGAATTGTTTTCAAGCAACTTTTTCCTGTCATTAATTAAAATAATGAGTAGTGTATATTAAATGTGTAATTCTCTGACAAGCACTCAAGTGTTTGCCGAGAAGTCCCTTCCTACCAAAAACATCTGGAAAATAATATGGTAAATTAAAAAGCTAATACTTTAATATACTACAGAGTAATCCCCAAGTCTAGGTAGGCAAAGTGCCAAATTGGCAAAGCTCTTGCTGCTGGCATGGTGCCATGGCTTCCTCATTTTTCTTCTCTTGATGTGCTATATGAGGATTCTGCTCAGCCTCTCTCTATTTTCACTGCTTTACTTACCAGACAGCAAAATGACAACAAGCATATTCCAACAGAAGTTAGCCTCTCTGCTTGTGACAGGGTGTCATACCGACACAGCAATCATAAATATTTTAGGTGCTCTGGTAGACTTAGGAAACTGCCATAGTCAGTAAAAACAGTTGCACGACTCTTGCCCCAGCAGTAAAAGTAAATTGCTCCTTCTCATTGGTTTTATGTCCTCTACTAGATGCATTTTAATGGGCATTCAGGTCCCCTTACGAGATTTTGTGGTCCTTTCTTCAGTTTTCCCCTCTCTCGACTTTATGTTTCCAGGGTATTGAATAGTATATTAAGAGCTTGAAGCTTTAAAACTTAGTCATCCAGCACTCTGTGAAATGAATTACTTGGTTTGTCCTGGGCTTTACTGTTCTGATTACAACCCCTCACAGCCATATGATGTTTTACAGTTTGTAAAGGACTGTTATATCGCTAACACCTTTAATCCTCAGTTGTATACAAAGAAGGATTAATTCCTTCACAGTTCTATTGAGAAAACAGGCTCAGAAAGTAAAGAGATTCCTCCCAAGATCAAGAGACATAAAATACACAGATGTGCTTATTAAAATGTAAATTGGATTAAGATCATCGTTCTACATGTTGGATGCACATAAACAGAAAAACAAAGAACTGGGACTAGAATTCAGATTATTCAACCCCACATCCAGAGATCTTTCCATGTCAAGACCCTGTATCATTAAAATCTAGATAGGAAGTAAATTTTCATTTACTATGAGAATAGTAAATGTAAAGACTTTCAAATCGATATTCAAATATTTCTCACCCACCAAGTCCTGGGTACAATATTATTGAAGAGAAAAATAATCTCTTCTTCTGCCAATATTTCTCCCTTTTATAGTATGGACCATTTCCTGCTTTGTAAGGTCACTGTTTAATTTCTATCTTTTACCCATCCAAGATTGGAAGCTCCTTGAGAATACTTGATTAATCTATTTCCATTGCTTTCAGAGTGCCCTGCATTGCGCCTTGAACACAGAACGTTCTCAGTAAGTATTTGGCAAATGTAATCAATTCATTTGGGGTAATTATATTCATCACCCTTGCTCTTAATCACTACACATAGCACCTACACCAGACAATGTGCTTACATAAAAGGAGCTCAGTAAATATGCATATTTTCTCTTACATTTTACTTCCTTTGTTTATTCATTAATATGAAGATAAAACTATATGATATCATCACTGAGGTTATCTAGAGACTACGACTGTTAGTGCATGGATGGACAGACTGAGTCCTTCTGCATTTATGTGTGTACAGAGTAACTATACTGCTACCATGATAGGTGCCTCCTTTTATTCCTGCTACTGCAATTCAAATTACTTTCAGTAGCCTCTCACTAACACACTACCAGAATATACAGTAGCATATATTTGTAATATAGCCACTTATTTTCTCTAATTCCCATTTCATTAAGTGCCTCATATGCATTTTTTCATTTCAATTCCAACAATATCATTATAATGTCTGCATTATTTCACATCCGTATTTTAAAGCTCAGGATGTTGGGAAAATGAAGTCAGTCTCCTAAGGCCAAACAGCTAGTCGGCAATGTGGCCAGGAGTTGTACCCAAGCTGTCTGACTGCAAAGCCTTTTCAGCTGCACTATACTGCAACAGAGTGTAAACTCAATATGCTAACACATTAATTTATCCCACAAATTTACTCTACCTTCTACAGTATATATTATCGTTAACAATTCCTTTACTTCCTTATCAACTAATCTCCTAAACTTAAAACATTCTTGTCTTAGAGTGATCCATGATTCATGATTCTTCATTGTCCATATCTAATCATCAGGGTCTCTTTCAGTCTAACTCTCAGAAACTCTGAATTCACCTCTTCCATTCTGTTCAATTCCTAAACTGTGAAGAACTGCAAAATGTTCTACTCCGCACTTAACACTGATCCCCTTGCTTCCAGGAAAGGAGACTAACACCCTTCTTCTAAATTCCTTCTTCAGTTTCATAATTCTAAGGACATAACGAACTGACATGTGCCAAATTGCAAAGAAAAAAAATTCCTTTCTGCAAGAGTGAAATGCATTTCTGACCAAAGCCCACCACCTTGCAGCTACAAAATCCATGTAGCTTCCATTTTCATTTGCAAGGTGTGTTTCAGCAGCCTTGCAACTTGGAAAATTTTTGAAAAGCTGACAACAGAAATTGTTACTTTATATTTTCTCATGCAATAATATATACATACATACATACATATATATATATATATTTTTTTTTTCACATGGGCAGTCACCGGGAAATGAACCGGGTCTCTCTGCCTGTTGAGTTACCATGGCCCACCCTACAATAACATTTTAATAAGTTAATAAACAGGTAACTTAATGAAAAATAAAAAATCAAATTCAATATAGAAGGTTTCAGTGACAGAAAAGAAACAGAACAAAGACCAATGACAAAATGCCTTCCTGCCCATTGCCACTTGGCTTATCTTTCTCCTCCTGTCATTGTACAACATTGGAAACCCTGATGATCTCCTACACCTCTTTCTATGTGTCTTGGGTAAAGTTCTCCATGAAGCAAATTATAAGATGAATATTTGGCCTGCAGGAGATTTAATGGAACGAGCTCGATGCAACAAAAACCGAAAGTAGTGAGAAAGGAAGAACGGTTAACATAGTATAATGTCTAGGCAGACCAACCAGAATGTTACTTCTGGTCCCATTATTTGCTAATCATTTGACCAGGTCACTTAACTTCTCGGAGCCTCTTTTACTGCATTTGCATACTAGGAGTGATGGCAATATAAGAGATATGGTAGGGAGGATGGAGAGAGAGAGAGAAGGAAAGAGAAGAGAAAACAGAGAAAGAAAAGGAAAAGAGAGAAGAGAGTGGAATGTGAAGATAATCCAATGAGAAGACAAATAGGCTGGGGTAAACATGAGATAGAGCTAGACAGTGAAAAATTCTTTGGAGTAGTTAAAAGATGATATAAGACTAGGAATGTTAAGTGTTCAGTTTGAGGTACATGCATTGGAGGGAAGTGCAGTCACTTCTTGTTATGGGCAGTAGTTATGTTGTGTAGAGTTACCACAACACTGAATTAGCAGATACTGAACCATTGCACTCAGGGGAAATACAGGGTTAAACTCCTCTAAGCATCTGGTCACAACATTTTCATCAACTGATCAATCCACAATCTTGTGTTATGTGGTTTTCTGTTAAAGACAACTCATTTAATATATATTGTTGATTCATTAACATTGAACCCATGGCCAACAGCACTATAAGTTATGCCCGAACAAAGCTTATTTAACACGCATCTTTCCTCTGTAAGACCCATCATAGCTTCCTTATACTTAGGAACACAAGACAAGCACTTCTGCTCTGTATTGGGGGCTGTTTTAAAACTAAAAATCTTTTTTTAAAAAGCACAAAAATGTGAAAAACATGGCATGAAATATACTGTGAAAAGGACAAGCTGTTTATGGTTTACAGTATGAGAGCTAAAACAAGAAGGCAGAGTACCATCCTATTCTATCTCAGCTGGGAATATGTGCATCAGGTAACTCAAGTTTCTCACTGCTCTGCACATGTTCTTGAATAACCAACCACCAAAGGTCGGTGAGTATTGATTTTTGGGTTACAAAGAAATTTTAGTGAGAAGACAAATTTGCAAATATAAAAATCCATGAATAATGAGGATCAAGTATAAACCACTCCTATTGCCACTGTATTTGTGGATCCCCCCCATCTTCAATAAATCATTTGGATTAAATGGAGTCAAGGAATTGAGGAAAGGGCTAAATTCCCGATCTTCACTAATGAGATATGGAAATGAATGACCGTAAACAGAAGCCTAAGTCCAAAGACGTAAGTACTGACTAAGAACATGAGTAACTCATAAACCCCGGAAATACTGGTGGTTGATTTAGACTTCCATGGAACAAAGGATAGGCCTTGAAAGGAGCTTTCTCAAGGGATTGGGAAGTTCTTCTTGTCTCCCTTTTAAAAGATTGCCTTAAAATACTGGAATCTTATGAAGCAGGAAAGGGAGACAGTTTTATTTCACTTCTTAATGTCTCCTGAAATCATAATGGAAAACATTTTTAATAAAGGTTACAGAGAGGCCAACTTTAGTCCATTGAAAGGAAGACTACTTTTACAATTAAACCTTTACAGAAACTATTAGGAGGTTGAAAGCCATCTGTTCCATAAGTTGTTTAGACAGAAGCTAAATGACCACAAGTTGGCATTACTGTAGAGAAGATTTAAGTGTCACAAGGAAGATGAAGTAGCTGATCTTGGGGCTCTTCCCAAGGGGGAAAAACATAGAAAAGAAACAAAACAGAAAACAAAGCATTAGAAAAGGAACAAACCATAAATCCAGTAATAACTGGTTTTGATTGAATGCAACTTTTAAGAGTAAAATTAAATTGGAATGAAGGGAAAGAAGTCAAGAATCCTAATTTCAGAAAATCCTGAAAAGAATTTATCCTGGCAAGCATTGGTGTAGGTGTTTGAAGCCTAAAGTGACCTTAGGGCTGATTTTCTGATATTAGGAAGAGACTTGAAGCTAATAAATCAGAAATGTACAATAGAAAGACACGAAGAGTATAAGTGGTAGCTGTCATATGGGTTTGTAACAAATAGACAATATGACAATTTCTACAAATCTGGGATAATATGCAAAATTTTATAAATTTCCTATCACTCAAAAATTATTTAAAGGGCAGCAATTAAGTTTTTGATCTTGAGTTGAAGTGGGAAATTGGAGATGAATAGATTTTCTCTTTACTAAAGATATCCAACAGTGCCAGTTTGAATGTAGCATGCACCCCAGAAAAGCCATGTTTTAATCCTGTAGGTTGGAAACTTTTTATTAGATCACCTCCATGAAGATGTGATGCGCCCAATTGTGGGTATGAGCATTTGATTAGGTAGAGATGTGATTCCACCCATTCCAGGGTGATTCTTCATTAGCTTACTAGAGTCTTCAAAAGGGGAAACATTTTGGAAAAACCTCAGAAAATCAAAGAAGCTTGCAGAAACTTCAAAGCAAAGCTGGCACAGATACCGATAGTTGGAGAATGGAGACACAGATGTTTGGAGATGCTTGAAGCCCACCAGACATCACCATGAGATGTAAGCAAGTCAGAACCTGGAGAGAGACAAGGGAAGCGAAGAGATGAGAGCCAGCCCCAGAGAAGCAAAGGGAAGAACCTCCACAGGAACAGAGGCTGAAAGCAGTGGAGCCCGGGAGCAAGGAACATGCCTTTCCAGCTGACAGGCATGTTTCAGACCCATTGGCCTTTCTTGAATTAAGGTATCTTTCCTGGATGCCTTAGTTGGGATATTTTCATACGATTAGAACTGTAAACTTGTAACTTATTAAATTCCCTTTTTAAAAACCATTCAATGTCTAATATATCACACTCTGTCAGCTTGCAAACGAATACACCAACTAAGCACATGGTAATACTCTTGTTTGGTAAGTATAACAACCACTATTCTCTTTACAATCCATTTGATGCATCCATCTGAAATGTATCATTCTTTTCTAGGCAGCTGGGACACAATTATAGCTTCTGACTTCAAAGAGCTCACAGTCCAGTTGAGGGGACACTAAACTGTTATTATAATAACATGGTCTGTGCCTGTCTAAGCACAATTAGAAGGGAAAAGGAGTTAAATTATCATATGAGGAGCACAGTAGAGAGGTCTCCAGTCTAGACCGAATGCATTAGTTACCTATTGCTATGTAACAATTTATCACAACTTAGTGGCTTAAAATAATGCATGATTATTATATCACAGCACCTGTGGATCAGAAGTGCGACTTTGCTGGGCCCCGCTCTTACAATCTGAGAAGGCTGCAATCAAGATGCCCACTGAAGCTGTGATCTCATCTGGGGCTCAAGTAGGGAAGGAATCACTTCCAAGCTTAATATGACCATCAGAAGAATTCAGTTCCGTGCAATTTTAGTACAGAGGGCTTCAGTTTCTTGCTGGTTATTAACCAGAGGCTGCTTTCAACTTCTAGGGGCCACATGTAGTTCTTACCATGTGTATTTTCTCAACATGCCTTCTTGCTTTTTCAAAGTTATCAAATTAAAGAGAGTGTGGGGGAAGGGGTGGGAGGGTAAAGAGGCTAGAGCACAGGATGGCACTACAGTGTTATGTATGTAGTCACATACACAGAATCACACACACCTTCTTTACCTTTGCCACCAGTGCCATAACCTACTGATTAGAAACGAGACACATGTTATGCTCATATCCAAGTGCAAAGGGCTATGCAAGGGTATGAATCAGAGGCAGTTACCATGGCTATGGAGTGGAGAGGGCACCTTAGAATCTGTATGCCACAATGTGCAAAGGATGGTATCAGGAATTCCTCTAAGCAAGGGTGATACCTGAGATGATTCTCAAAAAGCCAGCAGAAATTAGCCAGGGACATAAATCCAAAGAAAACAAAGCACAAATAGAATTGCAAATGTGTGAAAGAAAGTGTGACCCATCCAGGGAATTTAATATAGTATGGTTACTTGAAGAAAAGAGAATTTAGAGGTAAGAATGGGGATATGTTTAAGAGATGAGGAAGGAAAGGTAATCTATTAAAGTTTACCAATTAGATGGACCGATTAAATCAGTGATTGCTAAGGAATTGAGGTTGCAATGATTTATTCAATGCCTGCTCCCCAAATGAGAAATCATTCACAGCACAATTTAAATGTTTCCATAAATTGGTAAGTCAGTTCTTAATCCATTTACAGCAGCATAGCATAGGAACTACTCACATCATTCAGGTGACCCACGCTTGTATATCACAATTTGGCAATTTTTCTGTTCTTTTGATTGCAAGAGAACTTATAATTCTCAGTAATTTGCAAACATTAACAAAATTGGTTAGCAGATTATTAAAAACATCAGATTATATCCGTCATACCAAGCATGAATCTCATGGTTTTTGAGATTGAGAACTGTGATATCTAAAGGTAGTTCATGGTAAAGATTGGTAATAGGTAAAGCAAACATATTTAAATTTTTATCATAGATGCTTGAGGAAGAAGTACTTCCTATTTTCCCTATTTAGTTACAATTTGACTAGTCTTTAGCAGCCTCCATAAATCTCTTTTGGGAAAGTCAGAATATAATAAAATATTTTAAGAACCCTCTTATTTATATCCACATTCTCTGAGACTCTGAATGACAATGACTGTATCTCCTTAAGAGGTTTTACTTCACAAAACCTCCTTTTTTTCCAGTGTCTTTCTGTCTTTCATTTTCATAAAATAATCAGAAGCAATATCTTCATCTTTCTGTATTTATACATTCTCTTTCTTTTTCAGAGTGAACAATTTATTTGGCACCTCTCTTCTACTTCTTAGATCTGTGAGCATATCTGGATTTTTCAAGCCTCGTATTGAGGGCCGCTTTATCAAGGAGAACTTTTCTGACCTCTCCTTTTCCCAGTGCTCCAAATGTGCCTAACACTCATCGTGCACGTCACTGTAACTCCTTGTGGATGTTTGTCTTCCGCAACAAAAGTCAGTGAGATGAGGGCAAGCATTCTCATCTTAGTTCGATTCATTCACTCTGTCCTCAGTGTCACTGATAATCACACACAAGGACTCAGTATTTGGGAGATGACAAAATAAGTGATTGGGCAAATGAATGAATGGATAGATGGATCAGCAGTAAAATGGATGAATAAATGCAAATCTGCCAGGTACCAGTATTTTCCTCGATGATGTGGAGGACGAATTTATCAATGAAGGGGCTATGGTCCCTTACATGACGATCAGCAATTTAGATCAGAAGATACACACGTAAATGACAAAACTAAGGTTGGAATTGAATAAAGCATTTTATTCTCAAAAAGTATAGGCAAAGTACTATTGGAGAACATACTGAAGAGTGATTCTAATTAGGAGCAACAGGCAAGGCATCATTATGGGGATGGATCTGATTTATACCTTGAAGAAAGAGAATGAAACTGAGAGGTACGGAGGCAGGGAAAGTACTGTTCTATTACTAACACAAAAAAGGTAAGAGACTTGTTCAAGGATGACATAATCAGAATGAGGTAGTCCAGGCTTTGATTTCTACAAAGAAATTTAATTAAAAAACAAAGTGTTATGGAGCAGAATATGGCTGGTTTTAGCAATTAGGCTAATAATTTAGAATTTAGTCTGTAAGAAATAGAGATTCAGAGACATTTTTGACAAAATTAGCATTTTTATTGTTTTTAGGGATTATAACCCTAGTGGTAATATGGAGAGTTCCCTACACAGACAGAAAACATTAAAAAAAAAAGAAAAAGATGATACTGAAATAGTAATAGCAAGGAATGTTGATAAAGGTAACTCCATATCCCAAAAAATCAATACTACAATGACCATTCTAAATGTCTTTGTTCTATACACAGCTACTTAAATGTAAAACTGGTAGGCTTGTTGAGAAAGCACTAGATAGCATTTACACAAATTTACATTTGCAAACCAAATTTGAAAGGAAAAGTACTCAAATACAGGTGAAGTCAACTGAGTTCATTATAGACATTTCTCTGTTAATTAGATCAATATTAAGTTTATATGTGTACCTATGTTTATGTTCTATTGCATAAAAATCTGCCTCTAATACAATCACGACTTGTTTTGGTAACTATAATCTATAAACTGAAATGACATGTTACATTTGTGCTAGAAAGTTTTGATAACATATATATTGATTTGGAAACTTATTTGTCTAGATTTGATTGTGCCAGTTTTCCAGGTTATTGGGGCAAAAGGGAGCAGGACTAAAGAGAATGTTATTGAAATGGTTGTATTTGTTTTGAGGTCTTTGGATGTGTTGTTTGTTTCTCCCTGATTAAGCTGCAGCTTGTGCTGACCTTGGTGAATGCATATCTTTTTCCAGATTTAATTGCAATTGCCTGGAGCTTCAATTTGCATCTAGTGCTGTGACAGCTTATAAAACAACAACAAAACAAACCAAATCCAAAATCAGCTAGGGAGGAGAGGAGAAAGAAAGTGAGACGTGGGCTATTTTCATTGTGAGGATATCGCATATTTTATTAGTACAAATATTCTCCTTTAAGGAAGCTATCTTTCTCCTCTTTTCCCAAGCATTTTAGTTTTTAGTTACAGAACAAGGTAAGAATGTGATTTTCAATGACAACAGGTTTTCTATGTGTTACTAACTGTGAGATGGAAGAATAGCTCAATTTTACACATAAACATCAAACACCCAAAACAAATAGGCAAACAAACAAACAAAAACTTTTCCTTTAGGCTCTGATGCTGAAAAGCTTGTTTAACAGAATAACTATTTAGAGTTTTCCAGTTGCTTCCATGCACTCCTGATATGGGCCTTTTGGTATCAAGTCTATCACTGCATTCTGTGGAAAGTTGTCTCTGAGGATGGCACAGAGCAGAATCATGATAGGGATATTTTTAACTGTGAGAGAGCTTCATGTGAAGTTGGTTGAATCCACCTGGTCAGGTGAGGAACAAGTCAGAAATACTGTGGAGAGAAGCTAAAGTGGAGATTGCGATAGAGGTCCCCAAGCAGCAAGTATAAAAAGATGAAAAGGTGCAACAGTAGTAAATGACAAGAATCCAGGTTAGAAACCAGAAGTTTAGATGCAACACAGATTAGATTCAATCACGATTGACTATTTAGAAAGAGTGATTCAGAAGGACTGTAAACCTCAAGCGGGTACAGAATTGTGCACAAGCATCGTTCTGCTAGCACACTGGAGCGCATCTCACACTGTCACATAGAATAATTACTGAAATTATGTTGTGCATTATTATTTTTTTTATTTCAGAGAATAATTTGGCAAGCCTAAGCCCTCAGTCTTTTTTAAATCCACTTCTCCTTGGCTGATATTGCATTCTTCTTTCCTCTTGTATTGGCTAATTTCCTGTTCAAATAACTCCTATACAGGTGTCTCCTGAGTCAGCAGGTCCAAGTCTGTTTTCTGCTTGGATTTTAAGAATATAATAACCAACTGCCTACTGGATGGTGCCCTCTAGGTGTGCTGTGAGCACTTCAAAATCAACATGCCAATAACTGAATTTATCATCTTTGTCTCCAACCCAACTCCTTCTTTTGATTCCCAAGTCTTTGAATAGCATTTGTAGCACCTTTGGCAAAATTACATCATCATTGTTTTTTATCCCTTCAGCTTTTACGGCACTCTTCTACCACTTTGGTTGAATTTCAGCCACAGTTAGAACAAAAAGAACTGTGCTAAAGAAAAGGATTGTACATTGAAAAAGCATCCAATTTTTCCAATGGGTTGCTTTATTTTAAATACAAACTTCTTATGTTTAGGGAATTTCTTGTGAGCATGGGATTTGAATTCCTTTGTTTAGATATATTTTAGTTCAATTCATCTACCTGTAGGACAGATGCTTTTATGGATCTCGATTCAAAGAATGTTTGGTGGTGATGTGGGTATGTGTGTTTTTGTATAAGGGCTGTGCTGTTCTCTCTTGAAATTTTTGGATTCTAGAGATGTGCAAATTTGTGGTATTTCCGAATTTCCTGGGAATTCTATAATTTCTTAGGAGGAAAATAAATGTAGCATCATCAGATTTTCAGGATTTCAGTGCATTCAATCTGAATAACCTGAGCTCAGAATTCTATCCGCAACCTCACAGCCATGATGTGAGCCACATGGGTAAAATGTCCTGTCTATTCTGATTGAAAGTGTTGATCTTCAGAATCTGTAGCTCTGAAGATGGTGAAGTAGGGGCTTATATTTCAAACCAATTTCCACTCTGAGTAATCTCAAACACATTAAGCACTATCTTTATCTCAATTCCATTACTTTAAATAATGTCTCAACCTGGGTTAATAATAGGTACCTCACAAGCAAATGCAAAGGGAAATAAGGCACGAGATGCAAAGTTTCTAGTTTCTGGTTTCTAGGATACATTAGGGATTGGATGGATGCTATGGGTGGTGAATATCATCATTGCTGTAGTATTAAAACAAGTATGCTTTAAGGAAAGAGATGGACATTATAAAGGGATGGGCTGGGAAAGCCTATATTGATATCAATAAGCAAAACCTATTTTTTTAATAGGAAAAAACCTTTCCTATTGGAAAGCAGTAGGAACAAAAATGCATCAAAAGTTGTGTTTTTATTATAAAAAATGTTAAGGCCTCATAAGACACAAGCATATGTAACCACTTAACACACACCCAATCTGTTTTAACTTCCATTAATATCCCTCAGTGGTACTCATTTCATCACGATGTAATTAATGATATATAAGATCTGGATCATTTACCCAAAAAATGTAAATGTTTCTTAACTTAGTTTAAGAAGACAATGAATTATATGTGTAATTTTGGATGGTTTCTACATTTCTTTTGGGCAGGATTTAAACAGAACACTTTAAAATACCGTGTGAGGGGCACCTTAGATAAATATAAACGAGCGAAGAGAGTTGTACATCTGAAAAGAGAACAAAAAAATATTTTTTGCTGGAAAATATCAGCCTATACTTGTATCTGCTTTGCATGACTGCTTGGTATGCAAGTACTAGGTCACAGGTGGAAATCGCTGAGGACCATTATACAGCATAAATGTTTATAATACATCATAATTACCAGCACACCTGTGGTAAATAACTTCATGTGGTTTTGCTGCAAAGATGCTGAAAATGCTCAACAATGAGAGCAAGAAATGACGCTCCCTGACTTTTTCTTTCTCAGTTTTTAACCTGCCATTTGATGGGAACAAATTTCCATATTTCGTAAATCGCACCAGCCACTTGAAAACTGTGAAGCACAAATTTGTCTTTAACATGTTCTATTTCTCTCTGTTATTTCCCCAGCTTCCAATATCAGGCACTCAGGATCCTTAGGGACCGTATCTTCTAGCATCACCTTGTCTTCTTTTCCTAGGAATGCCTGCATTCAGATTTTGTTTTATAAAACAAGTCAAATAGCTATTGATTTGTCAAGTCAAAAACAATAATTATTTATTATAAAATGTAAGTCAATAATTTTAGTGAGGCCACCCCATATTAAACTGCCATATTTATTACTACTGAGTAATAAATTAGTTCATTTGCTTATTTATGCTGAATGTTTTGTGTCTGGCTTACATTGGTGGTACCCAAGAAAGAAACTTTTTCCAACATTAGAGGTTCTAACAAATAAGAGGTGGCCATGACTATGTACTTAGGATGATTTTCTGGAGGCCAACCACATCAGAGTTTAAAACACTTGCTGTAAAACCCATTCTTGGACAATACAAAATGAATAGAAAACTACAATTGAAATTCTTCCTTCCTCCATCTAACCTTATAACATTCATGTTACTGAAATGTATTTTGAATTTATACTATGGGTTAAAATTGAGAAAGATTCTCTGCAATTGCAGCTGTACTGCAAGGATATTTTTGAAGAACTGTTTTGATTCTAATTCATAATATTCCCTTGGGTACCCAGCGAATATTGAAGAAATTTGAACAAAAATGATTTGGCATCTGAATACAGACTTTTGTTTTTTGTTCATTTTTCCTTACTTTCCCTCAAATGGACATTGGAAAGGCTCACACTCCCTTGTTTGATTTAAGGAAAGTTTGGCATGCAAGCATGGCCTGCCACTTAAAACCATACAGACCTCCAGGACAAGCATTGTTAGTACAAGTGTCACTTTATTTTTCATCATTTCATTCTTAATCATATTTTCCATTTGTCTTGATTTATTAATTTCCTTATTTTAGATTTTATTAATTTTATGGGTATGAGTTTATATAAGAGCATAAGTGAATACTTTATAAATTTTTAAAAATTTATTAATAAAGAAAACAATGACCTCCATCTTCGTCTTGGTATGTTCCACCTCTTCCCATCAAACAAGCATACTGAATGATAAAAGTTGTCCCCATTTGGTTATGCTTTCCATCCTCTGGTAAATTGAGATTGGCAATATAACAAAGAAACCGTGCCTTAGTTTTGGACAGTCTTAGAAGTAGACATTGAGAATATCTCAGTTAGACTGGATGGTATTTAATTAGTTTTCTCCTGGCTTTTAAGTTAAAGTTTGAAACTGAACTCTCTTATGGGTCAGAGGTGTTCACAGAGGAAACAGCAAATGCCACCCAGCCAAGCGAGGCTGGACGTTGATGTGGTTTTAAAAGAGAGAGGAAAATTTTACCCCTTGAACTCAGTGAGGAAGAAATACAGCCTGAGTCTGTATCAACAGGGAATTAACGAACCACAGGACATAAAGTCTAATAGAGAACAAAATATATTAATGAGCTCAAGACTCATGTTCACACTAAAGCAATTAGTCCGAGAAGATCTTCCTGTATCCCCATCTCTGATTCCTCCTCAGTGCACCATTCACGTGGTGCCAGAGGACCACAGCTTTCCACTGCTCAGTTCCCCGTCACCCAGAGAATGAAGTTCAAGGCGTTTTGTGTAGCATTCAGTACCTTCCATAATCGGGCCCAAAGCTACCTTCTTAGTCATCAGACACTTTCGCATATTGCTCTGTGGTCATACGTTTTGTCACATCGTTCACTGAATGAATGATTCATTTCAAGTTCCTTTAGATTTTTTGTACACTCTGTTCCTTTATCTCAAGGTAGCTTTTTCCATCATCCTCTGCCCGCTCAAATCCCATTAATTCTTCCAGATACAGCTCAAATGGAAAATCCCCTCTGAAGCCCCCTTGCATACGTTATCGGTACCTTAATATGTGTGACTTGCACTTTGTGTGGATAATAAAACTAAATGCTTAAGTGCACAAAACTTTGACAGATAAAGAAATTATGCTGAAAGATTAAAAGAGGATATTAGTGTTTAGTTTAAAGGGCTGTTTGGAGAATTTAACAAGACAATGTACGTTAAGTCCTTGGCACTTGGTAAATATTAATTATTATTATTTGTACTAACTAGTAAGTGACAATTATTGGAATTTGCACCTGGGGTTTCTAACTCCAAGAGCAGCCTTGGGCAGGTGGACACACTTCCGCTGAGTTGATACATTGTTGCAATACTTCACACTCTTGTTTTTGTTTTGGCTTGCCTACTCTTACTCTCTTAGAGGCTCACTTTTAAATGAATATAGGGGAACTCTTTTGTGCTGTGCTTCTGAGACAAATAGTGAAACGTCCATCTAAATATTGAGATAAAATGGTCAAGAGGCAGGGAGAAAAATGAGTATCGTGAAGGATTGCAGTGCTTTACCAAGCCACAGGGGATGGCTAGAGCAAGACAGAATTTATAAGATTTGTTTGGAGTTTTGACTTTGCCATATGGGTTCAGACAAAACTGAAATGCAAAACAGAATTCTAAATCATTCAAAGCTGTGAATTGAAATTGCCAAGTTTTACAGAGTCTCAACTGAGGTGGTGAGACCAGGAGAGGGAAGAGAGGTGCCATAAAAGGAAATAAGAATGATCTGATTCCCTTTACTTCACATTTCATTCACAAGCACCCCCTATGTATGAGACGTGCAAAGATGATGGAGAAAATAAAGACGGTGAAAACATAGACGAAAGCTCTATTTTCTTCACCCATGCTTTGAATCAAAAGTGTGCTGGGAAGATCATTCTTAAAGAAGAGCTTGAAAATCACCCCATTTCGTTCTTTCATATAGTAATTATGATAGTCTGGGCCAATCAGTTTTTAGCTCAACAATCATTTGTAAGTCTGCTTTGAGCCAGGTGCCCTAAAAGATTTAATGATCTTAACACTGAGTATAATAATGATTGATAGCTGAGTTTTGGGATGTCTCAGGGTCCATCATGGTCCTCGTACGCCATCTCACAAAAGGATAGCCATTTATGCTTATATGTTCATATATGTTTCTATTTGTAAAATAAAAATTGTATTAAGAGATACCAGGTTTTACACATTGCCATACATATGATTTCTTTTCATTACCAATTTCAAACACATTTAAAAAAAAAATTGAGACAGATAGTAGTATCTCGCTCTTTTAAATGCATCTATACATATATCGATATGTAATACTTATATATTACATTCATATATATAATCCCAAAGGAGATGTAACTTATTTCATAGATATTCTTCATTTAGACTATAATAATCAATGAAGTTAACATTGTTTTAAATGACATGGCAAGTAAAAGCGTCACCATATTTTATTACTTTATTTATATTTATTTAGTAAAAATTCAATGCAGTTTTTATTTTAAGAGTTCCAGTTATGCAGAGAGGCTGAAGAATGTTATAGACGCGTCCTGAAACAGTCCTTACCTTAACTTCTCACATTGACATCCTGTATCTGTCAAAACTGATGAACCGACATTCATAAGTGATGATTCACTAAAGTCCATGCTTTCTTTGAAGCAATTTTGTTTTCACTGTGTTTTTAAACTTTTATTTTGAGACAACTGTAGATTCACATGCAGTTACAAGAAATAAGAGAGAGAGATCCTCTACTCCTTACTCAGTTTCAAGTAACAAGTTACAATATCACCACCAGGATATTTACATTGAAAAAAGTCAGTGTCATTTGACATTTTCATTACCACTAGATCCCTCATGCTGTTCTTTTACAGCCGAAACTGCTTCCCTCCCACTCACGTCCCCTTTTTGTCCCACTGGAAACCACTAATCTGTACTCCATTTCTATAATTTTGACATTTCATGAACGTCATATAAATGTATACAGTAGACAACCTTTTGAAAATTTTTTTTCCACTCAGAACAATTCTCTGAGAATTGCCCAGGTTGGTGCGTGCATCAATAGTTTATTCCATTTCATTTCTGAATGATATTCCATGGTATAGATGTACCCTAGTTTGTTTAACCACTCATCCTTTAAACTTGGTGATTAGGAATAAAGCTTCTATAAACATTTGTGGATAGTTTTGTATGAACATAATTTTTTATTTCTCTGGGATAAAAGTTGAAGTGTAAAATTGCTAGGTTATATGGTACTTGCATATTTAGTTTCATAAGAAACTGTTTTCCAGAGTGGCTGTACAACTTTATATCCTCACAGCAATGTACTAGTGATTCTATTTCCCAGCATCCGTGCCAGCATTTGGTGTGGTCAGTACTTTTGTTTTTAATTTTAATCATTGCGTTAGGTATATAGTGATATATCATTGTGGGCTTAATTTGCATTTTCTTAATGGCTAATGATATCAAATACTTTTTTCACATGTTTATTTGCCATCTGTATATCCTCTTCAGGAAAATATCTGTATTACTTTTACCCATTTTATAATAGAACTGTTTGTACATTTTTCTGCTGAGTTTCAAGAGTTCTTCAAATATTATAGAGTTTGGATTTCAGTTGGATATGTGCTTTAAAAAAGTTTTCTCTTATTTTTTGCTTATATTTGCATAAGTTTGCATATGTTTAACAAGGTATTTTGCAGAGCAAAAGTTTTAAATTTTGATGAAGTCCAATTTATCAGATTTTCTTCATATGGAGTATGGAGTATGTTTCCATGTCTGTCTAAAAACTCTGCCTGAGATATTTCCTCTCAGGTGCATTTCTTTTTTTAACTTTTTATTTTGAAATAATTTCAAACTTACAGACAGTTGCAGAAATAATACAAATGCCATAGAAGGGACTCTAACATAACCGCCCCACCCCCATACACAGATCCGCCAACTTTAACATCATGAAATCTTGTTATATATTTTCATCCTTATATCTATCATCTACCTGTCTATCTGTCTGTCTGTCTGTCTGGATATCCATCCATCCATCTAAATCTATGTACCTTTCCTATGAACTAGGATATTCACTTATGTAATTACCTTAAATGTCATTATCAAATTCAAGAAACAAATTTGCTTTTTATCACTTTGAGAGAGATGTTTCTGCCTGTTCTTGATGGTTGTTCAAAGCTCTGTGGGGGGATGGAGAACTGGAGCTTCTCACTACACCAACTGGGTGGGGGCCGTACTAATCTTATGCATTTTTTTTTACATTTAAGTCTCTGATCCATTTTGTGTTCATTCCTGTATGAAGTGTGTGACTTAGTTTGAGATTCATTTTTGTTTCCCTTTGGCTATCCAGTTGCTTGGCATCATTTGTTTTAAAGCTACCTTTCCTCCATTGACTTACTTTTGTACCTTTGTAAAAAAAAAATCAGATGGGTATACTTGTGTGAGCCTATTTGTGGGTTCTCTATCATGTTGCATGATCTATGTGCTTATCCTGCCACAATGATGACGCAGTCAATCTTATAGAAATATAATAAGTCATGAAATTAAGTAGATTGACTCCTCCCACTTCTTTTTCAAAATATTATCAACTACTATAGTTCTTTTGCCTTTATATACAAGTTTTAGAATAACTTTAACTATATCTATGAAGTACCTTGCTGAGATAATGACAGGAATTAGGTTAAACTTGTATATAAATGTGTGAATAATTAACATTATTATAATATTGAATCTTCCAATACATACATATCATGTATCTTAATTTATTTATACTTCCTTTCATTTCTTTCATCACATTTTGAAGTTTTCTGTATATAGGTTCTGTACATCAATGCATAAGGATTTCATTTCTTTCAGCAGATGTAAATGGTATTGTACTTTTAATTTCAGTGTTCATGCATTCATTGATATTGCATAGAAATACAGTTGAGTTTTGTATGTTTATCTAGTATCCTGCAGCCTTGCTTAGTGTTAGTAGGTTTTTAGTAGATATCTTAGTATTTTCTATGTAAAACATTTTCAAATAAAAGCAGTTTTTTTTTTTTCTTTCTGAGTTGTGTGCCTTCTATTTACTTTTCTTGTCTTGTTTTACTACCTAGAAGTTTCAGCACAATGTTGAATCAGAATGGTGAGAGTGTCATCCTTGCCTCGTCCTGATCTCAGGGGAAACAGGCAGCATTTCACCAATAACGATAATGTTAGCTGTAGGTTTTAGTAGATGCTCTTTCTCCAGTTGAAGAAGGTCCCCTCTATTCCTACTTTTCTAGTAGTTTTTATGATGACTATGTATTTGTCGATGTTCTCAAATACTTTTTGCTGCATTGATTAATTTAATCATGTGATTTTCTTTACAACCTGCTAATACTGTGAATTTCATTGATTTTCAAATATTATCATTCTTGTATCCCTGCAATACGTCCCATTTAGTCAAAATGTACAATTCCTTGTAATATTTTACTGTATTCTATCTGGTAATATTTTGTTAGGATTTTTGCATCTATATTCATAAGGGATGTTGGTTTATAGTTTTCTTTTTATTTTCCTTTTCCTAATTTTGGTATCTGAGTAATTCTAGCTTCATAAAATAAATTTGGAGGTCTTTCATACTCTTCTATTTTTTGAGTGAGATTGTGTAGAATTATTGTTAGTTCCATTTAAAAATTTGATAGAATTCTCCAATACAGCAATCTTGGTCTAAACATTTATTTGGAGGGAGTCTCTAAATTACAAATTAAATTTCCTTATGAGTTACCAGGCTATTTAAATGACCTATTTCATATTTGGTGAGTAGTTGTAGTTTGAGTATTTTTAGAAAGTGATCCATTTTCTCTAAGTTGTCAAATTTATGTATTGACTTGTTTGTAGTATCTCTTATTGTTTCGATGTTTGCAACATCCGTAATTATATTCCTGATGTTCCTCTTGATACTGATACTCTGTGTCTTCTTTGTTTCTTTTTTGTCATCATAGCTAAATATTTGTCAATTTTTTTTACCTTTTCGAAGAAACAACTCTTGGTTTCAGTGACTTTTGGCTTTTTTTTTTTTTTTTTTTTTTTTTTTTGCTGGGCTTCGTTGTGTCTGTAAGCACTGTGGGTCTATTGTTTATCTTCTGCAATATTATTGAGTTTGCTTCTCTTTATTTTTTTCTTCTTTCTGCTTGTTTTGAGACTATTTTAATTTTCAACTTCTAAGTTCTTGATATGGAGGCTTAGATTACTTATCTAAGACTTTTCCTCTTTTCTAGTGAATGCATTTATTGGTATAAATTTTCCTTGCAGCACTATTTTAGCTGTGCCCTACAAATTTTGATATGTTCAGTTGATATTTTCATTTTCATTCAGTTCAATGCACCCTGTTTTATTTTTCTTGACACTTCCTCTTTGACTCATGGATTATTTAGATTCACGATGTTTAGTTTCCAAGTGTTTGGAGACTTCCCTATTATCTTTTTGTTATTCATTCCTAGTTTGCTTCAATTTTGGTCAGAGAACACACTCTGTAAGAGTTCAGTCAGTTAAGATTTCTGAAGTTTGTTTCACAGCCTAGTATATCATTGTAAGAATGTGTATCTTTCTCTGTTGGATGGGGATTTCTGTATCTATCAATTCAAGCCTGCTGTTTGTTGGCATTGTTGAGTCCCTTTATATCCAGGTAGGTTATTTAGAGACAAGTTATTTTATGTCTCAATTATTTAGAGAGAGATAGAGGAATGTTGAGGTCTCCAACTATAATTGTAAATTCCTCTATTTCTCTTTTCAATTTTATTAGGTTTTGCTTTTCATATTTTGTAACTCTGTTTGATGTATAAATATTTAGGATTGTTATGTCTCCCTGGTGGATTGACCCTTTTATCATTATGTAATATCCCGGACTATCTCTGGTAATTTTCTTTGTTAAGTCTATTTTCTCTGAAATTAAAATATTCACTCCTGATTTCTTTTGAATGACATTTGCATCATGCATTTTTTTCCCCATCCTTTTATTCACATGCTTATATTGCTGTATTTGAAGTGAGTTTCTGGTAAACAGCTTATAGTTGGATCATGTTTTTTTCAGAGTTCATGTCGCTCTGCTTACATTATACATTTGTCCTTGCATGTTGTCCACTTTTTTCATTGGAATCCTTAAATATTAACTTAGTTATTTTAAATTCATGATTTGACTATTCAAAAATCCCTGTCATTTCTGAGTCTTGTTCTGACACTTGCTTTGTCTTTTCAGACTGTAATTTTTACTTTTTATCATGCCTGTAATTTTTTGTTCAAAGACAGACGCAATATATCTCATAAATATAACAGGTAAATCAGCCTTTAGTGTGAACTTTCATGTTTATTGGGCTAGGAATTAAGTTGTGTTCACTGTTTGCCTTGCTGTAGTGACAGTGGCTAAAATGTCCTCTAATGTCTTTACTTTGCTTTCCCTGGTATCTTGGGGTTTCCCTAGAAGTGCCTTCTTAAATAGGGTCTGAGCCTTGTAGTTCTTTCATGTGTAATCCCAAATTATTATGCAGGAGACTGATAGAGATGGTGGAGCATATCGGGGGAAGAGGAAGCGTTCTTTAACTGTATGATTGGGTCTCATCAGTCTTTTGGTGAGCTCCCATAACCTGTAACTTTTCTGTCTCTATAGATCTATTTATACAAATGGAATCATATAATACGTACTATTTTGTGTCTGGTTTCTTTACCTTAGTGTAATGTTTTACTTTTAATATATATTTTGAAAGTGTCTTTTCACCTCTGTTTTAATTTGCTAAAGCTGATACAATGAAATATACCAAAAAATGGGTTGGCTTTTACAATGGGGATTTAATAACTTACATGTTTACAGTTCTGAGGCCATGACAATGCTCAAATTAAGGTATGAACAGGTGATACTTTCTTTCCAAAGACCAGACACTGGCAATCCACAGCTCCTCTGTTACATGGCCAGGCACATGGCAAAGTCTGCTGGTCTCTCCCTTCTCTCTCAGGTTTCATTACTTCCAGCTTCTGGCTTCAGTGACCTCCTCTCTTTCCTTTTAGTTTCTCTCTGTTTTCTGTGTGTCCTCTCTCAACTTCTCTGGCTTTACTCTATAAGCTTCTGTGGCTTTTCTCTCTCAGCCTTGCTATTTGCTTCTTTGAATTTCGTCTCTTATACAGAACTCCATTAATAGGATTAAGACCCAACTGAAATAACTTAAACAAGAGGCTCACCCACAGTAGGTCTATACCCACAGGAATGGATCAGCTTTAAGAACATGATTGCTTGTGGGGTACATACAGGTCCCTATGCCTGTATATATGTGGAGTTCTAATGGCCCTGAGTCTATGGTCTCAGTCTCTGGTGGAGGGTGCTGGGCCATGCTGCTTCACTGTGGTTCACAAGCAGGTGGGTCCCAGTGAGGGTGAGGGGAACGAGGACCAGTTTGTGTCCAGCACAGAGTTCTCCTACCTGAGATTTTTCTGTTTTTCAATGTTGTTCTAGTTTGCTAGCTGCCAGAATGCAATATACCAGAGATGGGATGGCTTTTAAAAAAAGGGAATTTAATAAGTTGCTAGTTGACAGTTCTAAGACTGAGAAAATGTCCCAATGAAAGCAAGTCTATAGAAATGTCCAATCAAAGGCATCCAGGGAAAGATACCTTGGTTCAAGAAGGCCGATGAAGTTCACGGTTTCTCTCTCAAGTGAGAAGGCACATGGTGAACACAGTCAGGGTTTCTCTCTCAGGTGGAAGGACATATGGCAAACACGGCCTCATCTGCTGGCTTTCTCTCCTGGCTTCTGGTTTCATGAAGCTCCCCGGAAGGCATTTTCCTTTTCATCTCCAAAGGTTGCTGGCTGGTGGACCCTCTGCTTCATGGTACTGCAGCATTCTCTGCTCTCTCTGAATCTCCCTTTCTCCAAAACATTTCCTCTTTTATAGGACTCCAACAAACAAATCAAGACCCACCAAATGGGTGGAGACATGTCCTCATCTAATCCACTTAGCCACTCTTGATGAAATCACATCATCCAGGGAGATGATCTGATTACAATTTCAAGCACACAGTATTGAATAGGGATTATTCTACCTTTATGAAATCAGATTTTGATTAAAACATGGCTTTTCTAGGGGGCATACTTCCTTTCAAACTAGCACAAATGTTTATGTTTTTTTCTCTAGTCTCTACCATCATCCAGAGTTTTAAGCAAGTAGAATTTGTTCTTTTATTCACCAGATCTTTGGGGAGGTTTTAATGAGATACCTGACATCACCATGTTGATGACATCACCACCATGGCAAACAGATTTTGATCTTTTATTTTATTTTAAATGCTTTTATTTTGAATTTCCTCTCTAGCTTTTTCCATCATAATTGGTTGCTGAACACTTCAGAAGAAAATTATTTATTTTGTACAGGCACTCTTGGGGTTATCGTATGATTTTATGATTTTCTTACTGACAAACTCAGTGCAAAAGGAGACCTTCAAAGCAAACCTAAGCAACTTCAAAATCTTAGACAAGTGAAGGAAATCAACTCTCAAAAATATCTTTATCAAGATAATCAAGTGCTAAAAATCAACAAAATATGAGT
This sequence comes from Tamandua tetradactyla, assembly GCF_023851605.1. Taxonomy (NCBI): domain Eukaryota; kingdom Metazoa; phylum Chordata; class Mammalia; order Pilosa; family Myrmecophagidae; genus Tamandua; species Tamandua tetradactyla. The sequence continues at coordinate 53,645,526 of NC_135342.1, read as the reverse complement.
AAGCATATGAAAATGCAAAGAAATATGACCAAACAAAATCACCAAATTAAAACACCAGAGGAGGCACAACATTTGGGCCAACTAATCAGAAATATTCATACGAATCTCCTAAATAATGTCAGTGAGTCAGCTAAAGACATAAAGGATACCAGAATGGCATGAGAAGAGGATAAAGATGAATTTGAAATAATGAATAGAAAAGTAGCTGATCTTAATGAAATGAAAGACACTGTTGATAAAATTAAGAATATACTGGAGACATACAACAGCAGATTTGAAGATGGAGAAGAAAGAATAAGCAAACAAGAAAGCAGGGCAACTGAGCTCAAATGCACAAAAGAACAAATGGTGAAAAGGATAGAAAAGTTTGAATTGGATCTCAGCAAAATGATGGACAATATGTAGTGCACAAATATAAGAATCATTGGTATCCTAGAAGGAGAAGAAAAGAATAAAGGGCTAGGAAGATTATTTGAGGAAATAACTGGGGAAACCTTCCCAATCCTTATGAATGACATAAATATGCAAATCTAAGAAATTCAATAAACTCCAAATAAAATAAATCTAAATAGAACCACTTCAAGACAGGTATTAATCAGACTGTCAAATGATGATAAGAAGGAGAAAGTCCTGCAAACAGCAAGAGAACAATGATTCACCAGATACAAGATAAGTCATATAAGACTAAGTCTGGACTATTCAATGGGCACTATGGAGGCAAGAAGGCATAAATATACAGTATGATATATTTAAGATTGTGAAAGGGAAAAATTGCCAGCCAATAATTATTTATCCAACAACGTTGTCCTTCAAAAGTGAGGGAGAGATTAAAATTTTCACAGACAAATAAATGCTAAGAGAATTTATTAACAAGAGACCTGGCCTACAAGAATTACTAAAGAGAGTTCTTTGGGTTGAAAAATAAAATAAAATAAAGAAGACTTGAGAGAGGGTTCTGGAAGAAGGCACAGAATTGAAGAGTATTAGTAAGGGTAACTTAAATGATTAAATGAGAAAGAGAGGGTGATCCATGGTGGCTCAGCAGGTAGAGGTCTCTCCTGCAATGCTGGAGAACCATGCTGGAGACCCGGGTTTGATTCCCACTGCCTGCTTATGCAAAAAAAAAAGGAGAAAGAGGGAAAAAATAGATTTGACAAAAAACAACAGATAAGATGGTAGACTCAAGAACTGCCTTTACAGTAGTAACTTTGAATATTAATAGAATAAACTTTCCCAAATTAAAAGGTACAGATTGGCAGAATGGGTTAAAAATAAAATCCTTCTATGTGCTGTTTACAAGAAACTTTTCTTATACTCAAAGTTACAAATAAATTCAAATTGAAAACAAGGATATTCCATGCAAGCTGCAACCAAAAGAAAGCAAGAGTAGCTATTCTAATATCGAAAAAAAATAAACTTTAAGTGCAAAAATATCATAAGAGACAAGAAAGGACACTATTTATTAACAAAAGAGACAACTGACCAAGAAAAATGACAATCATAAATGTTTATGTACCCAATCAAGGAGCTCCAATATACATGAGACAAACATTGACAAAACTGAAGGGAGCAACAGATGTTTCAACAATAATATTAGGAGATTTCAATACATCATTCTCTTCTATAGAAAGAACAACCAGACAGAAGAGCATTAAGGACATAGAGAACTTAAACAATGTGATAAATGAATGAAACATAACAGATATATATGTGTATTTATATCCCCAAATACCAAGATATACATTTTTTTCTAGTGCTCATGGAATGTTCTCCAGGATAGGATATGCTGGGACACAAAACAGATCTTAATAAATTTTAAAAGATTGAAATGATTCAAAGTACTTTCTCTGATTGCAATGGAATGAAGCTGGAAAGCAAAAACCACCAAAGAGCAGAACTTTCAAAAATATATTTAGATTAACATACTCTAAAACAATCAGTGGGTTAAAGAAGAAATTGCTAGAGAACTCAGTAAATACCTGGAGATGAATGAAAATGAGAATACAACATATCAAAACTTATAGGATACAGCAAAGGCAGTAATGAAAGGGACATACATTGCACTAAATGCCTATATTAAAAAAGAAGAAAGAGCAAAAATCAATGACTTAACTATTCACCTGAAGGAACTAGAGAAAGAGCAGTAAACTAACCTCAAAGCAAATGCAAGAAGAGAAATAACAAAGATTAAAGTGGAAATAAATGATACAGAGAACAAAAAAAATCAATAGAGAGAGAATTAATAAAACAAAAAGTTGGTTCTTTGAGAAAATCAATAAAATCAATGGATCCTTAGCCAGGCTGACAAAGAAAAAAAGAGAAAGGATGCAAATAAATAATATCGAAAATAATTTTCATTACCATGGCTCCTGAAAAAATAAAAAAAAATCACAAGAGAATACCATGAACAACTATACGCCAACAAACTGGACAACTTAGATAAAATGAACAATTTTTTAGAAGCACATAAACAACTTACAGTGGCTGGAGAAGAAATAGAAGACCTCAGCTAACCAATCACAAGTAAAGAGATTCAATCAGTTGTGAAAATTCTCTTATAAAACAATGCCTAAGGTCAGATGGCTTCACAGAGGCCATCTGTGAAGATGGAGAAGAAATACATTCCAAAAAGAAATACATCATTCCTGCTCAAACTTTTTAAAATTTTGAGGAAAAAGGAGCACTACCTAACTTGTTTTATGAAGCTAACATCACTCTTATATCAAACCAAGATAAAGATACTACAAGAAAGGAAAACTACTGGCCAATCTCCCTAATGAATACATGTGCAAACATTCTCAGCAAAATACTAACAAATTGAATTCAATGGCAGATTAGAAAAATTATACTCATGGTCATGTGGGTTTTAATCCAGACATTCACAGGAGGCTCAACACAAGAAAATCAAGTAATGGAATACAGCACATTAATAAATCGAAAGGAAACAATGACATGATCATTTTAATTGATGCTGAAAAAGCAGTTGACAAAATTCAATTTCCTTTTCTGATAAAAGCACTTCAGAAGGTAGGAATGAATCAAAGGTAACTTCTTCAATATGATAGAAAGCATATATGAAAACTCCATAGCCAGCATCATACTCAATGGAGAGAGACTGAAAACCTTCCCCCAAAGATTGGGAATGAGGCTAGGATGCCCTCTGTCACCAGTATTATTCAACATTGTACTAGAAGTTCTAGCAAGAGCAATTAGTCAGGAAAAAGAAATAAAAGGCATTCAAATTGGAAGGGAAGAAATAAAATTCTCGTTATTTTCAGATAACATGAACCTATGGTTGGAAAAACCTGAAAAATCTAAGACAAAGCTACATGAGCTAATAAATTCAGCAAAGTGGTGGGATATAAGATTAACATGAAAAAAAATCAGTCATGTTACTATACACTAGCAATGCCTTTGAAAGGAAGGCAATTAAGGAAGAAAATTCCATTCACAATAGCAAATAAAAGAATCAACTATCTAGGAATAAACTTATCAAAGATATAAAGGCCCTGTACCCAGAAAACAACAATTGTTAAAAGAAATCGAAGAAAATATAAATAGGTGGAAAGCTATTCTGTGTTCATGGAGAGGAAGGCTAAATGCCATTAAGATGTCACTTCTACCCTAATTGATTGCATGATCTACAGATTCAATGCAATGCCAAGCAAAGTTCCAACATCTTATTTTGAAGACTTGGAAAAGTTAGTTATTAATTTTTTTGGAAGGAATGCAGTCTTGAATAGCCAAAGACATCCTAAAAAAGAAAAAAGTTGGAGGACTTACATTTCCTGACTTTAAATCTTATTATAAAGCCACAGTGGACAAAAAAGCACGGCATTGGCACAAAGATATAACTGAATTGAATTGAGAGTTCAGAAATAGATCCCCAGATTTATGGCCAATTGATCTTCCACAAGGCCCCAAGAGCTACTAAATTGAGACAGAAAACTCTTTTCAATAAATGGGGCTGAGATAACTGAATATCCATAGCCAAAGGAATGAAAGAGGACCCTACCTCACACCCTATACAATAATTAACTTAAAATGTATCAAAGACCTTAGAAAAAGAGCTAGTGCCATAAAATTCCTAGAATAAAATATAGGGAAACAGCTTCAAGGTCTGGTAATAGGAGGTAGCTTCTTAGACCTTACACCCAAAGTGCAAGTAACAAAAGAAAAAACAGGTAAATGGGAACTTCTCAAAATTAAATGCTTCCATGCCTCAAAGACCTTTGTCAAAAAAAGTGAAGAGGCAGCAAACTCAATGGGAGAAAATATTTGTAAACTATATATATAAGGGTTTGATATTCAGTATATATAAAGAAATCATCAAACTCAACAATAGAAGAAAAAACGAACCAATTATAGAATAAGCAAGAGATATAGACAACTTTTTCCAAAGAAGAAATTCAAATGGCTAAAAAGCACATGAAAAGATATTCATGTTCATTAGCTATAAGAGAAATGCAGATCAAACACAATGAGTTATTATCTCACACCTATAAGACTGGCTGCCATGAAACAAAGAGGAACCTATAAATTTTAGAGAGAATGTGGAAAATTGGAATACTTATGCACTACTGTGGGGATGTATTGGGGTAGAGCCACTGTAGAAGACAGTTTGGCGGTTCCTCAGAAAACTAAATATTGAATTGCAATACCACTATTCAGTATATACCAAGAAGAGCTGAAAGCAGTGACAAGAACAGACATTTTCACACTGATGTTCATAGTGGCACTATTCATAACTGCCAAAAGATGGAAACAAACCAAGTGTCTACCAACTGAAGAGTGGATATACAATATGTGGTATATATATATCATATATATATATATATGATGGTATATTATGTATCAGTAAGAGGCTATGAAGTGCTGAAGCATACGAAACATGGATGAACCTTGAAGACATAATGCTGAGTGAAATAAGCCAGACACAAAAGGATAGATATTGTATGATTTCACCAATATGAACTCCTTAGAAAATGAAAACTCAGAGTCTTACAATTTAGAATATCACAGACTTAGAAATAGACAGAGTTAGAGAAGAGGGGGTAGTTAACTAATACGTACAGACTTGTTTACAAGGTTGACCTTAAAAGTATGGGAATGGATAGAGGTGATGTTAGTTTGCTAATGAGAGTATAATTAATAGTTTCGTATTGAAGGTGAACGCAATTATAAGGTATTGTTTAAAGACATGTATCTCACTGATTACCACTATATATGTAAATAAGTTCTTGCATGAACTACTTCAAAGCTATTACCCTTGTAAAAAGAGTTAATAATATAGGGTTATATGAGAAAAACTATCTATTGCATGCTATGGATATATGTAACAGGAATACCCCACTAGTACCACAACAATACTAGGGATAAATAATTGGGGGGGGGGGGCAAATAAGATTCAAAGGGAGTTTGGGGTTTTCTCTTTGGTGAGGGTATGTCTGTTATTTCTCTCTCTGGAACTGTCCAAAATTGAGAGTGATGTTGACTGTACAACTAAGTGAGGATAGTGTGAGACACTGTTTATTTTGATAGACTATATGCTATGTGAATATATCTTAACAAAATCTACAGATTCAAAATAAATGATAAGCAAATAAATGAAAGATTCAGGTCCTAGAGAAAATGTGGAGGGAAAGAGAGAGAGAGAGAGAAAGAGTGAGAGAGAGAGAGGCATACCAATTCAATGTTGGTAGGATGGCAAAGGGTGTGGCCTCTCAAGAAAGTAATGTAGTGGACCCACAGGAAGCTAGATGCAGGGTTGCCATCTGATTAGGTAACCTCGTTACTAGGAATATACTTGGACAGAAAAGAGCAGAAAGCAGAGATTCGAACAGACATTTGCACATTGATGTTTATGGCAACATTATTCATGATAGCCAATGGATGGAGGTGGCCAAAGTGTACAATCAGCTAAGAAGCAGAAGGGTGATCTGTGGTATATACATAGGGGATGGAATATTGTGCAGCTACGGAAAAGAATGAAGTCATGAGACACACAATGAGATGAATGAACCATGAGGACATTATATTGAGCAAAGTAAGCCAGAACAAAAGGGCAAATATTGTATGGTCTCTTTTAGAAAATATTTATAAGAAAATGAGGGCCTAGCTCTCTCTATGAGCTCAACCCTGCAAGTGAAATTACCCCTATGTGGGGCATGACATCCAGGGGTGAAAGTCTCCCTGACAACATGGGATGTGACTCCTAGGGATGAGCCTGGCCCTGCCACTGTGGAATCAACAATGCCATCCTGACCAAAAGGTGGAAAAGAAGTGTAACAAATAAGGTATCAGTGGCTGAGAGAGTTCAAGTAGTCAGGAGACTCCTCTGGAGGCTACTCTTCTGCAAGCTTCAGTTAGATATTGCTAGCTATCATAGTTTGCTAAACCCCTACCAAAACCATTCCTGCCAACCCTAAACAACATCTAAGGCTTTATTTGAGATTGTACAAAGATTCCATGTGCTATGATTACTTTCTAGAATGATAGGTTCCTAGACCAGATAAGTCCTGAAATGCAGAAGGGCCAGTCTCTCCAGAACATCAACTAGTTCCATCCCCCTATCCCATATTATTGACAGCCCCCTTCAATATAAAAAAGTTAGAATGGGCATAGTCCAAATACCCCTGAAGAGTGGGAAAAAGATCAAAGGAGATGGTAGAGTTAAACAGAGAAGGAGGATTTAACAACATTATGATTGCTGAATCATTATATTGGTATTTCTTTTAGTCTCCAGTGTCTTGGAGCAGCTAGTAGTAAAAACCTGAAATTGTGGAACAGTAACCCATACCAAACTCTGAAATCTGTTCTACAACTAATTATTGTGGTTTGTTTTGAAATGTATTGCTTTTTTGTATATATTTTATTTTTTCAGAGAAAAGAAAAAAAAAGTCGATTGTGATGATGAATGCACAGCTATATAATGATCCCGTGAGCCAGTTATTGTGCACTCTGAATGATTACACAGTATGCAAATATATGGTACATAGCAATGTAATTGCGTTAAATTTTTTTAAAAATTAAGACCTACCTAGATTGTAAGCTCTTACAGCAGTCACATTTATACCTGAGTTTTAAGTGTTATTTCTAAATTCTGACATGCTATGCTATATATGTATATATAAGCTGGTATTTTCCTGGAGTTCTGGGTACCTGTGTGACAACTAAAACTCAGATTTAGAGTTCTACAGCTCTGAAAGTCAGCATTACTCCATACAATCACTGGTAAAAAGCTGAAAGAGAGATCAGACTTCAATTAGAGATAGGAACAAAGCTGATCTAATTGGAACTAAGGTAAATCAGAAAAATAGGGTAAGGGATGATAGCGTCTGAATTCTAAAATGTCACCATCTATGTGACGTGTGAAGTATAAGATACTTATTTTGTCTAAAATTTAAATTTTCTGTAGCACACAATCTAACTTAAATTGTTTGGCCAATTCATTTAAACAACCTAAACACATGGTGCCTAGAATAGGGAATGGGATTTTGGATTTCTGTACAGCTTAATATAATACCCTGATCATTCTAGTGTATGGTTGGGCAGATGAAGAAAAAGTACTTGCAAAGTTCCTTGAGAACTGGAGAAAAAATAAGGAACTATTAAACTTCCCCACCTCATAGTACACTATCTAATTTAACTTGTATGGTCAGTTTATTCAAACATCATAATTACGTGGAATCTTGAATAGGGAGTCAGGTCTTGTTCATTTGTACAGGTTTAGTGTGATGCCCCCAGTACATCCCAGAGTAATTTGGATAGAGAATAAAAAAGTATTTGCAAAGCCCCCTGGAAGGACTAGGAGAAAGATGGAAATATTAAACTTCCCCATCTGGGAATTTCTGATATTCTCGCAAGCAGTGAAACAACCAATTTAAATAAGCTGAGTCATTAGTCTTGGGGCTCACCCCTATGAAATTTATTCCTGCCGAGGAGTCACTAAGCCTACTTACAATTACGCCTATGAGTCACCCCTAGAGAACCTCTTTTGTTGCTCAAATGTGGTCTCTCCCTGTAAGCCAACTTAGCAGGTGAACTCACTGCTTTTCCCCTTATGTGGGACATGACTCCCAGGGGTGTAAATCTCCCTGGCAATATAGGTCATGACACCCAGGGATGAGCCAGGACCCAACATCATTGAGAAAGCCTTTTTGACTAAAAAGGGAAAGAGAGAAATGAGGCAAAATAAAATTTCAGTTGCTGGGAGATTTCAAACAGAGTCAAAAGTTACCCTGGAGGTTATTCTTATGCATTATATACATATCCCTTTTTAGTTTGTGGCATATTGAAGTGACTATAGGGAAGTACCTGAAACTGTGGAGCTGTGTCCTGAAAACCTTGATTGTATGATTGTATAATTATATAGCTTTCACAAGTGAAAAAGTACCTGACACTCCCTTTACCCAGGTTGTGTACAGATGAGAAAAAAAGGACAAATAAATAAATAAATAATGGGGGAGGGGTAAAGAGTTTAAAAAAAATGGTTAGATTGCAATATAGTGGTCAATGAGAGGGAGGGGTAAGGGGCATGGAGTATATGGGCTTTTTTCTTTTTCCTCTTTACTTATATTTTCCAGAATGATACAAATTCTAAATGTGATCATGGTGATAAATACACAACCATGCAATGAAATTGTGAGCCATTGATTTTACACTTTGGGTGGTCTGTATGGTTCATGAAGATATCTCAATAAAAATATTTTTTTGAAAAGAAATCCAACCATTTCAATTCTCTGAAAAGGAATCTGTATACCAAATTAGAAAGTAATAATAATAATTGTCCCAACTGGGAAAATCTTGATATTCTCTCTAGCATTAGGAACACCCAAGTTAATAGACCAAGTCCATGATCTTGAGGTTTGCTCTTATGAAATCCATTTCTGTAATAGGAAAGCTAAGCCTACTATAATTATACCTAAGAATCACTTCCAGAGAACCTCTTTTGTCACTCAGATGTGGCCTCTCTCTAAGCCCAATTCTGCAAATAAGTTCTTTACTTCCCCCCTATGCTTATTACAAGTGTCATAACTTTGAGGTAGTTCATGCAAGAACTTACTTACTCCCAGGAGCATAAATCTCCCTGGCAAGGTGGGACATGATTTCCAGGGATGAACCTGGACCCAGCATCATAGGACTAACAATGCCTTCTTGAGCAAAAGGGGGAAAAGAAATGTAACAAAATAAGGTTTCAGTGGTTAAGAGATTTCAGAGTCAGGAGGCTATTCTGTAGGTTACTCTTATGCAAGTTTCAGCTAGATATTGCAAATTGCCATGGTATACCAATGCCCAATCAACAGTACTCCTGAAAACCCTAAGGGATACCCAGGGCTCTATCCAAGACTCTATAATAGTTTCACTCAGTTTAATTTTTAGAAACCTAAATCCTTATTATGGTTCCTAGGCCAGAGAAGCCCTGAAACCCAGAAGTACCAGTCTCTCCAAGAATATCAACCAGTTGCATCTACCTACCCTGTAGCGTTGACAGCCCTTCTCAACATGAAGAAGTTAGAACGGTCATTGCCCAAATATCCCTAAAGATTGAGAGAAGGATCAAATGAGAAGGAGTAGTTATAACAGAGAAGATGGGATTTCCAAATGAATATGACTGCTGAATCATTATATTGATATTGATTTTTAGTCTCCAGTATATTAGAGCAGCTAGAAGGAAGCATCTGAAATTGTGGAACTATAACCCATACTATACTTTGAATTTTTTCTATAAAAAAATTCATTTTTTATAGATGTATTTGAAATATATTACTTTTATGCATATATGCTATATTTCACAATAAAAAATGTTTAAAAAGTCTCTGAAACTGTTCAATCTACCAGAATGAAGAGCCAATATTGAAAAGCACAGACCTTAGGAAAAACTTCAGAACAAGCTATAGTCTGCCAAGCTGTATGTGTGCTGCCCAAACCCAAGCAAAACTAAGACTAAAATGCATAATGACCTTTTCCCCTTAGAGGTGAAGAAAATTTCCCAATTGTTACTCACAGTCATGAATAGACAATATATGTATAAAACTTCAATTAATTCAAATACACGTGAACACAGTTGATTTTCTTGATAGCTTGAAGTAAACAGAAAATCCCTTTATTTACAATCATGATGTTTTGCCTGTATTTGTGATGGGATTCCAGGACAGAGAACTCAACACTTTTTTCTGATGAACGAGGACCAGAAAAGGCTTAAAAATAAAACTTATCTTTCACAGGGCTCTGAAATAAACATGAACTTTCCAAAATCATTTTCTCCCACAGCACATTTATGGAGCACCAACTTTATGACTTTTTTTTTTCTATCTACTACCACTTTAGCCTTCATAACTTCACTTTGAGTTGGGGTTTTTCACCTCCATTTTATAAATAAGGCTTGTTGAGGTTTTGAGATTAAACCTGGGGTTTCCCTTTCAGGTCTCTTTGCCTTTAAGTCCCGGTGCTTTCTATTATAATCCACTCTTCTCCAGAGCTGTTCTTCAGTATTTCAGTTCTGGCCAAAATGTCCCATCATCCGAATTGATACCAATATCAGAGATTTTAAAAGGAACACTGCAGCCCTGTGGCCAGCCTGGTAAACAGCAAGAATCAAAGGAAAGAGAAAGGAAAGAAAATTGTGGCAGTATGTAATAGTAGCTGCCTTATGTGCATTTTAAATATGTTGTCCCTACACTAAGATCTTGGAGACTAATAAAGAAGGCAACTTCCCTTTCAGAAAGTTTAGTTCTTATTAACTTCTTGGTTTTTGTTTGCAAGTATGTGTATGTATATACTCTGCAGTATTTGTTTCAGCATTTGAGATGTGGTAAAGCATAATACAGAATCCTTCCTAATTGCATATACTCCTAGCAGAAACCTTATGGCATAAGTGTTATTAATTCTCACTACTAAAACTTCTGCCCCCTTTCTTCTTGAGGAAACTGAATCTGAGAGCTGCCCTGCAGCGTGACTGGTAAGGGCTGAAGCCAGGGTTCCAGTCCAGGACTGTCAGATATCTGGACCTGGATAATTAATCTGTTGTAATTGTGCCATAAGTTTTCTCTCTTTCTTCTTAATGGGAAAGATGGAGATGACATGGATATTTGAAATTCTAGTAAAATTAATCATGCATTTGTTCATGTATTTAATGTAAATTACTACTGATGTAACTCTTTGCCTGGATTCTCATACAAATATGCATGTTGTCTAGCTTGATCCAAGCCAAATGTAAACCTTCTAAAATTCCTTAACGTACTACCAAGGAGTTTGAACTCATCTTTCTCTTGTTTCCTTCTACTTGTTTATAGCAATTCCAGACCAGACCCTCAGAATTTCCTTACACCTGTAAGTGGAATCTATCCTTGGAATAAATGGAATCCAGCAACTTCCTACCAATAGACTATTTGAAAACAATCAGTATCACTGTTTAATTTCCTATTTTCAATGGGATAAATTGTCTGTTTTCTGAAACAAGTAAAAATCTCATCTTCTTTTGGAGAAAGAAACTGAAAGACAAAACCACTATCCTATTGGGTACATCTCAAGCAAGAGAGTGGAGCAGCTAAGTTTTCTCCTCCTTTAATATCCATTTATGGAGAGCTCTGGAGGGTCTGGGATTACTCAGTAACTGCATTTGGTGTTTTTAGACTGGTCCTTAAATAAGCAGCACCAGTATTACCTGGAAACTTGTTAGAAATTCTGGACCCCAGTCTTCACCTGGGCCTCCTGGATCAAAATCTGCATTATTCCAGCAGTCCCACTAATGGTGCAGTCAGCTGCTCTGTCTGCACATTACAGGGAAGCTTTAGGCAACCTTATGTGATCTTTGCTATTAAAACTTACACAAAAAAGTAAATTTGTCCACAAAGTGTAATATAGTTGTTATTTTTCTATTTATCTGGGAATCACAGACATTTCCTGAACGTAAGGTACCCTGCAGATATTACTTCATGGACTTATTACAGCATTCAATATGACCTTGTTTTCTATGTGATTATGAGGTATGGCTAATTAGATGGTCCATCTGAGTTGATAAAGTCAATCTGGAGGAATTTTGTGGTTGAATGACTGTATTACTTTATAAAGTTGCTCTCTAAGTAGCCCTTGTCTCTTCTTTATAAACCAACAAAGGAGATTTCCTTTAAGAGTAGATTAAAAGAGTATGTAGGACAAGCATTACAGGTTTGGAGAGGAGGGAAAGAAAGAATGGTTTAAAGGGTGTAGAAAAACAATAGGTCTATCTCACTCAGATAAAATAAAGATCAGTAAATTAAGCTAGGGGTACTAGAATTTAAAGACTCATAAACAAAAGAAATGTTCAAGCTGTGAGGAAGCTAACCATGCATTTGTTTCAAGTCCCTTATAGATGAGCAAAGTAACCCAGAGTGATCAAGTGCCTTATCTGCAGATATACAGTCCATAAGTAGTAAATCTGCATCAATTTTCCATACTGGTATAAACGCTGAACAAACATCCATCAAATGAATAGCAGCACCACTTCAGTCAGATACAAATTATTGTTCAGTGGTTTTTTTTTTTTGCTCTTCATTGCCTAATTTTTGCACCAGTTTATTATCCTCTGTCAACTTTTCATTTTATGTTTTGTTTTCCCTTGTTTCTCTCTCTGAATGTCTTCCTGAATTCACCCTTCCGTTTTTTAAAAAAACTTCTAAGTAAATTTGTGTTGGAGTTTGGGCTGAAACAAATATTTCAGATAGGAAAATGATGACAGCAATTTCTTTCAAAAATCAATAGTATTATTAACAAATTGTTAGTACTTTCATATTAAGTGAATGTTACGGGTCAAGTACTCCAATAGAAGAAAAATCAATATACTTGCTCTATGGTGTGTGTATGTGTGTGTGTGTGTATATATATATTCTATATGTATATAAAAATAGATACATATATAGTATGTATATTCTATATGTATATATAGATATATACATACATAGTATATATATATTTATATATATTCTATATGTATATATAGAAACTGAAGTTCAGAGAAATTAATAACTATATGACCTTGGGCTATTCACTTAAGTTGTAGGTTCAGAATTCACTTCAGGTCTTAATTCATCAATAAGTACATGCTTTTATGACACAAAGAATACTTCAGGATTTCCCATTGAAAAAACATGCTTTAGCAAGTTTCCTCTTTTATAGGACGCTGTAGGTTATGAATTTATTATTAAGGGAAACAGTAGGTGAAGTTAACCCCATTCTCGTTTACCACTTCCATCTTATTAGAGTTTTAAAAATATTAATTACTAATTAGAAAAATCCAGAACACAATCACAGAGATTTAATTTTTCCCAATTTCATTTAGTGGAGGAGGATATTAGTCACTTGGAAATGATAATTAACTCATCAGAAGTGATTTGGGATTAGAAGAAAAGATTAAAAGTAAGTACCAGGAGTTAAACTTTTAAAAAGGCGTCATTCTCATGGTTACTGAATATATTGATGCATGGTAAAACAGTCTTTCCACAAATATGTTCTGGACTCTAAAGCATCAATGCTTAGTACACTGGAGAGATCTTTGCATATTGCAGCACCTTAATGGAAGCTTAATGGTTGGTGAATATTGGTTTTCTAATGCCTAATCAGAATTAAAAACTGGTTTTCAAAAGATCTTCACGTTTTTGTTTTTTGTTGTTTTCTACAGAAAAGAAATGCCACTTTTAAAGTAAGTCTTTCTCTTGTCTTCCTGTTTGTATAACATACAAATACCACAAATAGATGCAGAGTAATAAATTCCATTATCAATGTTATAGAGCAAAGCGATGGTAGCTGTTCTTTATGTTTATTGAGAATCATATGTCTCAGCAATTTAGATATGAATCTTAAGAAGAGTACTGAATCTCTTCTCAGTACTCTTTCTATATTATAAAAATATATTCTAGGTTCCATAGCCTTGATAAGAGCAACTATGTAGGACTGAGCAAACTGCTTTGGTTTGTAAGGAATCCAACACTGACAGGGCAATGTGTTTAAAAACCCAGATATATAATGGATTTGATTTTTGTAATGCCTCACAAAATAATTTATAGGAACCAGAAACTTTTCATTGCAAAAATAACAAAAATCAGGGGTGCAAGGTCAGTTCAAGGGTAGAATTCTCGCCTGTCATGTAGGAGAGCCCGGTTTCGATTCCTAGTCCATGCACTTCCTAAAAAGAGCAAAGAAAAAAAAAATTCAACAAATGGTGCTGCAATAATGGGATACTCACAATGAAATGTGACCCCGCCATACAACATACAAAAAAATATATATATATCATCACCGCAGGAAAATTATTGCATGATCTCACTGACAAGAAATTAGAATAAGCAAATCCAGAGTTAGAAATTAGAATACAGGTGTTCTAGTTTGCTAGCTGCAAGAATGCAGCACACCAGAGACAGATTGGCTTTTAATAAAAGGGGATTTATTTCATTAGTTCTTCAGACGAAAGGCAGCTAACTTTCAACTGAGACTCTTTCTTACATGGGAGGGCAGAGGGTGATCTCTGCTGGCCTTCTCTCCAGGCCTCTGGGTTCCAACAATTTCCCCCAGGGTGATTTTTTTTTCTGCATCTCCAAAGGCCTGGGCTGAGCTGCGAGTGCTGAGATGAGGTATGCTGAGCTGCTTGGGCTGTGCTACATTGAGCTCTCTCATTTAAGCACCAGCCAATCAAATCAAACATCATTCATAGCAGCAGGCACGCCTCCTAGCCGACTGCAGATGGAATGAGCAACAGATGAGGTTCACACGCCATTGGCTCATGTCCACAGCAATAGATCTAGGCATGTTCACCTGGCCAAGTTGACAACTGAATCTAACTACCACAACAGGTTACCAGAGACTGGGCTGAATATAGGGAATACGGAGTTAATGCTTAAATTGTAGAGTTTCTATTTCGGTTGATCATAATGTTCGGGTAATGGATGGTAGTAATGGTAGAATAAAAATTAAAAAAAATTAAACATAGGACCAGACAACCAAATAGTGACTCCTATTGTAAACAATGGACTATAGTTAATAGTACAATTATAAAAAAGGTTCTGCTATGAATTATAACAAATATACCACATTAATGCAAAGTAGTAACAATAGGCTGGTATATAGGAATTCTGTATTTTATGCTTGATTTTTCCCTAAACCTAAAACTTCTCTAATATTAAAAAAATGCAAAAAGTCATGTCAAAATAATAATTAAAAAATATATGGACAATTAATTAGAAATGTATATTGTTTTCATTGTTTTAGTCCCTAGTTACTGAGGGTACAAAAGGTGTTTTTAGTCTCTAGTTATTGGGGATACAAAAGATGATCTTGCATTGTTGCCCAAGAAGTTTCTGCTCCAAGTTGTGTAACAATAGTGTAAGCAACACCTTTTTACACTATAGAGCTCTTCTCCAAAAATGTTTACAGATTCCCAGCAGTGATGTTCACAGATGCTCTTTAAATAGTGGCTTTTCATATTATAAATGTTGCATGTAAATATTTTTCACATTCTGAATTAATGAGGTCACTCAATGCTTTCTTAATACCTTTGAAACTTTCTCTCTTAGGACTCATTTGATTGCTCAGAAATATCTTTGATTCATTTGCATTTACTAATTGAAGAAACCATTGGGATATTTTGATATCCTACTAAATTCCATCTCTGGGGATACAGCAGTCAGCAAATGTATCCTTGTGGTCCTTGCCTTCACTGAGTTTGTAATCCACTGGCTAAAGCAGATGCTTGAGGAAGTAATTTTAAGAACAATGAATTTGGGTGGGCAACGGTGGCTGAGTGGCAGAGCTCTCACCTGCCACTCCAGAGCGGAGACCCGGGTTTGATTCCCAGTGCCTGCCCATGTTTAAAAAAAAAAAGAACAATGAATTTAACAAAGTAGTTCAAGGTAAAATGAAAATACAAATATTTTACATCATACAAAATAAACATACATCAAACATTTCATGTAATTCATTAATTAAGGAGCGAACCAGAAATAAAACAAAATTGGTTCACAAGAGAATTTGGCTTGCAAAGATTTGTATTCTCTGCCAAACAACATTTATTTGCATTACTATGATCAGGAATAAATTGCATTGCTCTGGACAGGAAGTATTTGCATTACTAACCCTACATACTTTGTAAAATAGCCCAGTCAAAAAAACTTGAACACAACCATGTGGGATCAGATTATCCCTAGAGGGTTCATCAGATAATAGCCAGCAGTCCTTTGAAAGGACACGCAATAATCCCTTCTGGCCTTTTCCAAGTCTTTGACAGTTTGCTCTGGTAGTTTAACAGGTATAACCTGGAAAGAACGTTGAAACATTAGGGCAAATGGTTACTCACCACACACCCTTCAAACCTTACCTGGGAGGCATTTTATGAGCATTGAAGAAAATAACAGAATTTCAAAACAAGTGGGACAGTGTTCATATGCAGATTTAAAGACTATACCCTTTTCAGAACACGTGTCACCTTACTTAGTTTCCAGGAAAAGTATTGATAAAATCCATGCTTTCGTTGTGATTCAGACATACCAACCCATAACTTTAGGGCAATGATCCTTACCCATTACTATGAAGCTACATTCACTTTTCAAATGCAAACTATACAGTTATATGTTCAAGATTTGAACAAGTTAATTCATTATAATTTCCAAATCATTTGTATTTTTTTATTCCATTTAGCATTCTGGAGAATCACACAAAAGTCTGAAACCACAGTTCTACATCTAGATGGGTGACATTCAAATCTGTCTATGCATGTAAGCATCTTTTTAAAATTTTATTTATGCCCATTTATTTACATAGAAAAAGTGCAGGACATCGTGCATTTGAAATGGCTTGGAAATAATTAACAAATAAAATAATACGTGTATCACAATTTATTTACTTATTTTCCTTTAGTTGGATTTTTATTAAATTTTCATTATTAAAATAATACTGTAATAAGTAACTTTATAATTCACATTTGTTCATATATGTATATAATAGTATATCTATTTTGCTGAGATAGTAAGTGGACAAAAAGAAAAGTCATCTGATTAACAACTTTATCAACTAATTTCTTCCTTCCTCCTTTCCTCTCTTCCTTCCTCCCTCCCTCCCCCATTCTTCTCTTCCTTCCTTTTTTCCATTCCTCATTTTTCCAGCAGTCATTTTATTAAATTTATCATAAAAAACAGGATCCTCTTTCCCTCCTTTAAAAAAAATAAAGTTTCTTAGTTTACAGAACACCCAAAAAAGAAATATATATATATATATATATATATATATATATATATATATATACAGTAAATTGTCAATCTTAGATCACAATTTTTAAAGTATTTTGAGACAATGAAACAAATCAATATTTATCATGTGCAGTGTATGACTGGTTTCTTTTTGGGTGAATTGACATAGGTAATGTTTTTTTAATCATTTAATATGTAGAATCCTCATAATTATATGCAGTCAGCAATGTACATGCTCTATTAGGTTATAAATTAAAATAATGAACCTTATACATGTGCATTTTCCAGATGGATAAAGTTGATAATTTTAAATTTATCTCAGGACAATCATTGTATCTTTATTTTTTCATCCTCTCCCAGTCATCAAGAGACTCATTGAGTTCAACCATAATAGCATAATTTATTTGTTGTTATCATTAATAGCTCATGCTCTATCTATACTAAAATTATTTGACATGACTTATAGTATTAGAAATGTGAATTTGGCCAGATAAAGAAGGTAGAATTGTTAAGGTACCAGAAATATTGTATTTATGACATTAATAATTAAATATTATTAAATATAGTTCTGAAGTTCCTAGGAAACAATGTCAAAATGAAAATCTTTGAAAATTTCATTTTCTAACAAAAGGCAGGATTATCTGGTATGTCTGCATTTTTGCTAACAATGAAGTGTAGAGGAACTTTCTGGTCAACACTTATAGAAACATCAGCTAGCAGACACAAAGCTGTTAACGATTTCATAATATCCTTGTTTCACAAGAGCATTTAGTTTTCTGTTTTATACTATATTAGCACCTGAAAACTTTGTTTTGACTAACTTTTTCCATTTCTAAAACTTTAGGTGCTCTAAAAGGAAATCATACTTGGTGTTCTGAAGTATGGCAAAAATGAGTATGGAGTTTCCCTGTTTATAATAATTTTCTTTCTTTTTTTTTCTTTCAAGTTGTTCTTTGAGAAATATCAAGGTGCTTTCAAATCCCACCAGGGGGACAAAAAGGTGAATGAAGAATCTCAGAGCAACATATGAAAAGGAGGAAGAGTAGGGAAACCATAATTCAAAGTTGACCTAAGAGGTCATAGGAAGCTTTTAATTTTCATATAGATTCCTATGTTCTTTGTCAGGAAGGGAGAGAACTGAAAAATGAAGGTGACCAGGGAAATATAAGAGTTGATATACTAAAAGAAAAAATAAAGAATATAGAAAAGAGAAAGAAATTCTTTTAATTTCAGCTACATTCTTTTGAATATGTTGCTTGTTTGTGTTTCTCTTTAATGGTTTTAATCTCTTATTTGTGCGCCTGGAACTTCATGCTCCAAGTATGAAGAACCACATTCCTTCAAGATCCTGAAAATGCCCAGCTCTTGGCACCATTGAGAAGGCACCCTTAGCAGCCATCTCTGTGAACATTTGAGCAGATGTCTTTTCAGAGGGAACAGTATTTTTAGACCTCCCATTAGAGAATGTCCACACCCTTAAATAGTATGATGCCCAAGATTATTCAACATAATTAGAACACTTCTGAATCTGCCTCTCATTTACCAGGGAATTACTACACCCTTTGTTTGAAATGAAGATTGCCCATCTTAGTTTGCCAGGGCTGCTATTACAAATACCACACTGTGGGTTGACTTAAGAAACAGGAATTTACTGTTTCATGGTTTTAGAGACTAGAAGTCCAAAATCAAGGTCTTGGCAAGCCATACTTTCACCCAACTCTGTAGGATTCTAGTGCTGCTTGTGACCTTGGCCTTCGTCTCTGTCTCCATAACATGACAATCTGTTTCCTTAGTCTCCTCCTGTGGCATTCTCTGATTGACTGTGTCTGAATTTTCTTTGTTTATAAGGATTCCAGTCATATGACTTAAGATCTACCCTGATTCAATTTTCTCTCATCTAAACAGGATCTATGAAAATTCTGTTCACAAACTAGTCCATACCTTAACTAACGAGAACATCTTCAAAGATCCATTTTACTAATGGGTTCATACCATGGGACCCAGGATTAGGACTGAGTATGACTTTTGTAAGGTACGTGATTCAATCCCCAAGAATGCCCCATGTATATCTGATATAATGTAAAGGTATACATACTATTTGAATGAATGAATATATCTTTATTTCATAGTACAAAAAAGACATGTCATAAAGACTTAGAGTTGCTTTCTAGCTATGTTAATCTTTAGCTGAATGAGCATGGAAATGTTATTAAGCTTTACTGAACCTCTGCATCCCCATCTGTAAGAGAAATGACTTTTCAGACTTCATAGTGTAAATATTTCGTAACATAATGTATGCTAAAACATGGAATATGGCAATGAACAGAAAAAAGATCAGTTCCCACTCTCTTTCCTTTCATTGTTGTAGGGAAAGCAGTGATATAGTTCCTTTTCTGGGTTTTTTGTTTGTTTGTTTGTTTTTTCTGCATGGGCAGGCCCCAGGAATAGAGCACGGGTCTCTGGCATGGCAAGCGAGAACTCTGCCTGCTGAGCCACCATGGCCCTCCCTTCTGTCATATATTTTAAGTGGTGCATTATAGTCAGGGTATATAGCAAATGCATGAGTTGGCTTGCACTGAATTGAGGAAAATCAAGATTATTTGAATGAGGTGCTGATAGCTTCTCATAAGCACAGACATCTTACTTTAATCTTCATAAATGTATGTAGACATCCTTGTACATCACTCTGGGAGAGCCTTCCTTGTTGTTTTAGGTACAGTAAAAATTGAAGAATTAACAATGGCTAATCAAAGCTCCAAATCCTGCTCAGTAGCATTATGCTGAGCAGTGAGGGTATTGTTTTTGTTTGTTTGCTTTGTTTTGAAAGTATATATAACAATTTCTTTTCTTTTTTTAACTTTTTATCGTATAGTATAGCATCTACACAAAGCAAAGAAAGAAAAAAGCAATAGTTTTCAAAGCATTCTTCAACAAGTGGTAGCAGGACAAATCCCAGAGTTTACCATGGGCTACCATGTGATCCTCAGATTTTTTCTTCTAGCTGCTCCAGAATATAGGAGGCTAGAGGGTTTAAATACTTTTTTATCATCCCAATCGATTTTTTCCTTCTTTTTTTGTGAACAATAACATATATACAAAAAAAAGCTATAAATTTCCAAGCACAGCACCACAATTAGTTGTAGAAAATATTTCGAACTTTGACGTGGGTTACAATTTCACAATTTTAGGTTTTTGCTTCTAGCTTCTGTAAAATACTAGAGACGAAAAGAAATATCAATTTAATGATTCAACATTCATATTCATTTGTTAAGTCCTATTATCTATGTATAATTCCACCATCACCTTTGATCTTTCCATACCTCTCTTTAGGGTTGTTTGGGCTATGGAAATTCTAAATTTTTTATATTGGAAGGGCCTGTCACTAATATGGGGTAGAGAGATGAAACTATCTGATATTCTGGAGAAGCTGGTCCAGGTTTCAGGACTCATTTGGACCAGGGACCCATCTGGAGGTTGTAGGTTTCTGGAAAGTTACTCTAGTGCTTGGAACCCGTGTGGAATCATATATATTGCCCTAGGTGTTGTTTAGGATTGGCTAGTATGGTCCTGGTTGGGTGTTGGCAGGTTATGATAGGTAGCAAGGTCTACCTGAAGCTTGCGTAAGAGCAACCTCCAGAGTAGCCTGTCGGCTCTGTTTGTAACTATTTCTTTTAAGAGCATTAGGCTTCAAGCCATTTAAATTTTAGCAATAACAATTCATTTACGAGCTTGCCCTATGCTTTTTTTATATTTCTTTCCTTCCTTCTTTCCTCCCTTTCCTTCCATTTTTCATTCCTTCTTCTCCTCCTCCCTCTCCTCCTCCCTCCCCTCCCTCTCTTCCTTCTTTCCTTTCTCTCTTTTGCTTCTTCTTTACATTTTTTTCTTTTTTTGGTAGCAATTATTTTTGATTTATTGTGCCATGGATACATTTTAAATGTATCCATTTTAAATGCAACCATTTTAAATGTCGGTTTGGTGAATTGACAATTGACAAAATTATACACTAGTGTAATTAAAACACTGTCTCTTCTACCATTCCTAGTATTGACAGTTTCTCTCCTCTTTTTTTTTCCCTTGATCAATTTTATGGATTTATTCAAGAGCAAACTTTTTAAAATCAATTTTTAAAGTAAGAAAGAGGACTCTGTCAATTAGCTTATAATCACCATCTCTGACACTTTTTAATAATTTATGTACATACAAGTTTAATATGGCATCATTTTCCTTCTAGCATAAACAAATGTCCTTTAATAATTCTTGTAATACATGTGCAATGGCAGCTTTTATTTGTTTTGAAAAGCATTTAATTAGCCTTCACTATTGAAGAATATTTTTGCTGGATATAGGATTCTCGTTTTTTTTTTAATTTTTAGTCACTTTAAAATGTCAGTTTATTTTTTTTTTCTGCTTGGATGTTTTCTGGTGATAAATCTGAAGACATTCTTATCTTTGAAAATTCTGGCTTCTTTTAAGATGTTTTCTTTATTACTGGTTTTCTGTAATTCATTGTGATCTGCCTTGATTGACTTTGTGTTTCTTTTGCATGGGGTTCCTTGCATTTCTTGGATCAATAGATCTGTAATTTTTATCAAATAATTTCCAAATAATCATCTTCAAATAATTTTTCTCTATTCCCTATCCCTTTTTTGGGATTCCAATCGCAGATATTTTATACTACCGACATTAGCATATTGTTATGCTCAGTGATAGTTTTCTTCTGCAGTGTCACATCTATATTAATTCCATCAAGTGACATTAATTTCAGATATTGTAATTTTCATCTCTGTAATTTCCTTTTGATTCTATTATTTTCTTTCATTTTCTCCAAGTTCACGTTTTCCTTTAAATTCCTTAGCATATTTATATAGCCGTTTCCCTGGATATAGGTCACCTTTTACTGTTTTAGCATATCTAGAAAATTTTGATTGGATAGTGAGCACAGTGATTGTAGATTGTTAGGTGCAAGATTTTGTTGCTTGCTTTTAAAGTGTGTTGGGCCTTGATATGGTAGACAGTTAAGTTACCAATGGATCAGTTTGTTTCATTTGAGACATTTTATAAGTTTTGTGAGGGCAGGTCTAGAATATACTTAACCTGAGCTTCAATTTTCTTCATGTGTTTGATGGAATTAATAATAGTGCCTAACTCCCATAGTTTTGGTGAAGAATGAATTAATAAACATGGTAGGTACTTAATAAATGTGTTCAATAAAGGATCATGTGTAAAAACCTTACAAACAGCCAATATTCATTTAATGGGTAATATGTACTTTGGAATTCATAATATTTTGAATGTAATTTTTCAAAGTTGATTTTTTAAAAGGTAGTATTTTGAATTCAAAATAGGTGAGGAAAACACACAGTGTTCCAACAGTTGATCCACTTTTAATATCAATGTGGTATAACTCCCCATTCTAGAACCAGAGGCACAATCTTGGGCAAACCCTGGTGTTAACCTCTCAGAAAGGCATCAAACAATGAAATTTAGCTATCATTGTTGGGGTTATATTAAAGGTACTAGAACCTGACAAGTTGTTTCCTTGGATCAAAGCGTAATCTCGAAAAGGCATGGTTTGTAAGGACATAATTGCCTTTGCCTTCCTGTCTCCCCTCCAACAATTATTTCCTTTGAAACAGACTAATGAGTCTTTTTTGCAATTGACCCTATTTTTTCTCTAAATATTTTTATATAGGCTAGGCTTATTGATCTACAGTCAACTTGAATTTTTCAGGTGACTGCACTGGTTATTATATGTACAGAGGGAAACTGTCATAGCATGTTAGGGGGTAAAAAGGGGGGGGAGAAAAATGTTTGGGATAAAACAAATTTGAGTTTAATTCTCAACTTACATATTTTAAATCTGTAGCTCAAAATTCATATAATATGTTTTAAATATGTAGCTGTGAGAAAAGTACTTAAAACTTATGTAGATATGTGTATATATATATATGTATGTGTGTGTGTGTATATATATATATATGTATATATATATATATTCCCTATTTTGCAAGTTAAGTCTAATAAATTTCAGAAAATACAATGAAAGTTCAACAACCCTTCAGCATGATAAGGAGCTTGGCACTTGGCGCCCCCTAAAACAGTTTCTATGGGTTAGGTAGTTGTGGTAGTTTGAAGCTTTTATGGATGTCAGAAAAGATCATGTTCTCAAAGCTAATGCATTTCTGAAGAAGTAAACCTATTGTGGGTGGAAATTTTGAGTAGATGATTTCAGTTGGAATATGTCCCCAGGTGGGTCTTAATCCTCTTACCAGAGTCCTTTATTAGAGGAATGCACAGAAGCCGGGAGAGAAAGCCACAGAAACAGAGGATGTCACGAAGCAAGAAGCCAAAAGCAAAAACCTAGAAGAGAAGGGAAAAACAATCAGACTGTGTGCTTTGCCAAGTGCTGAGGAGTCCTGGATCACCAGCAGCCTGTCTTCAGCAAGAAGGTATCATCTTGATGAAGCCTAGATTTGAACATTTTCATGACCTCAGAATTGTAATCTTGTAAACTAAGTCTCCATTGAAAAAGCCAACCCATTTTATGGTGTCTGCATTTCAGCAGCTTTAGCAAACTAGAACAGCAATTATCCACCCTGTAAAGTTTTAGATCATCTTTATAATAAGAAAATTATGTATTTATATATTCATTTATCATATTTATTGGCCCTGAGGGGCCAGTGGAATCTTATATGCATGTTTCATCTCCAAAGTGTAATATTTAAATTAAGCTAGTAAACTTAAATGCAACTATAAGAAAACTCCCTGTGTTAGTTTCTCATCTGTTAAAATAAATAACCATATGCGTGTTAGTTTAACAACAGGAATTTATCAGCTAATGGTTTCAGAGGCTAGAAGGCTTGCTATCTCCTGTGCTCAGTATCTTCTGGCTGGCTGGCAATCTTTGGAACTCCGTGGCATTTCTGTCATGTGATAATGCACATGGTAGCATCTTCTCTTTTCCTTCTTCCATTGAGTTCTAGTTTGTGGATGTTCCCTGTGGTATCTTCTGGTTACAAAGGACTCAGATAATCTAGATTATAGCCCAGTCTTATTAAATTGGGCCACATCATAACTGAAGTAACCCCACCAAAAGTTCCTATATACAATGGTTTCACACCCACAGGAATGGATTAAGATTAAGAACATGCTTTTCTAGGATACATAACTCTAAGCCACTCCTTATTCTTTCTTTTCTTACCCTGAACAATTAAGTTATCAAGCTATGCAAATATGAATTTATTAAAGTCACCTGGAGAGTGAGTTTCATTGACTCTCAGTCCAGACATTATAATGGTAAAACAGGAAGTAGAGGGCAACTTGGATCCTGGAATGTTTAGCTTATTTACTTTGATCTCAATACCCACCAGTATGGAATCTAATAATCTTCTTGGATTCACATGCTCATTTTTCTCCCATCTCCAAAACCCATGCCCTTTTCCAACGGCATTAAATATTCTCTGTTTGCCATTCAGTCCAATCTACCTTTTCAGCCTCAACAGGCTGATATTCATGGCAGTATCAAAGCATCTTTGTTCTCTGCCTTCCTTTCTATATGACAGTGACAGACACCGGCAAGAGCTGAGAGAATAGAGGGCAGAAGAGAGAAAATTTGAGCTATTTTTTTCCTGATTCTTTTCTTGCTGGGTGTGTTTTATACAGGGGCTGCTTCCTCTACCAGAGACTTTCCACAACTCTGGGTCTCGTGGGATTCCAGAAATGACTTACTGCCCCCACTTGCTCCCCACCTGCTGCCTTTGCACTTGAGGCCCGGATCTCAGTGGTTTCTTGCTGTTGCTGGTATCAGGACCTGGCCGGATCATCATCCCCTGTTATTTCCTTAAAACCCACCCACCACTGTATATATTATCTTCGCTAACGCTCTTCAATCACACTTGCTCAATGTACCATCAGGTTTTATTTTTATTTTGCAACTCTGACTGATACACATAGAATCACAATTTTTATTCTGTTTACTACAGACCTTACCCAATTTCTCTTTCTGTCCCATGGTTAGAAGAGTGTCTTATCTTTCAAACTTCCTTTCTTCATGCCTGAGTATCAAAGTATATTGCTGACCAAAATCTGTTCTTCTTGCCAACTGAGATAAACTCATCTATTTTACTACTTTAAGAAGACTTCTATTTCCACCAGGAAGTCATGAAAGATAAAATTCCCAAGCACACATTAGCATATGCAAACCTTTTCACAAAATATATGTCCCATATATATTTATGAATTTTTTGAAACTCTTAAAATAATGCAACTTTACCTTGATCAGAGTCTCAAGATAAATTCAAGCTCTTCTTTTGTTGTTGCACTTCAGCTGCAAATTAAACATTTCTTTTTTTTGTAAAAGTCCAAATAAGTGTGTAAGGATAGTCTACAGCTTCATGGTTTCTGCATACAAGTATTTTCATATCATACACATAAAAATAACTGTTGTATTAGGTTATACAAAAGAGTCATTCTTGGGCAACTTGAATAACTTACTGAATTCAGAAGCGTGAGACAATTATATCTCCTAATTATAATTGGAAATGATGTGAAGAATTCCTGTCACAGTTTATTCTAAGAAGAAAAATGATATTGCATTGGCCACTATTTCAGGGGTAAAGCTGTGACATTTTACACATGTTGATGATATATTTAGAGCTCTCACAGATTGAGTCCTCTACTGACATTCGGCACCCAGGCTGTCATCCACTCACCACTGAACTGCAACATGTGGGAAACTAAGAGTCAAGGAGAAGTTCAAGTTCAACCAGAGTGGGCCATGCTTGATGGCCACACAGATTTTCTCTCCCTTAGGAACAATTCGTTGTTGATTGTGAGGCAAAAAAAAAAAAAAAAAAAAAAGCGAGAAAATGTATTTCTTATTCTGGAACATCTAGAGCTTGAACTCTTAAGTTGTTTTTCATCAAAATGCCTTTATGCATGTCTGTCATCAGAGTTATCAAATAATATAAAAAGTTTCTGTTCTCTTCATTGGCTTGATTAGTTGACATGAAAAAATTATTTGAAATGTTTCAAACACTCTTAATTCCTAAGATAATGATGCTTTACAATTGGCTTATACCTTTAAGCAATGAAAATTGTTTCATTGTTGAATTATTAAAGCATGCAGTAAGTACCAAACACTGTTTTTTGCATTCTACTGTCCTTACGTAATGTTTTTAAGCACTTTTATAAAAACTTTAATAATTTATTTGGTTCGTGCACCATCATAACCCTAGCACACTGACTGGCACATAGAAATCAGAAATCACTCATTAGATATTTGCAGAATGAATCAATTTCAAACACCGAAAAAGCCTTCTTCATTATATCATCTTTTCCTGAACTTCTCCTTTACTTTCTCAGATTTTGTTAATGGTTTGGGGAAGGGAGAGGGGAGTTGGAGCAGAAAAAGGACAACCAAAAATATCATACCATTGCCAGTTATTGGTAAATATTTCTATTCTTTATATTTTGAGGTAGGGGTTATTAGGGTTTAACCTGCCTTGGTATACGAACTAGTTCCCCCAAATGGATTCAATTTAGATAGATATTAAAAATATTTTGTCCAGACAAGTATAAACGATGGTTTGAAGGAAAGGTAACAGAGTCATGTCAAATCAGCCTAACCAATAAAGGGGACCAGGGAGGGAGAGTGAGAGAAAGACCTTTATATAAAAACTAATTGAATTTTTTTACTCGAAATCACACAAAAATCCATCATTAATTCATGAAAAATAAGTTTTTATCTGAATGTATTTTCAGAATATCTTCTAATTTATTCAATAATCTTGAATTATGTGTCTAAGTGTATTGTGTGTGCACGCAAGTGTGTCTGTGTCTGTGTATGACTATGCAATAATTTGCTATTTTTTCTCTAACTTCCATCCAATATATACAGATTATATTTGTGTTGCATTTCTCAGATGAAATCCAACAGAAACGTTAGTGTTTGTCTACCTCTAAAAGAGGAATTTTATTACTTTATGGTATAGATATTTGGGGATTTCACTTGATATTCCAACTGGGTAAAATGGAAAACAAAGGAGAAAAAAGAAAAAGAAAACTTCCAACATCTACTGGGATCCCTGATGGTGTGCACAAGTTTTAAGTACACAGATGGAGAGCCTACTGACAAATGTGGCCTTTGCAATATTTATTTTGAAACTAAAATAAAACTGCAACTCATAAAAATCTTGAAAAATTCATTTTTTAAAAACATAAGCATTTAAAATAAATATGTCTCCTGCTTCAGTGAAGACTCAATAGCCTAAATGTTATAATTGCTTTTAAGTGCCAAGGAAGTTGGAGAAATAAAAGATAAAATTACAGTGACTACTTCCCTCATAAAAAGTCATTCTTTTAGTAACTCAGTAAACAAAGGCGCTCATATAATACTGTTCATCTGTGAAAAATACTTTACGACAAAGATGTCTCTTGTATAAGAATTAATTAAGATCAACCATCTGGTTTGAAGAATTTTTCTCTAAAAGAAAGAGGAAGAACATGTTTTTGAATTGTTTAAAAAGGTAACATTCATTACAGAAAAAAGATAGAAAAGGAAATATTATTTTGATTAATTTAGATAGAAAGCTATGTGAATGCTTAGAGAAAAAAGGAGTTATCTGATTTGGATGTATGCTAAATATATTATATATATATATATATATATAAATATAATATATATATATAGAGAGAGAGAGAGAGAGAGAGAGAGAGATACACACAAACACACACATGCATATTGTGTGTTTGTGTGTATACCACATTCTATCATTATAATTTCATTTTTAATTTATATTTTCTAATGGAATACTTGGGATTTTGAAAAGTTTTGTGTTTAAAATTAATCTTCTATTCCTCTCCATTCCCACCCTCACATAAAAATAAACTTATGGTGCTTTCTGTCTATCTTATGTTTTGTTTCACATCTTTCTTAAATTCTACTGGAATTAAAAATCATTGAACAACCTTCATTGCCATAAAATTTTTCTATCTCCTTAATTTTAATCCTTCATGATACAGTTATATTAATCTTCTCATTAGTACAAATAAATGTATTTTGTAGAATGAAAGTGATATTGGCCTAGTGTTGCACATATGCTATGGCAAAATATATCTATGGCATGTCTTATTATTATGATCAGTTTAGAGTGGGCCTTGGCTCCCAAAGCTCTGTTCTTATCAATCCACCAAACAGACCAGGGTTCAGAGCTCTCTTTGTCATTTACTAACCATGTAGCCTTGGACAATTTTCTCATTTTGCAGTTAAAAAATAAATTTCTGTATTATTTCTCATGATAACCATGTTAGATATTTGTAAAATGCTGAGCCCAGGGCCCATCGAGGAACAGGTGCTTCATCAACAGTAGCCATACGATAGCAGTAAGTTCTTACAGAAGTGTTTTGAAGGATACATGCAGTTATGTTTCTGAGTGATAAAGAAGATTCATGAAGTCAGCTTGTTTTCAGCAGACATGGTTATGTAGAGGACACACACACACTCATGCAAATGTGTACATGCTTTCCAATTTCAGTGTAAGACATCATAACTTCCGTAGCACTACTCCTTTATATTGTAAATGATTTAATACTTATGAAGCAAATTGAACATCTATTTCCACAAAGTCTAACCCAAATTTGGAGACAAAGGAATCAACATTTCTGGAGTTGTGATTTTATATGTTTTATTGCAGATAATGTTTACCCAGAAACTTTTAACAGCTCTCAATGTCATTAATAGAGCATATGATTTCTTGGGCAGATGTGTTCTGTGAGTTTAGGGATTTTCTTTTATAATATCCTAGAGAATTCTCAAATTAAGGAGGTTGATCTGGGGAATGTTCTGATAAACAAGAGGAATATGTGATTTTTGGCATTGTGCTCAACGCAAATATTCCAGGAAAGTAAGGTGTGAATGACTGAGTGTTAAAGGTGTTAGTGGCATGAACTATGAACCAGATTCCATGAAACTGCATTGGAATCAATTATTACCATTGAATCAGGTAAAAAACAGGCAAGAAACAGGGACTATAACTTTTACTTTAAAAAGAAGGTTTAATAGAACGTTTGACATGGACTCTTGTTAACCAGGTGTTGACAAACTGAAAAGGAGGAAGAGGGCACTAAGGTATCTCTGAGGAAGCAACAGTAGGAAACAGCCACAATCCTAGGACTAGGGGAAACATAGGAAGAGTCTGGGATGTTTTGAATGTAGAATCTTAAAGGTGGGAGACTGCAGAGCTGAGACTCAGGCTTCTGAGAATGGGTTGTCCATTTGATGGTGTGATGTCTTTGAGCTCAGAGGAGAGGTCCTGGGGTTTGGGAAGGCAGACCCTTCAGGGAGGGCAAAGTACCTGGTTCCACTGCCTCTGAATGGGTTGATAAGGCTAGTTTCACATATGTTGGAAAATCTACAGACTGAAACCTTGCTAGGCTGAACCTGACAGGAACACGAAGAGACAGAGGAAGAACCAAGACCCATTCTCTCCTCTTGCTTTAGCTTTCTAGCTTCCCTCTCGGGAAGCCTCCTAACAAAGGTGCAGTGCTGACTGGAGCTGAGAGATTCATCATTATAAATTCAATTTTACTTTGAGGTCAATTATAGGATTGTTCTACTAGATATTCAGAG
This sequence comes from Tamandua tetradactyla, assembly GCF_023851605.1. NCBI lineage: Eukaryota > Metazoa > Chordata > Mammalia > Pilosa > Myrmecophagidae > Tamandua > Tamandua tetradactyla. Next base: position 53,615,685 of record NC_135342.1, on the reverse strand, counting down.
ATGAAATAGCAAATAAAAACCAGCGGGAGAAGAAATGAAGTGAAATAAAATGGAAACTGAAAAGATAAGGGATGACTCAAGAATGGAGTACATAAGTACATGGAGAAATTATATAACTGAGACCAAATAGTGGGACTTACTAATGTGCTAACCCAGAACAGCATCCTGCCTTTCTCAAACGATCCTCCTTGTTCTTCACTAGATTTGTTGGTGTTTGAGGGTCGGGGTGGGAGTGGTGTTGCCATTTTCGTGCAGATGGTAAATGTCTCTGTATTGAAACCTGAACCTAGCTCAACCAATCAAAGTAATTTATAGATTTAGTTGGTCCATAATTCAGTGCTTTTTTGTGCCATTATGATTAAGATTTTTTAAATTTAGGATTAGAAAAATTATTGAGTTTCAAGTCCTCTGTTGGTGAAGGAGATGCAAATATGGGTGCTACAAATAGCCATGTTTCCATCCATGCAGAAGAAGCTAATAAAAGGTGAATCCACCACAGAAGATGACATGGTCAGAAGAGGGAATAACTTGGTGGCTTTATTCTCTTCTTTCAGAATCCTGATGTGGCGACTCAGGGCCCAGGCCCCATCCTAAACAGGAATGAAACCCCAGACATGTAACAGCCTGCTTAAGCAGGACAAAGGTCAAGAAAGTAACCAACTTCCCTGGAGGGAAAAAAATGTAATTACCGCGGATGTAAAAGAGCACTGATTATAACTTAGTCTTAAGCATTAATCTTACTGAAACATCAGGTCTTAATCCCTTTTAGTAATTATACTAGGGGTCTGATGTCCTCATACTATATGTAATGTCTTTGTTCTAAAATCATTACATATTGCCACTTGTACACCTATCTCTTTGCAGAGTGTTATCCCTCCACGCTGCCACCACAAGAGACTTTCTCTTGTTTGTAAGTCCTAATAAATCTAGGTCTGCTTCTGTGTCTGATGTGTGTTTCAGTCTCAAGGTAGCACTAGATCATATTCTTCACAAACTCAGTCTGTGCCCAAACACCTGACATAATCCTTCTGCCCTCTAGTCCCTATGATTTGGTGACTTTAACAAATAAATCCCACTTTCTCCAGAATCTGGTCTTATGTTGGTTTGTCTCTTGCAACTCAGAGTCCTTCACTGTTAGAGGACAGTTTCCCTGACTTAGAGCCTAAAAACTTCTATTGTAAATTCTATTGAACAATCACCGCGCTACCCTCATCAACACTTGTTGCAATAACGTAGACCCTACTCTTATGGTGGCAAAACTGAACTATTTTAAGAATAAACTTGATTTTATTCCAATTTATAGTAGATTTTTTTTTAAATCTCACACATTTCAGTGTTTCAATATTTGTGTAAGTTATTTCCAGTGGTTTCATTGCATACTAATGTCACATTTGAGAATCCCACTCAAACCTTTAACAAATTTATCTTTGTTTCCACTGCCTCTGAAATACACTTATTCTTATTTATCTCTGACCTGTACTTTGAAACTATGAACTGACTATGAAGCACAGAAGGAATGTATACATGCAAATGCTATTGCCTTCATGCAGTCTTCCTGGAATTCTTCCTTTCAAGGATGGAAGTTATCAGTCTTTTAAACTCTCATAGTTCATAATATAAGGTAGAAAACACTTGAAAGTTTAGTTAGCTCTTTATATATATATATATATATATACATATATATATATATATATATATACATATATATATATATCTTCTCCTTTTTTTGAGACTGTAAGCTTCTAGAGTTGTGGAAATGAGTTGGTATAACCCTTAAATTCTATAATTACTTTAATAGTGTTCAGGAAATATGTCCATGCATAATTATATTGTTGTCTTATAAATTATGTATTTTTAATGTGCCTTGAATCTTTCTGAGCTTATAATATTAGTTTCTTGTTACTTTATTTTTCCATTTTGCTATTGCTTGATTGTTATAATTGTTATTGTCCAAGAATGTGGATCAGATGAATATTATTTTTGGAATTTTAACATAGAGACTCTACTCTTTTTTTTTAAGAGTACCACTACTATTCCATGCCTCTATTTTTCTTCTTTCTCTATCACCATCCCTCCCTATCTCAGCTGACCCCAAATTTTCCCAGCTGTATCTACATTGCATATTACCCCTGTTTCCAGATTGTTCGATAGGCATTTTAAAGGTTTTGAATTGCTGGCAGAGGTTGTTTTTGCTCCTAGACATATTAACAACTTCACTGTCAAAAATTTTGTTTTCTTATTAGCCAATTATATATCAGCATCCTGGAAATCTTGGTGGTTTTAACCACCATTATTCCTTACAATTTTGCATCATCATTAAAATTTTGCCTCAACAATTCAGTAGGCCCTTAGCTTTCACTAGTTGCACGTAGTGGGGTTTGACTCTCCAGGAACATCCCTGATGATACATGGCATGTGATGATTTGCCTTTTTTATGGTGCTTGGATTTGAAATGTTCATTGTAATGCTGACATTTAGAGAGTCCCTCAGCTGGTGAGTGAGACTTGCTGAGCATGTGGACCTCACATCTCCACTCAGTTTTGTTGCTGAAGCATTTAATGCACATGCGCAACCCTGCTGAAAATACTAACATCTATTTTTCAGGAAATGTTCATCTTAAAGCAAGGATTTTCATGTTCTGCTCCTCTCTGAAAAGAGCAATTATTGGAATTTAGAAGACAAGCTTTTTGTACATTGAGAAAGAAAAACTTTCTAGACAAGAAGAGCCAGGTTCACATTTCAATTCTTGTAATCTCATGTCACAGTGAGAAAAGTACTTATCCTCTCTTAATTTTTGTCCCATCCTGTAAAATTCCTCAGGAATTAGCAGAGAGGATTAAAAGAGAAAATAAATACATATTAACACTCTGGCTCACACTTGATCTTTAATAACTAAAGAGAACTATTATTAAATTTTATTTTAGTTCTTTGACTAAGAACCACTCTTTTCCTTTAATTTTTTTTAGACCATCTGGTCTTTGATTCTCAATACTTAGAATCGTTATCAAATAACAATTTACAACAATAAAAAAATAGTATCAGTCATTATGAAATATTTCTAACCTGAAGGATTCCTCTTTCCTGAAATGGCTACCCTATCTTTTAGCTTGGTTAATTGGATTTCAATCGGTGAGCATCCTTTCTGAATTCTAACCCTTCTTGAAATTTCGGAAGTAAATTGAGTTCAGTTCAAAGGCTAAAAATAAATTGATCAGGGGTGCAAAAATAGTTCAGTGGTAGAATTCTCACCTCCTGCCATGCAGGAGACCTGGGCTAGATTCCCAGCCCATGCACTTCCCAAACACACAAAGAAACAAAAGCCAAACAAACAAACAAAAGTTCAACAAATGGTGCTGCAAGAACAGCTATTCACATGGAAAAAAATGAAATGTGACCCCACCATACAGCATACAAAAAAAGTAATAATGAATTCATCACTGTTTAACTTAAAATCTTACTCTTCAAGTATGTCTATTTTCATAAAAACATTTTAATGCTTAAGATCCCTGCAAAACATCTTTTCCTTAATCAGTGTTTCTCACTGACTTTGTAAAGATGAGGGAACCTGCTACTAAAAGCAAAGCAGGCCCTCTAGTTGTTTAAAGAAATTTTGCTGCATAGAGATTTTTCATTCTAACCTTCTATTTCCAAATAAATTCTATTCTATGACATTGAATTTTGCAGTCTGTGCATAAACACTCTTAGGGAAAAGAAAAATCAACTCCAAAGGAAAGGAAAGGTATTCTGGAATATAGAAAATCATATTTTGGAGTTTTTCGTTTTCTTTTCTTTTTTTTTTTTTTTTTTTGCATTTAATGCTAAATGGTGGCTAACAAAGATTTTAAATTGGAGTCCATACTTTGATTTATGCTATGGCCAGGTGCCGTTTCCTAAAATGTAGGACAACCAATTCTTCCTCTGGGCAGTTCTATTACTAAAGAGAGTTAGGATATTTAAAGCAACCTGAAGATTCTAGATAAAATGTTGTTTATGTTGCTGACCCACCCTATATCGTAATATTTGCATATTAGGGACACGACCTTGAAATGGAATGTTCATGTGGCCTCCAACATCTTTTTTTCTCTTCTCCTAGTGGACAGAAAATGCCCACAGGGTAATCTCTTTGCCTCTAGCTTTGACCTAGTTACATGAACATTGCCTATAGGACTTCTAACATGTACTCTCTAAAAGCAATTCTGACTCTGTCATTCTTCTGTGTGTTTTTTTCTAATTCCCACTCAGTGGTTTGTGAGTTCCTAGAGGAGACAGGCTGTTCTTCAGTATGGTCTACAAGATTTTTCCATTACCTGGCCTATGCTTTCATATCCAGGCTTTAATTTCATCTTCTGCCATTTTTTTATTGCTCTAAAAATACAAAAGTTTGAGATGCATGTTGATCTTGCTGTTCACTCTGCCTGAAAATTCTGCCCCCTCTCTATATATTTCACATTAGTTTTCCTCTATTTGAATCTTAAATCTTGCTTATGCAGTAAAAATAGTTTCAGAAATCACTTCTTTCAGATAGCCTTCTCTGAACAATTCCAAGATAGTCTATCACTAATGCTTGACATAACTTAGAAACTTCTAAGAACGTGCTAAATATTGTGTATTTGGCTGTATTATCTCATCTGAATAACATACTTCTTGTAGAAAGGCTTGTTTCACATTTATTTCTCCATACCCAGAATAATGTTTGACACTAATAGTCTTTCAGTAAGTGTTTGCTTGTGGATTGTGTATGCTGGAAAAAAGATTGGTCTAAAAAAAATTTGCTTTCAAGTCTTGCTAATTCTGTCTGATAAAAGATCTGCCACAGTAGCATGGCCACTTTTTGACTGGATTACTAACATAGCCTCTTACTGGGCTTTGTTATGTTTACTCTCCACTTATCTCCAACCAATCACAGATGTCGTCACTATAGGCGAATCTTCTTAAATCGCAGACAAAGAAGTAGCAAAATCAAAGTCCTAAACGTTGGGATAGAGATGTAGAAGCTGAGATTCAGGTATACTAAATTAAATAAAAAGATAAAGCACTGACATTGAGTGACTTTCAAAGCACAGCATGATACTATCCCAATTTTCATGAGTCTAGCCTCTAATTTCTGGGCTTTCGTTTGGATTTCCCCTTGATTTGCAATCGTTTTTACCATGTTTTTGACTCTGTACCTTTTCTTGTCTGTTCCAGTCATGTCTTACCTCCTAATTTTCAAGGCATAATTCAATGTCTCATCATCATTGAAAACTTCCCTGTTTATTTACTCAGCAAAACTAGAGTCTTTTTCCTCTTAGATTCAAACTGGGCCTGTAAATATTTGATTGTACATTTTAACATAACTAATGATGCACATTTTGTTTCTTCTGTTCTAGGTTGGAAAATACCTGAAGTAAGTGAACCTATCTCTAATGGTATACTGTGGTCCTAAGAGTATAGCCTTCGGAATCACATTTAAATTGCAAAATTGACGTGACAAATGTGCTTTACTCAGCTACTGTCTATTATTTTTGAGTCTCAGTTTCCTCTGTTATTAGTGGTCATGATGGGACTAATTTTAGAATGGACTTTCTAAGTGATGGCATCTGTGTTTCCATAGCTAGAGAAATGAGATTCCATTTGGTACCATAGAGAAACCTAAGCTGTGGGTATGTTTGGAGAGGTAAGTTAGGGTAACTAACTACCCCAGCTTGCTCAGGACTTTCTCAGTTTTCATACTGAAAGTCCCACTTACCAAGGACCCTCTCAGTTCTAGGCAAACTGGAATAGTTGGTCACCCTACAGCTAGCTGGCATAAGCATTCTTATAGATCCTTTGGTGGTATGAAAATAGGTCAAGAAGAGATGTCAGACAGTGTAGAGCAGAATGAATTAACTGGAGAAATGTTGAGGTCAGAACAATCAAACAGAAAAATGTGAAAATCCAGTCCTAAACAGTGAAGCCATTCCACAAGTGGAATGATAAATAGGAGATACTTCAAAGGAATAATTGACAGAGCTTACTGACTCACTAAATAAAAGGAGTGATGTAACGGAATTATAACCCCAACAAATTAGCTAATAATCTTTTTGAGAAAAAAAGAATTGTCATCAGTCTTTTGATTCTTGATGAAATTGATCAGCTAGATATCTGCAGAACATTAAAATAATGCCTAGTTTTGAATAGAAAACTGTGGGGTATGGATACCACCTCAAAATGAATAACTGAAAACAAAGTATCAAGCTACATTCTCAGGTAAAGTAAGACGATATAGAGTTGTGATGGAGAACATTCACTGAACAGTCTAGGGAATGTGTCAGCATGAGGTATGGGGATCCAGAAGGAAAGCAGGCCTGTACACTATTTCCTGCAATCTAACTTTCATTAAGCATGTCAGGCAATATAATAAGCATTAACAAAGTTATCCTGCTTGAACTTCAAAAAAGCCTAGAATGTAAGTGTTTCAGTTTCCTAACTACTGAACAAATATCACACAATGGGTTGGCATAACAACAAGAATTAATAGGGTCATGATTTCAGAGACTTGCTTCCTCCCAGTGTCAATATCCTCTGGCTGGCTGGCAATCTTTGAGATTCCTTGGCTTTTCCATCACATGGAAATGCACATAGCAAGATTTGCTCTTTCTCTTCTAAGTTCCGTAGACTTTCAGCTTCTGTCTGCTCCCCATGGCTTTTATCCATCTGACTTCATTCTATTTATACCAGACTCCAATAATCCATAGTAAAGCTCAACCTGACTCAGTTGGGCCACACTTGAACTGAAGTAACATCTTGAAGAGATATTATTTACAATAGGTCCACGGTACCCATTAGAATGTGGGCCAAGATGATGACATGTCTACATAGGGGTACCTAATTCAATCTACTACAGTAAGCTATCTATTTGAGAAAATATTTGGGGTATTCCTATTTGGAAGAAGTCAGAAAGGGAAAAAAGGGACAGATGATCTGAGGGAGAATGAGGCAGTCAAGACCTCCATGACAAGGTGGTCAGTCTCCCCTTAGCCACAAGTAGCGAAGGATCTGAAATATAAAACAGCTAGTAGAAAGGATTTGGCATTAGGACAATATAGCCATGCCAGAGATGGATTTGACACTGTGCCTTAGGTTAAGCTTAAATTACAAAAGTGACTCGAAGAATACAGTTTATCAGCACTGTTTACCAAATTGTCTGTGGATAACTAAAATGGATAACAAGAATCATTTTTGTATGTTGAATTTGATTTCAAGATAGTGCACCACAGACAATATCTTCAGGAATTATGTTCCTGTATTTTAATTTTGAGGGTGTGTTTGGATCCTCCTGCTCCAGCTTTCACATTAAAGGTCAGAACAGTAAAGAGTTCTAATCAAACCAGTAACACTTTCAGAGTTAAAATTTATCACGGTTTTCCATCAAAATGCTACAACCTTTTTGAGGAAACTGATAAAGAGTTGGGCTTAAATATAACTCTGTGGATAAATTCCCATCTTCTCTAAATACAATCATGTTAGGTGTCTAGAGAAAGCTAAGACAGAAGAACATATTGTATATTTAGGAAATATTATACTTCGAAAAGTTTAGCATGATATGTCATTTATACATTTTTTTTTCTGATTCAAGTATAGGAAAATCATTTGTCAACATGGAAGTCACTTCTAATATCTGATATTAGGAGTTCAATAAATCTTTCCACCTTATAGTTGCAACTCTTTCATTTTACACAATACAACTGAGGCTGAGAGGCAATTTTCACTGACAACCTATAAACAATAAGACAATTTCTTACCAAGGGTCAGACATTTTTTTTCTTGACTAAATTCCTCAAATTGTTGCAAGTCTTTGGTTAATTTTTAGAGTTCTGGGGAAGAAAAAAAAAAAGCTCATTCTCACCATTTCTGCCAGTGTTCTCAATGCTTTTGTGGAGAAGAGGAGAGGATTTTTCAGAAGCCCTTATTCTGCCATTTTTGCTGATGTGTTCTCTTGCATATTTGGGTGTGCTGCTAGATGTCAGCCAATTTAGGTTCTGCTCTACTTATCTTTTACTCTCCTTCTGTGACTGTAGGCTTACCTGGGCATACTAATCCCATGATGATGGCAGAGACAAGAGGAAAAATAAAAGGCCTCCTCAGGTAGACCTTGCTACCTAGCATAACCTGCCAACCACAAACCAGGACCATTCCAGCCAATCCTAAAGAACACCTAGGGAAATTTATAAGATTCCACAAGGGTTCCAGGCACTAGAGTAACTTGCCAGAAATCTACAACCTCCAAAAGGGTCCCTGGTCCACGTAAGTCCTAAAACCTAGCCCAGCCTCTCCAGAACATCAAATAGTTCCATCTTCCTACCTCATATTAGTGACAGACCCTTCCAATATAAAAAATTTAGAATTGCCATAGCCCAAATAACCCCAATGAGAAGTATGGAAAGATCAAAGGTGACGGTGGAATTATACGTAGAAAATAGGACTTAAATAAATTTGAATGCTGAATCATTAAATTAATACCTCTTTTAGTCTCCAGTATTTTAGGGCAGCTAGAAGCAAAAACCTAAAATTGTGAAATTGCAACCCATATCAAAGTCTGAAATACGTTCTACAACTAATTTTGGTGCTGTGCTTGGAAATTTATAGCATTTTTGTACATATGTTATTTTCACAAAATAAAAGAAGGAAAAAAATCGATTGTGATGATAAAAAGTATTTAAGCCTGCTAGCCTCCTATATTCTGGAGCAGCTAGAAGGAAAAATATGAGAGAATCATATGGTAGCCCATGACAAACTCTGGGATCTATAACCACTTTTTGAGGAGTGCTTTGAAAACTATTGCTTTTCTATTTCTTTGCTTTGCATAGATGTTATATTATACAATAAAAAAAGTTAAAAAAAATAAAAATAAAAGGCCTCTTATAGCCTGGACTCAGAATAGACATATTGTCACTTCCATTTCATGATTAAATCCTAAGTCCAGATTTAGAGAAATATACTCAATCTCTTTTGTAGGAAGATCCAAAAAGTCATATAGCAAAAAAGGTAAGTACAGAGACATGTGATAAATTGAGGTACCTGGTGCCAGAAAATGCCATGAGTGACACAGACATTAAACAAGCTTGAGATGAGTGGTATAAAAGACGGAGGATACAGTACTGTGGATTAACTTGATGGATAATCAACTATATTGGGTTAAGGAGTGAGCATACAAGGAACTAGTTACCTGAGAACACGTTCCAATTTGATTAATTGGACTCAGTCGAGGTCAAGAAGAAAAGATTTTACTACAACGATTTGTGGGGAAAACATACGCAACATCATTTTAAATTCTGCAAAATAAGTGTTTCAAGAATTTCTTTTGGTGTTTATAATTCATTTTGTTATCTAACAATAGTGATTCTTTAAATTTTCTGTCAACACATCCCTAAAGGTATTTTGCTATCTAGGAGGCATAGTATAATGGAAAAAGCACTGAACCTGAAGGAATCAAACCCCAAATCAAACATTTCACTGCTGCTTCAGCTCTGATAAGTTCTTTCAGTTCCGGGTTAATTTTATTTCCTCAGCCATAAAGTGGAGATAATTATACGGGGTTGTTGTGAAGCTCAAACAACTTACTATGTATGCAAGAGATTTATAAATGGTTAAAGCATTATGCAAATATGAAAGACTCTTACCACGCTATAAACCTGAGTGTGATATTGTCCTGCTGGCTTTATTGGCCAATAAATGCTATGGCTTGACTATGTGTAAAGAGAAAAAGGGAAATGTTTTACTAACAGCTTTATCACCACTGAGTTCACAGTTGTAGCCTGGACAGATTGCTACAATCTCATAAAGGGTTATGGGATTACAGAGATGTGAGGGTGGTCCTTTTTGATGCAGTAATTTTCAAGGGTATGATGATGATGCATATAGTCCAAAAGGATAAAATACTCTATTTCTGGATTGTGGCACAACTAGAGCAGGGTAGTTTTTAAAAATCACTTTAAATTATTAGATTATCATTTACTGTCTTTTAAAAACATGATATTATTAAAACACTACATATATTATTTAAGTTTACTTTTTAAATTTATGTTTATTTTTATAATTACTATTTATTAGTCCTATAATTCCATTTATAATTTTATCTATTAAATTAACATAACATTATAATGATTATTTATTAAAGCATTTTGTAATTACTATGATAATAATAATGAATTATTACCATTTATTAAGTACTATGTAGGTGTCAGATCTACTACTAACCATAAGTGATTCATTTGATGACTTAGGTAGGTATGAATTATTATCCACAATTTAGAGGTAAAAACTTAAGACCTAATAAGTTTAAGTAGCACATACAGGAAGTGATTGAGTTCAAACTTGAACCCCAAGTTGTCTGAACTCTGAGTCAATGCTCTTGAAACACTAATGTACATCTTTTTTTCTCTCTGGGTAAGGTATCTAAACCCAATTTTCCTGAGGTGAAACAACACATATTTTAACAGAATATTATTTCCAGTTGTTAACATTTGAATCCTATAATATAAGGGATAATTTGACATACAGTTCTGGATAAATACTGATGTGATATGATAAAATCAAGTGAGAATAGATTTGAATACCCCAGGTCATGTTTCCACTAAAATTCTCTATTAGTTGGTAAATAATTTCTCAAGGAGTTCCTAACTGTGTCTATACTCTTTAGCTATCACAGAAAAAGAGCCCAAATTTTCTTTGAGATATATAGCTGTAGTATGCAGACCTATTTCCCTTAGAGTTTGGGTCAGATTTTCAGTAATATTTTGATATTCTCATATGCATTTAGAAAGAATCACGTTTAATGGTTAGTCAACGTAGCCTGCAGAAGGAAAACTGAGAAAGAAGATAAGGAAATTCATGTACTGTGTTCTTGGTTTCAGAGAGATCAGTTTAGTACAGTACATTCTTCTCTCTTCCTTTTTCACTGCACACACACACACACACACACACACACACACACACACACACACACACACACACACTTGTCCTCATAACATATTTGGAACCAAACTTGAATAGCAGTTTGGGACTTATGTGTCTTCCCTCACTGTTTGTATTTACGAGTGTTCTATTAAAAATACGGAGTGTTCCATAGCAATTTGCTTAACTTATAATCTCCTTGTCAAGATCTTTTTGATAAATATTATAGCACAATCAGTATGTAAAGTGCCTTCTTTGGTATTCTCTCTCTTTTGTAGCTGACAACAGCACTAATCAATGAAGCCAGAGACATGAGAGTCATTCTAAATGACTCCCCTTCCTTATTCCCTACATTCATTGTTCAACAGTTCTGTTGATATTGATTTCTAAATGTCTCTCAAATTTACTAACTTTGGTTCAATATTTCATTGTCCATTGCTGGAATGATAATCATAGCCAGTGGTAGGAACATTTAAGACGAGCATTCCCATCCTCTAGTATTGAAGCCTATTTTAAAATATTACCTGGTGATCCATCAAGTACAAGATGAATTACAAACTCTTGACCTATAAGATCCTTTATGATCTGACCCTTTCCTCTTTCCTAGGAAAACTGCTCTCTCCAGTCTCCTCTTGTCCCACCACATGTTTCTGCTACATAGCCTTATTTAAAATTTCTTAGTATTTCAGGTTTTCTCAAATCTTCCTACCTTTGCACCCAGGGTATCTTTCTTATTGAATGATCATTCTCTTCTTATATTCTTCTCACAATCTTCTGATCACTGATCATTGTTCATCCTCAGATTTAATAACTGTCTAAAGTTAAACTTGCTTCCATGGTATCTTTCTCCACATGCTCTTCTAGAAGTTATCATCAGACACGGTGACTGTTTCTTTAGACATTATTCTCCCAACCTCTGGATTGATTAAAGTGAGGGAATACACCAAGCATACCTTTATACCTTTTGCCTCAATGTCTATTAGAGCAGGAGTTAGCAGAGGAAGACACGCACACAAACCCATCTTTAAGCCCTGCTGTGCCCTAATGGGGTTTACACTGGTAAGGAAAGTGCCCATATTTAGAAGAAGAATTCAGAAGTTACCTCCAAGTCAAATAGATGTCTCCCTTTCAAGCTCAGCTAAGGTTGTCAGTAAATGTTGCCCAATGTTTTACCAACTTAAAATTACTCACGTTGCTGTTGATTTCCAGATCCAAGATTATACCTGTTTTGATTTCATACACAGAAAAATGCTAGGTGGTTATTACTCCTTTTAAGCACTATAAGAATGAAAATGTTTACCGTGTCTACTATTCATAAAACATTTTAATTACATGAAAGAATTATTCCACAAATCAAAAGTAACAGAATTCAGAAAACAACAACAACAACAAAAAATAACAGAATTCAAGTTTATTAACATCAATACTTATGAGTTAATCTGAATGAGACCTCCAAAGTCTGATGAACTTTCAATGAGCTGGTCAAACCCTCACTTTGAATTTGGTGAGCAAAGAGTCTGAATCATGGAATACCAATGAGGTTATGTTCTCCTTTGGGATGGAGCTTGCTATGCAGTCAACTAGCATATTCAGTTGTCATATCTGAGCTATAAGGCAGAAATCTTGCCTTTTCATAACAAATCAACTGTTGGGGTCTATTCCGTCCAGATGTCTGTCATTAAAATGGAACCTTAACTTTAGAACTTTAATCTTCTTCAGTTAATTCTCTTATTGTTTTTAGAGGTTAAAATACTAGGATACACAAACTATTTATTTACATATGTATTCATGTATACCTAATATGTGTGTTGGCTTGAAAATATTACACATGCCAGAAAACCCTTGCTTTAATCCTGATCTATTCTTGTGGAAGCAGCATTTCTTCTAATCCCAATTCAATAATGTAGGTGGGAAATTTTTATTAGATTGCCTCCCTGGAGATATGATGCTCCCAATTGTGGGTGTGACCTATGATTCGATGGAGAAGTGACTGCCCTATTCCAAGTGGGTCTTGTTTAGTTTACTGGATGGAAATCTTTAAAAGAAGAAACATTTTGGGGAGTCAGAAATGACAGAAACTTCAGAGCCCAGAGCTAACACAGATGCTGACACTTAGAGAACAGAGACATGGATGTTTGGAGATGCTTGGGGCCCAGCAGATGCCAGCATGAGATGTTAAGCAAGCCAGAACCTGGAGCCAAGAGAAGCCAGGAGATGAAAGCCAGCCTTGGAGAAGGCCCCACAGAAACAGTAAGGAGGCCCCACAGAAACAGAGGCTGAAAGGAAAGGAGCCCAGGAGGAAGAGACCAGCTGACAGAGGTGTTTCATATGCACTGGCCTTCCTTAAATTAAGCTATCTTTCCCTGGATGCCTTAGTTTGGACACTTTCACTTCCTTAGAACTGCAAACTTGTTACTTAGTAAATTCCTCTTTGTAAAAACCATTCCAGTTCTTGGCATATTGCACTCCAGAAGCTTGCAAACTAACACGATATGTGTACATATGTATATGATATGTATGGTATGTATCACTTTATATGTGAATGTGTCCATAGTTTCGATATACATATAAATCATACTATAAATATCACACAGTGCCATTAAAGAAAAATTTTGCCAGGTGAGACTAAATCAGTAGTCTTTAACAAGATCTACATTGGCCAATAATTTCTAGGACTATTCTCTGATTCCTTTTAGTTTCATGTTTTGTTCTGTCTCTTCTTTTTTTTTCTTTTTTTTTAACTTGCAGTATCTGACTGGAGTACTTATTGTAGGGATATTTCAATCTCTTCAACTACATTCAGTGTTTATGAATTTAAATAGAAGGTTTCCATTTGTACTTTTATCACTTTCACTCAGCCTGTAGAAAACTGGCTTTCACAAATATCCATGCCAAGCTGACTTCCCAGTGTTTGTCCAGAAAATACCTGCTGTAAGAAATACCTTCTACCTTTGCTTGGGTTCACACTGTTCAGTGAACTCTCTGATCTTGAAATGGCTGCTATAGATTCCAACTGGAACAAGAATGTCTTCCAAGTTGTATGTGACCTAAAAAATGCTCCCCCACCGAACAGAAGATATTGACTTTCATGTTTCCTCCTGTATTGCAATATCAAACATGCCACTTGGCCACAGCAATCTGGGGCTTTGTTGTGCTCCTAGCTTTGTAGCACACCCATTTCAGAGTACTGTTGAACTATTTCTTTCATTAATAAATGTACGACCAAATGGATTTATGGATGAATTATTTCAGACATGAGCTGGTGACATTTGCTAATAGTTTCATTTGCTTTTCATTGAGCTTAACCTTGATAGAATTTGTAATCGTTCCTATTTAAAAGAATGTCTTTTTATTTTTAAATTACATATGATGGGAAAAGTTTTAATCATTTTCAAATAAGCTATGCCAATCACCAGACTAGATAATTCTAAGTAGAAATTCATACAAAATGATGAATATTTGTATGTAATGCATAAGAATCAGAATCCCAGGAACACAGAGTACAAGGACCAAAGATATCAAAAATTAATCTCTGTAACTTGGTATTGAAATAGCTAAAGAATAATATCACTATTGACTGAACTATATACTGTCTTTAGCGAAAAGCTTGTCAGAACTAATATAATCAAATTCAAAACTGATACAAGGAATCATGACCCTATGCCTCAAACACCACATGGCGCCTCTCCCACCCAAAGGAAAGTAATTAATTATTTTCATCTGGAGAATGTCTGACAGCCTGTAATTAATAACATGTACACCTAGAACACTCTAATCCTCCACTGCAGTGTAGATGTGCAAGGTAATTAGTGAAAGCAAATTGTAAACATGTTCTTGGTTGTTCCTTTTTCCTATCTCAAACTTAGTCTCCTTCCCACCCTGTACCACATTCCCTGTCAAGGTTTAAGTGGGCTTTGCTATTCATCAATTACAACATAAAATGCTTATTTTCTCCATTAAAAAAAATTTCTACCCAGGGATCACATATTGCATCGTAAAATATACTTACACTAAAATCAGTTTGGCTTTATCAATAAAAGTTCTGTTAAAAATGCTCAGAAAATGTATGCTCCTTGTATCCTGTTACTTTCATCTTTAAAAAAAACTTCAGCAGTATTTGAAAAATGAATATTTAAAAGTACATAGTAAAGATGCAACATGGTTGCTCTCTTCAAGATTTGATTTAACATTTCCATGATGTAACCAACTCAATAAAATAATCAAATTGCTGGAAAAACCAACAGATTTGTGGTATACATGAAATAAAATAAGTGTTTTGCTAAACCAGAAATTTTAACTTGGCTTTGCCACTTCTTAGCAGCATAACTTTTGGTACATTACTAAGCTTCACTGAAATTTTCTTACCTCATCCATTAAAGGAGATGTGAAGTATTAATGATGTTACAAGCACATAGTCATAGATATATTTAAATGTCTATTAAATATAGATATTTGTGAACAGACATTTCACCAGAAGTACAAATAAGTACCTGAAAATATGTTCAACATCATTATCCACGAGAGGAATGCAAATTAAAATCCTAATGAGATACTACCTGTTTGAACTCACAGAATAGCTAAAATAAAATCGAGTGGAAGTATTAAATGCTGGCAAAAAGATGCAGAGATATTGGGTCTCACATAATGTTGATGAAAATGCAAAATGATGAAGACACTCAAAAGTTTTTTTAAAAATAAAAACCCCAAATTAAATATATATTTACCATATGACCCATCATTGCAGTCTTGGACATTTAACCCGGATAAACAAATTCTGTCAATGCAAAAACACTTACATGCATGTTCATAGCAGCTTTTCTGTAATAGCCAAAAACTTGAAACCAAGTTGAAACCTTATTTGGTTACTGGTTAAATATTTGTGATAAATCTGTGCCATAGAATACTGCCCAGCAATAATAGAGCAAACTATTGATAACATCCAACAGCATGGATGGATATCAAGGCAATTATGCTGGGTTAACACAGCCAATCTCAAAAGATTACGCACTATATGATTTCAAGTAACATTCTAGAAATGAAAAAATGATATAGACAGAACAGATTAGTAGTTTTCATGTGTGTATGTGTTTATTTCTTTTTTATTAGCTTAAATCAAAGAATATATATATACATTATTATATACATATATGTATATAAAGAGAGAGGAAACGATAATTTTATTTGATCTCCTTTTCAAAAAGTCTTATTTGTTCTTCTAATTCGGGAGTTACAAAATACCCTAATAATGAGATCAGAATCAAAGAATAAGGTGAATTTTATTCTTATATGCCCCCAGGGAACTCACTCCCTTCATATATTTCTGTCTTTAGTTCTCTCTATATAGTTATAAAATACACCCATGCACACCCATATATATATACACATATACACACATACACATTCATGTATTTACAGATATAACTGATGTTAACTGTATGCATACTAAGAAAATTTTTAAAAGAACTTTCTTTCTATTTGTGAAGAGGTGGTTATGTAACCAGCTATAAATGCTTTTATCCATTAATTAATAGCTCATACTTAACAGAATACTCTTCTTCCTAATAGCCCACTGTTTCTGAATCCACCTTTAATCAATTTGGTGATTCATTAATTGATACATTTATTCATTCAGAAATATTTGCAAATTGCCTACTGTATTCTAGGCAAGTGACTGAATTGTATGTCCTATATAGACTATACCAATATAGACTATGGAATTGCTTTATCAATTTCTTCTTTATTACTTAAGGGG
Source organism: Tamandua tetradactyla (assembly GCF_023851605.1). NCBI lineage: Eukaryota > Metazoa > Chordata > Mammalia > Pilosa > Myrmecophagidae > Tamandua > Tamandua tetradactyla. Next base: position 53,599,019 of record NC_135342.1, on the reverse strand, counting down.
AGAACAAGGGGTATGCATCATTTAAAGATTAAGGATGGGGAGTAACAGAGCACATGGAAGGAGCATTTGGCTCCGTCATCATGGTTCAGGTAGAGCTTCCTAGAGAAAGTGTCATCTAAGCTTCTAACTGAAATAGCTGCTAGAAACCAAACTAGAGGCATGACAAAATAATTAAAATCTATTAGTTATTCCTATAGAGGTGATTCATGGAATCTGGGTATTTGTATAGAGGCACTGAATAATAAAGAAAGCAAAAGATCTAGTTTTACCTTGCTTTTTCAACTGCACCTCCCTAAGACAAACCAAAGACAATTACAAAATGAGGTATTGAGACAAAAACGAAGAATTTATGAAACCAGGTAAGAGAAGATAATAATTAAGTGTAACAGACAACCAAAATTGTCTTTGATGAATTTTAGAATTGGGGCTGCAAAGTTACAAGTTCATTTACTAATTCTTGGTGTTCATTAAACGCTGGACTAGAATATACTTTTTGTTTGTTTGTTGTTTCTTTGCTTCTTTCCTAAGGAAGAAGTCATTTCTATCATGATTGTGTTCCCTTCCTGGGACTGATTGGGCCATGATTTGAGACTAAACAAATGTTATCCCATCAGCAAATTGGCCTGTGCTGGTTTGAAATGATGTATGTACCCTAGAAGAGCCATGTTTTAATCTTAATCCCATTTTGTAAAGGCAGTCATTTCTTCTAATCCCTATTCAGTATTGTATGCTTGAAATTGTAATTAGATCATCTCCCTGGAGATGTGATTTGATCAAGAGTGGTTGTTAAACTGGATTAAGTGGAGGCATGTCTCCACCCATTTGGGTGGGTCTTGACTAGTTTACTGGAATCCTACAAAAGAGGAAGCATTTTGGAGAAAGTGGGAGATTCAGAGACAGCAGAGCAGAACCACATAGCCATGAGAAGCAGAGAGTCCATCAGCCAGTGACCTCTGGAGATGAAGAAGGAAAATGCCTCCAAGGGAGCTTCATGAAACAGGAAGCCAGGAGAGTAAGCTAGCAGATGACACTGTATTCTCCATGTGCCCTTCCAGATGAGAGAGAAACCTTAACCATGTTCACCATGTGCCTTTCCAGATGAGAGGGAAACTCTGATTGTGTTTGCCATGTGCCCTTCCACTTGAGAGAGAAATCCTGAACTTCATCGACCTTCTTGAACCAAGGTATTTTTCTCTGGATGCCTTTGATTGAACATTTCCATAGACTTGTTTTAATTGGGACATTACCTTGGCCTTAGGATCATAAACTAGCAACTTATTAAATTCTCCCTTTTAAAAGCCATTTCGTTTCTGGTATATTGCATTCCAGCAGCTAGCAAACTAGAATATGGCCAATAACCTAGGTGTTCCTTGGATAAAGACATGAAATAAAACCAGACTTCTCTACTAGAAATCTGAACCAGGAAACTAAGCCCAGTAACTGGTGGGGAATTAAGCTCCCAGGAACACCATGAGGTAGCTCTAAGCAAGTCACAATGAAGTCATGAACTGGCACAAGTTTTGGAAGAAGAAGCCAAAGGAAATTTGGAGAAAGCAGTTCACTTCATCTCCATCAATAGATGCCACCATCCCATGGGCCTTGCCTCCCAGGGGCTTGGGCCTGAGGCTGCTGAGCCCACAGATATCTGGGGTGGCCACCCTCAAGAGGCCCTTCTCAGGGGCCGGGGACTCCTTTGCCAGCGTGGATTCCTCAAGTTGGAACTGCATCACTAAAGCAGTTGCAGTTTTATTTTTTTTACAGCTTTTTCCCAAAAATGATTTGCAGTTGTGTGTGCAGCACTTTGCCCTGATATGTGTGCTCTACAATAAAAACCAAATCTAATATATTTTGAAAAAAAAAAACACTGCATCCACGGTGTTTCCCCTCTCAGACCTGATCTTGGTTGTAGAAGATCTTATAGGCAATCTGAGCCAGCTGAGAAATAGCCCAGCCCACATCCTTCCAGTTTTTGAAGCTTTCTTCTTATGTCTGGAGCACTCTTCCCAGGATGTATCTGTTCCTCGAATTTTTCTTCTCCCGAAATTAAACTGTGCCAAAGGATACTGATTAGATTTGACTGGTCTGCATTTCTCCACCAGGACATCATTAAGACAAAGGCATCCCACTTGCATATCATTGGATACTCAAGAAACTCATATCCAACAGCATTTTCAGGATTCAAAGAAGCAGAACAGGTCAGCAAAGTAGATTGCTTGAAAGCGCAGCAACAATACTGGCAACAAATTGCTCACCTTTCCAGCCAATCAAAAGCTGTTATATTTTTTGTTTGTTTTATTTTTACTTTTTTTAACTTTTTGTCTTTTTTTTTTTTTTTTTTTTTTTTTGCAGCCATTATATTTTAAGGTAATCTATTAGGCAGCAATAGATATCTGGAACAGAAATAACGGCTGAGAATTTTCCAAAATGAACAAACCATATGAATCCATAGATTATAGAATCACACGAAAAAGGAAAAGAATTACATGAAGTTCTAAGCAAGAGAAATAAAACAAATATCTTTACCTGGACACACTGCTGTGAAACTGCAGAACATGAAAAGCAATGTGAGATCAAAGCAAGAGATAGACGTCATATAAATAAACAATTCTAAGACTGAAAGTAAATTCCTTAACAGCAATAAGAGACTATAAAGTAATGGAATAACATCTTCTGAGTGGTGTGGGAAACTGTGAATCTAGAAGTCTATACCCTGTTAAGTTATTCAGGATTGAGAGCAATATCAAGATGGCCTTCTCTTAAAAGACTGAAAATGCATCACTAACTGTGGTGGTTTACACTGTTAGGTATACCAGAAATGGCCATGTTCTTTTAATCCATTCCTGTAAGGGCAGACCTTTGTAGGTGGGGTATTCTCCTTAGATTGTTTTCATTAAAATGTGACCCATCCTATTCAAGGTGGGTCTTAATCCTTTTACTGGAGTTTTTATGAGAGGATAAAACATACAGAAGCAGAGAAATGAAGCCAAGAGAAGCTCAAAAAGAAAAGCCCTGGAGAAGCTAATTTAGGACCCATAAAGTTCAGAGAGGAAGCCACTGAAGCCAAAAGCTGAAAACAAGGAAACCTGAGAGAGAAGGACCAGTAAATGCCAGCCATGTGCCTTCCCATGTGACGGAAGTCTCCCGGATGCCAGCAGCCTATCTTTAGAGAAGGTATCATCATTCTCATGCTTTAATTTGAACATGTTCATGTCCTTAGAATTGTAAACTTGTAAACTAGTAAATTCCCATTGTTAAAAGCCAATTCCTTTCTGGTATTTTGCTTTTCATCAGCTTTAGCAAGCCAAACACTAACAAAGCATCTCTGAATGAACTTCTAAAATATATTTCCCAATATTAAGGAAACTAAACTTAGAAGGAAATAAGGATGCATGAAGCAATGAGAGAAAACATTAGAAAAACCCTTGTCAAACAAGGAAAGTGACTTAAATAAAAGTAAACGTGTTTTTTTCTGTTTCCAAGGTCATTGTTAGAAGATGATCATTTAGGCATAATAAATATTAGTGTTGCTCTTGTGTCCTGACAGTTTCTACATGACATAAATCATACCTTATTTCTTTTAAACTCTCAGCAACTAATAAAATATGCATTAACATCTATATATAATGCAAAAGACAGTAGATTAAATAACTTAGAATTTGAATGGCTAGTAGATCGAATTTGAATGGATATAAATGTATAGTGTCCAGACCCATTAAGCTATATAGTTCTACTGTAATTTTTAGAGTTTTAGTTTGTTTCTTTCTTTTAAGCAAGTTATATGTCTTTTCTATATTATTTCCCTTTTCTCATTCCCAGCACCCTCAGCTCTCCTTCCTGCCCACCCAGCCCCCACCCACTCAAAACTGATGCCATACAAAGACTGTTCCCCACAAAGGCAGCCCGAAAATTATCGGTCAGTAAACCAAGTTATAAAAAATAATAACAAATATCAATTGTGAACGTTAAAGTATAAATCATCCTGCACAAAAATCATGCATGTGAGGTATACTTAACCCTCACTGAAGGAGGGAATTACTCTGTGTCTTCAACAGGGGAGTATGGCCACTTTCATTGTCAAGTAGAGAAAAATGAAGCTCAGACAGAGTAAGTGACTAGATAAGGTCACAAAGCTATTTAAAAACAAAGAAGATTCAAAATGATGTACTATAACTCTAAAGATAATACATCTTCTACCATCTGCATTGACTCCTTACGCATTTGTTTGTTTGTTTTTGCATGGGCAGGCACCAGGATTTGAACTCAGGTCTATGGCATGGCAGGAGAGAACACTGCCTACTGAGCCGCCATGGCCTGCCCCATTGACTCTTACAGTAGCTAAATTTGCTACTTTAAAAGATTTGTCATATGTCTTACAAAGACACAGGATATTCAAGTGAAAACAATTCCAAATGACACTAGACAATATTTATCTGTTATTATTCTTTGAATCATTACTTTATATGGGTGCTAAATTTGAGTACCTCCTTAGAATGTGGAAAAGATGTGACTTGTGTAAAAAAAAAGTCAGAATAAATAGTGAGGGAAGGAGTAAAATGGAGGTACTCGGGCACATTCCTCTGCTAATTTTTCTAAACATAGCTATGGAGAATCTGGCAAATCTAGTAAGTGTTAATTAGTGTAATGATGGTCTGGAGGCAAAATGGAGTAGGTGAAGAAACTTCAAACCTGGAGGTAGGAGAAAGGGATTTAAATTTAATTAGACTTTTATACTTGTCACCTCATTGTACACTTTCAGCTTTACGTTTCCATCCTTTGCCTATATAATAGGCAAAATAACACCTACATCAAATGTTTGTGTGCCTGTGTTAGGGTGGGAATAAAGGAGACGATGAAGGTAAAAGTACGTAGCATAGCACCTAGTACAAAGTTATTATTTGAAATATTACAGGATTTGTTTATTTACTGAAAATCCCCTATATCATTCAACAAAGGAAGCTAGTGAAGTAAACAAATGTGGGCATAATGAATATGGGCATTACAGCAATCTATTTTAAGGACTGGGTATGTACTCATAAAGGAAGATTTTAAAAATGTCCTTATTAAATTTTCTCATACTGTTTTCTCTATTAATTTTAATTAGATCTTATTAAAAATTTAAGGATTCCCTTTAATAGTAATCAGACTTACTATTTAGATGTATTATTAATTTTGCATGAAACTTCCCTCCTCTTCGGTTTGTTGTCTTTTGAGAAATTTTGCTTCATTTAAGTGCAGTACTAGGGTGGGTACCTTGACATACACCCAAAGAAGGCAGCACATTGCTGTTCACATGGGATATGGAGTACAGATATTGCTTTCAGAAGGGGACTTTGCTTTAGATACTGTAACTCCGGTAAGAACAAAGGATCCAGGTGAGCCATATATCCAGCAACATCTTGCAGTGAGTGTCATAAGCTAGAAATTTAACACTAGCCATCAAAACAATAATCATCTCTGCAGAGAGGTATATATAGGAAAATTTTACTCAACTGATATTTTATGTATTGATTCTTTCTGAACCCTTAAAAATGATACTTCAAAATAGGAAAGTATCTCATGAAAGAGAAAAAAATGTGTGTGAAAATGGTTTTTGGTGACTGAGATTGGATTGCCATCCTAGATGGTGACAACTGCTGTATATTAAGACTGTATCAAATAGTTAAGGGTTAAAAAAAGTTCTACTTTTCTTGAGTTTTTAGTTCAGATTTTTTCCATTCCTATGTGCATTTTCTACATTGGATTAGATTGTCAGTGAAGGACTTCTGAAGGAAGTGATAAGTAGTCATTAGTAGAAAAAAAGAAAGAAAAAGAAGGAACATGGAGGATATTCCTAATACCTACAAAAGGAAGAAGTTTGAAATGGCATAGTAGCTTAAATTCCAGGAACTGTAAAGTATAATTTAGAGCTAGAGGGAAGATGCCTATGGGGAGGTAGCTGGAAGTAAGATGAGAGAGTTGTGCTGTGATGTTTCATAGAGGAACTATTGTCCTGTTCTAGTTTGCTATCTGCTGGAATGCAATATACCAGAAAAGGAATGGCTTTTAAAATGGGGAATTTAATAAGTTGCTCATTTACAGTTCTAGGACCGAGAAAATGTCCCAACTAAAACAAGTCTATAGAAATGTCCAATCTAAGGTATCCATCCAGGGAAAGATACCTTGGTTTAAGAAGGCCAGTGAAGTTCAGGGTTTTTATCTCAAGTGAGAAGGCACATGATAAACACATTCAAGGCTTCTCTCTCATATGGAAGGGCACATGGCGGACATGGTGTCATCTGTTAGCTTTCTCTCCTGGCTTCTGGTTTCATGAAGCTCCCCAGGAGGTGTCTTCCTTCTTCATCTCCAAACGTCGCTGGCCTGTGGACTCCTCTGCTTTGTGGTGCTGCAGCAAGCTCTGCTCTCTCTGAATCTCCCATTCTCCAAAATATTTCCTCTTTTATAGGACTCCAGTAAATCAATTCAGACCCACCCAAATGGGTGGAGACATGTTGTCACCTAATCCAGTCTAACAAACATTTGACTAAATCACATCATCCAGGAGATGATCTGATTACAGTTTCAAACATACAGTATTGAATAGGGATTATTCTACCTTTACAAAATGAGATTTTGATTAAAACGTGGCTTTTCTAGGGGGCATACATCATTTCAAACCAGCACATGTGCTAAGCTAAAAAATTTGAAATTTATTTTGAAAATTATAGAGCCATTAAATAAAAATGCATTAGTTTCCTATTGTTGCTATGACAAATTATCTTGAAATTACTGTGTTAAAATGACACAAATTTACTGGCTTACAGTTCTGCAGGTCAGAAGTCCAGAATCAGTGTGCTTGTTTGAAGCTGTTGTGTACCCCCAGAAGAGCCATGTCCTTCTAATCCAATTTTGTGGGGGCAGATCTATTGCTGGGTAGGATCTTTTGATTAAGTTGTTTCCATGGAGATGTGACCCTGCCCATTCAAGGTGGGTCTTGATCCATTTACTGGAGTGCTTTAAAAGGGGGGCATTTTGGAGAGGACACAGATGTTTGGAGATATAGACAAAAACGCCCCTGGAAGATGCTGAGTTAAGAAATTAAATCCGGAGTTTGCCTTGAAGAAGCTAAGAAAAGACCAACAGACACTTGGAGAAAGAAAGCCACTGGAATTAGAAGCTAAAAACAACAAACCCAAAGCAAGGGTCAGCAGCTGCCGGCCACATGCCTTCCCAACTGACAAAAGTGTTCCAGATGCCACTACCTTTCCTCTGAGAAGTAATTCTTTTGTTGGTGCCTCAATTTGGACATTTTCACGGCCTTAGAATTATAACTTGTATCCTAATAAATCCCTCTTATAAAAGCCAATCCACATCTGGTATATTACTTTCTGGCAGCTTTAGCAAACTGAAATAATCACTGGTCTGAAATCAAAGTACTGGTATGGCTGGTTCCTTCTGGGAGTTCTGAGAAAAGAATACATTTGCTTGCTTTTTTCAGCTTCTAGAGGTTGCCTGCTTTCCTTGACTCATGGCCCCTTCCTCATACCACTCCACCTCTTGCGTTTGTCATCCTGGCTGTCCTGTTTCCCACTTATAAGGACCCTTGTGATGACATAGGGCCCCTAGTCTAGGATAATTTCCCCATCTCACAGTGCTAAACTTCATCACATCTACGAAGTCCCTTTTACCATGTAAGGTAACATATTCACATGTACTGAGGATTGGGACATGGGCATCTTTGGGGAGCCATTATTCATTCTACCACAAATGATATCATGTTTTATATTTTAGAAGCAGTTCTCTGATACAGTGGGGCTTAGTTTGAAGATGTAGCAGCCTAGAGGAAGCAGAAGAGTTAAAAAGCAGCAGATTCTGAATTCCTGATGAATAATGGCTTCTTCAACATGTATTAAAGTGCATCTTTTAACTAAGAATTCTCCTTCCCATTTCCCCTACAGGAACAAAGTGCTCTCAGATGAATAGCAAAAACGTTTGTAAGGTATCTTTTGACAGAATTTAGAAATTAATTGGAAAAGGGGAGAAGTGCCACAGAAATAGGTGACTGCAGTCTTCAAATCTGAGTGAACTTAAACAGATGGGAAGTTTAGGAAAAGAAGAAAGTATGGGAGAAAATAAAGTCCACCCAGAGGACCTGTTAGCCTATACAGCACCATTGGGTAAATTAGGAAAAAGCAGCTCTCCTGGACAGGTGCAGTTCCACAGGCACATGACATGGTCACCAGGCCTTCTTTTCATGTGAAGAAAAAATGTACCTTCCTTCCAGCTGATGCAACTCCTATGTAGAGCAAGTAGGAGCTTGCCATGGCTCCACTGCCATACAGAGGCTCTGAGCTCACTTTTGTACCTGAAAAATCCACAAGTGAAAACCCAGTGGGATCGTCTAAAGGACACTCCTCAAAAGAAAAGTCAAATAGGTAGATGTCAGTTTTGGAACGATCAGCAGAAAAATAATTGCTGAAATCTAAAATGGTTGTGATTGTATGGGAAAAGAGTTACATAACTTCAAGAGGCAATCAAGTTTAAGATAGAATGTCCAAAATTATGGCATCTTCATTAGCATCGGAGTAAGACAATCTCTATTGTTGCAGATAAAGTCTAGGTGGCTATTTAATGTGTTTAATCAGGGCTTAAGATAAGACTATGTCTTTACCCAGTTTAATTATTTGTATTTCTATAAGTGTCTTATTTGATATATTGAGTAGTAAATGTAAATTATTTTTGAACAATAGAAAATGGAGCAAATCTATATTGTTTGCTACCAGTAAAAGGGAAGTTTAGTATAAGGACAGAGGAGGTATATCAACCACGGATAAAAACAGCTTGAAAACCCCTTGAGACATATTTAAATAGAACTCTGTTCGAAATCTCTGTGAAGAGAAATAGAGGGTGAGATTTGGAAAAGAAAAGAAATAAACAATTTGAATTAAGACACTGTCCTTGATTCTTTAGCAAACTTATTTTTACAGTGGAATTAATTCCACAAAATGATGCTTGATCCTAATTATTTGAACCTATGTGAAATGTTTTGACAAGGGAGATTGCATTTCCTTAAGTTCTGTTTGTGGAATGTAATTATCTATTCAATATATGTATTTCATTTAACTTCATCTGATTTGAGACACCCAGCTCTCCATTGGGAAGCACTTGGCTTTTCTCATAAATGTGTAATTTTCAGCTCGAAGAAACACTTCCACCTTCAGGGAGCAATATATTCTCTTTTCCCAGAAGTTTCTTATTTTATTTACCCTGTCAAGTAGCCAACAAGAATATTTTCTTATACCAGACACTAGTGAAGTTCACACATTCAGTTTACCCACCTTTTCCAGAAGAAAATTAGAAAACACTCTCTTACAAAAGTAACTAATGGTAGTTCTTATTGAGCCATAAGCCACCAGCTTGGAATTATCAATCAAATTAACTACAAGCATAAAGACTAATTATTTTCTTAAATATTTTTGAAAGTGTTTTCATTTTGCATTTGACATGTCTGCAAAATATTAAAAGAGTCTGAATCTTGCAGCATATATTTATTAATTCTTCCATTTTGGAGTAAATTAAGCATGAAAAAGTAGAAGTGCTTTCTCTCTTATTGGTCATTTAGTGAGCTGCAAAAATTGAATATGGTAAGTTCTTATTCTTTGGATTGTTATTTGTCGAAAATGTACAGAAATGAAGCTATCAGAAGTGTTCCTTTTAAATGAATATTGAATAGAAGTTAGTGGCATCTTTCCGATAAAGTAATTTCTTCCTTAGTTAGAATGGCCTGTATTGTAGCAACAGTGGAGAGGAAATCCTATTTCAGGGCCATTCTTTTCTCTCCTCATTTATGCCCGAGGCATAGTGTATGTTGAGATATCACACCATGGACCCTGGAATAGTTTCACTGTAGACAATTTCCCCCGACTGCATTTCTATTACTGTGAATAACCTTCAACTCAGGAACAGCATTCAAAATTTATAGAGAATGTATAAAAAAGAGGTCTTCCATATAAATCCAGAATTCTAACTTTGTCAAGTGTAGATGAATTATATAACTTCGAAAGTGACTATAAAATCTTTTTGAGTCTGATCCTTCTGGGAAGGATTACTAGATTGCTTCTTATCCTGAAAATTTTCCTGGATGTGCTTTTATTTTTTTTCAAGTACCATATGTTTGCACAATATTTTCTTGATATTTCCTCCTGGACATGGGCAATCAGCCTTGTTTTGACAAGAAGAGGTTGAGGATTAGAAATTTAGTTTAGTAAGAAGCACTTGCAAAGACTAATGGCTGGTTAGTTTTATTAACCTGGGTTAGTCAGACCAGAGGTAATCTGGTTCAATGAGAAAAAAATAAAAATGGCATTCCATATTTACGCAGATAGTATAACATAGCCGGGAGATAGCCATAGCAGATCTGGCCTTTATCGTTGTATCTATTAATAATTTTCTATCTAACCTACAGCAAGTGAATAACACATCTGTGCCTCCTTTTCTCCATCTTTAAAAACATTCATTTGAATTGCATGATCCATAAAATTCCTCTCAACTCCAAACTTCTCAGTTTTAAGAAGGGGCAGAATTAGTGAACACATGATATAAAAAGTTTACTTGAATATTGGGCAGAATGTTAACATTCTTTGACTTCTTTCCTGTCTTGCTGTGCATGGGTAGAGCAGTACTTACAAATGTACACTTCCAGACAAAGGAAAAGATAGGAAAAATGTCCCTAGATCCTTTTAAATCTTACTATAGAAAAGTGAAAGTCTACATAAATTTTCAGGGGATGACAGAATTATATAGCATTCTATAATTATATTGGACAAAATTTGGCTATAAATTTTCCATCCATCCATTCATCCATCTATCTATCCATCCACCCTCCATCAACACATCCCTTTAGTCGATTAGTCGATAAGCACTAAAATAGTTAATATGTGCCAAGCTCTGGGTAGGCACTAGAGATGCACTGAGGAAAAAAAAAAAAGGTCTGTATTTGCTTCATGGAATTGAGTATAAATCAGAAAACATGCATTAAATAAAAACACAATTACCTAAATACACTTGTGAATTTATGAAAATAGAGTAATAACAATGTATAACAAGCTTTTTCCTTCATATATGGAAAATAGACTGATTATCCCTATACAAAAAGTAACCTTTTTATTCAAACAACTCTGGAGATGCATATTAATTAAAAAGGCAAGAATGAAATTCATTTTTCAATGTTTAACCGTTTGGTCTATTTACAAGACCATATTATTGCCGCAATATTTATACTACTGACTTCTGAATATCAAATCATTGGATTAAGAAAACTCCTCAAGTCTGTCCTAACTTCCATAGAGGTCCTAGGAGGATTTTGCACTTGTGAAGTCTAATAGAAGTAGAGTAACCTTTAATATTAAATTGGTATTCCAAGCACACTAAGGCAATAAAGAAGAACAATAACAACTAAGTCCTGAAGGAGCTAACAGATTCAGCCTTTATTTGGCAAAGAAAAGAACATAATTGTAAATGTATCAAGACTCTAAACCTATAAATTTAATTAAGAACAAAGATGAGTAACTATTGAAATACTAATGAGAAAACTTTGTTTTCCTACAAATAAAATTATACAATTACACCCTAACCAGCCCATTCAGAATTAGATTGACCAGTCATTCCACTTTTCATGATCCCTGTACTTTATGAGAATCATCAGTACATAGAAAAATTGCCAGCTGGCTATCCCACTACTTGCTTTTAATGGCATGGCACTGTCATCAGGTGCATTTGATTTTAATTCCACTACTTTCCTAGTCCACTCGAACAAAAATCACTCAGCTATAAAATATCAACATTGTTTAACCTCTCTGGGCTTCAGTTTATGTATCTTTGGAAAATATTCTTATTAAATCACTGCAATTAAGTGAGGCAATGTCTCCTATGCCTAGGTTTTTTGTTTTTTTTTTTTTAACATGGGCAGGCACGGGGAATCGAACCCGGGTCCTCTGGCATGGCAGGCAAGCATCCTTGCCTGCTGAGCCACCGTGGCCCACCTGCCTAGGTTGTTTTTCACAGATAAAGATAGCAGTGAAGAGTGAATATTCAATTATTTCCCAGTTAAGTGTAGTATATGGGCACATTGTGTAACGGTAAATTTCATATGTCAACTTGGTTCAATTATGGTGTCCAGTTGTTTGATTGAGCAAACACAGGCTTATTTGTTACTGTGAAGGTATTTCATAGATTTAAATCATGAGTTTCTTGCATCTAGGGCTGATCACAGCTGCAATCAGTAAAGAAGACTGCTTTAAGCAATGAGCGAAGCCTCACCCAACCAATTCAAGGCTTAAGGACAGAACTGAAGGACAGAACAGGCTTTAGCAGTCAGAAAGAGGAGTTCCTATCTCTACTCCAGCTAGTCAACTTCTTCTTGGGGAACTCACTAAACTTTCATTGAAGTTTTAAACTGTGGACTGCCCTCATGGTCATGTGAGCTAATTCCTATAATAAGTCTTATAATATTCACCTATATATCATGTAAGTCTGTTTCCCTGGAGAACCTGGACTATTATAGATTTTAGTATCAAGAGTGATTCTCAAAAATCAGAATGTTAAAGATGAGATTTCTGGGTCCAGAAATTTTGGACTTTTGAATTTGATTCTCTAATCTAGATTCAAATGTACTGATGATTCTATTTCAGTGATGAAGATGGAATTGAAGCCCATAATGTAAACTGTTAATAGATATGGAAAATTTCACCATTGGATACTGCTACTCAAAAGGCTATAAAGAGGTAAGACTTTGAGTGATATTGCATTTGATAACTTACCCATCTTCCAGAGTTAAAAATATAATGACTTTGGATGGCTGTTCCTAAATATGCTGGGTATAGTTAAAGAAAGTGATGAGCCTGAGACTTCAAATTCTCAGCTCAAATACCACATGAAAGGCACTCTTGTTTCTAATGGCCACAGACTTGAGATTTCTGAAATTAAACAGAGAGTCTTATTCTGCAGGTGGCTGAATTACAACAGAAATTGAATTTCCAACCTTTCACAGTATCTGCTTTTAAAATGAGAAGGAATGGGATCCTGAAAATTGGAATGGGGACATATGGTACTGTGCACTGAACCCTAGATTCTGCTGAGGTCTTCTTTGCCAGATAAACCTGTTTTAGTTTGTTGTTTAGTTAGTTTGTCGAAGCTTCCAGAATTCAATATACCAGAAACAAAATGGCCTTTAAATGGGGGCATTTATTAAGTTTCAAGTTTACATTTCCAAGGGTGTGAAATGTCCAAGCTAAGGCATCTAGAGAAAGATACCTTAACTTCAAAGAGCCAATGAAGTTTGGGGTTTCTCTCTCAGCTTGGAAGGCACATGATGACATCTGCTAGCTTTCTCTTCTCATTTCATAAGGCTTCCTCAGGGGTGTTTTTCTTCTGCATCTCCAAAGGCCTCTGGCTATATGGGCTATGCTGACTCTAAAGCTTTTTCCAAACTGGATCCCTCTTAAAGGGCTCCAGTAAGCAACCCCACCTTGAATGAGTGAAGACACATCTTCATCAAAACCAACTAATCAGAAGTTACCACTCACAATTGGGTATGTCACATCTTCATGGAAGCAATCAAAAAGATACCCCAACCCAGCAATATTGAATGAGCATTAAAGAACATGGCTTTTCTAAAGTACAGACAGTTTCAAACCAGTACAACCTGTAATGGTCTGCCCTGAGGAATCAGCCAGCTGGCCTCCAGTCTGCCTTGAGGAATTGGTTACCACACTTCCATCTGAAGAGATCATCAACCCTACTGTGCCTAAGAAAACTGTAACTACCTCCACTGAAGAAACAGCACTCATTCCTGTGTTTGAAGAAGTTAACCCTGTTCACCAGATGAAACTATAATGGAATGCCATGAAGTAGCTGGTTTGCAAGACAGTGCTCACTCTTCTCATGATCCACTCCTATTACCTATCTTCTCTTCCAAACCTATAACTATACTGAAGTCCCAACAGGCCCCAAAGTGAAGTATAATATGTGACCAATGAGGAGTGCACTGTGCACCAAAAGAACTGCAGGATTTTTCCAATTTATATGGAAAGAAGTCAGGGAAATACGTGTGCAAATGGATAGTGGAATAATGGTGGAGGATAGTGGGATAATGGGAAGACAGTGGAATAATGGTGGAGGAAATAAAAGTTGGGTCAGGCTTTGTTTATTGATATAGGTCAACAAAGCAGAAATTCTGTATTCAGTGTTGCAGTTTAAGGAGCTAGAGAGAACTCTAACAGTTTGGTCAGGTGGTGGCTAAAGCATATATCAAAAGGTGGAGCAAACTGCTTGAAGTTGAAATGCCAGAACTGCCCTGGTATAAGTAGATGAGGAGATGCAAAGACTTAGATTAGAAATTTAAAGTGAATGTATCATGTAAGATCTGCTCATCCACCCCAGGAATGAATAGAGGATACATCTTTCAACAGGACTTTAAGAAACAAACTTAGAGCAGCTCCATCAGTATTGAAGGGTTCTTGGTCACTCTTCTCTATAGGTCAGATACACTGTGAGAACTGTTGCCATTTTAACTTGGATCCTTAAACAAAATGGGGATGATTGGATTCTGGGTTGGCAGAATCCAAGTGACAGAACTTAATTGCTAAAGACAGGGTGATTTTTGGCTACCATAATAGATAGCATAGTTAAAGTAGTAAACAGAATATTCTGACTTAGAGTCTAACTATGGCATTGCTAGTTGACCATGCGGTACCTAAAAGTGAAAAAGATAGACATTCTATTCAATTCTTTCCTGATCTGTATAAGCTGAAGTGTTCTTGGTCAAGTAAACAAAAGTCTAACTTGAATCACAGAAACAGATTCACAGAATCACAGTCACAGTTCCTCAATCAATTCCCAGACTTGGGAAAGTCTAAAGACCCAAAACCCCTTGAGTGAAAGGAAGATTAAGTCCCATTGGGGAAGAACTCTGCTACACTACCAAAATTTATATTTTTAATCTTATTCCCAGCTTTCCTCAAAGGGACTGTGGCTTTTACACAGGGTGAATGTGCTTTGGGAAAAACGAAATGATCAGACATCTTGAGGATTATTAAATGTTGGCTTGGAACTGACATTAATTTCGGGAAACCTAAATGTCCCTGTGATTCACCAGTTAGAGTAGGGGGTTATGGAGTTTGGGTGGTCAATGGAACTTAAGCTCAGATCCATCCCACAGTGGATCCAGTGAGTCCTCAAACCCATTCTGGGGTGTTTCCAGAATTCCAGAATTCATAATTTAAATAGGCATACACCATAACTGGCAGAATACACACAATGGTTCCCTGACATGCGGAATAAAGGTCTTATTGGAAAGTCCAAGTGGGACCCACTAGAATTTCCTATACATAGGAAAATAGTAAACCAAAAAAATAAATACTAAATTTCTGGAGGATTGCAAAGGCTAGTGCCACCATCAAGGCCTTGAAGGATGCAGGGGTGGTGATTCCCACCATATCTCATTGAACTCTCCTATTTGGCCTCTGCATAAAATAGATGGATCTTTAAAGATAACAGCGGCTGATTGTAAACTTAACCAAGTGGTGACTTCAATTGCAGCTTCTGTCCCAGATGTGGTATCATTTCTTGAGCAAATCAACACCTCCCCTGGGATCCAATTAGTAACAATGGATATGGCAAATGTTTTTGTTTTTTTCCCCAATAACTGTTAGGGAAGACCTCAGAAACAGTTTCCTTTCAGGTAGTAAGGCCAACAATGCACCTTCATTGCCCTACAAAAGGGATATATTAACTCTCTGTCCTATATAATAATCTAGTCTGCAGAGACTTTGACCACCTTTCTTTCCACAAGACACTACATTGGTTTATACTGATATCAGTATATTATTATACTGATAACATTAGGTTGAGTGGACCTAGTAGCAAAAAGTAGCAACTACGTTAGATTTATTGACAAGGCATTTGTGGATCAGAAGGTGGGAAAAAAACAACAACAAAAATTCATAGGCGTTTCACCACAGTGGATTTTCTAGGTATCTAGTGGTATGGGGACATGTTGAGATATCCCTTCAATGTTGAAGAATAGCTGTTGCATCTGTTCCCACCTACAACCAAAAAAGAGGCACAATGCCTCTTTTTGGATTTATGAGAAAATATATTCTTCACTTGGGTATGCTGCTCCAGCTTATTCACCAAGTGACCCAAAAATCTGCTAGTTTTGAGTGTGGAGTGGAAAAGAGGGAGTCTCTGCAACAGGTCCAAGCTAGCATGCAAGATGCTCTGCCAATTGGACCATATGATTCAGCAGATTCAAAGGAACTGAAAGTTTCAGTGACAAACAGAGATGCTTTTTGGAGATTTTAGCAAGCCTTTATATGAGAATCGCAGTGTAGACCCTTATGATTTTACAGCAAAGCTTTGCCATCCTCTGAAAATAATTACTCTCTTTGTAAGAAACAGCTTTTCGTTTGCTACTGGGTCTTTGTAGAAACCAAATGCTTAACCATGTGCCACCATGTTAAAATGAGACCTGAGTTGCCAACCATAAACTGATGTTGTCTGACTCACCAAGCCATAAAGTTGGGAATGCAAAGCAGCACTCTGTCGACAAATGGAAGCAGTATATACAAGATTGGGCTTGAGTAGGCCCTGATGGCACAAGTATATAACATGAGGAAGTGTAGTAACCATGACCACATTCTTATGATATTCCCTTCTCTCCCAGCTCATAGTTATGGCCTCTTGAAGAGTTCTCTACAATTAGTTGACTGTTGCAAAGAAAACTCTGGCCAGATAGTTGTGCATTATATACAGTCCCTTTATGGGTCACCCCTAAAGGACAGTGGTGAAGGGAAATCCTTCCAAGGGTAAGTACTCTGAGCAGTGCATGTGGCTGTTCATTTTTCTTAGAAGGAGATATGGTCAGAGGTGAATCTCTATACTGATTCATGGGCCAAGGCCAATTGTTTGACTGAATGGTGAGAGACTTGGAAGGAACATGATTGGGAAATTGGTGACTAAGAGGTCTGGGGAGAGGTTAGTGTATAGATCCTTCTGAATGGGCAAAAAATATGAACATATTGGTGTCCTATGTGAATTCTCACCAAAGGTGACTTCAGCAGAGGAGGATTTTAATTATCACGTGAGTAGGACAACCTATTCCATGAGACCATTGACCACTTTCCTCAGCGATTCTTATCTTTGCCATTCTTGTCACTTTATTCATAAATCATAAATTATGAATAAAGTGGCCATGTTGGTAGGAATGGAGATTATTCATGGGCTCTGCAACATGAACTTCCACTTATCTGGCTACAGTCAGTGTTGAGTACTCAATCTGCCAGCAGCAGAGCCCAGCACTCAGTCCCTGACATGGCATCATTCTCTGAGGTGATCAACCTGCTACCTGGGGGCAGGTTTATTACACTGAAACACTTCCATCATGGAAGGTGTGATGTTTTTATCTTACTGGACTAGAAATATATTCCAGACATAGATTTGCCTACACAATTCTTCTGCCAAAACTACCATCCATAGACTCACAGAAGGTCTTTTCCACCATCATGGTGTTCCACACAGCATTGCCTCTGATCAAAAATCCTTCTTCAAAAAGCAAATGAAGATAGGGAATTGGTGCATGCTCGTGGGATGCACTGTCCTACCATGTCTCCTATCATCCTATAGCTGGGTTCATAGAATGGTTGGATGGCCTTTTGAAGAGTCAATTAAAACACCAACTCAATGACAATACCTTGGAGAACTGAAGCATTGTTCTACAGGAGGCTAACAATGCTCCAAATCCTTTTGCTTAATCTGTGGTTTATGTGTTTCTCTCTTAGCCAGGTGTATTAGTTTGCTAAGCTGCAGGAATGCAATACCAGAAGTGGAACAGCTTTTAAAAAGGGAATTCAATAAGTTGCAACTTTAGAGTTCTAAGCCTATAAAAATGTCCAAACTAAGGCATCCAGGGAAGGCTACCTTAATTTAAGAAAGGCTGATGTGTCTGGAACACCCCTGTCAGCTAGGAAGGATGTGGCTGGCATCTGCTGGGGTCTTTGGCTTCTGTTTTCATTGATCCCAGCTTCTGTTTTCTGTGGAGGTTCCTCATTTGGCATCTGTGGGCCTTCACTTAGCTACTCTGGGACAAAACTCTGGGTCCCATCTCTTAGCTTAGCATCTGCCAGGGGCTGGAGATTTCTTCTCTTTAGGTTCCGGCTATTTCTGTGAATACTTCATTAGTGCCTGGGATATTTCTGTCTCAATCTCCAAATGTCTACATTGGCTCTGTTGTTTCTGTAAGTGTCTACATCTATGTCAGCTCTGAGCTCTCTCCAGAATGTTTCCTCTTTTAAAGGACTCCAGTAAACTAATCAAGATCCATCTGGAATGGGTGGAGTCACATGTCCATCTAATCAAAAGGTCACACCCACAACTGGGCTTGCCACATTTCTGTGGAGAAAACTGAATAAAAAGTTTCTGCTGTACAATATTGGATCAGGAGTAAAAGAAACAGCTGCCCCCACAAGATAGGATCAGGATTAAAACATGGCTTTTCTGGGGTACGTAATAGATTCAAACTGGCAAACCAAGATTCACAGATCCAGTAACCAAGGGATTAAAAATGGGAGTGGCACCATATACTTTTACCTCTAGTGACCCACTAAAAAAATATTTGTCTCTTATATCTGAGACCTTAATCTTTGGTGGTCTATAGGTCCTAGTTCTAAAAAGTGGAGTACTTTCACGAGGAAGCAATAATGATTCCATTGAACTAGAAGTTAAGACTGCCACCTGGCCACTTTGGTCTCCTCATGCTTCTGAATCAACAGGCAAGACAGGAATTACTGTGCTGACTAGGGTAACTGATTCTGAATATCAGGAGGAAATAAGACTACTACTACACAACTGACATAAGGAAGAGTTTTCCTGGAATACAGAAGATCTTGTTCCCTATTCCTGTCATGACCTGTGATTAAAGCAATAGAAAACTGCAGCAACCCAATCTAGGATAGGACTATTAATGGCCCAGAACCTTTAGGAAGGAAGTCAAAGAACCATGCAAAGAACTAGGCAAAGAACCATGGTAAACTGAGGGGCTTGCTGAGAGTATAGGAATATGGCATAGGTAGAAGAAGAAAGTAGTTATAAATATGAGGCATGACTACATGACCAGTTGCAGAAATGAGGACCGCAATGGTTATAAGTATTTCTTCCTTTGTTTGTTATGAAAATGTTTCTATATAGACATAATACAAATATATTTGCTTTCTTCCCTATCTTATCCCCTTATCATATAAGTTATATTAGCCTTATGTAATAGCATTTATCAAGTTTAAGAGAGAATATTATCTAAGGATTTGCCTCTTCTATGGGGAAATGGCTAGTGTAGCGTGGGTTGTACCTGGTTGTACAGTGGACAGTTGGATTATGTTAGGTGAAAATATGATAGTTATTGTTTTTATTTTGAAATTAAGAATGGCTTAAGGACGTGTGTATGGGTGCAAAGTGGACAAGAAATGAACTGTGATGCTTGAGTTCAGGTGTCAATTTGCCTAGGTTATGGTCTCCAGTTATTTAATTGAACAAGCAATGGCCTAGTTGGACTCTGGCCAATACAAGTGGTTTCATTTACATTAGAGAAGCCTGATTGTTTTAATGTAATGCATTACTATTTTCTCAGAATTCTGGAGATCAAAAGATTTTGGCAATTGCATAGCCAAACAGCCAGACTCCATTGTGTGTGTGGTGTGTTGGGGGTGGGGGTTAGAAAGGGATAGCCATTGAATAGTAATGTGAAACCCTTACCCTTGGTTCAAAAAGACTATCTTAGATATTTACCTGTCTACAGGTAGTAGTTCCACATCAGAAAAATAGTGATCCATAGATGTATTTGCCTTCCCTAACAATACAGATAAGGCCAAGATAAGGATTGACTTTTAGTCCAATTCACTTTCCATACATCCCTTCGGATTCAGCAACCTTTTATTGAACAAATGAGGTTCTGTTATTTATTTTTTTTTCTTTTCCCAAGCATTATAAGAGACTTTAGCCATATTGTTTTACTTTATCTTCACATCAACCCTTTGAAGGTGCAAGTATTATTCAGAAATTGAGGTTTAGGAAGGTGAAGCAGCTTGCCTATACCTACACAGTAAATAAGAATCCAAAATCAGACCTAAACCAGAAATTAAGCTTTTTCCACAACATGATCCTTCTTCCCTTGATGATTAAATGCTTATCTGATCTTAAAGTTACAACAAGAGGTTTAGGGAGTAAAATGATGAGTTTAATTGTGGAGATGTCAAATAAAAAGCAAGTAAATGTGCTTTTAGCAAGACTTTAATTAATCTAATGTCTGCTCTAACTGTGATATAGTAACTTTCGCCAACTCTGTTGTTTTTCTTTAGACAATATCTTATAAAATGTTCAATTCCTCAGGTACAAGAAGAATAGCTGTCTCTATAAACTTTCCTCTAGCCTATCACTTAGAAAATACCTTTCTCATGAAGTAGTCCATCCTTCGCCTGTCAGTTGATATTAATATTACAACCCTCATTGTCCTCTACTCTAAAATAATTCAATGCACAAGATGTGTCTGATGAGGGAAAGAAGAGACAAAAATCTTTAACAGACTCACATATGGGAGAGAAAAAAGCAATTAAAGATTATCTCTGAACCAGGACTGCCAATATGAGCTGTGGTGCATAACTAATCAGCACAAGATATACAACAGGTGAAGTGATGAAAATGTGATTGTGAGAAACGTAACAACAGTCTGATGTGCATAATTCATTTCTCCCATGGACCCTGCCCATCTGCTGTGGCTCAATTGAATACCAGAAGATGGAAGGAGGCCACCACTCATTAACTTGCCAAACTCCTTCAGGGCCCAGCTTTCCCTTCATTTTGTTTTTGTTCTTCCACCAAAGACTTGGAAACCACTAATATTACTCTAAGTGTTTCAGAGCTTTCCAGACTAGGATCTAATCAGTTTCTCCTACAAGGGGAGCAGAAGTATGGGCTGCTTTATGCACAAAGCAAAGATAGTCAACATTTGTCACAGCTCCAAAGAGCTGACTTCTCCTTGACTATGATGAATTAAAATCACACACACACACACACACACACACACACACACACACACACACACACACACAAAAACAAGCCTTAATCTAAAGTCCTTGGAAACAGTTCCTTTAGTTTCTGTTTTTCCCTCTGCTGGCTAGGACTGTGCAAGTTTCCCATACTAAGCATTTCCAGTAGGCCTTTCCAGTCACTGCTGAAAAGAATTTATGAATTTTAAGGAACATGTAGAAACAGAAGATGGATTTAATCAAGTTCTAGTTACCCATGGCTCATTTATTTAAATATATTTTATCAAAGGATGCTATGTATTGAGACGTCTTAAATTAATTGTCCATTTGTATTTTAGCACCAGTGTTGTATCTCTCTCTCTTAGTCAACCATGTCTTCATTTGACAACTATGCCATGAATGCTTTTTACTAGAGGTCCTGCTATAGGGGTTAGGGGTTCAGTAGGCATTAAGATCCAGCCCCTTTCTTTAATGAGCTCAAGTCCTGGTAGGTACTGGTTATCTACACTGATGCTTCAGCAAAAATGAACATTATTCTCCCCTCTCAGGATACCCTTTTATCCAAATCCTTGAATCTTGTCCCTATTCCTCAAGCTGTCTATTTAGACTAAAACTGTAAGAAAATGGTGACCTGTCTGATTTGGCTTACTAGCTGTTTATCCCCAGTCCCAAATATAGTGCCTGTCACACAGTAGGCATTCAGCAATTATTTGAATTCATTTATTAATTTATTGAGTGAATTATTCTGTTTTATGGAGCCAAATGGTTTCTTGATTCTCCAAACCCTGCTTCACTCAGACAAAACGTTAATACTAGCTGTTTCTCAGTGTGCATGTTTAATTTTTATAAACTACCTGGGTTATAAAATATAAACAAATATAAATTGCTTTAGGGCCCAGACACATCTTAACCATCTTGGTGATCTCTTTAGACTTAAGCATATATGGTTGTGCTCCCTCTTTGTTGTTTGACAGATTTTCAGCTTGACCAGTGGAAAAACAAAAAGCACTGATTAATACTATTATGAGTAAAATGTTCTGATTAGTAATTTTTTTCTTTTGATTAAAATCAAAGGAAGAGAATATAAGACTATGAATTATTTAAATATCAAGAATCAAGAGTATGCAGATGAAACCATTTCCCTCCTCTCTACATGGGACATGACAAGCAGGGATGAAAGTCTCCCTGGTGACATGGGAGATGACTTCCAGGGATGAGCCTGGCCCTGGCATGCAGGATCAACAATGTCATCTTGACCAAAAGTGGGAAAAGAAATGTAACATAACAAATAAGGAATCAGTGGATGAGGGAATTCAAAACAGAGTCGAGAGGCGGCTCTGGAGGTCACTCTTATGCAAGCTTCAGTTAGGCATTGCTACTTATCATAATTTGTCAAACCCTAACCAAAACCGTTACTGCTAATCTTAAAAAAATACCTAGGGCATAATGTAAGATTCTACAAAGGTTTCATGTGCTAGGGTAACTTTTCAGAAACCTGTAACCTCCAGATGGGTATCTGGACCAGATAAGTCCTGAAATGCAGAGGGGCCAGTCTTTCCAGAATATCAACTAATTCCATCCCCCATAATTTCGACAACCCCTTCCATGATAAAGTTAGAATACCCATAAAGAGTGAGAAAAAGATCAAAGGTGATGGTGGAGTTATGCAGAGAAGGTAGGGTTTGACAAATGACTATAATTGCAGAATTATTATATTGATATTTCTTTTAGTCTCCAGTACAGAGCAGCTAGAAATAAAAATCTAGAATTGTGGAATTGTAACCTATACCAAACTCTGGAATCTTTCTACAACTAATTATTGTGATATACTTTCTGAAATTTGATTTTTTTGTATATATGATATTTTTCGCAAGAAAAAGAAAGAAATGAGGAGGAGTATAACAAAGAAGATAGGATTTAACAAATGAGTATGACTGCTGAGTGATTATATTGGCATTTCTTTTGGTCTCCAGTGTCTCAGAGCAGTTAAAAGAAAAAATGAAACACTGTGGAATGATAACCCATACCAACCTTTAAAATCTGTTCTATAACTACTTGTTAAAATGGAAATTTATTGCTTTTGTGCATATATGTTATATTTCACAATAAAAAATGTTTAAAGAAAAGAATCAAGAGTATTCTTTGACTTTTATAATTTGGTATAGAGCAGGCTTGATTTGAATATTACTCTTTTAATATTTTATTCACAATCAAGAGCTTTGTACCCAATGGATTAATCAGTGGACCAAATTTGCTGAGTTTTTGTGTTAGAATATTGTTTTAGTTTGCTAAAGCTGCCAGAATGCAATATACCAAAAATAGAATGGCTTTTAAAAAGGGAATTTATTAACTGGTAAGTTCACAGTTCTAAGGCCACAGAAATGTCCAAACTAAGTCATCCAGGGACAGATACCAAAGAAAGGGCCTATGAAATTGGGAGTTTCTCTCTCAGCTGGGAAGGCACATGATGATATCTTCTAGCTTTCTGTCCTCATTTCATAAGGCTTCCCCAAGGATGTTTTACTTCTGTATCTCCAAAGGCTCTGGTTGTGTGGGCTCTGTCAGCACTAAAGCCTTTCCAAAATAGTTCCCTCTTAAAGGACTGCAGTAAGCAACCTCACCTTGAATGGGTGGAGACACATTTCCATAGAAACCACCTAATCAAAAGTTATCACCCACAATTGGGTGGGTCACATCTCCATGGAAACAATCAAGGAAATCCCCTCCTCCCCCGGAAGTATTGAATGAGGATTAAAGAACATGGCTTCTCTAGGGTACACAATAAATTCAAATTGGCACAGATATGTATGATTATTTTTGCTTCCATTGTCACTCTGATTAATCCATTACATATTTTTTTAAAAAACTCAAACCTATGTTGGATTTGAAACAAAAAAATAATTTTTAAAAGCGAGTGAATGGAATGATGTGAGAAAACACTATCTTTGGATCAAAATGATGTAACATTGTGTAGAGAATGAGTATCTTGAATTATAAAACCTATTTTCATTAAGGAGTCTCCTTTGAAACAGAGATAGTTAGCCAGAGGGCATCTCCTTTGATTCCAAAAGGACAGTGGCCAAATGGTATAAATTTAGCTATAATTTCCAAAAGCAAATTAGAACTATAAGGATTTTAGGAACTGCTAACAAAATGCAGAATTTCTGTAGTGTTGAAGGTTATATTTATATATTTCTACCAACATTCTTGAGAATATAAGCTTATCTGGAGTTGAAAGACTATACGATCTGTTTTCCTGACAGAAATCTTACTAAACTGAAGCTGTTTGAATGGTCCACAAACAATAAAAAAGATTGGTAGAAGTTACACATCCTACTCATTATTGCTTTGTTGAGGAGTCACTCAATTGAGAGAACAATATTATAGGAGTTATTTGCACTGATGTGAATCATTTGGTCCATAAACAAATGAGTAATGACCTGTTAGTCCAGGAGATTAAAAGCTAAGCAGATGTTTCACAAGAATAAAATTAGTCGGGGGAGGAAATGAAAAACAAATTCACATTTGACATTGGCTTTCAGAGCTGAACAGCTTCACACAGCTCATGTTTGTTCAGTGGGATGCGGGAGAACTTTTGCCATTTTTGCTCAGGACCATTTATAAGGAAGTTTCAAAGCTCCCTTTAGAAAAACGTTTGCTGTTTTTTAAATAAGAAAGTAACTGCTGAGAAAATGGATTCTCAAGCAGCTCACCTCTGCTCCCACTTTTGTAAATAGCTGCCAAACATCTGCGAATTGGAATTTATGGTCTGGAGGTTTATTTCATTGGACCCACTGCAGTAACTAATGCTATATCCTGGTACTTTTCTTTTTTTAAATGACACCAGTCAGTAAAGGCAGAGAGGAATTTTCCCCAGGATATTGGAGCAGGATGAACAATGGGAAAGAGAAGTTCAGAGAGAGGAAGAGACTTTTCTAATATAATGCATCAAGACGATTGATCTGATAACAATGTGATTATAGTAGATGGCTATTAAGGGCCCTGAAGTTGATGATTTTTGTGCTTCATTTAAAAAACACAGATTGATTTTCTACAATGATTATGGCACCAAAATATGATGGTCATGTAGCGATTAACTCCCTGCCACCAAGGAGCCTACTGTCTCATTGAAAGAATTTTACAGCTTTGTAAAAAAATAGTCTGATTCTGGATCATTGACCCTTCTATTTAGGGCCCTGTTAAGTGTCAGACAGTTGTTGAGTTAAAAAATATTACTGGTACAGGAATAGGTGAGTACATGGATTTGCACTCATAAAAGTGGATGATGCTTAGACTTGGGATCTTAAGTGCTTATTTACAAAAACATAACTACTCTTCCACTAAACAAGACTAAGTCCTAGGGATATAACATTCTTCATTTCAATTAGCAAGATCAATACGCACATTAGTTAAATATTACAATCCTGATAATTTCTCAGTTAAGAAAACTAAGATCCAGAGAGTTTAACAAAAGTGCTGAAGCATCCTTTAGGGTAAGTAACAGCGTCAGGATTGAAAATAGGTTTGAGCCTATCCAATGCTTTTTTCCCACAAATTAGTATTAAAAGATTTGGGTGTAGCCAAGGTTTGAATCAAACGGGAGGCTTTTCAAACCATACAGATGAAATCTCTATCCCTGTGACTTCAATGAAAAATAAATGCCTCATTTCAAAAAGAAGTAAGTGTTTTGAAATATACTCTTTGAAATATTATTCATTAAAGAGGTGTCAACTCAGTGTGTTTCAGATTGAGGCAAAAAAAATCATCTAACTATGCAAACTAGTACATCATCAGAATGTCACAATTAAGACTATCCTATTTTTCTCAATGTAATTTAACTATGTCATTTAGTAAAGCTTAATAGCTTCATGAATATTAGAAAATTTTGAATGCATTTGCTAATATGTTGATTACATAATCAATGAAACTGATTGTGTAGTAGGATCAATTACCATTGACTTTGAATTACCATGAGTTTTTAATCTGAACTAACTTTGTTTCTAGAAAAAAACAGCAGAGACTATCATTTTTGTCTAAGTAGTTTTTGTAATTCATTGACTACAATTAGCATTCTTAATACATCAGATGAAGTCAATCAGCAGAAAATTTTCTTGCAAAAAATAACTAGGGCAGACTTCCCGTCTTCTTGTATGCTTCTGTCATGTGCTTCCAACATGTGCTTCACCATTTGCTTATCCCATGCCTGGTATAACCCCACCCCTTACCTTCTTTGTTCTCATAAATCCTATCTGGCTTGTAATACCCTACTCTAGCATCACGTCCTACAAAATGCCTTTCCTGCATCTACAGATTCTGGTACATAATCTGTGTGCAATAAATTCTCATGGACAGAAGAAGGAAGGAAGAAGGAAGAGATAGTATTAATTATACTGATACTACTGTTACCAAAACAGCAGCTAACATTTATTGATCCTTCCTCTGCTAAGCACTTTGCATGTAATTATGCTGTCAATGTTTAACAGCCAAAAACCACCAGGAGCACACCTGTGGTTGAACAGATTCAGTTTATTAACTAAGGGTAAGAGAGAACACACCTCATAGGAAACTGTAACCCATCTCAGTAAAAGGTATTAGAAAGGATTTATCATAGGATTTGTGCTTTGTCTGGGTTTTGCAGTGGGCCCAAGGAAGTTAGGCTCACTCTGAATTGGGTGATGCCAGAAATCAGGGATAACTGCATGACTGGGAATCTCAATGAATCTTCCCATAGTAGGGGCAGACTAGAGGGTGACTAATGCTATAATTGATAAGGAAACAGCTTTCTTTCATACTAGCTGGGGGAGAGATTATTTGGTACCCCATGGCTTGAACAATGATCATGTTTTGTCACTGTCTAGGCATAATTACAGATTGATTTTGCTTTTGTCTTGATCCATCAGGGTCACAAAGTGGTGTTGTCTGATAGTGATATTTTATAAAATGGTATGTTTAATACTGCTAATCATTATGGGAATATCAAGGTCTTCAAATGAGTGCACGGTCAGCTTATAAACAGCACCAAGATTTAGCTAATGGTACCAGGTTATCTCCTGGATATCAGGAGCTGCTTTTCTTTCTCAATACATACATCATTTGGTTAATCAACAATTAATTCATTTTATACTATTCTCATCTCCATCCTATTGGTGATATAAATGAAAGTCAGATGGGTTAAGTAACTTGCCTGAGGACAGAGACAATAAGTGAATCCAATATTTGAGCTTAGGCTGTTTGCTTCCCCGATTCCACATCCCGCATACATCCCACACTAAATTCTCCATGAATGTGAATACTTAATAACTTCATATTCCCCATGGACTCAAGTGATGTCCCTATGTGCTACAAACTTCATTGAAAAGTTTTCTAGATTAGATCCACTGATACAGTCCAACACTTAAAATTTAGCCCTTGCCTATTATCCTTCCCCTTCACAATATTTTGATTCATAAAGTGGTCAGTTTGTTCTGCAGTATCCTTAAAGCCTATTGATCCAAATTAGATTACTTTCAGGCCTTCAATATGAAATACAGCAACTTATATAACTGCCCTCCCCCAAGTTGATGAACAAGGGAGTTTTCTTGAATAATTCCTACATCTCTTGAAATTACTTAGGGACTTGTTGGGCTCACAATTCCAGTCAGAGTAGCCCCATACAGCTGAACAGTCCAATATATCTTCTCATGACTTATTTCTATATGGGCTGGCTCTATTTTTCTACTTCGAAACAGATATTAAAGGAAGAATCTGGAACCATGTAACTTTAGGGAGTTCCAGTTTTAAAACAAAAGACCATTCATAGCTGGATCCAAATTTATTGTTACAGATATGTCCTGATTGATATGATTATGATTATATAATATGGTATTCACATTGCAGATCTATATAGCATTAGAGGTTAGCTATTAAATTTACAACACTACTACGAATTCTT
The DNA here is from genome assembly GCF_023851605.1 of Tamandua tetradactyla. NCBI lineage: Eukaryota > Metazoa > Chordata > Mammalia > Pilosa > Myrmecophagidae > Tamandua > Tamandua tetradactyla. The sequence continues at coordinate 53,571,020 of NC_135342.1, read as the reverse complement.
TAACACTCCTCCCTCTCATTAGGAAGTAACGTATATTCCCTCTTTTTGGACCTAGACAGGCTTGTGATGGCTTTGACCAATAAAATATGGAAGAAGTGATGCACTGTGACTTTTGAGGCTGGGTTGCCAAAAGCCATGCAGCTTTTGTCTTGTTTTTTGAAACATTGATTCTTGAAACCTTAATACACCATATGAGAAGTCTAGTGACTTCAAGATTATCCTGAGAAAGATGGACCATGCCAGTCCAGGTACCAGACATGTAAATGAAACCATTTTAAACACTCCAGACCATTTGCTACCTGAATACAACTGAATAACCTCTGGTGACCCATGTGAGACAGAAGAACCACCCACTGATCCCTGCCTGAATCTCTAATCCCTCAAATCATGAAGTATAATAAAATTGCTATCATTGTGCAGTAACTTCTTATTTAAAAGCGGTTAGCTGGAACAAATACATTTACCCTTAAAGAACTGAAGGATGCAAGGGGGTTGACAAGGCTGGAGAAATGGCTTCCTTTTGGCTTTTTTTTAAAAGAGAATTGTGTCTTTTTTGTAAATTTGATTCGCCATGAATATATTGTGGTGCAGACAGTTTTTTCCTAAAGTAATTCAAATGTAATGCAATCAGGGGAGAAACAGACATCATTTTACCGTCTTTTATGTTAAACACACCAACTACTATTTAAGTATTTAGTCATTTATTCATTCCTTCAGTCAATTATCTTCACTGCAGAGAACACATTTTTATTTTGGCCAAACTACATGCCACGCACTCTGCTAAGTAATGGGGATACAGTAATAAGACATACGTACCAGTTTCCCTCAAGAACTTTGCAGTTTAAATAAAGAATACTAACGCCTGAAAGAATGCATTCATAATATATCTTTTTTTTTCTTTCCATGTGAAATACACCCAGCTGTTCATTTATGTATTTTATCCAGATTCTGACCATCACGACTTAAGCCATAACCTCTCTGGTCCAAGTCACTGTCTCTTACCAGAATTACAGCAACAGTTTCCGACTGATAAGCCAACTTCTATCAACTTCCTTACACTCCATTCCCAAAGAGTAGCCACATTGTCTCATCAAAAAACGTTAACCAAATCATGCAGCTGTTTTGTTCAGAATCTTCCGACATCTCCCCATTTTCCCATTTTACTCAAAATGAAAGCTCATTTATTTGTAATAGTTGCAAGGTCCTGTTAGGATCTGGCTGCTGGTTAACTTGCTGATCTCATCTATTTCTGCCCTCACCTTGCACCTGCCCACTGGCCTCAGTGATGTTCCTTGAATATCCGTGGAACACTCCCTTCTCAGATCCATTGTATTTGTTGTTTGCTCCTCCTGAAACCCTTTCCCCTGACACCTCCATAACTTATTCCCTCATCTCCTTGTTCAAATTCATCTTCTCACTGAGCACTTCCTGAACCACCATGTTTAAAATTATGTAACCTACCACACTCCATCCTATATTTCCCACCTTAGCACTTGAGTCTCCCTTCTCTATTTGGTTTCTCCCTCACATTTATGTCCCTACAAATTAATATGTAATGTAATTACTTATTTTACTTATTGTCTGTCTCTCAACAAAAGAGAATAATTTTTGCCTCTTTTGTTAATTGCTTAATCCAGACTGCCAATTTCCATGACTGGTACAATAAATATAAACATTTGTCAAATGAATTGATGAATGAAAATTGTCAACAGGCCTTAAAAAGCTAAGATTGTCAGTGTAAGTTTTTCTGGAACAGTGATATGAATCTCATGTATAAAATAATAGTAGAATAATAAGAATTAAGCTCTGCCAAGTCTGTTGAAAACATAGCTCCTGCAGACAGTTTCAGCAGCAGCTGAGGCTACCCTTGGGAATTTGAAAACCAAGGGATGCCAAACTGAGATATGTTACACCCATCCCTGCCATTTGAAGGCACCTGCATCCTGAAGAGTCTGTACTCTTGGCTAGTTAAACTGGTACTGGTAATTTAACCTAACCCAGGTTGAAATAGGTGGTAATGTTTTATCTGCAGCATGCTTCAGTGGTAATGAAATTATTAATTTGAATGGATTGATTTTAAAATGACTATTTATAAATGAGGCATCATTCAGATATTTAAAAATCCATGAATATTTGTACAAAAGACTGAAATATAGGAATCTCCTTCCTAGGGATATAGATTATTTGAATGGAAGTGGTCTAAGGAATAGGCTGTAGATAAAAACCAAGATCTTCTTCAGTAGAGGATGGATTACTTGGGATACTCAGAACTCATTCTAGGTTAACAGTATTTGTTTATCCTTACTCCAAAAGATAACTACAATGACTAAAAAAGCACGAAAAAGATGATTTAGCCAAGCAAATGGGAAAATAAAACTAACCACTTACACCTTTTACCACTTCAGTCTCTGTATAACTCATGTCCGCTTCAGTCTCTGTATAACTCATGTTTTTAAGAACATTATTCCTTTAGAAGGTTGAATACTAATGCAAATATTTTCAGTTAAATTAGATTCTGCTACTATTACTAAATGTTTTACTAGATGTTGCCTTTTCATTTTAACACAATGTTCAAAAATACTAACTCTTTACATGTTCCATTTTCTTGTCAGTTGTCAAAGCCCAGGTTTAGCTATTCTTCATAAATAGCCAAAATGGGCTCAGTGCAGAATTTACACAGCCCAAATGACAGGATGCTGAAGCAAGCAGGAGAGACAAGCCGATCCCTCACCCACTCCATTATCACCATGCTCCCTAAACTCTCCCTGCTTTTTATTTCATATCATGTATCAGTAGAAATGTGGCAATGACAAGGTAATAGAAGGATGATTAGCTTTAATGTCCTCACTTTCATGTTTGTAGTTAGAGCAAATATGAACTAATTTATACCCTTAGCTATTTTTCTTTTCTGCGTGTATTGTAACAAATGCGAAAATTGCTGGTGTAAGTGCAATCAATCAATTGAGATAAATACAAGTCGAGTTCGAAGACTCTTTAACAAATTCTCATATGGATGTGAAACCTTTCTTGGTAAAAACTGTTAGTAATTTCTATGTCAGTATAAAGACTGTAGCATCCTCCGAACTCCAGGTTCTAGTCGGTGACATGGATTTTTGATTAAGCAAGTGAATCAAATAGCAACAAATCAAAATAGCAACAATTGGGTGGTGCAGAACAAAGAAATCACAGAGCTTGCATTTGATCTTAAAGATGCATTTTACGTTACTAACAATACAGCTAATCAATATTTTGAAAGGAATTGGACAACTGTGAAACCTGAAAGTAGTAATTCTGAATAACTCTAAATGAAATGTACTCACCAATTATTTACTTTTACTGTTGGAAATTCTACTCCTAGATAACTTTTAAATAGGATGAAATGCAATCAGAATGATTACTAGAATCTTCATTAAATTTAATAATATACATAATATTTCACTAGTGAAAGCCTTTAGTCAATTAACAATGTATATAAAAATATAAATTGGTTCAAGGCTTTTGCTAATGGAGATATATGTATGTGTGTGTGTGTGTATAAGTATATTTCCATACCCTATTTAAGACCAACTACATTGATATAGATCTTTGTTGTAAATCCACTTTCTTGTTTAAGTAATAAATATTAAGCAACCTACCTATGATGACTCTAATATTGACCTTGCATGGTAGAATGATAAGAGCAAGAGTGAAATACAGGCATAGAAAAGTTCAGTTTTGAAAAATGGAGTATTTTTACGTAATATTTTACTTTGTGATAAGATGTGTAAAAATAGAAAAAAAAATGCAACAAAATGTGTTTGTAGTCTTTCCTGAGAATCACACATTTACATTCAGGAAAAAAATGGGAGATTTTTAAAAATTCCCCAAGGGATTGGCAGATAATTTTATAGACTACATCTGAAAGAATTATTAAGAGTTATGTTAGACTATGTTAAATTGAGGCATGTATCTAATATAAACACTATTTTATTCAGACTAATTTCACAATATGAAATTCAGGGAAATGGTTACAAATATGTGTATACTTATCCTATTCAGGATTAGAGGAGAGTATAGGGAGGATTTAGAAACAGTTATATTATAAAACTTTCTGATTTTTTTCTGATTTAATAATATATCAATATTATTGACATTAAAAATAAATGTTTTTGTATTTTTTGTGAATAATCTGAAATCAGGGCCTCAAGAGTAAAAAATCCAAACACATATACCATCTGGAAGACATTTAAACCTCAACAGGACCTAGAGATATCTCAGCCAATAATACTGTTTGCTCAACTCTTTATAGCTGCAACCGTGAACTGGTTCAATTAAACAACTAAAAATGAATGTAAGCTTTCAGCTTCAACATGCAAAACGATCAGAAGTCTATGCTTACTGTAAGAAAAAGCTGGACAGATTTAAAAACAAATGACTTTTCTTGTGTACACTAGAGATGTGAGGTTGCAGGGAGAAATACCACTGTGAAATCTGGAGAAGTAGATGCCTCAGGAAAGATACAGCTAACGTTTGTTTACCGGAAGCAGAAGTTGTTGGAGCCATAAACAGGTAGGAAAACTTGCAAGATAATTTTGACAAATTGCTAGATGCTGAATGTGGACTAGGATGAGAGTGAGAAACTCCTGGTGGCTGCAGACTTGTGACGCTTGAGGAACATTTTCCAAGACTTTATCTGCAGGAATCCCACCAGGTTTCACAGGGAGACCTGAGAAAGATAACCTCAGGGCTCTGGCAAGAGGAGGGAAAGAGTAATCAATGTGAAATATATTGAGTTATCTCCATAGCAAAGACTTGTTCTTCAAGGGAAGAATACTTTCCCAGAGCATTCTCCCAGTTGGGGGAAGTGAATTTCTCCCACTTGCCTTCTTCTCCTCATTTCCTGTCTCCCCCAAAATGTAAATAAAAATGAGAACAAAGTCAACAGGAATCATTACTTCAAGGAAATCGATAAGGAGTGCTGCAGCCAGGGAAGAGTAGGAAGTAGGAAGAAAGTAGTTAAGAAACACTTGTGAAAGTCATGGATTGAGGTACAACCCAAATAAAACACTGATATTTAATTGGAAGATTATGGAATGTTTCCCTTCCCCCATACCTAGCTACCATGCCAGCAGGGCTCCAGTATAAGAACAGTGGACAGCAGCCAGAAAAACTGCAAGAAATAGGCTCTCTAAAGCAAGCATACTAGAAAAACTGGAAGCTTTTGGCCTCAATAGCTACAGCAAAGGTTAAACACAGCTCAACCCCTAACCAGATTAACATTAATCCTCACACTAAAGACCGATTGATCTCAGTTCCAATTAACCCATACAACATATCTATCTTTCCACCAAAAATTACAAGACACACCAAAAGACAAGACAAAACAATCATCAGAAACAGATACAGGTATCACAGAGTTGTTGGAATTATCAAAAAAAAAATTTTTTAAATAACAACAATTAAAATGTGAAGGAGTTTAATGGAAAAAAGAAAGAGCATGCAACAGTAGATAAGTAATGTAAGCAAAGAGCTGGAGACTTTCAAAAGGAAGCAAAAGGACATGCTGAAAATCAAGACCAGTAAAATGCTTTGGATGGGCTCATCATTAAAACTGACATGGTCAGGAACAGATTCAGTGTGTGGAAAAGAAAACAGATGAAAAGAAAACAAACAAACAGAGCAGAACATCCAAGAACTGCAAGACAACTTTAAGAGTATAACATATGCATAATTATAATAACAGAAGGAGAGGAAAGAGAGAACAGAGCAAAAAAAAATAGTCAAAATAAGAGTAGCTGAGAACTTCCCAAAACTAATGGCAGATACCAAAGTAGAGACCCAGGAAACACAGAGAACAACAAGCAAGATAAAAATATAATTACAAAACATGCACAAATGCACACACAGCTAGGAATATCAGATTCAAACTGAAGAAAAGCAAAAACAAACAGTAAATCCTGAAAGAATCCAGGGAGGGGATAAGGGAATAAAACCCCTTGCCTATAAAATTACTGTTAAATATTGCACAAATAAAAAGAGATAGCAAAGACATGTTTAAATAATTAAATTTAAAAATCCCTCAACCAAAAATCCTACATCCATTCACAAGTAAAAGAGAAATAATGACTTTGTCAGACAAACATACTCTGAGGGAAATCATCATCAGGATACCTGCTCTGCACAAAAGCCAAAACTTCCTCAGGCAGAAGGAAAATAATGTAGATTACAAACTTTAGTTTACATATAGAAAGGAATAAAATTAAAGAAGAAATAATTAAAGGTAAAATAAAATACTTTATTTTATTATTATTGACTGATTAAAAAATAACTTTGTTTAATCAATCATAGTGACCATGTATTGGGTTATCATTGCATATGGGAAAGTGAAATGAATGACAAAATATCACAAGAGACAAGAGGCAAGAATTGGTAATACTCTGTTATAATGTACCTGAACAACAGGTGAAGGGAGCTAGTGTTATTTGACCGTGTATTTAGATGAATTTAAATGTGATATTGTAAACTCTAGGGTAGCCAAGAAATTTTTTTTTAAAGAAGTACAATTGATTTCCTAAGGAGAGAAGAAAAGAGAGGATGATTTCAATGGAGTGCTATAAAATGCTCAATTAAAGCCAGAGAAGGCAGAAAAGGTATAGTTATCTAGAAACAAATGCAATGACTAAAGTACAGCTACAAACATGGTAGATGTCAATCCAAATATTTCAATAATAAACTTCAAATGTGAATAGTCTAAAATAATCAAAAGATAGGGATTGTCAGGGTGAATAATAAAACAAGATCCAACTATATGTTATCTACAAGAAATACTCTTTAAGTATACTTTTAAAAACACTTAAAATAAAGGGAAAGACATAAATACATATATCATGATAAGACTAACCTAAAGAAATTGTGGGTATCTGTGATAATTTCAGACAAAGCAGACTTCTGAACAGGGAAGATGATCCGGAATAAAGAGGGTCATTTTTCCAAGGAGACATAGCAATTCTAAACATATATACATCTAACAATAGCACATCAAAAGACGTGAGGTGAAAATTGATAGAACCAAAAGGAAAAATAGACAAATCCACTATTATAGTTGAAGATTTCAATAATGCTCTGTCATTAATTGATAAATCAAACAGGGAGAGAATCACTAAGGACACAGACGATCTGAACAGCACTATCAATCAACATGATCATATGGACTTTTTCTTTCTCTCTTTTTTTTTTTTTTGCTTAACTGAGCAACAATCATTTTACTAAGAAGTAATTCACAAACCATGAAATTCACACTTTGAAAGTGTACAATTCAGTTTTTTTGTATTTGTTTGTATATTCACAGAGTTATGAAACTATCTCCACTATCTGATTTCAGAAAACTTCGAACATCCCAAAAAGAAACACCATGTCCATTATCAGGCACAGCCCATACTTCACTCATCCTATCCCCTGGGAACAACACATTTAATTTCAGCTTCTATGAATTTTTCTATTCTTGACATGTCCTATAAATGGAAACAGAATATGTGGCCTTTTGTGTCTTGGTTCTTTCAAGATTCATCTGTGTTGCATAATGTATTAATCAAGGTTCCCTAGTGAAACCAAACCAATAGGAATATCTGTAAATAAGAGATATATTAAAGTATCTCACACAACTGTGGGAATGCAAGTGTCCAAAGTCTATAGGGCAGGCTATGAAGCTGGCAACTCTGATAAAGGATCTCTACAAACTCCACAGAAGAGTCTCCTTAGCTAAAGAAACAGTGAAAATTCTCTCTTCTAACTTAAAAGTCTTCAACTGTTCAGATCATGTCCAACTGTTGGGATTATCTCATTTGTGGGAGACACAGCCTTAGTTGATTATAGATGTGATCAGCCACAGTTGCAATCAACTGAACTGATGATTTAATAAACCAGCTTTCTGATTTATCAACCAGCCACAAAACATCCTTGCAGTAAAAATTAGGCCAGTGCTTGCCTGACCAGATAACTGGTCTGGTCAGTTTTCTCACTGATGGAATGGGAGGTTGCAGATAAGGAAGGGGGAAAAGCTAGAATGATCCATATGGTAATGGGCTAGAGTTGGTGGCATCAGCTTTGCTTATTATAAGTACAGATGGCTATAATTATAAATATGTATAGATATATGTATATGGACACATTATTGCATCCATAAATTCCTTTGCTCTGTCAACTACAAAGTTTTAGAATCAACAACACCCCACCAACAATGAGCTTACCTAGCACCTTACCTTGGTTACAAATACTATTCTCCAACAAATGAAATAAGTGATCCTTGGAAAGATGGCTGATTCTAAGATTAGAGCAGGAAATACATTATCTAAAACATTTCATACTCTCAGACAATAAGGAAGCACTTAAAAAAAAAAAGAAAACAGCAGTTGTAATGATAGGGTCATGTCAAAAGGACAGTGTAGCCAACTGAAAGAGTTCCAATGGCCAATGCTGGAACAACTTAAGTGACAAAATAAATAAAACATTATTGGATGAGATCAAAGTACAATACAAACATCTGTGGTTTCATCTGTAGTTTGGAGATGTTATGATTCCCAGAAAAGGCCATATTCTTTTAATCTATACCTGTGGGGACAGACTTATTGTGGGTGGGAACTTTTGAGTAGATTGTTTTACTAGAGATGTGATCCAGTCCATTCAAGATGGGTCTTAATCCTTTAGTAGAGTCCTTTATTTGAGAATAAAAGACAGAAAAGCTGATAGAGCTTAGCAAGAGAGTTGGGCAGACTTGCCATGTGACAGAGGTGTCCCAGATGTCAGCAGCCTTTCTTCAGAGAAGATATTCTCTGAGGCCTTAATTTGGACATTTTCATGGCTTTAGAATTGTAACATGTAACCTAATAAATTTCCATTTTAAAAAGCCAGTTGTGCTGGCTTGAAATTGTCATGTACTCAGAAAAGCCATGTCCTTTAGTTTTCATTCCATGTTGCTAGGTAAGATCTTTTTTATTATTTCCATGGGAATGTGACCCACCCGATTGTGGGTGGTAACTTTTGATTAGATGGTTTCAATGGAGATGTGTCTCCACCCATTCAAGGCGGCATTGCTTACTGGAGCCCTTTAAGAGGGAACCATTTTGGAAAAAGCTTTAAAGCCAACAGAACCCACACAGCCAAGGATCTTTGGTAATGCAGAAGGAAAATTGCTCCAGGGAGAGCTTTATGAAATGAGGAAAGAAAGCTAGCAGACATTGCCATGTGCCTTTCCAGTTGAGAGAGAAACCCCAAATATCATTGGCCCCTTTCTTTGGAGTTAAGATATCTTTCCCTGGATGCCTTCATTTGGACATTTATATGACCTCAGAACTGTAAAATTGCAACTAAATAAATTTCCACTTTAAAAGCCATTCTATTTCTGGTATATTGCGTTCTGGTAGCTTTAACAAACAAAAACAGAATCCATGAGTCCTTACTAACATAAACAATGACTTTAAAATAAATAAATGGGAGAAAATAGATTTCTCATTCAGAAGAATTCCCAATAATTTACAGAGACAATCTGTCCTCAAGGAGGGGAGCATAACCCCTGCTCCTTAATGGAAAATTTCATGTAGCAACTTCCTTCCAAAGAGTATAGTATGGAAAGGCAAAAGAAAATAGTAACTTTACAGTGAAGAAACATGACAATTATTATCCCAGTCAGGTGGTCAAGGTCAACATCAACAGTGATGTCATATTGATATTTTGTATCCTGATTTGACAATATGACTTGATGTAATTTGATCACAATGATATGATTTGATTATGATGTTATGTAACCTCCTTACTCTTCCTTCCCAAATCTGTAATTCCAGTTTAATCATGAGAAGAACATCAGTCAAATCTCATTTCAGACATATTGTGCAAAATACTCATCAAGTATGACACAAAGAAGGTCATCAAAAACAGAAAATCTGAGAAATATCCACAGCCCAGAGGAGCCTCTGGAGATATGATGAATAAATGTAATCTCAACTTGGATGAGATCCTGGAACAGAATGAAGAAAGGACCTTAGTACAAACCAAGGCAATCTTAGTAATATTATATTGATATTGGTTCATTAACTGTGGCAAATATACCATACCAATGTAAGATACAATAATCTAAGTAAGGAGTGTGTGGGAGTTCTCAATATTACCTTCAAAATGTTTCTTCCAATCAAAAGTATTCTAAAATAAAAATGTTTATCAAAATGAATATGAAACTAAGGCTTAAGATGTATAGAGTTCTCATTTGGAATGATAGAAACATTTTGGTAATAGATGATAGTGATGGTAGCACAACATTGTTAATGCAGTTAATAGCACTGAAATATATATCTGAGTGTGATTAAATGGGGAAATGTTAGATTACATATATGGTCACAGAATACAATTTTTTAAAAAGCTACATATACATGTAATGTTACTACATACATGTAATGTTACTACAATATGTAGTAACATTAAGTCAAATCATAGTGTGATGTTTAGGTTCTGGTGTCAAATTGGCTAAGTGATGATGCCCAGTTGTCAGGTCAGGCAAACTCCAGCCTAATCATTGCTGCAAGGATATTTCATGGCTGCTTGATAAACCAGAAGGCTGGTTTATTAAATTATCAGTCAGTTGACTGCAGCCTTGGCTGATTATATCTACCGTCAACTAAAGGCATTCCTCCCATAAATGAGATAATCCAACTAGCTGGATGTGAGCTAATCAGTTGAAGACTTTTAAAGAAGAATAGAGAATTGTCTTTGTTTCTTCAGTCAGCAAGCTTCTCCTGTGGAGTTTGTTAAGACCCTTCATTGGAGTTGCCAGCTTAATGCAACCAGCCTGCTCTGCAGATTTTGGACCCTTACATTCTTATGGTTGCATGAGACACCTTTAAAAATCTCATATTTATAGATATTGTTTGTTGGTTCTGTGTCTTGAGAGAACCCTGACTAGTGCAGCTTGGTACTAAGAGTGGTTCTTGAGCAAAAGAATCTTTAAAATGGGCTTTTACAAATGGTCGTCTACTCTGATTAGATTCAAAGCCAGGATGACACTGTTTCCAATACTCAAGATGGCACTGATAGTCCATGGGTTGTGTTGGCAATAAAGACAGGCAAAATATCACTATTTAACTCTGCTGACTGTGTGCTTATATAATAGGCAAGGCTCTGGGTGAGTGTTTTTGACACCATAATGAAGTTTTGAGGAATTAAGAGGCATAATGATGTTGGCTGGTTGTTGTTAGATGTGCTGGATACAATTACGAAAGAAAGGGATGGGCTGAAGGCTTCAAATTTACAACTAAGTGCAATATAAAAGATGTAAAAGTTTCCATGTGTGCCTTGAAAGAAAATCTTATTTCCTGTGGACTTGAGATCTCTGAAAACCACGTACAATGCCTCACTGTGCAAGTAGAAGATTTAAAACGTAAAATAAAAACTCAATCTTGCAGGATGAGTGCTTTTTAAAGTAAGGACTTTGATTGGAAAAGAATGGGATCCTGAAACGTAGGATGGGGACATATAGCTTGATAATGATGGCATTGGAACAGGGAAACCCTGGAATCTGCTGAGCATTTACTAGGAGACCTGTAATCGTTTGTCCTGAGGAAAGAGCCATCCCACCTCCAGCCTGCTCTGAGGAAACAGCCGCCCAATTTCCAGCCTGCCCTAAGGAAAGAGCTTTCCTACCTCCAGCTTGCCTTGAGGAAAAGCTTCTCTACTTCCAGTCTCCTCAGAGGAGTCTGCCACCAAAACTCCATCTAAAGAGATTAACCCCTTAGTGCCTACTAAACCTATAACTACCTCCCCTGGGAAGCATCCTTCACTCCTTTGTCCAGAGTAGTTCATCCTATTTTAAGAGATGAAACTGTAACAGAATATCCTGAGGTAATTGGCTTGAAAGACACTTCTAATTATTTTCATGACCCACCCCCGCCATCTCTCTATGTCAAGACCTATAACTAGACTAAAGTTCCAACAGGCCCTGAAAGGTGAGGTAAAAAGTATGATCCATGAGGAAGTACACTATACTCCAAAAGAACTGCATGGTTTTTCAATCTATATAGACAGAAAACAGGGGAATGAGTGTGGGAATGGATATTAAGGGGGTAATATAAAGTTGGATCAAACTGCATTTATTGATATGGGCCCACTAAGCAGATATTCTGCATTCAGTGTTATAGCTCGAGGGGTTAGAAAGGGCATTAACAGTTTGCTTGGATCATTGACTGAAACATGGATCAAAAAGTGGCCAACATTACCTGAGGTAGAAATGCCAGGACTTCCCTGGTATAATGTAGATGAGGGGATCCAGAGGCTTGGAGAGATTGGAATGTTAGAGTGGATTTATCATGGAAGATCTGTTCACACACCACAGGAATGTCCAGAGGACACACCTTTTACCAAAGTTGTGAGAAATAAACTTGTGAGACCAGCTCCATCATCTCTGATGACCTCTGTAGTTACTCTTGTCTGCAGGTCAGATATTACTGTGGGAACTTCTCTCATTGAGCTGGAATGCGTAAACACAATGGGGATAATTGAATCCCAAGCTGGCAGAAATCACGTGGTGACAGTTAATCAGCATAGACAAGTTGGGTGTGGCTACCATAATGGACAGCAGACTCATAGCAACAGACAAAATAATCTGACTCACAGAGGTTTGTGGCATTGGCTAATATATCATGGGGTACCTACAATCAAAATAGATGGGCAGTCTGTTAAACTCTTGTTTGAGCTCTATAAGCAGAAGAATTTTAGGTCAAGTGAGCAGAAGTCTAACTTAAATTACAAAAATAGAGAGTCTTCTCCCTTAATTAATTCCCAGACTTGAAACAGTTTACAGACCCTTTCCCTTGAATGAGGGAAAGCCAAGTATCCTTAGAAAATGACTCTGTTACACTGCCCAAACTTTAAACTGTTAACCTTCCTCCCAGCCTTCCCTAAGGAGACCTAAGATCTGTTACCAGGGTGCCTGTGCATTGGGGAAAAGGAAATGATCAGATATTTGGGGGATTATAAACACTGGCTCAGAAGTGACACTAACTCTGGGAGACTCAAAACATCACTCTGGTCTACCAGTCAGAATAGGGGTTTATGGAGGTCAGATGACTGATGGGGTTTTAAAGTCAATCTCACAGTGGGTCCAGTGGGTGACTGGACCCATTCTGAGGTCATTCCCCAGTTCCAGAATACATCATTGGATTTGACATGCTCAGTGACTGACAGAAGACCCACGTTCATTCTCTGACTCATAGAGTAAGGGTTATTATGGTAGGAAAGGATAAGTGGAACCCACTAAAACTTTCCTAGTTAGCAAAATAGTGAATAAGAAGCAATACTGGATTCCTGGAGGGATTTCAGAGTTAAGTTCCACTCTTAAGGACTTGAAGATTGCAGAGATGGTGAATCCCACCACATCCCCATTCAACTCTCCTATTTGGCCCATGCAGAAAACCAAGTGCAGGAATGTGCATATGCTTATGGACTTCTCTGGTCTTACCATGTTCCCCATCATACAGAAGCATCTGGGTTGATAGAATGGTGGAACGGCCTTTTGAAGACCTAATTATGGTCCCAACTAAGTGGCAATACTTTGAAGGGCTGGTGCAATGTTTTCCTGGAGGTTGTTTATGCTCTGAATCAGTATCCACTCTATGGTGCTGTTTCTCTCATAGGCAGGATACATGGGTCCAGGAATCAAGGGGTAGAAATGGGAGAGGCAGCACTCACTATCACCCCTTGTGATCCACTAGAAAAATTTTTCTTCCTTTCCCTGAAGCCTTAAGCTCTGCTGGTCTACAGGTCTTAGTTCCAAAAAGAGGAGTGCTTCTACCACAAGACACAACAATGATTTCATTGAACTAGGAAGTTAAAACTGCCGTTTGGCCACCTTAGTTTTCACATGCCTCTGAATCAACAGGTAAGGAAGGGGATTACTGTATTGTCTCGGGTGATTGATCTTATCAAGGGGAAATAGGACTGCGACTACATAATGGAGGTAAAGAAGATTTTTCCTAGAATATAGGAGATCCCTAGGGCATCTCTTAGTACCACCATGCCCTGTGATTAAAGCCAATGGAAAACTGCAACAACCCAATCCAGGCAGGACTACCAATGGTCCAGAAACTTCAGGAATGAAGGTTTGGATCACCCATTAGGCAAAGAACCACGGCCAGCTGAACTGCTTTTTGAGAGTAAAGGGAACATGGAAATGGGTAGTGGAAGAAAGTAGTGATACATATGAACTATGACCACATGACCAGTTACAGAAATGAGGATTGTGATGGTAGAATATTTTTTTTCTGTTTTGTTATGAGTATGTTTGCATTTGTACATGAAGCAAATATCTTTTTTTCCTCTTATCACATAGTATAAGTTGTATTGTTCATGTTACAGTATTTAAAGTATAGGATATCAGTTTAAGAGTGAATGTTACCTAAGGACTTGTACTTTATTCTGTAAAGATTTAGTGCCTTTCTGGTTGTATACAGGACAGTTGAGTATTGTCAGGTGAAACATACCTGTAATTGTATTCTACTTAGAAATTAAGCATGTTTCAAGGTAATGTGCAGAGCTGTCAAGTTGACAAGTGGTGGGCTGTGATGGTTAGGTTATATTGTCAACTTGGCCAGTTGATGATGCCCAGTTGTCTGACAAGCATTGGCTGAACCATTGCTGCATGGAAACTTTATGGCTGGTTGATAAAGCAGAGAGCTGTTTTATTAAATTATCAATCAGTTTATTGCAGCTATGGCTGATCACATCTGTAATCAACAAAAGATAATCCAATCAGTTGACTGTGCTCCAATTAGTTGAAGACTTCTAAAGATGAAGAGAGAATTTTCACTGTTTCTTCACCCAGCAAGCCTCTCTTGTGGAGTTCATCAAGACCATTCATTGGAGTTGCTAGCTGCATGTAACCAGCCTGCCCTATGCATTTTGGACTTTTGTATTCCCATGTTTGCATGAGACACCTTTATAAATCTCATATTTACAGATATATTCTATTGGTTCTATTTCTCCAGAAAACTCTGAATAATGTACATGGATTATAGTTAATAGTACAAACATAAAAATGTGCTTTCTTCAATTGTAGCAAATGTTCCATATCAATGCAAAATGTTGATGGTGATGGAGTGTATGTATTTTATGCATGAGTGCCCTGTAAACCCACATCTTTAATAGAGATTTTTTAAAAAAATTAAAAAGAATAAGGTTATAAAAAATGAATATAATACTGTATCTGGGTTTTAACTGCAACGTTAAAAAAAAAAAAACAAAAAAACGAGCACTGAGGTAAAAGTGGTAGAAAACCATTGTTACAATCCTGATTGTTTAAAGTCAATTGCTACGTATAGATAGATAAATTCTCTGAATTCCCACCTCATTTTATCGGTTGTTTTTCTCTCAATAAATAATAATTTCCCTTCACGGTTACAAAACTTGGTAAGGCAATATGCATCTAATTTCCAGCTATTTTTTGGAGCTATCTAATATAAGGGTAAAATGTTCACACAAATAAATGTGATCCCAAGATAATTTAAAGGGTAAAATGTAACCTATGGCATTGTTTATATTCAATTCAGAAGATGAATAAATCTTTTATTTTAGAAATGTATATTTAAAACATATTTTGTACAGTTATGTCAGCACCTAAATTAATTTTTAATATTTTTATTTAAGAAAATGAACAATATGCTTAGAACCACCAAAAATTGGATACCTTAGTTAGCTTATCCATTGGTATATTTAAATGAAGCATCAAATAGTTATTGCAAAACTTATGTTTTCACAGTGTTTCATAAACCAATTTAAAATTAAGAAAAAAAATCCACAAGTTCATATATCAGAGATTCTTAAATTCTAAATATTAAACACTAACTTAAATAACATTTGATCAGCTGTCAAAACCGTAAATGTTCTCAAAATATCAAATAGAAAATTATTACAAATATCAAGGTTGCTATAGTAATGACCTATTTACTGAACATTTTCCTGATTTCAGGAAAATATAAAGATACAAAGTTTTTACAATTAACGTATGAAAATCTTAACCACCCAAAATGGATATGTTAGTTAGCTTATCCATAGGCATATTTAAATAAAATATCTAAATAATCATATTAAAGCCTGTTTGTACAATATGTTTCACAAACAAATTTTAAATTAAAGTAAGCAAGGAAAAAATCTACAGATACAGACAAAAGAGTTTCTTAAATTCTAAGAAAACACTATCTTAAATACCATTTAATTAACTATCAAAACTGTGTATGTTCTCAAAATATCAAGCAGAGAGGTATCGCAACTATCAGTTTTGCTATGGTAATGGCCTATGTTACTTAACATTTTTACATTTTTATTTAAGGAATCTATCTTATCTAACATTACTATAGCTGCTTATAGTTGGTTGTTAACATTTTTATTGTAAACTATAACATATATACAAAGCAAAGAAAGAAAAAAGCAATAATTTTCAAAGCACACTTCAATAAACAGCTACAGAACAAGTCTCAGAGTTTGTCATAGGTCACCATTCTATCATTTCAGATTTCTCTTCTAGCTGCTCCAAAACACTGGAGGCTAGAAGGAATAGTAATAGAGTGATTCAGTAGGCATACTCATTTCCTAAATCACATTTTCTCTGTTAGACCTCCTCCATCTCCTTTAATCCCTCTCCCATTTTATAGGGATCCTTGGGGAATGCCAGTTCCAACTCTTTCATGCTGAGAAGTGGTGTCCATAATGAAGGACAGGGCATTGCAATCAATTGATAATATTGGAGAAGCTGGTCCCTCTGGGTTTTATCTGACCTAAGAATACTCAGGGAATTGTATGCTCCAGGAAGGCCTAAATGAATTTTGTAGGTATCTGAAATGACTGAGCATTTTTTAATATCTTCAGTTAAATTTCATTCTTTAATGCAGCAATCTTCAACATGGTTCACAAATATTTCTCTTTCTCCTCTTAGTCACATGGTAAGATGGTCTTTCTCCCTATCTTGAAGTTAATGTAGCCACATGACTAGCTTTGACCAATGAAACATTAAGAGGTAATAACGTGTATCACTGTTAGATGGACACATTAAGAGTTACCATGAAATATCCGTATTTAATTCTTCTACCCTAACAAACATGTGAGCTTAGTCCAATATTTACTCTCCCTCACCTGGGTCTGTGAATGAGAATGATGCAGTGTCTAGCCCATCAGCACCCCTGTACTGTTTGTGTACTGTAAATGAGATGTAAACCTTTGTTGTTTTAATCCAGTGAGATTTCTAGGGTTATTTGTCACTTCTTTATAATCTAACCTATCCTGATTGATACATTTATTATCTTTATATCTTAAAAAATAGAAATATCTGGCTCATATTTTCATAAGCAATATGTTAGTGAATGAAATCAAAGATTCAATGCATATAATGTAACATGGGAGGATGTAAAATGCACTTTTCCTTCAAAAACGTCACCTCACCAGATTATAGACATGCAGGAGTCATCTGTCAACAAGTTGTCATTTTTGATCATGTAAAAAGAAAGTTAATTTTTGAAATCCTTTAATTTAAAATTTTAAATATTAATTTTACCCCACAACCTATCTCCTTCACTTAGTTATAACACTGATCAAAAATTAAGAAATTATACTGATCAAAAATAGAGATTACGATAATTTGACAGCTGAAGTCATTTAACTTTTAAGACTAATAAAAGTTCAAAAAGTTGATAAGTATGTTTAAAAATGCACAATTTCTGCAATAAGTCACTTTCCTGGAAGGAAATTCATATAGCCCCTTCCACATTAGTCATGCAAATACAAATAACATTTAAATGAAAAAAAATGATGTCTTAGTTTACAAGAGCTGCTATTATAAATACCGCACAATTAGTTGGCTTAAGCAACAATAATTGATAAGCTCAGGATTTGGGAGAATAGAAGTGACAAATTAAGGCATCAGCAAAACCACACTTTCTGCCTGAAGTGTGCAGCATTCTAGTGCTGGCTTGCCCCAATGTGTGGCAGATTGAGTTATGTACCTGTGCAGGTTCGAAAGGATTTATACGCCCTAGAAAAGCCATGTTTTTATCCTAGTCATTCTTGTGGGAGCAAGGGTTTCTTCTAATCCCTCCTCAGTACTATAGGTTTGAAACTTGATTAGGTTAGCTCCACAGAGATGTGACTCAGTCAATTGTGGGTATTAAACTTGATTAGATGGAGATGTGTCTCCACCCATTCTATATGGGTCCTGATTAGTTTACTGGAATCCTATAAAAGAAGAAGTATTTTGGAGAAAGCTTCAGAACCCCACAGAACCACGAAGCAGAGAGTCCGCCAGCCGGTGACTTTTGGAGATGAAGAAGGAAAATGCCTCCCAGGGAGCTTCATGAAGTAAAAGGCCTGGAGAGAAAGCTACCATCTGCTGTTCCAGCTGAGAGAGAAATGGTGAACATCATCAGCCTTCATGAACCAAGGTATTTTTCCCTGGAGGCCTCAGATTGGACATTTCTATAGACTTGCTTTAATTTGGAAAATCTCAAAGCCTTAGAACTGCAAACTTGCAACTTATTAAATTTCTCTTTTTAAAAGCCATTCTGTTTCTGGTATATTGCATTCTGGCAGCTAGCAAACTAAAACAGTACCCAAAAAGAAAATGTGTTCTTAGTCTTAATCTATTCCTGTGGGTTTGAACCCATTTTAAATAGGATCTTTGGAAATCTTATTAGTTAACATTTGCCCAAGTGGAATGAAGAGAGGCCTTAATCCAATACGGCTGAAGTGCTTATAAGGAAAGAAACTGTACACAAAAAAGAAGAACACAGGAGAAGCTAGCAGTCAAGAGAACCTGGAATAAAAGGGAGTGGACATCAACATGTGCATTGCCATATGACAGCAAGGCCAAGGGTTCAAGGAACAGTGGCAACCTATACCAGAGTATCGCAGAATTCAGAGAGAAAGCATTGCCTTCCTAACCACCTTGATTTTGTACTTCTACTAGCCTCAAAACCATGAACCAATAAATTTCTGTTGTGTAAACCAACTATTGTATGGTATTTGTTGATCACAGCCAGAAATCTAAGGCACTTGGCCACTTCTGCATTTATCACATGATCTCCTCCTGTGGCTTCCTCTGACTTCTGACTTCTGCCCTGATTGTGTCTGAATTCCTTTCTTTATAAGGCCTCCAGTGGTATGGATTAGAGGACAACATAATTTAGTTTGGCTATATCTAAATGGGATCTTCAAATGAATCCACACCCTGACTCATTTGAAGTATTTATGAAGACAGTAGTTATAAATAGATTCACACTCATGGGAAAGCAGATTAAAATTAAGAATGCATCTTTTGTGGGATACATGATTCAACCCCAACAGATGATATTGGCTGGGAACATATGTTCCCAGTCCCTTCCCAGTTAGAGGAATTCATCTAACAAGTTGAATGAAATATGAGCAAAATCTATGTAAATTTTCCCCCAATGCTCAATATTCAGCATTCATTTGTTCTACCTCTTCTTTACCCTAAGAGGCCAACCAATATAGACTGTATTAATAAACTTCCTTGCCTTGGGTTCACCCAATGGAAGAAGAAAGAGAGAAGGGGACTTTAGAGAGATATTTCTAAGGCAATGTCTCCCTCAAGATTTTTAATCCATTCACTTATTAATGGCCTTTTGGGTTTTTTTCCAGTTTTTGGCTATTACAAATAAAGCTGTTATAAACATTCATGTAAGCTTTTTTATGAGGAACCTGTACAATTGATTTTTGAATATTCATCTTTTATCCTGTAACTTTTCTAAATTTTGTTATTTGTAACAGCTCATTTTTTTTAGATTTCATCCTCTTCATTAAACTCACCTCAAATTGCCCACTTTGACTCTTTCACTATTTATCGACAGACTTTGCATGAAAAGAGATGGAATCCAGCAAGAAACAAATGTTTTATTTTAACAAGCACAAAAAAATCATCATCATCCTCCACAACAACAACAAAATTAATGTCTGGTCACCTGTTGTACAGGAAAAAAAGATAAATCTTGAGGATTAAGCTAAGGATGATTTGGCAGATTGATTAGTATAAATATAAGGAGTCCTTTTCTTATTGCTTACCTTTTCTCAGTGAATTAAGGGACACATTTTCTAGCTAAGAGTAAGAAAGCACAGGAATGTTAGAGCTGTTAGGAGCATGTTGACAGTATGAAGCATCCATCCAGGAAAGTGCTAAGTGTTGTAGGACATTCACATACAATGGTATCTAAAGTATGAGAACCCCAAATGCTTTTGGTCATGATTCTTGAATTTCAAATATAAGAGATGTTTAGTAATCTTAAACCATGGTTGGAAAGACTGAGAAAAACAGTATTTGTTGGTTAGTCACATCATGACTGAATTATTATTATTTTTCAGACATTGAAAATAAAAAGATCATGAAGCCATCCAACTCCCTGAGTGTTTTGGTTTTTGCTTGTCCTTCTGTATTTTCCTTCACTCTCACCCTCAATCACTGCAGACCTTGACTTTTTCCACTTTTTTCTGAGCATGCCAGACTTAATCCTACTCTAGATTTTTGCCCATGCTATTCATTCTGCTTATGATGTTCTTCCACAAGGACACGGATGCCATCTTGCATTCAGTTGCCAGCTAACACCTCGCAGAATAATTGGCATGTGTGCATTAGGGATGCAGGAGAGGAGGGTAATTTTAAATTGAGAGACTTTTATTAGTACTACACCACCTTAAAATTGTATTTTTTTCTTTTTTGGGTGCATGGTCCAGGAATTTAACCCAAGTCTCCCACATGAAAGATGCGCATTCTATCACTGAACCACTCTTGCACCTGTATTTACTTTTAAGAATATTATCACTATGTTAAATTATTTTTAACATGTTTATTTTTTATCCCCCTCTAAAAAGAAAACTCCTGAAGGGAGGGAATAGATCTGTTTTATTTAATTCTATATCCCCTCCCCATAGAACCATGCCCAGCATATAATGGGTGCTAAACAAATTCATGTTTGAAGAGAAGAGATAAAGAACAAGAGCACTTTCAAAACTACATTTCAAAAATGCCTGAAGACACTTTTTCTCATTTTTTGGCCTTGAGTCATTTGCATTCTGTGTTGAACCTGCATAAATTAGTTTCCTTACTGGGAGCTAAAATGTTATCTAGTTTGCTCTTTGGGAAATAATAAAGTGAGATGAAATTGAGATGGCATTTGGCCAGTACATCCTCTCCTGAGTTCTCCCAGGGAGATGTATACACAAAGGATGAAGCAAAGCAAAGTAAAACTTTATTACTAGCTGACATTTTGTCCACACAACCCTAAGAAGAACTCTAGTAATATAAGCTGGAACAATTGAAGAACTCATTTTTAAATCTGTTTTGAAGGCCTATATAAGCCATAAGAAAGAAGGCTAAAAGGTTGGGTTTTGTCAATTTCCACCCCAAAGAACAGACATAACTCTGAAATCTTTGTACTGCACAGAAATAGATCAGCCAAGAATATAACTGCAATGGGTCAAAACGAAATGACCAAAAGAAAAAGTGTTATATTTTCTAGCATCATCTCCAACCAAGGGTACTGTCCCTGTGCTTAACTGCCATTTGAAAAGAAGAAACCATTTCCTAAAAGAGAAACTGCCTTCCACCCAGAGCAGAGATGACTAGAATTCCTCCCTGGTGGAGCAAACTAAACCTTTAAGCAGTGGAGAGTTAATAGGTTGATGAGATATGTCCAAGGTTAAGGATCTCATGTATCTGTCTTTCATCACGTGACAGGGAAAGTAAAAAAAGAGCCAAAGAAAAAAAAGGAATAGCTGAAATTTTTCCCAGGAAGTCAGGCAACAGCTTTATTTCATGTTTCCTTGAATGCCAAGACCACAAAAGTACATAAAAATAGAAAAGAAGAGATGATAGGTGGTATCAGCCTAACTCCTTCTCTCATGTAAAAAGACTCTTTCTAATTTATTTGAATAAAGTGAGAAACAATATACAAACAGACAATGGCCAGACCATATGTAATAATGAAACTCTGACCCACAATCTCTGCAGCAACCATTTCAGAAAATCAAACGGTAACTTTTTTCATAGTCAAAACCATCAATAAGTGCCAACTTCCCTACTTTCTGTCTCTGCTTTCAACTCAAGACCAACCTGAGAAAGTCAAACATGCTCCCTGCATTAGTTAGGGTTCTCTAGAGAAACAGAATCAACAGGAAATATTCGTAAATATAAAATGCATAAAAGTGTCTCACATAAGCATGGGAACGTAGAGTCCTAAATCCACAGGGCAGGCTGTGAAACTGATGACTCTTATGGAGGCTTTGGATGAATTCCACAGGAGAGACTTGCAGGCTGAAGCAGGAAGAGAGACCATTATGAATCCTCCTTAAAAGACTTTCAGTGATTGGATTAAGCATCGCTCATTGCAGAAGACACCCTCCTTGGCTGATTACAAATGGAATCAGCTGTAGATGCAGCCAATGTGATCATGATTTAATTCTATGAAATGTTCTCGTAGCAACAGACAGGCCAGCACTTGCCCAAACAGACAAACAGGTACCACCACCTTGCCAAGTTGACACAGGAACCTGACACTGACACTCCCCAAACCAATCACACAAGATGCCCACTTCTAGTTAGCCAACCTCTAACTTCCCCATCCAACAACTTGCAATCAAAGCATACTGAAGCCTTCTCTGTTTTTCATTGTACTGCTTTTCAACCCCCTCCCTGCTTGTGAGTTGCCACCAAGCTCAACGGATAGTGACTACCTCCCTCACTATGTAGTAAGCCTTGAATAAATAGCCTGCTCTTTTTCATCTGGGTGGTCTTGTTTATTTCCACGAAAGACAGATCAAAATGAAACAGACTTGACCTTTTCCCCTGTGTGAATGAATGGTGATAAATTGCTATGACATAATTCTGCTTTCTAAAATATGGAATTCCTTACCTTATTGATGAGGATTGGTACCTTGAATCTCCTTTAGATTTCCATTAAGCCACCTTGAATCATCATGGGCTTAAAATCAAAGTACTACAGAAAAATATTTTTTCACATTACTACTAATAAGTAGCAAGAGGAAAGAACTCTTTTGCTTTGCTTGGTGGGTTTCCTGATTTTGGGGGGGAGGGGTAGTTTTTGTTTTACCACCCAAATATAAAGCAAGAGGGATTTATATAGAGGGTAATACAGGTAATCCTCCCATACCCTTTCTGTTTGGCAAATGCTTCTTAATGAGCAAGTTTCTATAAAAGGTTCAGGAGAGAAAAAAAGTCATTGTTTAGATCCTCTTTTCCTTATCTCCTACATCAAAAGCTCCATGATCTCTAACCACTCTGTAACCTCCTTCAAAATTTCCACTTCTTCGATCACTTTGGGAATGAAATGGAAAGGCACTCAGCTGTATTCTAAGTGGTGTGGTGGGCAGAGATGAGGCTTCAGATCCAGTGAGAGGAGAAATTTTAAGACAACTAAACCTTCCACATGGGGAAAATGGACCTCTTCTTAGCATGGAGCTAGAAATTGTTCTAAATGTTTTATTCACACCATCTGATACAATTGTATAGAGAAAGCCAAAAAATAACCCATGCCCCAATTCCTCTTTGAATTCCCCCTTGACTTTCCTCTTGATATCTTTTGAAGTTTGAAATTCCAACCAAGGCAACTGATCCAGGTAACCAATCAAGTCCCTAGTTTATTACCTTTGACCCAAGACAAAATAAAGCCCACCTGCCCTAACTCACTACTGTAAGACCACCAAACCCTGATCCAATCAATAGAAATCAAGCTAACTTTCTTCCTATATCATTAAAAATTGTTTGCCATCCTTAGAGCCTCAAAGCTACTCTAATTCTCACAAGTAATCTGGTTTCCTTCGATGCAGTAAAACTTTGGTGCCCTAAATAAAATGCTGTAATGTGCACACTCAACTCTGATTTGTCTTTTGACACATCTAATTTAATCCTCACAATATTCAAGCTAGGCAGTCATGCTATCTTCATTAAAATGTGGATGCAAATGAGAAGGAGGGAGGTTTGTGACTTCCTGTCTATGAGAGTGGAAGAGCTGCTATTTTGAGACCATGAGAATGAAAGAGCCAATATTTGATATTTGAGCTACATCCTATTGACCTCAAAATGTGCTTTAATCATTACTTAATCAATATTAAATATATTGAGAATGTTCTTGGAGAAAAACTTTCAAAGAAAATACAGCCCAATAACACATCCCTTTTTTTCAAATGTGAGGATTATCTCAGCTTATCATACTTTCAATTTCTCTTCTGGGTATCTGGATCATTCCTGAGGACAAAGGAACTCAATAACAGGGCTTCAATTTTAGATAACAAAGTCTGATCTCTTTTGATTCAGTGGAAAACTAATTCAATCTGATCTTTTCATTAAAGCATACCATAACATGGATAGGAAGGAAATATATACTGTTCCAAATGCTCTGAAAATTCAAGGACCAAACCCTTAGTCCCAATTTCATAGAAATTGGAACCTAATGCAAAGTTTCAGGTAAAACATATACCAGGCTGTAACTCCTGGCAGCAACAGTAAAAGGGAAAAAGTGAGTATGGGAGGGAGTAAAAGCAAATTTAAAACGGTACATTACTGAACTGAGCATATCAGGACACCCTCAAGTGCTTCAGGGCAGTCTGTTAGGAAAAATGAGGAAATGGAATTTATCTTTCAGTTCTTTCCTAGCTCCTAGATCTCAACAGTTCATGTTTGCCCCTTGAGGAATTAACTCCCCCAAACTCCCAGGCTCCCATAGCCTGACCCTACAGTGTTGCCTCTGGGAAACTCATTTCCCAAACCCCAAGGTTTGGTGCCTTACTTGAGTCTGAAGTGGAGGGAGGATCCATTGCTTCTCATAGATCCACTTGGGGCAAATCTGGAAGCCATAGCCCTTCCAGCTACCACTCTGAAAGTTATAATGGTGTCAAACCAACATCTGGCCCTTCTATTAAGCATGCTTTGACCACCGTTGGTTTTAATAGACAAGTTGACTAGTTGGACAAGGGACTGAAGTACAGGTAGTGTGGGTGTGTGGGGGGACATTGGATGGGGGAGTGGTGTACAAAGGAAAGGGAGAGAATTTGAGAACATACATAAATTGAGTCTCAAATGGTAAAAGCATGAAATTCGCATTCCATATTCCTGCTGCTTCTCCATTTCCTAATGAGCAATGTATGTGAGTGAATTTTGCAATTTGTGTAATAATGCACAAACAGTTGAAAATATTTTAATTAAATATCCCAAAGTAATTCATTCTATAGACTTTATCTATGCATTTATTTATTTAATAAACAACATTTGTTCAGAATCTATTTATCATCAGACTTTCTTCTAAGAACGAGGGTTACAGCAAGGGAATGAAATAGACAAAAGTCCCTGCCATGATAGAACTTAAACTACTGAGATGGTATCAACCAATGATAAACCTACAAAGAAAATAAGTGCAGTGTGTGGAAAGGGGAGGGACAGAGTTAGTTTAGATTGGCTTCAGTTGAGTCACTAATGATAAGGAGACAGTTAAGCTAACTTGGAGCAGTTGAGGTAGAGAGAAAGATTAGGAGTTTTGGAGGGAGAGTTAAATACAAGTGCAAAGATCCAGCAATGGGAATGAACCTGATATTTGAAGAAAAAGAAAAAAGAGCCTTTTAAGATTTACCATTGCCAGTCCTTCTTTGCTAGTTGAAATTTGAGTTTATAAAGTTTATGTGGAAAATGACACCTGCAAACATATTCTTAAGAATGTTATTGGGAGACGAGGGGATCAGGTGGTGGAGTGGAGAGAATTCCTTTATTTCCTTTGAAAAGGATATCTGTGATATAAATGTAGGAGAAGCCTCTAAGAAAGTTGTGTTTCCTAGAAGATAAATTATACAAGGGTAGACCTTGATCAGCCATGAGGTGTGGCTAATTTTTACCTCCAGGGTTTTAGTGCATAAAAATGGATAGTTTCATTTAAAAAAGAAGTGAATTTTGCCCTGAGTCATATGAATAGATTTCTAACACAAGATTGCCCTTTTGTACCTAAAGTATAAGTCATGTTCTATAGTTAAGCAAAGGGCCCACCTGACTTTTAATAACTTTTAGCATTTCTTTAACATAAATTTTAAATTCAAAATATAAATAACAAATCCAGTGCACCCACAGCTAAAGGCATTTGAATTATTTTCTCCTAGAGAATGTTGTTTACTGTTTTGCAAGGTGTTCACTGAGCCTGAAACAGCAGGTAAAAGAAAGTATGGAGTTGGAAGAAAAGACAAATACCTGTCTTGATTAAACCCTGAATAATTTTACAGATGCTTACATAAACCAACAATGTGTAACTACGTTTTACGTATCAAACTGGCATGTCTTTACAGTGGTACTACCAACTGTAGGCAAAAGTGAGGGGTATTTGGCATTATCATTCACTGATAAAATCAGCATAATCTTTCTGGAAATTAATATATAGCAAAGGCTTCAAAAACTAGTATTTAATCTAGTAATACCATCTTTACTAGATAGATTTTGAGGGGCAAACTCCAAGGGGGTGAGTGCTACATTGGGTCAAAATCTCTTCTGGGGAGTTAGGCACTGAAATTAAGAGATTCCATCTTGGCTCTCTGATCTCTTGAAGAGATGATATGTGAAACTGGGAAATGTAAAGCCATATGTACTCTACCATGTGAACTGAGAAACAGCAAATGCCAATCCCTGCAAAGAAATAAGAATGAAGTCAATATGTTTAAAGGGAAGATACATTTCTGATGGTGTTTAAGTCTCCGATTTCAGTTTATTCTTGAGGCCTTACTTTTAGCTTTGCCTTGAGCTCCTAACCAAACTGTTGTACTTTTATAATAAAGTCCATTTTCTTACCTATCATAGTGCAAGCAGGTACTTCTTTTCACTACCAAGAGTCTATGTTATAACTCTATTGTTTTTGCAACTTCGTTTATGTATTCACAAGATTTTGTGAATTATTTTTAACTTGGCATATTTAAATTATGTTAATTTAAGTTATAATAAAAATTTGAGTGGGCGAGCCTTCTGCACCACATAGGGCCGACCTGGTTTCAGAGGCCGAGGAAATGAGCAGCAGAAAGCTGGAGCTGGCACAGAGGCATGGAGGATGCGAGAGTGCACAAGGGGAGCCTGGGACTAGGAAGAAAGCCAGGCTTCATTCCTTGAATGCACTACCAGCACAGCCCCATGACCAGCGACTCACCCCAAACCCAACACACCAGAACCCTGTCACCCGCTCCCATTCCCCATACTCCAAGCATCCCTGCCCCACAAGCTCCCAGTGAGCTTACCCACCCCACCCCCCGAGCCCAAGTGCAGCCTGGCCCAACCCAACTCTCCTGCACCCCTCCTGTATACTACCTCTCCTTCCCTGTTCCCTGCAGGTTGTTGCCAGCACATAAAGGCTATGAGCACTAACCTCTATACCAAGGCTACCCCCATCTCCATCCCATAGCATTGCACAGCCTCACCCTGCACTCCATGAGCTTTGTGCATCAATTTACCGCACTCTTAGACCTGTGCATGTGCTCAGGCCCCCAATCAGGTCTTTCAGCTCTGAGAGTGTCAGTTTACAGCATTCTTAGACCTGCACATGCACACGAGCCCCCAGTCATGACGTTCAACTCTGGGAACATCAGTTCACGGCAGTCTCAGAACAGCTCATGTGCGGCCCTCAGTCATACTTTCCAGCTCTGAGAAGGGGCTGACCTGCACAGCCAGGTCACATCTGCCCCCAACAAATGAAGGCATGATACAAACCTATGGGCACAGCTCTACACATGGGGCCCCACAAAGGGCCCCACGCCCTAGATCAGTGCATAGCAAGGTTACTACCCCTAGACCTGTGCACCCACACAGCTACATCCTCCCTGACTACTGGGTGCCCACATTCAAAAGCACCAGGGTAACATCCCAAACCTGTGCTTATACCTGCAATGAAACGAATCACCACACTGTTGTGCCATGCCCCATATCCTGCTCCCTGCTACACATACATCCCGCAAACACAAGGCCTTGGACTAATGAAAGAAATCAACTCCCAAAGTAAATCAATCAAGATATTTAAAAGCGATGAAAACAACAGAAGATAACTAAGCATATCACAATGCAGACAGGCCCTGCCTAATGACCAAATTGAAACATAAGAGGAGACACAGATGTTGGAACAACTCATCAAAGATGTTCAAATAACTCTACTTAATAAAATAAGTGGGGTGGCAAATGACATAAAGGAGATCAAGAAGACAGTAAAAGAGCATAAAGAGGAATCTGAAATAATAAATAGAATAATAGCAGATGTCACAGAGATTAAAGACTCTGTTGACCAAATGAAAACATACTGGAGGCACAGAACACTAGATTTGAAGAGACAGAAAAAAGAATAAGTGATATAGAGGACAGGATAACTGACTTCGAAGACTCAAAACAGCAAATGGCAAAAGAAAAAGAAAAAATTTAAATGGGATCTCAGGGAAATAATAGACAAAGCAAAGTACACAAACATAAGACTCATTGGTGTCCCAGAAGGAGAAGAGAGGAGTAAAGGGCTAGGAAGTGTAGTTGAGATTATAATGGGGGGAAACTTCCCAACTCTTCTAAAGGACATAAATATACAAGTCAAAGAAGCCAAATGAACAGCAAACAGAACAAATCTAAATAGGCCTTCCCCAAGACACATACTAATCAGTCTGTCAAATGTTGAAGAGAAGCAGGAAATACTGAAAGTGGCAAAAGAAAAGTAATCTACTACATATGAAGGAAACCACATAAGGCTGAGTTCAGACTACTCAACTAGTACCATGGAAGTGAGAAGGCAGTGGTATGATATATTAAAGATCCTGAAAGAGAAATACTTCCAGCCAAGAATTCTGTACCCAGCCAAATTATCCTTCAAAACTGATGGAGAGATTAAAGTTTTCACAGACAAGTCCTGAAAGAATTTGTTAGGAAGAGACCAGCCCAATAAGAAATACTAAAAAGACTTCTGCGGGCCGAAAAAAAACAGGAGAGAAAAGTCTGGAGGAGGGCATAGAATTGAAGAGTACCAGTAAGGGTAACTTAAAGGATAAAAAAAGAAAGGGAGAAAAGAATATATAGATTTGACAATTAAAGTAAAAAAGATAAGATGATGGATTCAAGAAATGCCTTTTCAGTGATAACTTTGAATGTTAACAGATTAAATTTATCCATTAAAAGATACAGAATGGCAGATTAAGAAATATAATCCAGCTATCTGCTGCTTACAAGAGACTCATCTTAGACTCAAGGATACAAATAGGTTGAAAGTGAAAGGATAGAAAAAGATTTTCCATGCAAGTTGTAACCAAAACAAAGCAGGAGTAGCTATACTAATATCAGACAAAATAGACTTTAAATGTAGAGACATCATAAGAGACAAAGAAGGACACTATATACTAACTAAAGGGCCAATTCACCAAGAAGATATAACAATCATAAATGTTTATGCTCCCAATGAAGGAGCTCCAAAGTACATGAAACAGGCATTGGCAAAATTGAAGGGAGTGATAGATGTTTCAAAAATAATAATAGGAGACTTTATTACACCATTTTCCTCTATAGATAGAACAGCTAGACTGAAGATCAACAAGGAAATAGAGAAATTTAATAACTTGATAAATGAATTTAACTTAACAGACATATATAGGTCATTGCAACCCAAAACATAAGAATATACATTCTTCTCCAGTGCTCATGGAATATTCTCCAGAATAGATCATAGACTGGGGCACAAAACGGGTCTTTATAAATTAAAAAAACACTGAAATTGTTCAAAGCACTTTCTCTGATCACAATGGGATGAAGCTGGATCTCAATAACCATCAAAGAATGAGAACATTCACATATATATGGAGATTAAATAACACACCCTAAAAC
Source organism: Tamandua tetradactyla (assembly GCF_023851605.1). Lineage (NCBI taxonomy): Eukaryota > Metazoa > Chordata > Mammalia > Pilosa > Myrmecophagidae > Tamandua > Tamandua tetradactyla. The sequence goes on along the minus strand of NC_135342.1, from coordinate 53,541,130 downwards.
AACCAGTATATCAAAGAAGAAATGGTTAGAGAAATCAGTAGCTATCTGGAGATAAATGAAAATAAGACTACAATTTATCAGAACTTATGGGATGTGGCAAAGGCTGTGCTGAGAGGGAAATTTATTGCCTTAAATGCTTTACATTAAAAACAAAAAGCAAAATCAAGGACTTAACAGCATACCTGGAGGAACTTGAGAAAGAACAGCAAATTAACCCCAAAGAAGAGCAATAACAAAGATTAAAGCAGAAATAAATGATGCGAGAACAAAAGCACAAAAGAAAGAATCAATAAAACCAAAAGCTGGTTCTTTGAGAAAATCAATAAAATTGATGGGCCACTAGCAAGACTGACAAAGTAAAAAAGAGAGAGGATGCAAGTCAACAAAATCAGCAATGAGAATTGGTGCATAACCACAGACCCTGAAGAAATAAAAGAAACCATAAGAGGATACTAAGAACAACTATACGCCAACAGACTAGACAACTTAGATGAAATGGACAAATTCCTGGAAACACACAGACAAGCTATACTAACTCAGGTAGAAATAGAAGATCTCAACAAATCAATCACAAGTAAAGAGATTCAATCAGTCATCAAACATCTTCCTACAATGAAAAGCCCAGGGCCAGATGGCTTCACAGAGTAATTTTATCAAACATTCCAGAAAGAACTAACACCAATCCTGCTCAAACTTTTCCAAAAAAGTGAGGAAAAAGGAATTCTACTTAACTAATTTTAAGAGGCTAATAGTATCTTAATACCAAAACCTGGTAAAGATGCTATAAAAAGGAAAGCTACAGTCCAATCACATTAATGAACATAGATGCAAAACTTCTCAACAAAATATTAGCAAATCAAATCCAATGACACAGTAAAAGAATTATACACCATAATCAAGTGGGATTTATACCAGGAATGCAAGGATTAATGTGCTGTATTGCACCATTTAGGGCCCTTGTCAAAAATCAGTTGACCATAGATTTGGTGATATATTTATACACTCTTGATTTGATTCCATTGGTCAGTGCTTCTATCTTTGTGCCAGTACTATGCTGTTTTGACCACTGTAGCTTTATAATATGTTTTAAAGACATGTAGTATTAATCTTCCTGCTTCATTCTTTGTTTTTAGGATGTGTTTAGTTTTTCAGGGTCTCTTTCCCTTCCAGATGAATTTGGTAGTTAGCTTTTCCAAGTCTTCAAAGTAGGTTTTTGGAATTTTGATTGGCACTGTGTTGAATCTGTAGATCATTTTGGGGAGAATTGACCTCTTAACTATATTTAGCCTTCCTATCCATGAGCAGGGAATATCTTTCCACCTATTTAGGTGGATTTCTTTTGCAATGTCATGTAGAAGTGGAGGCGGTTCTTTAATGGGTTTATAAGTAATATTACCATATTGAAGATGAACAAAATTGAAAATGGCACAGACCTTATGTGTCCCACTGATTAACACTAGAAATATGAATTAGTTCTTGCAAGAATTACTTCAAAGATATGATTCGCGTACAAAGAGTGTTTAAGTTCAGGGTACAGGGGGAAAACTGCTATTGCATGCTATGAACTTTGTTCAAAAGGAAAACATTAGCACTGTACAGCAACAGCAGAGGTAAGTAATGGGGGGGGAGGAATAAGAGTTAAGAGGAGGTTTAGATTCCCTATTCGGCAAGGGTGTGTTTATTGGCTTTCTTTCTCTTGGGAACAGTGAAATTATCTAACATTGAGAATGTTGATGGACTGTGGACTTTGGGCACTATACATGTGGCCCAATAAATGCAGGTGGCTGAAGGATGCACGACTGAGAAGTAGATTGGTGAACGATGGTGTATACTTATCAATGAAGGTTGTGCCACCACAGGAAGGAAAAAATCATGAGGCATGCAATGATGTGAATGAACATGTGGGACATTTGTTGAGACAAAATAAGCTAGAAACAAAAGAACAACAATGGTATGGTCAACTTTAGAAAATGCTTATAAGAAAACAGGTGCCTAGATTGTAAGCTTTTAGTGCAGACACTTAAATCCATAGTGGTGATTATTATTTCTGGATTTCAAGAGGCTGAAATTATATATATATATATATATATATATATATATATATATATATATAATGCATGATATATACATATATATCATGATATTTAGAGTTAAGAACGAAGCCAATTAGATTGGGGTTAAAGCAATTCAGAGCACAGGGGTAAGGAAGACAGGGTCTATATTTTAGAACCACTCATACTCTTCAAGATCAAAGGAAGAAAGGTTTATTTGGTCTGGAACTGAAATTTTCTGTAGAGCAGAATTTAACCCAACCTATCTGTATAGCTCATTTGAACAATTGAAACAGAGGGAGCACAGAATAAGAAAGAGGTCCTTTAATCCTGTATAGATTATTGTAATGCCTGGATACATCCTAGAGTATAGTTAGCAGATAATCAAAAATTATTGGCAAAGTCCCTTGAGGCATGGGAGAAAGAATATGGAACTATTAAACCTTACCATCAGGAAATCCCCTGATACTGTGTCAAACTTTAGGGACACCCAAATCAATAGGCTATGCCCTCGATCCTGAAGCTTACTCTTGTGAAGCTTATGTAGGCAGTGAAGAAGCTTAGACTTACCTAATATGCATGCCTAAGAGTTACTTCTGGAGGACCTCTTTTGTTGCTCAGATGTGACCTCACTCTCTCTAAGCCCAACTCTGAAAGTGAAATCATCGCCCTCACCCCCTTCGTAGGACATGACATCCAGGGGTGAAAATCTCCCTGGCAATGTGGGAAAGGACTACCAGAGATGAGTCTGGCCCTGACACCATGGGATCAACAATTCCATCCTGACCAAAAAGGGGAAAAGAAGTGTAACTAATAAAGTATTAGTGGCAGAGAGAGTTCAAATAGAGTCAGGAGGCTACTCTGGAAGTTGCTCTTATGCAAGTTTCAGTTACATATTGCAACCTATCATAACCTGCCAAACCCCAACCAGGACCATTCCAGTCAATCCTAAAGAACACCTAAGACAATATATAAAAAGGGTTCCATGCACTAGAGTAACTTTCCAGAACCTATAACCTCCAGATGGGTCCCTGGTCCAGATAAGTCCTGAAACCTAGAGGACCCTGACTCTCCAGAACATCAGCTAGTTCCATCTCTCTACCCCATATTAGTGACAAACACTTCCAATATCAAAAATTTAGAATGGTCATAGCCTGAACACCCCTAATGAGAGGGATGGAAAGATAAATGGTGATGGTGGAGATACACAGTGAGGATAGGATTTAACAAATGAATATGAATGCTGAGCCATTAAATTGATATCTCTTTTAGCCTCCCATATCTTAGAGCAGCTAGATGTATAAGCCTAAAATTGTGGAATTATAACCCATGTCAAACCCTGAAATATGTTCTACAACTAATTGTGGTGCTGTGCTTTGAAATTTATTGCTTTTTTGTATAAATGTTATTTTTCTCAAAAAAAAAAAGGAAAAAAGTTGATTGTGATGATAAAAAAATGTTTAAGCCTTCTAGTCTCCTATATTCTGCAGCAGCTATAAGGAAAAATCTGAGAGGATTGTAATGGTAGCCCATGACAAACTCTGGGATCTGTCCTGTAGCTACTTGTTGAAGAGTGCTTTGAAATCGCATTGCAGTAGTTAAATGATTCCAAAAGGTAATGTGACCTGATAAATCTTAACTTTATTAAGCTAAACAATTTTTAGAAACAGCACTTTCCAATCTATGCCCACATCCATGTAAATGATACCACTGAACACTCAAGATTTAGTAAGTTCTTAACTGAAAGCATAATTAATTTTTGCTTTAATTCTGCTTGAAAATTTTCAGAGCATTTAAAACTTATTCATGACTGACACCAACATAAAGAATGCAAGTTATTTTCTTTTCATAAAGGGCTTGAATGCAACTGGAAACATGTCATCCAAATTGCACAGATACAGTTTTATTTATACACTGTAGTAAAAAATACTGAACATATTAGGCTGCTATTCCATTTTTTGCAAAATTTACACTAAAATGCTGCCCATTATTACATTAAAATATTTTTGCAAAGCAAATCTGAACAAAGCCAGAGTGTGATATTGAAAAATATTATGTATTTTCATTTTTTTCTTTTGCTCAATGTCCACTGCATGTCATTCAAAGTTGAACCATTTATGTATCTTGAAAGAATTAAGTCTAATTATTCAGAATCTTATTTAGAACAAAGTGCTACTTTTAATGTTTCCAAATATCTGTAGACACTAGTGTTTCTCCCTTGCTACCCCCGCCCGCCCCCATCGTTCTCTCTTAGACCCTCCAACCGTGACAGCCTTATTGCTAAATCCAATAGACAAATCTTAGTTCTCGTCCTACTCAGCATTTGATGCAGTTTCTCACCTGCCTTCCAGAATACCAGATAGTTTTGGTTTTCCTCACACTTCATTGCTGTTCCTTCCTTGTCTTTTTTCATTGCTCCTATTTCTGTTCCTAACCTCAGAGTATTGAAGTGTCTGAGGTCAAGACCTTGCTTATCTTCTTTTCTTAATACACACTGTCTCCCTGGATGAACTCACCTAGTCCTTTGCTTTAAATTCCACATCTATGTAACAACTCCCATATTTTCCTCACCTAAGGCGTCTTTCTTAAATTTGACTTATATACCCAATGTCACCACTTGACTGTCTACTCAATGTCACTATTTGACTATCTAACAGACACTGAGAATCCAAAATATCCCAAACTGAGCTCCCGAAGTTCCTACCAAACCTGCTCCCCTGATAACCTTCCTCATTTCTGTTGATGGCACCATCTTTCTTAGCTATCCCAGCTGAGACCGCAAAATTATTTTTATTTATCTTTTTCTCTCATACCCTACATCCAAAATGTCAACAAATCACGCTGACTCTTTCTTCAAAATATACCCACATTCTGACCACTTCTCAGCATATCCCCTGCTACCATACTGGCCTGAGCCATGACTGACATTTACCTGGATCACAGCACTAGCCTTCTAATAGGTCTACATTTTATATTCTTGCCTCTCTGCAGTGTCTTCTCCGTTGTCCTTTGTAAGCTTAAGTCATCTCATGTTCTTATTCTATTTTTCTTCTCCAAGAGAAGCAGGGGAGCACTACAGACTTCTGAGTCCTTGGGTGTCCTATGTTCTACCCACTCCCTTCATTACCTGACATCTCATTTTCTACCTCATTTCCTGTTAGTCACTCCACTGCTAACCACTGGTCACTCCACTCCACCCAGAACACACACAGTGCTAGGAAAGCTCACATCACCAGGCCTTCACACTGACTGTGCCTGTCATATGGGTTTCTCTTCTGATAACTGCTGGGACGACTCCTTTACCTTCTCCAAGTCTCTGCTTGTATTTCACCTTCTGAGTGGGGCTGACCTTGACTAAACAATTTGAAATTACAACCCCTGACTCTCCCAACACCTCTTATTCTGCTTTATTTCCTCTGTCTCTTATTTTTATACAGCACTTATATAATATATAATTTTATTTTTATTATTTTAATTGTCAGTCTCTCTCTACTTAAATTTATTCTTCTTGATGGCAGAGATCTCTTTTATTCCCTGAAGTACCCCAAAGAGTCTAGTATATTACCTAGTAAATAGTAGGTAATCCAACAATTCTTGTTGACTAAATGAATGAATGAGTAAAATTTGCCTTTTAACTTGTCATATTAGTTAGACACTTAGTAATCAGATACATCTAAACTTGACTATTTCTTAACAATCTTGAACAAAATAAAATAAATAGTAATGAAGGATGATAGAATTGTAAATTCTCAGCACAGGTGTTGAATCTGAAACAAGAAGGAAATGGAAGAATAAAAGGAATACTGTGGGGGAATTTATACCAATCTGATTTACTTCTTGAATTTGAATACAAATGATAGGTTAAATTATTCTCATTTAATAGAAGTATTTTGCAATAGTAACATTTCTAGAAAACTTCTGACTTGTCATTTTCAGCCATTAAGGAGAATTATAAAATTTTTGACTCTCATCTCTAATTAGCTGTGCTAGTTTAGTAAATTTAATAGTTGTAAATCTGTTTGCTCACATGAAAAATAAGACCAAGGTCACTTACCTGAGAAAATCTTCAAAAGAATGGTATCAGCTCATTTCTCTGAAATACCAAGTAGGAGATTTGGAACCTAAAAATATCCAATAAAACTTTTCTGTGACAACTCCCTTAAAGCTAACTTATGTGGTACTTGCAGAATCTGCTCATCATTGTGAGTTGTATTACAGTGCTAGCATAAGGCTTTCCCCTGCACCCTTACCAAAGCCAACTGTGTATTGAGAGATGGTCTCAATATTTCAAGGCGAGTGTCAGGGAAATTGAAACTGTGTGGTCAACTGAATGAAGGAAGATCTTAGTCTGAATTATTGGAATCCTTGATAAACAGAAGAAAGTCAAGCATGCTCAGAGAAACTCATGGGGAGGAGCCAGAAGTCAGTAGAACATGGAAAAGAATGAGAGGATATCACCATGTGATAGGAAAGTTGAGGAAACCAAGGACTGGCAGCCAGCCAGAATGTTACCTACCCCTGTAAGGAAACAAGACTTTCAGTCTCTGAAAAGGTGTTGATTCTAAGAACATTCCCTATTACATCTCCTGCAGTGAATCTCCTTGTCAGAAGAACAAGGAGAACTCAACCTGAAGAACTTAACCTACAACAGTCTTTAACTCACAAGATGACTTAGCTGGCACTGTAAATCGAGTCTTCAAAGGGCCAGTCCACTGCTGTGCTAGGCATGATGTTTGGGTCACTGGGGTTAGACCAATAAATTCTTAAGGTGTTTAAAAAAAAAAGAGGAAGAGCTGGTTTGGAGAGAAGATGATAAGTTTGATGTGATATCTTGAATGAATATGAGATACTCATTGAGAAAGCAAATTAGACTTCTTCAAACAGTTAGAGATATTGTCTGGAGCTCAGCAGAAAGTCATGGACTACAGTAGAAAGTTGAAATTATGAAAGGTGATGACATCTTTCATGAAGAAAACAGAACTAAGAAGACCCGAGAAGACAAAGATGTGTAGACAAAGTCTTTTCCAGCCTTTGGCCTCACCTTTTAGGGTGCTGGTTTCAGTCATACAGCAAATTACCATTTTATATTTTAATTCTTGCTCAAGAAAACATACTATGTTTTCAAAGCATGTCCTGACAAGTAAAAAGGTTTCCCATTCATTACTTTAATGGACCTTAAACATTAACCTGTGATTAACTAAAGTTTTGTCTTCAATATTCAGGACGTCAGACGACTCTCTATGTGTAGTACGTCTTAATAAAATCACTTAGATAATTCAGTGGCCTAGCCTACTTGGCTAAGTTCTGACACAGACTTAGCTTTGTCCAAATCTCCCCATCCACAGCCTTTATATAAAAAGCGGAGTGCTGAGTGGACTCTGCCTGAAGGACATTTGCAGTGCAACAGTGTGAGAACACGGAAGCTATGAAGTCAGCACCCTGGATTTGAATCCCATCCACAGTTTCATGCCTCCACAAGCTCAGCCTCCCCATTTGTGTAGCAGGTACCTGCCTTGTATCACATAGCATGAAAACACAGTAGCTGGCAGGCTTACGGCCGATACGCAACTGCTTTTTGCCTCATTTGATAGCATTAAGGTTTGCATCAGGGTTCACAAAGTTAGTACCTGGGTCCTGGGTACACATGCACAGGGTCATGGTGAAATTAACACTCAGAATACTTAGAATGTCCCGCCTGGACAGCCCAGACTGATTTTTAGCACTGATCGACTTCACTGAAAACTTTTCTCAAGTGTTTCTCCTTCTCTTTGTATAAACACAAGAATAATCCAAAACAACACTTTGAGTGCAGCCAATAAAAATGTGAAATATTTTTTTAAATAAAAAAGGTATTCTTGTTATGACCTCTGATGGTCTAACAGTGTTACTTGATGATGTTGAAATGAAACCAAACCTATTATGAATTGATAGCATTAACTTTTTGCATAACATGATGTTGAAAATATAAAACTTGATTGAACTGGCAACCTTATTTTAAAGGTGCTTTAACTTAAAGATGTAAAAGCCTGAACTTTTATGATGCACACATTTGCCATACCATCGTATGTTGTCTTTTTTATGCATTTGGCTTTTGTGTTAAATATAGTTAGAAAATAAAAAAGATATACTCAAATGGAATGTTGCTGTAAAAACCACAATATTATAGGAATATTTCAACTTCTGAGAGCTTCCTAACTTCAATAAAGAGACACAATATGACCAATATGGAAACACTTGTTTAAAAAGGTAAAATCTATTAAGCAGCAGTACTCTGATCCTAACAATTCAGACTTAATGAAACATTTAGAATATGCTATTACTGATACTGCTCATTTAAATATGCTATTACTGATATTGTTTCATTAGGTATACAATTTTTTGCTCAGTGTTTTCACGCCTAAGTGACCTCTAAATTGGTCTACTGCAAATCACTGCTAATGGACTCTCAACAATGTAGACCACTCAACCATTTATAGAGACCAAATAGCATGGGAAAGAGGTTCAGATATCTCAGGAGATAGATGAATCCTCAAAAACAAAATATTCATTCTTTCCCCAGCAGTCTCTCTCTTTCTCTCTCTCTTCCCTTACCTTACCAATATAAAAAAATGGAATTTCTATGAATACTCTATTCCGGCAATGTCTATGTCTTCGTATGAGTATTAAGCCTCCATAAAGCCAATACCTCCATTAATAGTTGAAAAGTGAAAGGCAGCATGGATTGTGAAGTCAGAGAGATGGCATGAGTTCAAACCCAAACATATCTCAACAGGGCTTTTGCTTAGTATCTGGAAAATGGGCCAATTACAGGGCTTATTTCATAGATTTTTTCAGACAGAGTAAAATTGCTCATTTATTTAACAAATACTTATTATTACACCTCACCTGCTCTAATAAGACATTGCTCAACGGGATGGTGATAAAACAATGAACAAAACAGAGAAGAGCATTGCCCGTTTGGAATCTATGGTCTGTTGAGAGGAGACAGATGACAAATAGCTCCAGGTGATGATAAATGCAATGAAGATAATACACATGAAGTGCCTACGACCATGCTTAGAATCTAGCACAGGCTCAATAGATATTCACTAGTACAAGATAATTTCCAGGAAAGCTTATCTGGAAGGAAGGCAGTACTCATCAGGAGATGAACACAGTACTCACTAATCTTAGCCCTGGACTGAAAGCACAGAGGCAATGGCTGCCTGAAGCAAGAGAGATGCAGCCAGCTGGACATAAGGGACACAGGGGAACATGCCATATTTTTTCTACCCTGTATCTGGGGGTAACATGCAGCCATGTGCCTTCTGGCCCCTTAAAGGTGAAAATAAAGACCACTTTGCTCTACCCAAAACAGTGTGTTTAGTAGCAGAGACAAAGAAATATGTTATTTTTACCTTGACAAAGTCCCTAATAAAAATAATACACATGGATCAATTATTTTTTTATTAGAGAAGTTGTGGATTTACAGAAAAATCATGCATAAAATACAGAGTTTGTATATACCATTCTATTAGTAATACCTTGCATTGGGGTGGAACATTTGTTACAATTGACAAAAGTACATTTTTATAATTCTACTATTAACTTTAGTTCATGGTTTAACTTAGGGTTCACTATTTGTGTTGCACAGTTCCATGGATTTTTTTAAAACTTTTTATTCCAGTAACATATATACAACTTAAAATTTCCCCGGTTTGACTACATGCAAATATATAATTTAGTGCTGTTAATTACATTCGCAATGTTGTGCTACCATCACCACCTTCCATTACCAAAACCTTTCCAGCATCTCAAATGATGAAACTTTATACATTTTAAACCCTGGCTTCTATTCCCTACCCCCACACCTTTTCCCAGTAACCTATATTCTAGATTCTAACTCCAGGAGTTTGCTTATTCTAATACCTCATATCAAGTGAGATCATACAATACTGGTCCTTTTGAGTCTGGCTTATTTCACTCAACGTAATGTTGAGGTTCACCCATGTTGTTGCATGTATCAGAATGTCAGTTGTTTTCAGGGCTGAGTAATAGGCCATTGTGTATATACCACATTTTGTTTATCCACTCATAGATTGATGGACACTTGGGTTGCTTCCAACTTTTGGTCATTGGAAATCATATTGCTAGAACATTGGTGTGCAAAGAGTGATGTTCCTAGGGAGGTGCCAGAAAAGGCACCAGGAGTCTCTTCTGTGGTTTCCCAAAGCTGTGCTTTTTTGGCTCAGTCCCTGCCCAGCAAACGCATCCCTTAAACAGATCTCCACAGTTCTGAGGAAGTGTACCATGTTTAAGCTTCCTCTGTCGCCCTTTCTCAGGGAAGGTTGAGACAATGGTTGTCCTCAGAGCTGGGCTCCCAGTGGCCCCATCCCCTACAACCTTGGGAAAGTAGATTTTTATGACCATTTTTGGCACTAGCAAGTTATGCCAGGGGTCAGACCCCACTGCCACCCTGTGAGAGAAGGGGGTGGGTGACAGTAACCTAACTGTGGAAAGAACAATCTGCTGGTATTTACAGAATTTACTAGTTTCTTCTTCCTGCCCTTCTCTGGATGCCTTACAGTGCTCTACTGGAGAGTTTCAGAATAGTTGAATCAGACAGCTCCTGCCTGTTTAATAGTTGTTCTAAAGCTTTCTACACGACCATCTTCACACAATTCCCTCTCCTAATGGTTGGGGATCTATTTATTTTTTTTTCACACAGTTCTTTGTGTTTTCCTAGAAGTTTCATGTTTACTATGCCCAAATGAAGGGAGATTTATTTTGAATTCAGACAAGTTCCAACCACAGAGCCACTTCAGAGTTTCCTTTGAAAATAAGTTCATGGATATGGGATGACCTATGCTATCAGGGAATTGCCCACTAGTTGCAGAAAAGGGGAGCAAAGTCCGATGAGGCCTGGGAAAGCTTCTGTATAAATAGGGAAGGAAGAGAGCAGCATGGAGACATAAGAGGGAAGAGTAGGGGACAGTGAAACAGGAAAAACACCCAATTAAAAGAGGCGCCCGTGTTCTATAGACCTCTTGGCATTTATGCACATGTAATTAGGCAACAAAGCAATGTGAGCCCTGATATTTGGGAGGTTGTCCTGTCTGTCCTTTTACAGGCCACCTCCAGAAACTTCAGAAAAATGACACCAGTAAGCAAGGAGCACTGCATCTCTTCCCTGATGTGCACATATATTTAATTTGTCATTGGTGCCATCATCCCTAAGAATAGCCATGTTTGGACTGTTTTATACTGGGTTGGCAATGCCACTGAGTTACTCCATGAGAGAAGTCCAAATCATTCCTCCAATTTATGCCTTTTAAGGCCCTGGGCTTGCCGGAATCAACCTAATGGGCCATTTATGACACAATTATCCCCATTCGTTTGGACTGCTTCTGCCAGATTTATCAATTCATTTACAGAGCTTAGTATTGTATAATTTTGGCCCCCTAGAGTAAAGTATGTCATGCCACTACTGACTGCAGATTGCTTGGGGATAAATAGCATACACATTATTTTATAAATCATATATAAGGGTGTGTGTGTGTATGTGTTTAAGTACTCATCACATATTGCCTTGGGATAGAAACAGGGAAATAGTTGCAGTAATTTGCTACAGGCTGGAGATATTTGTAAACCACGATTATAAATTTAACACATGCTGCAGGAGTCAAAGCTTATTTGTGCTGATGGCTAAAGGGGGCCTTGGGGCACTACTGAGTAAGAGTTAAAGGATTTCAAATAACCATGTCTGCCCCCAGTTTCATTTTGCAGAGTCTGCAGGCATAACTCCCCTCCCTTGCCACCACCATGTTTGCTTGGATTGTCCCCTGAAATGTCATAAATCCTTGCTGTACTGAGTACTTTTGGTGCTATCTTAAGAGAATAAAATTATTTACATCTCATAGGGTTCTTCTAAGGATGAAATAAGATTAATTGTAAAAAGCATCTAGAACATGGAAAAATATTCAACCGCAAATGAACATGTTTGAGGAACAGTCAGAAAGCCAGTGCATCTGGAATACAGAGTCCAGGAGCGCACAGGGCAAGAAGTCAGAGACTACTCCACATTCCTACACAGTGACTGACGTATAGGGGTACTGGCTGGGTACTTTGTGGAAAGAATGGAGGAAAAATGGAGAGAGAGAGAAAGAAAGGGAAGTGGCTGTTTCCAGGGACTCAGAATTTGAAGTGCTGGAGCTTGTACATCTCACTTCCAGGCATGCTCCATTTTGTTTCATTTCACTGTCCACATACTTATTTCCTCAATGTTAGTGGCATCAAGAGGAAAGATTCAATTTTTTGTTTGTTTCCTTGCTTGTGTTTGCTTCTAAGGTGATGACAACCTTGTCATTAGATAGATAAGCTTCCCAGTTAGGTGACTTTAGGCAGATTACTTTCTGAATCTCAGTTTTTTTTTTAAAATGGGGACGATAATTCCTGCACCAAAGGCTCATCATGGAGATTAAATGAGAACCTTGGAATTAAGAATATCTGCCCCATAACGAAGGCAGACGGTAGTGATGTAAGACGGTTGCCTGGCCTATCAACACATATGCCCCACTGGAGTTTACCCTTTATTCCACTTCTCTTTCCCTCCCCAGAGGCTCCACCATCCTGCATTACTTATAAGCTATTAGTAGCAGGGAGCTTTGCCCTTGAACTTTCTTTCTCCATTACATTCTTCAACATCCCAGTTGTGCCTCATTTATCACAATGGGTTGGTCTCTCATTTTGGCAGGGCTTTCCTATCCGTTAGGGTCACACAATCAAAGTAAACTTTCATTCCCTATGTGTACTGAAATCTGATCAGATGCTCCTTCCTTAAGGACCAGGCCAATCCATCTGGAGGCCTTGGGAGAAGCAAGGAACAGGGAAGAATTCTGTGAAACCCCACATAGGACTATGGACCTATTTGTTCCAATCCTCCAGTCCCTGCGGAAACCTTTCACTAAGCTTTCCTTCTAGATGACACATCTCAATAGTGAAAGCCTTTCTTACATCTTGGTTACCTGTCTTTAAAAAGAATGACATATCTAAAGTAGAAATATTAGTCTCATTTGTAAATGCTGAACACAATTATGTATTGTGATTGTGTGAAGGAGGCAGTTGCGAGGCGTCTATCTGTTTACTGGGGATGAAAGCTGAAAGCTTTTGAGTGTCTCTAAGGGAGCCTGAGAATTACTTGAAGTACTTGGTTAAAAGGCAGATTCATGGACCCCATTACCATTCACAATCCAAGAATGTGGGGTCAGGGAAGCTGCATTTCAATAAGTTTTCCAGGTGACTCTTCTACAGGCTTTAGAGTTCCACTTGTAGGCAATCCAACTGCATAGCTCAGGAAACATTTGGGTAACACATAATTTGGCTGCT